>NC_036455.1:18459211-19076311 GCF_002775205.1 Xiphophorus maculatus | reverse complement strand
TCATTAAACAATTAATTCACTGAGAAGAAATGTGTATACAGTGACCTTTCAGGAAGCACCAGTGAGTTTAAGGCTACATTTGCTTTGTCTTGGAGCCGACAAAAGATATAGCTGAGAGTGCAAATCGTGGGCTACTTTTTAATACTTGGCAATTTTGAAACAAAACACTGGGAATAATAGATGCACATTCTGTTATTGGATATGCACAAATGCTGATTTTTATCTGCATTCAGCTGGATTTTACTCGGCATGGCATTTAATCAGGGGCAACTGAGGACAACATGAACATTAGACTGGATCGAGACTGAAACGAACTCTGAGTCGGGATGAGACATAAGATTCAGAAAGTGTCAGAAGGAATACAATTCAATAAAGACTAAAACAGTGGGGAGAAGCAAGTTTGAAAAAGAAAGTTTAATGTTGCAATAACATTGTAAAACCATTCTTGCAGAGAAAGCAGGTTTTTACCAAAAATATAAAAAATGGAAAACTGTGCTGTTTTCAACAACAGAAAAAGTTGACCTTATATTACAGTTCTGTCTACTGTGAAGTCTAGCTCACACTGGAGAGTAAATGTAGTGGGCAGTGGATCTTATACAAGGCAGCAAACTCAAATAAAGTGCAAATCAAAATCACTAAAAATAGTTACTTATGATAGTCAATTCAAAACGTGGCTCATACATTTTATGGATTCATCACACAAAGAAATATGTTGAAAGCAAGTTTTTGAGTTCATTTTAATAGTTATATTGCATTTTCAAAATTAAGTCTGTGACATCACTACTTGATTGGTGTTCATTTTGAGTGAATCACCACATAAATGCAGCATGTCGTGCAGAACATCAGTGCGTTTTGAGTTCTTAAAGAAGCAATGACAAAATGCTTTTCCTCTTGTGTGTTTCAGGACTGGCTTAATACACGTCATGCAACTGTTATTACCCATACTATTTCTGTATGGGATAGGTTTTGAACCATTGAGTCCAGCTGGGGTTCACACCTTCTGAATCTTAATACTCTCAAAAATTCTTGAAGAAGTTTTGGTTCACAATCCTTTTACTACCACACATTTTACCTTCACTTGACTTTCAATTAACAGGCTTCCATGCAGCACTCTACTCGACTAGCTTCTTTGGCAATGACCTTTTATGGTCTTACCCCTCCTGCTAAAGACACCAATGGCTGTCTGATGGACAATTGTCAAGTCAGAGGTTTTTCCCATGATTGCTGGTAACCAAACATTTTCTTATTTTTTCAGCTGGTTTTAAGTCTACTTCTTTTAGGTTTTCTTTAGTTCTTATTCATCAAAATGAATAAAAATAAATGGCCTAAATATATCACCCTTACTGTAATGAATACATGGGTTGCTACTGTTATGTAGTTGAATTACTGAAATAATAACTTTTTAAAATTAATAATATGATTCAAATCAAAAATAAAGGCCCGCTAGTATTTTTTTAAACTTATAGGTTAAAAGTATTGTTTGTTTTTTTATGTGGATTTATGTATCTGTATACCACTATTTTGGGGAACAGAAAATCAGAGACAGAAAAAGACAGATCTGGGTCTTGACAGACACCCAAATGTGACTCGGTATGCATGACATTGTTTTTTTTTTCTCTCTCCAAAAGAGCCTCAGACAATGACAAATTTCAAAGTGGCAAAAACTGAATATGTAACGGTCATATGTGTTATGCAAGAACAGATGTCTGACGCGCGTGAGTCAGGATGAGTGGGTATACCAGTGCTAAGAATACAGAACTGATTCTGGTTATCTGAAAGACTATCACTGAATGATAACATGCACTGTGTAGGCCGGCAGGATATAGTGTGTAAAATCTGTGAGGTGGTGTTTGTGGGGGTGGAGTAGTCGGATGCCCCTAGATGGGCAGAAATGGTTGTGCCTGTCAGAGCTAGAAGTGGTGATTTGATAGGTGCAGCTGCAGCCAGCATGTCCCCTGCATTTCAATGAGCTGTGCATGTCGTCTCTTCACTGCCCTCCAACTAAGTGTCTAACAGCCCTCTTTCTCACCTACCTTTAAACTCCAGTCCTATTCTTTCCTTATGCACTACATTTCTGGTGACTCCTCCACCTTTTCTAGAAAAGACCAACCTTTTACTTTATGAGGGCCAGCTCAGCCAGGCCTGACTCATACTGTTCTGATACGTTCCATCTTCTTTTATCCTCTTTCTCTTCTTGTTTTCTACTTCCAAAAACCTTAAACTTATGATGCTGCTCTTTTATCACTCAAAGGACTAATAATAATAATTGATGGGGAAATGACAGGGAATCTGCAAGGTGATACACCCCTTTATACATTTAATATGTCTGCACAAAGTGTGGGATGATGTTCAGGGTTACATGAAGTTTGAACTTTAGCAGGTACAAATATCCAAGGGTAAGGTACAAAAAGAACTTGGAGGAAATTGGAAAATTACATAAACTCCAGTTGTCATGTCAAGATAGATTTTATACTTAATTTTTGTTCACTGGATTTTTTTCTGTATCCTTTTCACTTCATGTTTTTAGTCTGTTGTACTCCAAATTAGTAGCATTTAAATGCTAAATGTTCCTTACTTGTAAGCTATAGCTGTTACTAAGTCCAAAGGACACACACAAATTTATTACTTCTACTACTACCCAGCAGGGAGAGACAAGAAGCATTTAGTTTGTGAAAATCACCACTAGAACAGAAAAGATCTATGCGATTGTGATCTTGTGAAGTTAAAAAAAAAGCAGTGAAACCCCTAGATCAGGCATGTCCAAAGTCCGGCCCGGGGGCCAATCACGGCCCGCGGTCAGATTTCATACGGCCCGCAGCTTCGGTCTTATAATGTATTATTTATGGCCCGCCTGCACCGTGAAACAGAATCAATAAATCATAAAACTTGAAACTGTAATTCCTCCTTTCACCAAATGGTGGCAGCACCACTTTAATACTATCAGTCTCTGCCTCCGTGCAGCGAACCGCTCTCCACTCATTTCTGCCATGGCCACTGCAAAGAAAACAAGTTTACAGTGAGGGCCGCCGCTTTCAAGAGAGATGGGAATTATAATACTTCTTCACTGAAAATCAAGCCAATTGTGCTTATCTAATTTGTAATGAGACGGTTGCCTTGTTTAAGGATTTCAACGTAAAGAGACACTACCAGACTAAACATGCTAACACATACAACAAGCTAACAGGAAGTGACCGTGCTGAAAAACTGAAGCAGCTCCAAGCTGGACTGGCATCACAACAGCGATTTCTTTGGGCCTGGGTCAAAAGAAAATACCACCAAAGCTACGAAGTTAATGTTAATAGCTAAACATGGCAAACCTTCTACTGAAGGTACATTTATCAAAACTGTGTTATGAAAATGGTGGAGAACATTTTGCCCTGAGAAGAAGCAAGAATTTGAGAAAAATGTTTGCCTGGCAGTAACAGTGTGGCACTGAGAGTTGAGGACATGAAACTGAGTATTTTGAACGGCAACGTCTGTCACTATCAGCAGTGAAAAGCCAAAAGAACATTTATGCACCTGGATTTATGGCACTTATTTTTATTAAACTCTTGAGTAAGATTTGGTTATGAACCTGTAGATATAGTAAATGACGAGCAGAATTCACTTGTTTTAAGATTTAATAATAACAGACAACTTTGCATTACTTATAACTCCTGTTTAAAATGTTCTTGAGGCAAAGATATTTTTAAACTCATGTAAATTTAAGGTATTTCATACAGTTTGTTCAATGTTATCTGACTCTCCAGATATGAATGAAAGGCAGAATTTGGGTTTTTAGAGTTGTTCTCATTTGCCTGAGTGGCTTATATTTGGTTATTTTGTCATTTGAAAAATAAAAATAATTGTGACAATGAAAATTGTTTTATAACAGAGTGTATTTGCATGAAACTTTTGTAGTTAAAAAATGTCCGAACAAACTATTGGCCCCCAGGCATCTTGACTTTATCAAATCTGGCCCTCTTTGCAAAAAGTTTGGACACCCCTGCCCTAGATGCTCCCAAAGATGCATTTTATACAACCGATAGTATTAATCTAAGGCTGTACATGGAGTGCAGGGGAATCCTTTGGGACAACCATATTTGTAGTATTCTCTAAAGGAACCATCCCTAACCTCCTGGGAGTCGAGCAAAAGCCAAAGAAGTGGTATCTACAAAAAAAATGTGGTTGCTGTGCTGCTTCATGACAACACTTGCCCTTTGGAAGGCAGAAAGATGGCAAAACACACCTTAATGCTCCAGTCTATAAGTAATTGGACCAATAAGACAAAGCATTACTGAAAATAAATACACAAAAAACCTCAATCAGTAGATGATGGCCGTCTTAACATGTGTAGCAACACTCCAATTAGTTTGTACATCAATGTCAAGTTTTTCCTATCAACTTTTAAACCAGCATTCAAGACATATCTCATCCAATAAGACCAATATATTCTTCAAGACTGCAGTTTCTCTGGCATTTGTTGATTATATTCCAATCTTTTGAAATTGAATATAGATTGGAGGTGTCCTGAAGCGATTCTGAGACTTTGCAAGCTTTTTTCATTAGATAATCACCATCAGAGTTCTAGACTAAACTCAATTTTTTTTTACCATGTTGGTGGTGAACTATTAGGACTCATCATTTCTCTGTGAAACTCCAAGGGTTTACAATAACATTCAGTGTGAGAGTCTGCATTAAGACTTGTCGTTTCAAGTGTGAACGTGTTGTTTGTTCTTCTGGGATGATTTGACAATACACAACCAACTGGGATAGCACTGAGTGTAATCATCAAAGAATCATATTAAAAATGAGAAGAAAGATGCTATTGCTAGCCTAGCACGACAGCTAAATGATACTGATAAATAATTGACAAGAGCAAGACATAGGTTTACTAATAACTGTAGCTGTTTGTGTTAAGTCAGATACAGAATTTAACTGAATTAACAAAAAATATGTCCAAACAATGAATAGTAAATGTCTTTTATATATTGTGCTGCCTTTCAAGAAGACCATAGAAAATGCTAAATAAATTGTCTTACCTACAAGATTACAAGACCAAAGCTCTAGATTATGTTACAAGTGGGGTGCAAATGATCATCTACACAGATTTAAAGGCAGTGCTGTTGCACATTTCAGAGTTGCACACCATCACTTACCATCACATGACGGTGGGGGGCCTTCAAATTCTAAGTGTGTTCCTAGTCGACATGTCAGGATGCTATTTCCACTTAACTGGTAGCCTGGGAGACATCGGTAGCGAACTATATCACCTGATTAGAGAGGTGGAAAGGAAGGAGGTAAATTCAGAGATGTACGGGTGGTGGCTACAACAAAATCCAATCCTAGGATAGTGCAATCTCAGGGAGTCTCAGGGAGACTCCAGTCTCCCTGAGAAAGAAGGAAAATTACCAGTTGCAGAAACAAATTACCATAATAATAAACTCCCAATGGATGGGGCGTATGTAGTTCAGAATAATAACTAATCATACAAGCACAAAAATAAAGAGATAATCAAACATCATCTCTATTTTAACAGAAGTCAACAGAAATATGTTATGAGCAATGGTCCCATGTCCCCCATTCTGATTATTTTCTTCCATTCTTCTCCATGTAATTTAAATTATAGGAAGTTTCAGTCAACCTAAAGCGATTTAAACGGTTAATGCCAGGATGTAATTTCCCTTTGGGATTAATGGTTCAGAATGCAACACTTTCCCAAATCACAATGACGCCAAATCCAATCTGAAATGACAGCTGCGTCGAGATATCAGTGATTATGCGTCTGCATCTGTACATGTATTCTATGAAATTTAGGTGACAGTATTTCCACCTACCAATTTTGAATTCTTTGCTTGCCATCAGGATCTCTGCATTAGGGATGATGGGTGGAGGCAGGCAGTACTGAAGTCTGTAAGCTTTATGCAATGTAGCAGATATGAAAGGAGTGAAAACACAGATTATTCAGAATAATTATTCAGAAATTCTTGAATATAATAAGATCATTTCCATACCTTGATAGCTAATGCGGAATAACCCGCCCTTCTCCGTGTTGCTGCGGAATCGTATCAGCACCTGATTGGATGTGCTACTGGGTGGGTCATTAGGCTCTCCGTCCGTGAAGACACCTAGTTTTCGAGTTGTCTCCTGCGGACCGTCCCTAAGGAGAAGAAATATCACAGGTAGACCCTCAAACACCTGAAACAGCAGCACACAAAAGAGTGCCTTAAAAATGTTCAAAAGTTCCAACAAAAGAAGCCAGAGTACACCACACGACAGATTATTGCTATTAAGCTTTCATCTGTGTCATAAAGCCTGTCTCTTCTTTAAACGCCAACACATTTCACTGGCTTGCTTCAGCTTAATACGACAGAATAAAGTAAATATTACAGACACGACTGGAACGACAGGTTTGGATTGCGTTGCTCCTGTTAACAGACATCCAAAGGGAGTGGCTCTGGAAGCGGTGGCCCTGCCTTGGCAGTCCCCTGGTGTGGGCATGGCCAATTAAGCCAGCTCCCAGATTCCAGCCACAACCATTCAGCTTAGAAACCATCTGTCTTTGGCTGTCAGACTGGGCATGGGAGATTACAAGCAGCTCTGGAAACGGCTGACTAGGGAATGCTGCCTGACAGCAGTCTAGCCAAGCCACCATTATGGGGCCCATTTCCTTGGCTCAGTGGTTCGGTGAATAGATACACAGCAACGTTAACTGGAAGTGGGGAATGTGATAGTCTGCATCACGACTCTGCTGGAACTTTTATGAAAAGATTACAACTGGTGCCACTGACAGGGAAAAGGAGCACAATAAGAATGATCATTCTGTCAGGTCTTTGGAGTTTGACCTGAAACCCTCCATGATCCAAAAAATAAATAAAAATAAAACACAGATGTCAGCCCACACATTGTGAGCAATTTGTGTGGTCGTTCAGCTTCCTGGGTCACTGGCAGTAACATCTCTGGTCTCCATGAGAACTGGGACTTTTGGATGCTTTCTCGGGGGAGTGGGGATGAATCAAGACTGGAAACCATCATGCATGTAAAATCCCGTCTCTGGTGTTAAATATGGCAGGCCAAGCCTTATGCAAACAATGAAAGGACGAGTAATCTGTCTGAACATCAGCCAGGCATGAAGACAAAAATCAGTCATCCAAAATTCCTGACAAGTGAGCACACGTTTTCATACCCAAATAACCATGCACCACTTATTTATCTGATCATTCATCCAGGGTTTATAAATGTCATATCACTGTTAGCTAATCAAGAATTAAAGTGCAACACCAAAACCTCTTGGACATTTATTTCCCACAAAGAAACTGCATGTAGAAAACAACATTAAATGTAAATGAAAAGAGAAACTACATGGTGGAACTGACCAATTTTCAGCTTTACTTGTTCTGACTAATGACTGTACAGGAAGCAGTTTGAAATATCCAATCTTTTTACGGTCACTTAATGCACCATGCAATAGCAATCCCAGGTTGAGATCATCACAACACTCTTCAGTGTGGACCTTGGTACAAGACTCAAAGTTAGTTATTTTTAGTATCAGTAAGTAATGAATTCAGAGAACTCAGAAAAGTGGTGAGACATTTCACGTGCTCCTAGTATAAATATGTTTTGACCACTTATGATAAGAACTATATAGTTCACCAAAAAAAGAAAATGGCTTAAAATCACTTTAAAAAAAAACACAACTCAGAAATTGAGCAAATGTTTGGCATTTTTAGCTATTATCACCACAACATACCAAGTACGTCATCCCTGAAATGTCTATATACTTCTGTCATTTCTTACCAGACAGTTATGAAGTCATGCGGCCCATGAACCTGAAGCAGAGTGAAATTGAGTTTGACTCCAAAGCTAGGAGCCACTGAAATGAGCCAGGTGCAGTCAGCTGAGTTCGGGTACTCCTCTGGGTATCCTGGGGAGAAGATGGTCCCGTTGTCTGATGTGATGTTGGCACCACAAGGCACTGAGAGAATATGGAGGAGGGGGAGAGGGCGAGATAAAATTTAAATAATGCAGCGGGTCACGAATACTGTACAACTACGCAGGCACATAAACAGAAAATGGCAATTTTTCACTCTCCACCTCTTTTGCTTCCCTTCTCGGTGTCTCTTTCTCTCTCGACTTCACTCTTCGTCTATTGCCCAGGCACTTGTATGAGCTAAAGATTAGCCAGTAAAGCCTTTTAGTAAGAGGGGAGTTGGATGGAGTGTTTTGCAAAGATAAGGGCTCAACCCTTTTCCATTGAGGCAGTAGCGAAGGAGCGCAGGGTGAGGGAGGGGGGTGTTAGCAAGTGCCAGGTTCCTGGTGTGTGCTTATATGAGTGCCTGTATGTACATTATATATATATATATATATATAAGGAGTAGATGCGTATGGATGTTAACTTAGACAAGGCTGTAACAGAATGAGAATGTCAAGACTGCCAACACTTGTACCTTCATGTACACACAGGATTGATACCTTGGGGTAAAAAAAAGGAAAAAACTGACAGCCACAGAGAGACACACTAGTTGAAATCACTGCACACAGCCTCTAAACAACATAGAGAGGAATTGGGCATTTTTAAAATATTCCTTTGAAACTCAGGAGGTTCTAACTAAGTGAATGGTTTAAAGTTGCGTGACATTCCCGCTGGTGTCCCTCATATCCACTATGGGGGAGGAGAGAAAATTCAGGCGGAATAGTAATCGCAGCAGTGCAGGCACTTCCAGGAAGCCAGCCAGGGTATTGAGCTTAACAGCACACTCTTGGATTGCTGCATGTATAAACTCAAAGATATTATGTGTTTTATCCCCCGCTGTTTCATGTGTGTGTTCAAGTTACACTGTTGAGTGCTTTTAGTTCACTGGGCTAGTAGGCACCTCTGTGTCACTTTTTACATGACCTATTAATCAGACCCATTGATTAGAATCTCAACACTTTGAGGAGTAAACCCTGTGGTCAATGCATTAAGTACACAGAGACTTAAGCCTAATGTAAAAACAAGGGTATGTCTGGAAAAAGTCAGGGTGAAAACTGGAAATATTCAAGTTTTAGAGGCATAAAAAAGTACAAAATCAATGCAGCACATCAAAATATGATAGAATCAGATATGCTTGCATGATTAACTTTTCATTTTTTTAATTGTCTTTATGATCCAACTTCTTTCTGCTTTTCCATTTTTAAGTTGTGACAGAGAAAAATAAACCAAATCAAAATTTTATGTAATGAACCATCTCTGTTAAAGCACATCCCGTTAAAATTTATATATCCATATATGAAAATGAAAGAGCAGAAAAAGAGGCAGTGTGAGAGAGGAGGAGATTAGACGTCAAAGGTCGGTTGGGTGAACACAACAAACATGCTATAATAATAATGCAAGAACAGGCAGGTTAGTGCAGTAGAGATGGCAAAATCAATGCACTTGTGTCCTGTTAAAGGAAATCTATTCAGGTACAGCAGAGATGGGGACTAAAGATCTGGTTTTGCTGTTATAGGGTCAAGTGGGGCTCTTAAAACTGCAATGCCTTTACTTTTAAAAGAAGCACAGAACAGAACATAAAAGTACATTGTATATAGACAGAGCATATACTGTATATATATATATATATATATATATATATATATATATATATATATATATATATATATATATATTCTATTTATCTCCCGGCTTCCCTATTTGAAGTCCCACTGTCATGGCCAGGCCTTCACCTCCCTCTGTAATGTTGCCTGGCTTATTGAATAATCAACAGCTGGAGTGTGAGAAAGTGTGTCAAGGACATAGCAAAAGAAAAAGCACAGATTACTTTTCCTTTACAATTTAGGTCCTCTTTTATTCATCTTTTATTTGTCTCCACTCCTCTTTAGCACAGTATTGATTTTCATTAAAGACTACTTTGCCTCATTAATAGGGGATAATAACTCACTGTAATTACATTATTCATAATAGATAATCATTATCTCCATGGCTGCATTTTACACTAATGATGTAAGAGCTCAATAAATTCCTAACAGGAAGTTATCGTGTAATGAGGTTAGTCTTGCATTCATGCATGTCTGGAATTATTTTACCATTTCATTTCTAAATAAAACATAGTTCGATGTTACCAAGGAGGCGTCGGAGGACATTTTTTTGTGACCTACCTTCGCAGCGAGGAAATGGGTGGTCCCAGTTGCGGGTGGTGCCATGCTCACAGGTGAGGATGGAATGTCCCATCAGCTGATATCCAGGCAGACACTCAAAGGAAATGGACTGGCCCACATTATAGCCTGCGCCGACCACCACTCCATAACGGAAAGGTTCTGGATCTGGGCATTCCTGTAGCTCATATGCTGTAGCAAAAGCAAGGAAAAATGAGATTATTTATTTAAACAACAAATTCTCTTATTAGAAAAAATGTATTATTGTAAGGTTAGATCTTGTGATAATGGTTGCAAATTATTTTGATGTGAATTTGATAATGCTGTGTTTTGGAACATTAACAAATGAGTTTAATGGCCATTTATTTAAGTTTTGAACAAATCTGCAGTTCTCTACACTAATACAGAGCTGGAAAGTGATTAACGTAAACCCCTATATCTTTCAAGTACAGTATATCACCAAGGTTCTTAGAGATTTCACAGAATATATATTTTTTTACATTTCCATACTTTCCTTTTCTGGCCTACTTGCTAGCCAGGTAAACTCATCACGTGTTTTTCTTCTCTCTGACTTTGTGCTCTAATCCACTGCTAAGTGGCTAATGCTTTTGCAATGATCCTTCATTTTTCAATTTGATCGCTTTAAGTATTAAAAAGAGGACGGTATTAACTTAGTAGTTTTGGAGTTTGTTCTGTGAGCGGTGGGCTGCTTTGGAGTCCTCTGGCTTGATGAAACATAGAATTGCAGACCATTTACCATATAAACAGGTTTCTCAAAATCTCAATGATTTTGTCAGTTTTAATCCCAAATAGGGCTGAAAATGTATTATTTTCCCTCAAGACACAGTGTGGGAACAAAAACACTTGATAGTCACCAGTACCAGAATCTTTGATCACTTAAAAAATTAGAAGTTTAATACTCATTTTTTTATTGTTCTTCTCACATAGTTAAGCTCAAATGTTTTCAGAGTATAGCAAAGATAAAAAAAAGAGTAATTTTTTAGTTACAATCATTTTAGAGAGGACTATAAATCCCAATTCATATCACGCAAATGACAGCTTCCTAAACTACTGTGGGTCTCGGATGCCGGATGCCAGTCTGGATGCCGGTTCACACACCGGCATCCAGACTGTTTGTTTTTGTGTTTTATGCAATGCAAGCTACCTGTATTTTACATTTCCAATTCCCCATCAATATATCATTGTTGTTCCAATCTCTTTTCCTTCACTCTTCCCCTCAGCCAGGGGAGCTTGCAGGGGAAAAAACCCCACAAGAGGCACATTTGAATTGTGCTGCTGGAGTATCATGCAGTTACTGGAGGTACCGAAGGTAAATAATTGTCACTTTTCCCCCTTTAGGATACACGAGTAGAGCAGGCAGTGAGCCTTGATGGCAGGGATATAAAAATGACTAAAGGATTTGATTTCTGTGGATTGCAGCTTCCCTTTGTGGAAGATAACTCATGCAAATACTGCAGAAGGAGGGAATTTGCAAACACAAAGCTTGATTTATATGCTAATTTGCACATAATTATGTAAATGAACAATGCTACCTTTCGATTTGCTGGCACGCTTGTTGAATCATTAAAATACAAACTTTGGTAGCCTGTTGCATGTTTAGATAAGGGCAATTTGCCTAATGGAGATATGAAGTGAAAGCTTTTAATTTACACTTAGCAATACCTTTGCTCTTCAACAGTTTTTTCTTCCGATATATACATTCCGATATATATGGAAAAATCAACTAAGTGTGCTTATTTCTTAGTGCCAGCTTTAAGATAAATTCAGAAATAATCTCAGTTTATCTGAATGACTTTAAATAAATTAGCAATGTAGCCTTGGGAAATGATGCAACTTCTCCAAACTTTTTCATGCTTTTAACCACAAATTACAATGTATTTGGACATCAATGTGACAGACCAACATAACCTCTCCTTACTCTGATATCCCTAAATAAAATCCATGGCAAATAGTTCATTTTAAAAGTTAATAGGGTTCAATGCTCTTCTTCCTGCAAAGCTATGAAAGCACTACAGAAACTAAACAAACATGAAATGTTTAGAAAACTACAATTTTCCATCCACTTTACAATCACGCTCTTCTTTGTGTTAGTCCATTCCATAAACTCAATAATACAGCCAAGTTTGTGTTTGTAACATCACAAAACGTGAAAAGGTTTAAGAGGTATGAATACTTTGGAATTGTAAGTATATTCTTTGATGACAGAGTGAAATTCATTATGGCTATTTTGAATTGAACATTAAGCCAATAGCCCCTTGGAAAGAAACAGTTTGTGCATTTTATCAAGAAAAATCTAAAGGTAATTTGTAAGCCCCCTGACCACATAATTTTCTTCTTGCTTAGGTTCTTACCTTGATACTCGAACCTGAAACCTGGTTTGTTCTGTGAGTGGTCACTGTGGAAATAAACTGTGGTCTCGTGGGAGGTAGAGAGAAGAGGCGGCGGGACGTCCTGGCCACTGAATCGACCAATCACAGCACTAGTGTCAAGAGGCCCGTTCCGTATCTCTAGGAAGTCGTGGTTGGCCTCTGTTGAAAAGTTAAGGAACTGTATGTGGGCTCCTGGGATGAATAGGGTGAAAAAATAGTTTTGAGAAGAAAAAATTGGAATTAGAACCTGGAACCCAGTTCTATTGCACATAATCTTTAATGTGAATGACTTGTAGAACACGACCACATTTGTCTTCTGCAGGTACATAAAATGTCAACTTGTTATGCTCTGAAAGTCTCTGATGATGCTCACCGTAACCGACTGGCAGGTATATTCTCCAGGTGCAATCACTGTTGCTAGGGTAGTTGCCAGGGAAACCAGGGCTGAGAATCACTCCTTCCATCTCCTCCCGGATTCCACCGCATTGTGCTAGCGGAGTCCAGACAACACATTTAATTAGCATAATGCAAAAAATAAACCAATTAAATAAAGAATTTTCCACATTAGTACATGAATGCATACGTATACAATCCTGTGTAACAAAGTGAATTGTTTGGCAGTATAAGTTATAATCTGTTGTTTTGATAATTAATTGAATTGAATGCCTTTCTCTTCTTTGCATAGATTACACGGGGAAACTGTTCTCTTACCCACCAGCAGAGCACCAAACACTCACGCTTATTAAACAGTGAACAAGCAATGAAATATCAACTATTTAAAACAACAAGGCACACTGGAGGCAAAATTACACAAATGTTAGAGCCAATTATCTTTCTTTAATCTGAGATTAGGTCAAAGCTGCAACAGGTATCATCAAGATCTTTGAATTTCTTTTTGTTTGACCCCTTTCTTAAGACCAATATGCTTTAGGGGTTTCAGGATTCAGGGGAGGGAACTGAAATCCCTCCACTGTCTCTAGAGGGCAGATCTATGGAGACCACTGAAACACAGTTGCATAAAAAAAAGAATGGTAAATAAAAAAGCAAAATAAATGAAAGTTTTATGTCTGATTAAGTAAAATAACATCTTATTTTTAATCAAAACAGAATACTGCCCTCATGAATGAACCAACTTTTCATTAACGAGAACATCTGTGAGAATTAATTACTTCATGGATTCTCAAGAAGGAATATCTTCTGCTCTCAGATCCTGCCCCAACATTAATACATTAATTTAAAAAGTGGATGAGAAGTGGAAATAACAGTAAAACATTCGCCCATCTCTATGGAAATGAGAGACAAGCTGCTGCAGAATAAAATAAAAAAAACCCGCAAATACAATACAGTAGATTAAGAATTAAATAGGACAAAAAATGTACAGATGTCGGAGGGGGAAGAAAAAAAAATAAACAGGAAAATGGGGTTCTTGTGGCAGTGTTTCTCAGATAGAGAATAAGTGCAGGGTTAAACACGACCCTGTAGGAGCCAGTTGTAATCAGAAAACTGCTGATGCCTGTAAACACGATGAATCTTCCTCCCGTTTCATCCAATCAGTGTCGAGATGGAACTAATTAGGCAATAGTAGGTTGTTCCAATAAGCACAGCTCATTTGTCAAGGCTATTTCACAGGCAGAAACACTTTACAAAAGAGAGTGGGAACCTAATACATTTTCTTTCATTGAATTCGCTCAATTTTGCAAGATTAAATGCTACATTCATTTGAAGGTACAAATGCAAAAAAACAAACAAAAACCAATTTCTATACCTTTTGATTGCTTTGAAAAGAGGGTGTGTGTGTGGGGGGGGGGGGGGGGGGGGGGTGAGGAAGGCCATCCCTGGCATTTGTATGTTTTTGTTGCCAGAACACGGTGAAGGAAAGGCATAAAATAAGAAAAAAACACATTAAGACAGATATCAAAATCTGCCATTTGAAGGCTGACAAGCTTATACACTTGATCTTGATTAAGCAGATAATCAAAAGTACCAAAAGAAACATGGAAAGGAAGTGATGGGGGAGCGAGGTAGTAAAAGGACAATGATTCAAGAGCTAAATTTTAACGATTGTTGTTTTGCTGAAAACTGAATATTCGCCCCTGTTTTAAGTGTTTTGTAGCCTCTAAAAGGTTTTCTTTTAAAGTTGCTCTGTATTTAGCTCCATACATCTCCCCAACAATCCTAACCATCTTCCCTGTTTCCACAGGAGAAGCTAAAAATGAATGCAGGTCACACTTTTCAGATTTTTATTCGAAATACATGCATGATTTTCCTTCCACCTAAGAAATAGGTGATAGATTTGAGTTGAGTTTGTAATTGGAAAGTTTAAAAAAAATTGGAAAAAGTTGAAGGGGTTTCAATATTTTAGCAAACCACTCTGACTCAAGATAACAAAGTTGAGTTTTACAATGTTATTTATTTCATGCCACAACGAGCGAGAAGTAGGTGAAACCAAATTATAGAGTGACAGAAGAGCTTTACCAATACAGAGAGGAGGAGGATAGTTCCATCGTCTGACGGTTCCAGGCATACAGGTGATGTGAGAATTCCCCTGCAAGGACAGTCCGTGTTAATACACGGAAAAACAGATAAATGAAACTGTCACTCATTGGCCGCTGTAATTATTTGAGCCAGTTTCTCTGCTCCAGATGACCATCGAAGAAGGCTACGTTACTATATCAACCAAAAGTGTTACAAAATATTGCAGGCTCAGCTGTATTTTTGAGATTCTTAAATATGAAAAATTTACAGACCCAATAAAATGTGGTTACGTAGAATGGGCTTAACAATTTTCTCTGAATTTTGGCTTTTCAAAGTTCTGCAACAAAGATATAAACTGCCTCACTTTCAAAAGGAGATGAAGCTTGAACTCTGCAGACACTTCTGAAAATGTGTGTATAGTCACACTAAGATCAAGTGCTTGTTACAACAAACCGAAAGGTTGAGACTTTAGACTGATTTCAGTGTCAAGTCTTTGAACTTCTGGAATATACTCGTTCCCACGTCTCTTTTAATGGGTTACTGCTGCTGGAAGGGTTCACAAGATGTTCAGAAAATCCTTAGCTTGAGGAATAATACCTTCATTTTGTCTCTCTGTGCTACTTATATCTTCTTCCTGACTTAAGGTCAGATTTAATGATTTGTATTCAAAGGCAAGAAAAACATTTATTACAATAGAACTTCCTAATTTATGATACTTGAAGTAAAAAAAAAAGGAGCTCAGCAAAGTAGAAAAGACAACAACGATCCTAAAGAAGCAGCAGAGATGAAAATATGAGGTAATAGATCTGCAGCCAATGAAACTCCAACCAGTAATTCATCATTTTTAAAAAAAGGATTTTGTTAACATATAAGGTGCTTTGGAAAAACTTCCTTTTTTAAGCTGTGCATTGTGGATGAGGTACACAATTTCACCGCTTGGTAAATCTCAGCTCATTGATGTTATCCCTGACAGAGCTGGTGGTAAAACACCAAAATCCTGTTTTTCCTCAATATCCCAGAAAAAAAGAAGGATTTGAAAAGGCTTGGCTTTGATGTTGGGGATAATTATTTATTCACATGTTTACCATTTATTCAGCTAAATTATTCAGTTTAGTTAAAAGTTATCCTTTTGCTTGGTTTTCAGCATTGGATGTTTGTTTTTTTTTTTTTGCTCCATAAAGCTGTTTGGGGCTCCATGCCCCACAGTCGTTGCTATGGTAATGTAATCTACCACAACCTTCTTCTTTGCCACTTCATTGCAAACAACTCGTGTGCATTGCCGCCCTGTGATCCTGTCAGCACTTTGCATGTAGTGATATTCGCAGGTTGCAAACAGCTTGGCAATGTGGCAGCAATCAAGCATTAAAAACCAGGTGGAGGGTTAAAACCACGGTGGTTTAGGAAAACAAAATGAATTGCACAATGCACGGATGTAAAGCAAAGCTGACTACTAAATCTAATGTGAAAAAAAAAATACAAAAATAATGAAAGTGTTACAAAATTAGGTCTAACAAACTAAAGTTAAAACTTTTCTTTTCAAAACCACAGCTAAAGGGACCTAATTCTGCCCCCTTGTGTTTCCCGAAATCCAGAATTTAAAGTCCTGTTATTGCCACTAAAACCTTGCTAATGATCCCTCTGTGCTATTAAAAGAAAAACTCAGATGCACAACAAAATGGTGTAATAAACGGTTTAAAAAGCATCAAGCCGAAATGTTGAAACAGCGTTTAAAAAACAAACTTTTCTGCTGGACTTTGAGGAGGTAATTCCAAAGACATTTTCTCTTCAGGCTTTTGCTTACGGATTAAACTGTATGTTTGGAGTCACTGAGATGCATAACACAACATCAGTCTAATATCAGCTGTAAAGATGAATCTTCTGGCAAACAGTGCAAATTCTAAAATTTTCTGTCATACATTTCCTAAAGAAAAAGAAATCATTTTGCTGCACCATCCCTACTCTTTCAAAGTGGTGGTTTTTCAGATATGTGTCTATAGTTGCTAAAGATGACATTGATATAACTTCTGTCACCACATTGATAAAATATTTTAGCTAGAGTTTTATTATAATAATAATTGTTGCAGATACAAACAATTAGATCACCTTGTGAAGTTTTCCTTCACATTTTTGTGCTAATACAAACATAAATACAGTGGTATTTCTACTGAAGGTTATTACACCATTCCAACTGCATTTGGCACAGCTTTAGAACTATTATTATAACATTGTAAAAGTCTGCTGACATCTTTTTAAAAAAATATGATATCTATAGGAAATCCATCACAAAAATCCTTATGTTATAAAATAAAATATAAAGATGGAAACTGGTTATAGATTTTGAGATCTAACAAGTTTGTTTTTACACCTTCTTTATTGGCACCTAAAAGTGAGCCTCCGGAGGCATTGCTCAACTTGTTCTTAACCATTTTTGCTTTAAAATAATAGACTCATTATAGATTACACTCAGTGTTCACATTTGAATTAATTGAGTTGATAATGACAGCCTATAAAACTAAATATTTTCTTGAGGGATCTAATAAAGATCAGTTTTTTTTATTGTTGTAAGACATCAAATGGAAAACTTTTACGATAACTAAATGTAAATTCAGTTAGTACCTTTAAACCGGTCAAAATGGATTGGTAAAAGGAACAAAACCTGAAAAGTATGAGAATCCTGACCAGTTCTTTTGTTACATTCCTTGGACATTTTTATTTATACACTATTGTAAAGATGTCATTGCTGCTTCGACAAACAACTCAAAAGCAAACCTGACAACGATGACACTGAAAATGCCATAAAAAAACCCATCAATGTAGTTTTGAGGGTCAATCCTGACTGAACTTCATATGAAAGCAGAAGAGTTTACCTGGAGAGTATAGCCAGGTTCACAGTGAAAAGACACCACATTATTCATCTGAAGACGCTCCCCAATCTTAATGCCATTCATGGGAACCACAGGTTCTGGGCAGCTGGTCAGAGAGACAGCTGAAGAGACCAAGAAGAAAAACAAATATGTCAAACAATTACGATTCATGTAAGAGATTCAAAAGGAAAAATGCGGAATCCTTAGAAAATACGTGCAGGTATTCTTTAACACTAACTCATGCTTGATCTAAGTGGAATGGCCTTGTGTTTCTACTTACTTTTGTATTCCAGCCTGAATCCGGCAGCGGACACGCTAATATCTGAGAAGAAGTGAAGGTAGAGTTGGTTTGAGGTGCTGTTGAGGAGAGCGGGGACCGTTGTACCTAGGAGAGAAGATTAATAGTGGAATTCAGCAATGCAATCTCCTCCATATGCTGGCCATGACTTACTGCATGCATCACTGACAAACAGCTAAAGAGATAGACTTTTTCGCTTCAGTTAGTGGGATTATTTTTGTAGAAAAGTTATATGCATAACCGACTCCAAATAAAGCATAGATTGCCTTGCAAAAGTACGTAAATCTCAAACTTTTTCCTCATGTTTTCAGGTTGCAAGCAAACTTTTACGTATTTTCCTGGGATTGTGAAAGACAACACAAAGTCATGTATATACTTTGTAAAACTTGACTGGTGCATGATCTTGCCTGTTACATAAATGGGTTTTAACCAAGCTGAAGACAAAATTAGCTTTACCTGAGAAGCTGCCGAGGAGTGTGTCAGTGTTGTCGCCTCCATCAAAGACCTCCAGTGAGTCCCAGTTCTGCTCCGTGACAAAGCTGATTACTTGGATCTACGAGATGAAAGTAAACACTAGTGTAACACTAAAAAGAGTGAATGAATTCAGGGAGTAGATCAAAAATGGTATGCTCAAAAAAAAAAAAAAGAAAAAAAAAGAAAAAGGAAGCAACTAGCAAAAGCTACGGATAAAGAATAATGAGGTTGAGACGCAATAAAAAATGTATGTGAAGAAGTTTTGAAAGTAATTTAAGTGAAAACTTTTCTAACTTTCAGACCGGGACACATGCAGCTTCTACAACATTTTTACCATAAAACGGCAAAAAAAAAAAAAAATTCTCACAATAGAAAAGGAATTCATCTTCTTTCCATTTCCTCTTTACTATAGGAATAGCTAGCAAAATCACTGCGTATAAGTGCTATAAGCACACAATGGCTCATACGGATAATTAGATCTGTGAAAGAAATTGAATGAATCTAACAAGGGAGTGTATCTAGTTACTCTCAATATTTTTTTTAGAACTACCTTCATGAGCTGTGTTAAAGTTTTAAGCACTCAATTTTCAATAAGAATTGCTAAGGGTTCATTAAATGCAGCATAGGTATATTAAATAAAGGCAAAATGAGCATAAAGATACTAAAAAATGTCTTGGATGATGAAACGTACCCACTCTGAGGGAAACTGCAGCCTCGCAGCTCACAATAGTTGCCCCCAGAAGAAGGATTTAAACTTATATTTGATGGGTTCTGACTGAATTTCATGCCCACCAAAAATTTGTGAAACTGCCCAAGCAACAGATTAAAATGGATGTTTGACATCAGCCATGCTGTGTCAGCTGCTGCAAATTTACCCTTGGACATTGGTTTCAAATGTATATTCACTCATGCAGTGTTCTCTGTGTCATCCCTCATTTTTACACTTCCTCCATGCCTTCCTTTCAGTTCGTCTCACGCACTCATTCCTCTGCCTTCCTCAGCTGCCTGTGATGGTTATAGATCGGATATGAGCCAATTAAAGGGGCTGCAGGGGCTCTGGTGCACTGGGTTCCTGGGGAGACGAGGCAGATCACAGATTGATCTTTCATTAGGGGGCCGCAGCAAATGTGCCAACAAGGCACCTCGCTCCTCTAAGTTCTCTTTTGGCTCGAGACACTCCAATCTAATGTGTTTCTGGTCGCTGGTAGAAGAAAGCAACGGTGATAGAGGACACAAGGAAAGTGAAAAAGGAACAAGCAGGGAACGGGGAGCCATCTGCTACTGTGTGTATGAAAACAGAGTAAAACCCTGTGTGTTTAACTGGACAGAGCTTGTAGTTATGAGCATTTTTATTTGTGGTGTAATTTGTGCAAAGTGTCGCCATAGTAACTCTTCTGCTCGGACTTTTGCTCGATTTAAAATCTGAGCTTTGGCGAGGTTGGTGAATAAAGCGGAATGCTAAGTGGACCTGTGGCCCGTCTCGCGTGTTTGACCTGCAAGGACACCGAGCTGAGGAGGGGGAGCTAATAGCTGAGGGACGCCACTGAGGTCATTAAGCACAAAGGCTGGAACACGGGGCTAAAAAACTTTCCGGCAGGCGCCTCCGCCGGGTCCTGGCCCGAGTTCCAGCAAGGTTTCATCACAAACGTATCAAAAAGAATAACAATATGCAAACCGAGTAAACTCCCAGGAAAGAGAGGCGAGGTAATTGAGGAAGCAGTGACATATAAATTCATTTCGAGTTGAGGGATCTCAAGTTTCCAGAAAATTGATCTTCAGAATTACATTTGGAGCCTGAGCAAGGTCAGTTTCAACCCACTGACTTATACCCAGAGAAGCTAAAATGGTATCCTTGACACAATGGAATATGGATTCATTATTTGAATTTGGAATACCAAAAAAAAAAAAAAATCACATCAAAGGCTTGTGCCATGATGTGCCATAATGATACTCCAGAATTACAGGGTTGTTTCACTGATAAACAAAATGCAAAAAGGCCAGTGCAAAATGTTGCACACTAAGACAATTTTGGTAATTGCTCAAGATATCAAGCCCTATAATTTCATTACAAAAAATGCTGCAAACATTTGACAACCAGTACACAGGAGCAAATTTACACCTTTTTGTCCCACAAAAGTCCTAACTGACAGAATTGCCTGTTTTCTCTGTCTGAGTCTAATTAATATATTTTAAAGGGCAGGTTTGTTTGCAGAGACTTCATAATCCATTTTATTTGTTTTTGGTTTATTTATATTGGATAATTAAAATGTCTTCCAGTTCCAATGTTAAATGTTCTTTAGAAATTAGTATTGATCTTTAAGAGGATGTACTTGCATTATTATTATTACAAAACAACAATTTCATCATTTATCGCAATCATTTCTAGGACGATATATTGTCCAGCAAAATTTGTTATTGTGACAAATTTACATGGCTTATATGTTACTCTATAAAACAGATTCACAAAAATGTACATTCTTATAGGTAAGCCTCAAAAATGTGCATGCAATTCTCTGTTGAAAATATGAAAGGCTTACTTCAAAGGGCTTTTTTCTACATCATATGTATAGGTCAACAAATGCAGATTTGTATATACCGTTACATATTTTGTGCTGCCAGAAATCATCACATTCCATCCATGTGTGACATTCCTAACATCCAGGAGAGGTGTGAGAACACTGAGAAAATAAATTAACAAACAAACCTGGATCCCTGATCCTTCAGGAACAGTAATCTTCCACACACAGTTCAGGCTGTTGAGGTAAGGTTCAGGGTACCCTGGAGATAAGATGGTGCCAGTTCGATGGGTCAGATTACCTCCACATGGAACTGTAGCAAGAAAAAGAGCAATTTTTATTAGCTTAAAAGATGGAATGAATATTGCAGCAATTTTATTTTTCAGCTACCACTGTGCTAAAAACAGTGTTTAATCGGCCTATCACTCTTGTTTTTTGAACGTCAGAATTATGATGCAGGTCTCATATCAATAACGTAAAAGTCGGATAAAATGTGCCACGACCGATCAGACTGCAGACACTTTGAAAGGTACCGCATATATAATGCCACATATTGTAGTGGCATTAAAGTCCAGACTTTTTGGGGTGTGAAAAGAATTGGGTTGTTCAGTCAAACACTCCGATAGAGGTAATATTTTGGGGGAAAACCCCCCAAAACCTATGTACTGTTTATTCCTTTTCACAGCAATACAAACTGTGTGGGTTTGAATGTACATTGTATAATCCCAACAAAATGCATGGACATTTGTGGATGTAATATGTAATGTTCAAGTGCTATGAAAGATTTTTCAGTGCACTATATTTTTGAGAACTATACTTCAAACTTTTAAGATAAAGATTATAATGAACAAGCCTTGCTGGGTACATACTTTAATTCCCTAATCAGAACAACAAGAAAAAGTTGGACCAAGCCCCTCCCCTCTCCTGCTGACTGTCATCTATATTCATCAGATGAGTCTTTCCTGCTTTTTGTGCCAATTTCACATCTGGTGACAGCATCTGCTTGTGTTACATCCTGTGTGTGAAGACCATGTGTTATTGTCAATACTGTCCGTGTTGTCATGTCTGTTTCCATCGGTGTGTATTTTTGACCCCGTACATGGCCTGCACCTGTGTGCCTCACGGCTAAATCTCTGCATCAGTGCAGGTGATGGCCTGCAGCTGACATCTGTGAGGAGACAGGGTTTTAACTCTTAGGGTGTCACATGAGAAGCAGACACAGAGCAAACAAGAGAAAGCTGGTTAGCAAACAAGCTAATTAGTGAAAAAGAAAGGAAATGTACACAAGCTGCAAAAAAAAAAAAACCCACAGACTGCTAAAAATAGTTTAACTGTAAGCTGTAAGTGTTTGATTTTAGCATTGATTTCCTACCGATGCAGCTGGGTATCGAGCTGTTCCACTGTGCCAGGGCATTGGGGACTGTTAAGCATTCAATGGCACTTGATCCCTCCAGGATGTAGCCAGGGCTGCACTCAAAGCGGACCACTGCACCAACGGCAAAGTTGTTGCCCATGCGCCGACCGTTCCGTGGCTCAGGGACTGAACTGCATTGGGTGGCGCTGGTCCTTGGCACCGCTATGAACGGGGGGAAAAAAAACTAAGAGTTTGCATGGGTTTTAATAAGTTACTTTGGATACACAAGATCACACTGCTTATAAAGCAAGTTAATACTTAATATGATCCAATAAGTGATATAAAAACAGTTTGACCTTGTCTTGGCAGTCCATCATTTCACTTACAATATAAATGCAAGATTGAATAAATTATTCATTAAACTTTCTCTAGCGCTAACTTTGCCTTTGGATAGCTGTGGTAAATGTCACTACTGCTACAGTACGTTGTTTAAGGAAAACAACAACAGAAAATAGAAATCCCTTTACATCACAACCCCCCACCCCCACCACAAGTAACTAAAACAATGGCAGAAGTTAATTAATTCAGTCAATAATTCACAAGTCTCCCAATACCGGAGAAGGACTGTGTGCCAGTGGGCTCTACACTTACCCTGGTAGGCCAGATGGAATCCTCTGGAGCTGTATTGGCCTTTGGCTGTAAAGCGGATCAGGATTTGATTGGAGGTCGCCAACGGCAACGACTCACCTGAGAGAGAAGGCAGGTTTTAAGCAAAGGGCGACCTTGAGGGCTGTGTTTCAATGGGAGCATATTGTCAAAAGATTTCTAGGTAATATTTAGTCTTGTTTGCTGCTATGTGTTGATGCTAATGGTCCTTTTAGAAACTATGAGTCATGCAAGTAGAAAGAAAAATATATTTTTTCATGTACTGGCTTTGAGACAGTACAATTTGCTGCTGCTGGGAAAGGCTTTTATTAAAAAATAGGGACTAACTATCAGAAACCAGTAGTATGATGGTATCTGGTAGGGATGTCACGATATAATTCTACATGAAAATCCCCCAATATTTTACATCAAAGGGAAATTAGTCCCTTATATCTAGTTGGTACTAGTATGTGGATTTGACTGGTGGAGTAATTTCAATCTGTTACTATAAGCCCCACATAAAAAAGTGAGTAATTTAAGCATAAGATTATTGCATCCATGCTAGTAACTCATGTTTTTAAGAATGAGGTTAAGTACATCTCGAGTTGCCCTGTATTCTTAACAGTCCATCTGACTGGTCAAACAATTCATATAGCAGCATTTTGGAGAGTCTATGGAAAACATGTGAATAAACAAGATGAAGATGGTTTGTAAATACTGAAAAAAAAAAAATGCTTAATTTGGCTAAATGTAGATGTTAACAAAACAAAAATGTGTTTCCATTTCAGGTTGCACTTCAACAGATAATTTAAAATAAACTGCATTTGATCATCTATAGTCTAATTTATTAAAAAATAAATAAATAAACCTCTTTGAGTGTAATACACCTTTATTTTACTTGAGAATACACAAAAGATGTATGTTTTTCAACTATTCTGGCATTGTGAAGACTTTAGAATTAGTCATATATATAAAAAACTACAATGTATAGTATGTAAGTCAGATCTGGACTGAAGAATTTTACACTCACTGTAGATTATTTAATACAGTTCAAAAAGAAAGCAACTAAATCAATTGAGAAAATAATTAAACTATTGTTCGAATATAAAAAAATAATTCAGCAAAACCCATGCTAGTCTCATTCTTGTGAAGCCCATATTCTAAATTGTCTCGCCTTATTAGCTGTATGTATTACTACACATTTTACAAGGTGAAGCAGCTACATCGTATTTTTCTACTGAACAAATTATTTAGAAGAGGGAATTATTAATAGACACACAGAAGTGAAGCTCACAGTTTCAGTACTCTCAGACGTGATGGCCTGCAGGGCACTACTGAATACAACAAAGAAGTTCCAAACATCAATATAATGACTTGTTTTTAATGTTCGGTTGTCCATTTTAGCGTCCTTCCTTTTTTTCCAGTAAAGCAGCTTGAGGTTCCTCATATGTGAATAGGGCTTCACAAGTATGCTTAGCTGGGACACACTTACATTGCCTAATATCAGGATATTACTTAGACTTACAGTTGAATCTACAACTAATCATGGCTTGGAGCTAGGAAGTTACAGCCTACACCTCACTCTGTGTCCTCCTCTTGTAAGGTTAAACTGATTTCAGATATAGGCTTATTTTCTATGTCTTTGTTGACAATATCTCCTAATGAGCAGATCATTACTGATGTATCTGCATTGATTAGGAACAGTGTGGCAGGTGCTCAAGATGTGGCTGGAAGGACTACATCCCTTGTTGGCTGTAATTCACTGCCATGTAATCAAGATCAAGGTTGATTTTCTTTTTTTTTACCTGCTGCCTGTGGCCCTCCACAATCAAGCACCTTCTTATGTTAACTGCAGATTGCAGAGGCAAAAATCAAGGGCCCCCTGACCAGGACTGATGAGATTTTTAAGGATATAAAAAGTCAAATAAATAACTTTAAATACATTTTCTTTTTGCAAGGTTTTACAAAACACCACAATTTAGTGTGCAATTGTAAAAATCCAAGCAACCAATTAGCTCATTTCTACTCAGAAAGTAAAAATGAGCATTTAGATGAAGCTCTTGTTTGTACACAGTTTACCCAAAAAACACACATATGCAAATGCAGAATTTAAATTCAGCCCTCATTAAATTCATTTCAGCCAAAATATGTGACATGAAACAGTCAAATTCTATACATAAGCCACATAGCAGATCAAAACAGTGGAAGCATCAATCAGAGAAACGGCTAAGTTTGTGGTAAATCTAGACTACAGACATCCAGACCTCAAGAGGTGGAATCTGACATAACTGTTTGAAGCAAACTCCTCACAATTGGTCTCTATGAATGAGTTTTGTTGAAAGAAATCTGTTAAAGCGCCATTTGTACGTTGCTACAGAGCAAACATGTGACAGAAGATGCTCTAGTGAGACAAACAAAACAGCTTGAAATGTAGAATACTATCTGTAGAGATCAATTATGCTGCACGTCTCCTTGAACACACCATCCCCATGGCGAAATGTAATAATGACAGCATCATGCTGAGGGGCAGCTTGTCCTTGGCAGAAACAGGCAAACTACTCTCATCTGATAGTAATAAAGACAAAGGCAGCACAATTCTGGAAGAAAGTGTGTTAAAGGCCAAGGGGAAAAGAAAAAACAACAACAACAAAAAACAAGACTGAACCAGAGGTTCACATTCCAGGAGAAAGGCAACCATAAAGATACACTCAGAGCGATAGTGCAATTGTTTAGATCAAAGTAGGGCTGTAGCAATATGGTGTAAAAATAAAATTATAACTTTTTTCATACCGAGTTCCCTTTCTTTTCATTCAAACAAAAAATGTATTTTCAAAAAACTACTTTTATTTCAATTATTCCCTCAGGGAGTTGATCTGAATTCAAAGTCCAGCTGTGAATCATGCTTGTAAAACAACTATGTTTTAAGAGCATGATTGTTGGGTGGGCCCACATCACACTGAGCTATGGAAGCCTAAAAAGCATATTGGTGGAAAAATAAAAACAAAGAAAAAACAACTTGATTTTCAAAAAAAATTAATAGTCTTAACAGCAAATTCAGTTAATTGATAATTTATTTATTGCCTGGCCTTAGATCAAAGCATATTCATATGCAAAGTCCAGACCTAAGTCTGGTTGAGTATTTGTCAAGATTTGAAAATGAACTGCCGTTCACCAAATACTCACTATCCAATACAGCAGCTCTGGTGATACTTTGGAACTAAGAGTTGGGAATTGGTAGAAATGTGCAATGTTGAGAGAGCTACCTCAAAAGAAATCAACTTGGTATTACCGCAAAATATTTTTCTGAGTTTTAAAGCCATGTGTATTCGTCCTTTCCAGGGATGGACTATTTTGCGTTGTTGTGAGTAGATTAAAAAGTGCTTAGCATATTAATACTTTCGTAAGACACTGTATGAGTGCATGACAACATAAAAGATTTCTCACTGTAGACAATAACATAGGAAGAAAATATGTTTTTAATGTATATGTTGAAGTGACTTTGTGAATCCTCATTAGCTTCCCCTGTAATTACACAGAAAATCCCGTCATTGTTGTCAGTCAACACATTTTTTTCCAAACATGATATGAAGAGTGGGCACCTCAGTCTCTGCTTCTCTTTCTTACTCTGTTTGAGCTGCCAACTGGCTCTCTGCAGTGAATCTCATTATTCTATGTCTGCTTGCTGTCACACTCTAGTGGGAGGTAGACGCGGTTAACCCCAGAGGCAGCATCTGTGTGTGAACTAGTGAGTCTATAATTTGTGCACAAATTTCGCTTATGTTTTTTTTTTTGGTTTTGTTTCTGCAAATTTAAATGCAGTGGGTTTGAATTTCAAATAGCGAATAATAAATCATCATTGTTACTGCTACGCTTTCACTACAGGACTGCTGAGGCATGCTGGGAGGTTTATTAGAAGAAGTACTTCTAACAAGGCTATACTTGGGTTGGTGTTTCATAATTTGCACTGAAAGGCAGATATTCATCCACGCGCACCAAAGGCATGTCGGCATGAAACTGATCTGACCGACGGCAACTTTCCAGATCTGAACCAGTTTGGACTGAAACGATTTTCTGCTCTGGTTTAATATGGAAGGACTGACAAGGACAGATTTGACTTTGGCTGGAAGTCGGTGATCAAAATTCAGAGGGTGTTGATTCAGATTTGAGTATCATGAAAAATAATGTGAAAAATTACTGCTCCAGCTGTTGCATCAATTCAATCAGCTTTAGAGTGAGAAGAAGAAGAAGAAGAAAAAAAAAGACAAAGCCCTGTGGGAGCTACAGCAAGCAGATTTTACATTTTCTGGAAGCAAAGTTCTGAATTTATTTAGCAGCATGCTACCAGTAAAACAGAGGCAGAAAATGCACATTGGCAATATAACTGGTCAAACTTTAATAGACTCCTCAGTCCCTCATGTTAGATGACCATGAGGGTGGAAATTGCCTTTTTTTTTTCCCAATGAGTTTGAAAATTTGCATTTAGATAAGTCTTCTTGATTTCTTTATTCAGTCCTTTCATCCAATCTTGCCTACATGCTGTCACCTTCTTCTAATTCCCACCTTTTATTGTTCATTTATTCTTCTTTCTCTTTTCTTCTTTTATTCTGTTTGTCCCCAGTAATTCACAATCATTGCCTTTTCTTCTCAAAGATTGGCTTTCCTAGGCATTTGAGAGAGAGTAACATATTGCTGAATGCATTAGTCTGACTAATTTAATGTAATGTGCTTCCCAAGGTTAACTAATAACAGTGAATTGGCTTGTGTTTTGATTACAGTAATTTTCTCAGCCTGACAAATAACACATAACCATTCAGTAAAAAAATAAAGTGAAATATTAACTGTGCTCAATTACACATTTTAGAAATTGACAGAAAGTGGGACTGGATTTGGGTGATTGTAGATCTTCCAAATTGTAGATCAAGGTGTAATTCTATGTCTTGCTATCTGCACACCTATTTGGTAGGTACAGGTAGAGAATATCGGTTTATAGATGACAGTTACACAGCATTATAGTGCAACACAGATGTTTCTCTTTCTTAAGTACATCAGGTCTGCCATGTTTGGTTGGATAACTCAGTGAACCTGTCAGCCAAAGTACTTAGTTATTACAGCATCTTGTTTACTGAACTGCAAATTGACTTTTCCAAGACTGTGTTAGACTCAAACCAAAATATTTTTATCCCTAAGGCTAGCGAACCAAACAAGTACAGTTTCTCAATCTAAGTAAAAACTGGAATCAAATGAATCTGAAATTGAGATGTAAAATATTGTATTTTGAATGACGGTTGATGTATATTTACGCACATTTTAATAAACCTAAATAAAACATAAGTTCTTGGTTGCAAAGCTATCATTAAAGCTATGTACTTCATTGGTTATTGTCTTGTCGATACAGGAAATAAGCACGGATGTGCCAATGCTGTATGTTCAACAAAGTGTCTCCATCCATCCATTTTCTAACACCCTTGTCCCTAGTAGGTACTGGTGCCCATCTCTAGCAAACGTTTCGGGCGAGAAGCGGGGAGTCTACATACAGTGTCTACTTCTCGATATTTTTCCACATGTAGGTGTGTTCTGATGTAAAAATGCAATGCATATTTTGTGATAGCCCAACTCAAAATTGTGGAGTTGAAGGAAAAGGATGCACGTTTCTTTTGTCCGAGATCAAACTCAAGACGTTTTAAGACAAGGTTATATTGATAAACAATATCACAGACTTTAAACATCTCATGGAGCGTGATTTCATCCATCTATTGATCCATCCATCCCTGCCTGTCTGTGAAGGGTAAAGTCCGTCTTCTTATCTAATAACAGGCTGGTAAAAAAGGAGGCCCATGGTATTCTGGAGGAGATGCATAGATGCATGGCTCAGGTGGGTGAATTAGATATTAGCGATGCACTCCAAAATATACTTGAATACTTGAGACAGGGAGATATGCTCAACTATGAGCAGAAAATGATTCAAAGCAAACTTTCAGAACAGAACATATTCATGGATTATAATTCAAACATATTCATGTGTTAACACCCTGACAAAATCCAAACTTAAATTCAACTGTAAATTTCTGGCAAAACTGAAATAAAAACACCACAGTAACTATTCACCCAATGAAACCACTTGAACTAGCAGAAATATTCCATCTCTCAATAAACTAATGTTAACAAACCTCAAGATTTGACAACAAAGTGTACAAATCAGTATAGCTGAATGAAAAGGCATTGCATTTTCAGATTTTTGTTTTGAATAAAAAACATGAATGATTTTCCTTCACATTACACAATTCTTCACCACTTTGAAGAAGTGGAGGAGATGGATATGGCTCAGGTGGGTGAGAAAGTTGGCATTCTGCAGAGCAGTCTGGAAGAAAGCAAACTGGCTCTAAACAATTCTCTTTGGGAGCTTCGTCTTATGAAGCTCCCAACAAGAAACCTGACAAAAAGTAGCAACAACATTTTGGAAGGCCCTGTATTGCCTTGCATGTGATGCACATGATGTCCCGCTTTTCAGAAAGAGGCGCACTTAGCCATGACAAATGTCATTTTCAACTTTAACTTTTATAGTATAGATAGACTTGAATAAGCAGAAATCATGGTTATATTAGCAAAAACAACTTGGGACAAAAATCGCAGTCGCTTCGTTCAATTCTGCCATACCTCAAACGTCCAGCGTCAGTCATGCACCTCAATGTGCATGAATGATGTACTGTAGTTTCTAAGGGTCAATACAGATCACTATAAAAATGCATGTACAATACCTGTGTGCGCTCCAGAAAGTGAGCTCAAAACCCGGGAATGTTGTGTTGGTCCATCATAAACCTCCACTATGTCATTCAGAGCAGTCTGGAAGAAGGCGAACTGGCTGAACACCACTGGGTAAGAGATGCAGACAGAGCAAGAAACAAAAGATGAAAAATGAACTGAAAGCGCTGCCTGCAAAAGTCACAAAAATGCTCTTCAGTTTATTTAAAATGACTAAAGACTCATAAAAATAGTGCTCTGCTTTATCCAGATTTAAAAAGAGGGTTATCAACAGCAATTTCAATCAAGTTGTCCTCCTTACAGCAGGGTGGATTATGCTGGCAGTTATGATAACAAAACCAAAAACTGACATTACAAGGGGGATCAGGAAACCTGTCTGGGCTTGATGGCCTGTCAGTACGCAGGGATTTACAGAGACAGCCAATCTGTCATATGATGTGCAGCTAAAGCTCCACTACAGAGCTTTCGTGGTCTCAACCAAGACGTAATACTGTACTGGTTTTCTTTTAACAAAAGTCAGGCTTTTTATAGTCAATCATCTAGTTTTTAACTTGTGATAAATGGAGCTGGTTAAAGAGAAGGACGAACAGTGAGAGATACGCAACAGAGCAAGTATGGATAATGGTTACCTATTTTTTTGTGGGTCCACTAGTGGAACCCTACAGTCTTCTATTTTCAACCGGACCTAGCACTGGGAATGTTCTCCCAATTTAAAATATGTTCTTGCACATTTCTATCATCATTGTCAATAAGATAAAACCATTGGTCACAGTGACACCCACCCAGTCATCCGCACTGGGTAAAATACCCTATTATTAGCCTGGCGCATGAGCCTAATGAGAAGCTAGAAGAATGAGGAAAAAAGCTTTTGCTTTTCTGCATGACAAAGTGAGCTGCCTTGGGCTTTGCCGTCATTATCCAGGAAAATGCAAATGTGAATTTTAATCATTTAAAAAAAATTTTTCCCTCACTATGACCTCAGTGAGTGAAATATGCAGATGATTGGGTTCAAGAGAGGTGCATAAAGGCTTCAACAGTCAGAAGACCGGGGTGAAATAAACCCAAAAGTCAAACACAAGCTGATGCTTTTTGTGGGGGTAATTTAACCATGACAGGAGCTTTTCCCAGAAGAGACCTGATGCTGATAACTCATTAAAAAAGCCTGTGGTTGGAGGAAAAAGTAGAGATAAAAAACCGAGCAAGAGCAAACAGTCGGCTTGAGAATGTGATGCAGAGAGACATCCTGGGCAAGTAAGTGAAGGACATTTTGAATTGATTCATTTGAGCTGCATTCAGCATTGTTTTGCCTTCCGAATAATTCGATGCTTGTGTAGTATCTGATAAGACATTGGAGGGAAAGGATGACCTCTAAGAGGGAAGTGCCAAAAAAGGAATACAACTGAAGAAAATATGAAGCTTCGAGGTGGCAATTATTTTTTTGTCTGCGTTTGTGTGTAGGTGTGTTTTTGATAAACACGGTGAATAAGTAGTGTGCTTCATGATGATTAAATAGCTCTACTGATGTACTGTGAAGAAAAAAAAAAAGAAAAGAAAAAGATTTAAGTCCTGTGGAAATGCGTCCGTCTATCACTGTGTGATTTTACTATGAGTAGAATAAAGTAGGATACATGCATTCAACAAACCTCTCAGGAGTAGCAGCTTGATTAGAGGTGGAAACGCAGCGACTGTGTGAGCTTTTAACAGTTTAACACCAGATTGCTTTTGTGAGCCTTTCCTGTCACTGAGAATATTCAGATACCGGGGAGAAAGATAAATGTTTCCCTCTGTTTTTTCCAGTAGTAAGAAAATAACACAGAGTTCAGTAAGGCAGATGAATATAGTTTCTGTTTGATCACGGCTTCTTGGGGGATTGCTGAATGATTTGATTCTAAACAAACACAAATAACCCACTTTACAGACTCGCGCGCACAGAAAAAAAAAAAAGAAAAAAAGAAAAACATGGCTTACCATAATCCTTGGGCACGACTACAGAGTACAGACAGGTTCGAGAACTGGTATAGTTGCCAGGGAAACCAGGGGACAAGACTACTCCCTCTAATCCAGAGTACTGTCCACCACATGGGGCTGCAGAGAAACATAGGGATCAAACATGAAGAGAGACCATAAAGTGGGACCAGGCTGACATAAAAGGGAGGTCTAACGGTAACAGGGGAAGGTTCCATTTCTACTCCTCCTCTCCATCCTCGCTGTTCCATCATTCCTAAATTACTTTTCTTGTGTGATTGGAGTTTGGATGGAAGATGTCCCTGGTGGTTGCCACAGTGAAATTGCCATGTTTTCCAAGTGTCCATCTGGGTTAGCCTGGGTGTGATGAGGCCAGAGCCTCCTCTCCAAGTTAAAGCCCCTGAAAATGCTCTGTGCGAGAGTGGATATTTGCAGGGATGCTGTCCAGAGGCATCTAAATAAATGTGAATATCACTTAAAGGTCAATTTACTTCCGCTATAACACTCATATGATAAATAGAATTTTCCTCCAAGTGCAAATGTCTAGAGTGTCGCTAGAAATTGTGAAAGCCAGACTGTGACACGCTTCTAACGAGTTTGGCTTTGTTGTGTTGGTAAACTCCATGCTCTGTATGCTGCTGCTACTGTTACCATTGTTTTTACTGTGTTGTTTTTCTGCTTCTTCTTAAAATGTGAAAGCAGTTTTTGAGAAAACGCAATGCTTCTGTGCACAGCATCACCCAAAACATAGCTCTGTACTAAAACAGTGATGTTGATTTTTTTTTTTTTAAGTGTGAGCCAAAACGCCTATAAACTATTCTCTCTTCAACTGCAAGCCCAGAAAGATTGACATGAGTGCCAGTAATGTCCAAGTGTTTTTTGTGGTTTTATCAGATTTTGGACTCAATGCAGAATCCTTTAGAATAAATAACACAGCAGATTTAGTCCACATATGTAATAATGGAGTTTCTTGGTCTGTATTGTGGCTAAAATATGCTTTGAACCTTTAATTCAATTCAGTTCAAAAAGTACTGTGTTAATCCCAGAAGGAAATTAAACATGTCCATATTTTTCTCTGTTCACATTTTTCTCAAAAGGAAATTTAAAGCAAATATGGGTAAACAAAAATAAATAATAATGTGCTCCATAAAACACTCTAACCATTTTTTTAAACATAGAATTAATGACTATTATGCTGAAAATAACGATAATAAAAAAAATAATATGTTTACGAATGCTGCCAATGCTTTGGTGGGAAACAATATTCAACTAGGAATTGTGTTTTCAAATATATATTTTCAACATACAAACTGCCTCGTCGAATTACATAAAATGTGTATTCATGGATTCAACTTTATGTCAAATTTTACGACAAAATTAATGCAGGGCTTTCATTAACTGTAAGCCACAACCATTAAAGCTAACGGAGATAAACAGACAGATAAAGATATCTCACTTTGTGGAAAAGACCAATGCAAGTCATTTTAGTATCAAGCCTTAAGACTTTTTTTGTAACCGTTTCCCAATTACAAACAGGATGTAGAACTTTCTGAGTTGAATTATAGCTATCCAGTCATATTTGGATGTATCTGAATGTCCTTGTATGTCAGTGGATTTGTGTGACTGAACTGGATTGCAATGCCGGTACAAGTGTGTAGCAAGTGTTCCACCCGACACGCTAAGTCTGAAGCAGGTTCTGTGCTGTCAAGGTATCTTTTACCAGCTTTCCAGGGGTTCATGCATTGCGTGAGGTAGCTGTGTCAAAGGAATATCAGAGAGTGACGCAGTTCCCTCTGAGTGTAAGGGGAAGATATGCAAAACAGGCTGCTCTTCTGAAACTTCAGAATAAATCAAAACTACACTTGCATATTTTCACAAAACCCACACAGCTCGGCAAATATGTACCTGCGGGACATATCTCAGTAGAAACGCAACACATGATGATTTAACCATATGAATGTTTACGTGTGATAAATCTATAAGCGCAAGGCATGGTTTGTGCTCTGAACAATCAACTCCAGATGTCAGTGTTTACCCATGCAGATGGGTTTGGGCTTGTTCCAGCTCGGCTTGCCGTCTCCCCCCATGATGCAAGTGAGCGTCGGGTCTCCCTCTAGCGTGTAGCCGCTGTCGCAGTGGTAGGCGACAGTGGAGCCCAGCTTGAGATCGGTGCCCACCCGTGTCCCATTACGAACGAGGCCGGGTTCGAAGCACGACTCCCTGGGGTTTTCTGCGGCGAGAAGAAATTCTGTGACAGATGGAAGCACGTGGTTTTCAATAATGATTTTTTAATTTTTTTTTTTTTTTTTGCTGCACCAGATATGCTGGAATAGAAAATGTTATGCGCCTGAGGGTATTTATACACTTGGTTTTCCAACTCCTTTTTCTTTATGGCTGCTTTTATTTTTCTCCCGTTTTCCAGTTTTCTGCAACTCTGTGCTGTCCCGTTTTCAGTAAATATATCTCAATGACTGCCACTTTTTCTCCAGCCCTTGACACTAGCCTCTCATCTGTAGCTACTGGGGTATGTATGGTTGTGAAAACAGACAGGCAGCTGATTGAAAGTGGCATGGCTCTGGCCCAAGGTCTGCTGACTGTACACAACCGCTTCTCAAACAACATTTCTCTGTGCTCTTAACTTGAGAAGACAATGCACATACGCAAGCTTTCATTATCAAACACATACACGCCTGCCCTGCCAACGCTCCCACTCACACGCTCTGCATTTAACCACATATCAATCACCAACCCTGAGGTCGTAAGATAGATGTCTTGCTTAATTTAGCAGCACATTGTTCTAGGTGCAAAATGTGCATGTGAGATGCAGCCTGTCAATTTGGCACACTTCACACCTTTTCAGCTAAGATAAACATAGGAAAGATGCCCAAAGCCATTTAGTTCACTCCTAAGCACAGCAGATTTGGTTCTCAGAGCAAACTGTAATATTTGATAACTTGAAACACAAAAGAGAAGGTGGGTCAAAAGTTTTTCCAATTGTCAGGGAAAAATTAAAAAATTTAAAAAATCACCTAAAACTCAACACATGACAAAAATATGTAAAACAGTCTGTGAATAATTTGATGAATCCAAACTCCGAATAGAAAAAAAAGAAGAAAAAAAAGTGAGGCATCATTGGAATTTCAGTAAAGGCGAAAATAATGTTTACAAAAGTTAACAGAATATGTGTCTCATGTCTGACATTTTTAAATAGACGTGACGTTCACATAACCTTTATGTATTGTCACTAATTGTCCTGCATCTTGCAAATGCATCGTTACTCCAATATCCTTTTTTTTTAACATTTTGTCATGTTGCAACCAAGGAAGTCAATGTATTTTATGTGAATTTTGTGCCACAGCCTAAAACAAAATGACATAGACTCAAACATTTTACAAATAAAGATCCTAAAATTGGGGAGGCAGTATTATGTTTTGGGATGCCCAGTCAAAAACTTACAAAACTATATCCAGTTAGGAATCCGTTGCTAAACGGATTTCCACAGATCCCAGTTGGAGCTAAGAATCTAAGCTTGAGCTATTCTGGAAAAAGAATGTCTACAGATTTTAGCCTGTAAGTGTGAATCCCTGGCACAACACGTCCTGTGTTATGGATATAATTTTCCTTTCACTTCAATTATGAACTATTTCTGCTGGTCAATTGTAAAGTCCTAGTGACAAAGTTTATGTCTGTAACATGTCAAAGTCTGAGATACGAATATTTTTGCAGAGCACTATTCATTCAAAGGATTTTAATTCCAATTTAATAGCTAAATTAAATATTTTATTCATCCCAGGACTTTCTTCTGTGTACATCACAAACCAACTACAACATAATGCAATGTAGTCAGTTTAATAGAGGTAGTTGCTTCAACTTTCAGATGTTAAAAGTGAGTATCACACGTTTTATGATGAATCACATTTCTAATTCAGTTTTGTAGGTGAGGACATGTCACTTTGGGTAAATGTCTGTTATTTAAACACCTGCCTGGGGAGCTGACCAGGCACCAACCTGTAATGTAGATTTACAGGGCAATAAAACTGAATGTGGTCTGTGACTACGGGCACCTGTTGCAGATTTTAACAGATTTACACCCTGAACCATCCATGGTAGATGGCATAAAAATTATTATTTTTTAAATCTCTGAATTTACGTGGGTTTTATTCAACCTCGTCTCAGAGATGGAAAAATATTTCAGTCGTACCGTTCCCTTGGCGACAGTGAAAGACCGAACACAGAAACAAAAAGCTGTAAAAACTGTGTAGTCTAGTGGCTGACAGAACAGCGTGGATCTATGATAATTACATTGTAGCGGTGGCCTGACCAATAACTATCTGGGCCAAAGCATCAACTTGCTGATCTCTTTCCAAAACTGACCCAAAAATCTGAGCTAAATGTGTCTGTGCCTTGTTGCTTCTCTGAAACCAAGGAGGTAATTTATGGATTATTTGGTTATGGTTCATTAGTGTGGAGAATTGGAAGTGGGGTGAAGGAGTTTTTTTTTTTTCCTGTGCAACACACTGGGTCCATCTGCTCTTCCAGATTGGCCATACAATAATCACACTCGGTATCACACACCGCAGTGAATATTGCTGGGAGTGAGCTAAAAAGCAGGCTCTGTAACTGGTTTCTGGTTTTTTTTGGGAGAGGGGCGGGGTGGCAAATGAATTGCTGTACTGTATTGCACAAGCATATACTGATATAAAATTCCCCAATTTATTTAGACCAAAACCCAGTCCATAAGCAGAGAACTCAGGGTTGATTTGGAATCGGTTAAATGTCTGATACCTTAAACAATTCTAATTGAAGCCGTGAGATTCGGGAAGTTTTAATACTGCTCCCTCAAGCAAGAAGACCTAAACAAAGATGCCCTGTCTAATTTAAAGCTTGGTCAGCATCTGTATATTTGTAAGGAAATGGTTTTTCACACTCAGTCACTAAGTTCTTCCCTTCAATAAGGATGAGAAACGAATGCAAAGCACATTGATGTGCTATGCTAGACTAACACTGGCCCTCTTTCAAGGACTTCTGTTATAATTTTGCAATAGATAAGCAGTACAGCATGCCTTACATGAGCACATAAATCTAAACCTCCCCAAACAATGTGCTGCGGTCAGCCAAGCTCTGACACGAGACAACAAAATGCTGCTCGCTTTAATTTATTAGAAGCCTTTTGTGCAGCTGCGCTGATCAAAAACAGCTTAACCATGCAGATTGTCAGCTTTTAATTTCCATAATTATATGCGTTAGCAGGCCACGACATATGCATCGATACCACCACCACTGAGCAGACCAGGAATGTTGCATGTTTCTAAAATTGTAACATACTTTTCCACCTCCAAATTTTAAGACATCTCAAAGTGTGTTTAGCCCATTTTTAAAAGGCAAATACATGTTTCCCCATAGGTTTATAGTAGATGATTTCTGATTAGGGTTTAAATAAAGAATCTGCAAAGAGGAAAAAAAAAAGACTCAATTCTCACTCTGCTAGAAGAACTTAAAACAGGAATTGTTCAAGCATTACAGGCACCAGTCCAATTCAAAATTCACAGCTTAGTTAAGACACTAGAGAGGAGAAACTTCATGGCGACACAGACCGGTCCGGTTTATAGCCATGTTTGAATAACCCAGTGGTCAGCAACCTTTTCCATTTAAAGAGCCACTTTTTCCACTGCTACTTCAAAATAAGACATGCCTAGAGCAGCAAAAAACAATGTTCTACTGTAACTATGTACAACATAACATGTTTTATAATGAAAGGTAATAAATTTAAATCAAAATTTATTTCTAATTTTAGTTTTTGGAACAGTAAAAATCCTCTCTTAGAAAATAAAAATGTAGAATGTGGTGAGCCTTTTTAAAACTTTGGGGAAAAAAAGCAAAATAGGTTGCACAGTTCAAATCTAGTTACTTTTAAAAACTTTTTGTAGATATTACAAGCAAATTTTGCATAAGAACTGGTTCTGGTTTAGTAAGAGCCAAACAGCCACACGTTGCCCTGGAGCTGTAGGTTGTAGAATCCTGGTCTAACCAAAAGTTTGTACCTGTAAACTGCAGCACAAATCCGTTACTGCTGAGGGAGGCGTCGCTGCGGAATGCCATGAAGAGCGTGTTGGAGCTGCTCTCGATGCGATCTGGAACATCGGTGCCATAGAAACTACCCAACAAGGGGCTCAGGGAGTCAGGCCCATCGTAGATATGCAAGAAGTCATAACTGGGCTCCAGGCTGAAACTGGTTAGAGACAGTCACATTAAAAAGGAATCTGGACATTTGCTGCATGAACACGTAGCGTAAAATTCTCACATCTAACTTATACCATTTGAGGACAAGTAGCCTAATCATTTATCAAGTACTGCAGTTACAACAACTGTTGTGGGAATATGGTATTGCATATCACGTAATATTTTCTATGCTGTCAAAGCTTACTGGTTAAAGCTGAGCAAAATAACATAGTCCTCTGTGACGGTTACTCTCCAGTCACACTCTCTTCCATGTGGGTAAGGTTCAGGATAGTCTGGAGACAGAATCAGCCCACTTGGACCTGTTAGGTTCCCACCACACGGAGCTATGGAAAGAGAAAAACAAATATTTACAAAGTGCTGAAAATAATTTGTTTGACATAAATTCTAAAATGTTATTATAATTTGTGTTATGTGTTGCAATTAGCAAGCTAGAAAGAGCAAATATAACACAATTAGGCATCGCTACTCAGCTTTAATAAGTGTGTGATAACATTCAGATAAGTGCTGATGTCAATCCAGAGAGGTTAAGCATAATTAATTACTGCATGCTGTGTTTACAGAGTACCTGTGCATGTTGGGGGGTCTGGCTGCCAGAAGAAGCGACCATTGATCTCTGTGCACGTGATTCTGGTGGCCCCCTGCAGGACGTAGCCGGGATCACACTGGAACACCACATGGTCCCCGGGCTCCCTGCTGTCGCCGCCGCGGGTACCGTTAGTGGGCATGCCAGGGTCATTGCAGGAGGTTGCCGTGGAGACTGAAAGAGCAAGCAGGGACTAGATCATTGAAACAATATGAAAAAAGCTAATGTGATAGCTTAACTATCACATGGAAGATGGTTTGTGTTATAAACCTCCAATCCGCTTGCTGAACTTTCATTGCTCACCAGAAAATTGCAAAGCAAAGCCTTGCTTGCTGGTAAAAAAGTCTGTGGTGAACTGCAAAGTGATCGTGTTAAAGGTGCTGTGAGCATCCGGGGGCAACGCCGACCCACTCAGCTCCCTCAGCAGGACTCCCCCGTCCTGCGGACCATCCCAGATCCGAAGCACATCATGGACCTCCTCCGTGTGGAAGACCAGAAAATGCAGACTGAAAAGAGGGATGAACAAGATACAGCAGGTGTCAAGTATGATGCAAAATTGCACAGTAAGAATCAAAGAAGATGTGCTTATTGTTTCACTAATGACAATGTGCAATTCAAATGTCCATTTGTATGAATTTATATTAAATTGTACTCGCAAACAGGCAGAATTTCTTCAAGTTGATTGAGAGTCTGTGGAATCACTTGAAAACTGATGTTTGCAGGTGCTTCTCATACAGTCTACCTGAGCTTGAGCTGTTTAGCAATGACGACAGTGAAAATATTTCACTTTTTAATGGCCAAAGTTGGTAGAAACATACCCCAAAAGACCTGGAGATGGAACAACCATGACAGATGCTTCTACAGAGTAATTTGTTCAATATGTTACTCACATGATTGTGACAAAAAATGTTGACGAAATACATTGAAGTTTGTGGGTTTAACCCCACGAAACACAACAATGTTCAAAACGTATATTACATCTGAAGGACACTGTGAAGTTACTGTAAAAGTAACATTGTGATTAAAGAAAATTGAAGACGGGAAACCAGCCTACGCTTAGTACAAATGAGGGAAACAAATACTATTATAAGGAGGATCCCAGGAACCAGATTAGGGACATTCAACAATGATTCCACAGTGTCAGTCAAAGCAATAAGTCTGCAGCAACATTTTAAAATCAGTCCAGATGCCAAAAAGATGATGCTGTCAAAATATCTCCCATTCAATTTGGCCCAGACAGCTGTCAGCCAGCTGGTGGTTCGATGGATCTGAAACGCTCTGTGCCAGTTCATGTACATGCACTGACATAACTGCAGTGCATTCGTAATAATGTGCTGCTTAAGTATTTGTTTTGGAGCATTTCAAAGGATGCTGTGGACAGGCTCAGCTGGGCAAAAAAAGAAAAAGACTTTATGAGGTGCTCTTTCTTTGGGCCCTTATTGAAAAAGCATTCACAGCAGAAGTCCGCAATGCCTGCAACTAATTACAAAAGTGGGTTAGCTCATGTCAACTTCTATGCAATGAACCTTTTGTTTGTCTATTTTTTCTCCTCTGAAAACAGAACAAAGTCTGATCTAACAAGTGAAGAGCAACAGCGGGAAGAGAAATAAATCATTAGGTTGCAACTGTGGTGAGCTGCATGTGATGCAAAAGGTAAAAGCATTCAACCAATGCTTTGTAGTGACTTGAACAATCCGTATATCCAAATTTTTATACATTTTAGTGGCATTTTATATAATTAAGGTAGCCTTTAACTGTGAAGACGAAGGGAAGGGACATATGGTTTTCAAAATTCTTAAAAAAAAAAAAAATCAACGTATTTAGCACCATTGTGGACAATATTCCCCTGAAAATATTATTCACAAGGAAAAACATAGTTGATAATCATTAAGTTAATCACAATTAAAGAACCATTTTTCCTGTTAATGAGATGAAAAAATAATTTATGAAAAAAGAAGATGCACTGAAATTCAACGTATATTTCAGTATTTTTTTCATTCTGTCTTTTTTTTTTTTTTTTTTTACAAATATGCCCAAAGATATTTTCCTTCCAGAGTGTCTCATATTAAGTGATTTAAATTAAAATGGAAAACAGGTCAGGGTATTTGAGACAAACTCATTACAATCCTTTGCACTTCAGACTGGACAGCTGAACTTATTTTACCATTTTTGCCCTGAAGCTGAAGATAGACGATCATAAATCTGTCCAGTGCGCAGGTCTTAAAGTCAGAGAGCTGAATGCTCATCTCTGCCCAAGTCACAGAGGAGAAATCCTGGTCCCTTTAGTATCCACATCATCTTACCCACATGCACTCACAAAGCCTTGAGCTATAGATGATGCAGAGGAGAAACAGCAACCCACTGATATGTTGGCTTTTAGCAACAAGTTCCCACCATTTCTGCATAATTGGTGTCAGACTCTGATTCCCTTACTGTCTGATGTGTTAGCAGTAGCCTTTGGCTACTCAACAATAGACTCTCTGTGTGACTAGTGTAACCCTCAAGTAAAGTCCTGCTTGTGAATGAAGGGCTCGCAGAGCAAACCGATGCAGATAGACACACTGGAAAATATTCACATAAATGTGCAGCGAAAGGTATTTTTGAAGTTATAATGCATTATGTGGGCTGACACAACCACTCATGTATTGGAAGCAGATAGAGCAAAAGAGAAGTCTACATGGCGACTTTGAAAAGCGGCTCTTTTACTACTTTCCTCACTTAGGAGAAGCCAGAATTAAACACGGAGTTCAAATGTCCTCACCCACACACGTCCCCCGGGCAGTCAGATATTCTGTTAATCCTGTTATAAAACCTTTAGGGACCAGAAGTCCTTCATGCTCCACCTCCCAATGCTTCCAACAAGATCTACAGAATTTAACAAAAATCAAAAATATTTTCCAGTGATGGTGTACGACCATCACTGGAATATTGCCCAATATTGACGTGCACGTGTACAGTACGTGTGAGTAAGAACAATTGGGGATGTTTTCGTGAGCACAGTCAGCATCAAGGACAAGTGCTGCGTCCGTGTTTGTGTGCTGATGAGTCCTGTGCTCTAGTTTAACTCTCAGCACTGTCGAGCTTCGAAAGGCATCAAATCCTGAAAGCTGATTTATATGTGTGAAGGAAGATGAAAGGGTGGGTGGAATGGCAGAAGTACGTTGAATAAAACCTGAAGGTGAGGAAGGCAATGAAAAAGCGACCAGTGTTGATCACTGCCAGGCTGCTGACGGCATCGGGTGATCGAAGGAGGATAAGAGGTTGACGGAGAGCAAAAGAAACTCGGCACAATGCGAGGGTAAAGGCTGAGGGAACGGACAGGTTGAACCAATGTGGGTTGTATGTTGGGATAAATGGTTCTTTTTATACGCCATTTAAATAGCACTATATCCCTGTCACTCTCAAAATGATAAAAAAGGGTAAAAGTGTTGCAGGTGAATTAGTGAGGAAGGATGATAACACTGGCACAAAACTGAATTCTCATTCTGCAGGTTAAAGATTTCAATAGCACATATTTAAGGCCAACAGAATATTTTTCCTTTTCAGTGCACACTTTGGTTGGCTGACATTTTCTTCTTTTTTTTTTCCTTTTTAAAACATTTATAGCATTTAGGACAATAAAAATGAAAAATGTGAGTTACCAGCAGGAACTCGGGGACTATTACCTATAGGTGCATTTCAACAGTGCATATTGCTTCTTGCTGCTACAGAACAGCAGCAAGAAACGCACCAAAAATGTTTTTTTTAATCTTCAATCTTTTAGGTCTACCACTGAGCAAATTAAAATATTGAAGTTTATCCTTTTTTTTTACCAAACATTTCTGTCTGGGTGTTGAAAATGCATTAGATTGCAGATAAAGCTGCTTTTATTTGTTCCGAGTATTTGTGTCTTTCAATGCAACAAGTCGCATCTGTTATTACAGAAGTCAATATTTTGTTCCCGTGATTACTGTTGTGTCCGCTGAGCACGAATATCGAAACAGTTGAGGAGAACTACTGATAGAAAGAAGTCTCTGAGAGAACCTTGCTCAGCGGGAGCAGTCATCTGCCACGACCAACTGGGGATTGGCGAACACAGAGCACACACGCACTGAAGCACGGATCCAGGAGTGCTTCTTAAGGGTAAAGAATCAGTAAAGGGTTCATTTTTAGGAGAGAGAAACAGCTAAATGTATAAGCTGTGAAATAACTGTACTGTATCTAAAGGATAAAAACAGTACACACAGTTAGTGCCAGTAGCAATTCCTTTTCTGATTGCTGTGTCTCTTCCAGCAGCCTAATAATGACCATGTTTTGGTGGGTTTGAATGTCATCTGTTTCTGTTTGGACAAGGGACTGAGTATACATAGCTCTGAGATGTTTAAAGCTTGGCGTACTGTTTCAGAACTTAACTGCTTTCAACTTAACCACAACTTTGTTCCCGATGTATCTTGTGTATTCATTTATCTCTGTGATGCTGTTTGGTTACTAATGTTCTGTTACTAACCTCTGAGACCTGCAGAGGACCTGCAGCTGTATTTACTCTGAGATTAAAATACACACAGAGACTATTTACTTCCTGGATGGGCTAAATATAATTGCATATACCAAGCATTATTTAGCATTATTTGTTTCCTAGTGTCAGATTTTAATAATACAAAGAAATCCCATTAAAATACATTAAAGTTTACGGCTGTGATGTGACAAAATGTCAAAAAGTTTGAGCAGGCATCATTACAGTGCTCTTGTAAGACACTCTAGCTCTCTTCCTAAAGAGAAGATTTCCTTGTCTTCAGACTAAAGACAGGAAAATCTTGACCTCTTCACGCAGTTAACATTCTGAGGACTCATAGGAAACCGTGTTTTGGAGTTTACAGCCGAGGGCTCTCCTTTTGCACTTGGTTGCCTCTTAACAAGATAAAATAGTTCAATCAAGTGTCAAAGGAATCGCCGTAAGGAGATGAGATGGAGAAGAGAGAGATGAAACAGATCTTAAGGATCTCTTTTGATTCCGCCTTAACTATTTTGTATTCATATGAGAGAAATGGAGAGAGGGATAGGGACTGCTGAGGCTTTCTCATATGAATACAAAACAGTATTGCTGCAATCAGGAGTCCTGTGAGGAGTCTCCGAGTAGGTGTGTGTGTGTGTGCCTGAAGATGATAAATAATTAAGAATGTGGGGTTGTGCATGGATGTGTGTGGTACGAGAGAGATACGATACGTAAAGCAAACGCAGTCTTGCAGCTGCCAGATTTCTTAAAACAAATTGAGATAGTGTGAAATCTCACCATGGGAGCAGACTACATCAGTATGTGTGGCTGTGGCCCAGCAGATCATCAGGATGCAGACACATCCATGCAGAAAGCTTTGAAAGACACAACAGCCGACACATCTGAGCTGATTTGACACCTGACCAAACCCAAACAGTGGTCAAAGCAATCTTTTTCCAGTCCATTTACTGTGACGTGAATGATGCAATAACAAAGCAAGCTGTGCAATTCTGCAATTGTTCCAAAAGCAAGATACGGTGTGAAACAGTTGCTCCATAAGACGAAAGCAGTGCTTAAGGGACGCAGCTATAAGTCTAGAAAGCATCATTGGTAGACAATATGTAACCCCTCAGATTATATATATAACTCTTTTCTCCTACACCCCTTAAACATTTTCTTAAATACAGTGCATTGTAGACCTTTTCACCTTAAACAGTAATAATCACCTTTTACTTGACTTGGTTAATGTTTTACACTCACATAGTGGAGGTGTTACATGCTGTAAAAGTCCATAACAATATAGCACACACAGGTATTTTCTGTTGGCTTAAAACACACAGTAAATGTAGCGTTTTGTTAATAACTTATTTACTACCGCCAGTAAATGCATCAGTTTTACTTGTCTCTAACTTACTGGCCAGTGTAGGGCAAAATCAAGTTTAAGCAATTTGATTGGTTGTGATGGACTGGGGTGAGAACGGTACTGGAGGTGTACGTGCCCACTGCTACGTACTGACAGTCGGCCGGCGGCCGTTCATGGATGAAGTTGTATCTATGCCGCTGTGGACTTTTTTTTGCTAATCAGTTGGAGCTACAAACATTTCCTGAATGTTTTGCCTGGTTTTTGGAGTCACGGAACCGGACCGCGCTCGTGAGCCAGAATGAACTGTTGGACCAGAGTTGGAGCAGTTTTATTGCCGTTCGTTTAAAACTCATAATGCATGGTGGGGCGAGTAACCCAGTCCTCGTGATTGTCCTGGGAGCCGCCATCATTGGACCTGCTATGCCGAGGACGAATGCTAACCGAGTCCCCTCAGGCCTGCAACGTTTGTAAAGCTAAGGGACTGCTTTACTAATTCAAGAAACTGAATAGTGTGGTTGATACATCCAGTTTCATACATTTAGCCTTGTTTGTTTGTTTGTTTATGTGTACAATCTGTTTAAAGAGTTGTTTTGAACAGTTAGTGCAACCACACTGTCTCAGAACTGTTCATCAGAAACCTGCCAGTAGCCCTTGAGGACTAGGGTTGGAGACCCCTGATTTTGAGATGAGGCATGTATTATTTGTGCAATATAATGACAGATAAATATTTACTTCAGAAAGGAAACGGACTAATGATAATGGCTGATTTTCTACTTTTAACAGGTCCTGACTAGTGACCAACTGTATCGGAAGCTATATATATATATATATATATATATATATTTATTCATTTTTTCTAATCAGTGAGCACTAACGTATATGTTATGAAGCCAAAGTGACATTCACTGATCTGTGTAGAAGCTGTTACTGAGAGAGGGAAACTAAAAGTTATGTATTTCCTACTTTAGTCAGGTGTTTAAACTGGCATCAGAGAAAATGTAAGATATTTAAAAGAAACTACTTTCTTGCCTGCTGGCTGTTCATTCTGATTGCTATTATGGGTAGCTCATCCGTTTTGTCTTTACATTGAACTGGCAAAGGAGCATATTGACCCAGAGCCAACCTCAGATAACATCAAGCCGTAACATATTTTAGCACGGTGGCCCTGTTTAACCCTTAATTTTTCAAATTCTGCCTGTCAAGGAACACATGGGATTTGTAAATGTTGGCAGCCCTTTAGAAATCTAAATTAAGGTAAGGATCTTTATTCTCTAGGGAATACACAGAGAGATGGATGGTTATGTATAGTAATGTTAATCAAGCTAGTCACTAATATAGAATACTAAAGACTGCTTAAAATGTGAATATAGAAACACCTTTGATTTGAATTAGTAAAAAACTGTTTTACAGAAAGCAGTGCGCCATCAACTCTTCTCTTAATTATATATAATGACCACTCACAGCAGAAACGCAGGGAAGATGTATTCTGAATGTTGTTTAATAATAGTTCTTAAAGAGAAATACACATCTGTTATAAAAACTGGTGCAGGCAGGTTAAACCTTTATAAAATTAAGAGATCAGACATCGGTCGCAATTCTCTGGTCAGTTCATATCTTTTTGTTTTTCTACTTTAAAAGAAAGGACAACTATTTTAAAAAGAAAAACAAAACAAATATCAGTTTTTATGTGAGCACTTAATACCTGATTGTTCTGTATGATATAATATACGTCCTGGGTCTCTAATTTGTGCAGCAGCAACCAGTGGATTTTAGATCAGTAAAATGGCTCATTAACTCCCTCATCAGCACTATTTTATTATGTTTGTATTATCTCTGTCTGCAAGTCTTCCACACTCCGGTCTTTCTCTATTCTTCCATCGATACGTTTTGACAAATATGTCATTAGGGTTTTGAGTTGCCTGCAGTCACAATGCCGATGCTTTCACATAACTGCCACTGTTTTACGTGAAAGCAGTGTTTTTCAGAACTGTGAGCTATGCCTGCAATCTTGAGCTGTAGCCCTTAATGCATAAGGAATCCCAGTGCTGATGCATTGCAGATTATTTTCAATTATAAATGGCATGCGTAGGATCAAAGAACGAACCATATGAAGCATGCTTAGAAAAATGAAACAGACCCAGCTGAAGTGAATGCACGACTCAATCTAATTTGCAGAGAACAGGAATTTGAAAACAAATAAATAAATAAAATAAATGCACTTGGCAAGAAATTGTGCGGTAGGAGTTTTGATGTTTCTGACAACATTAACTTAACTTTAAATGCTAAAAAAGAATGATGTAGAATGAAAGCAAATAAGCTAAACATTAACAATTGCATAAAGATCATAAAGGATATGTCTGTGGAAGCAAATATCAACTGAACCTGATATTTGATCTTACAACTATTTATGTGGCACTAATTGGTTCTAAGTATGTCCAAAAACATTGATTGGAAACAAATCAAGGAAGATAACCAAGTGGAAAAGTCTGTTTATATAATTTGTAAAATTACTCCACAATGATTCATTTATGTTTTTTATAATCTGATGTACGGGTATACAATCACAAATAACCAAATAACATACAATATGAAAAATACAAAACATAACCATAATTTACTAAAATAAAGGAAGAAAAAAAATCAGTCCAGCTGTAGGTTCCAATTTGTATTGAGATTTGTATTGTATTATTTGGCTTTCAACTCTAGCGGGATCTAGTTTTAAATTGTATGTTTTGTTTTTAAATTGTAAGTTTTTATTTTATGTTTTTTATTGTTATGTTGTGTTTGGATGTACAGCACTTTGTATCAGCTGTGGTTGTTTTAAAGTCCTTTATAAATAAAGTTGGTATGGTATGGAGATATTTGATGGTATTCTCCTTTAATAAATCTGCACTAATTTGTTGAAGAAGAAAAGCACAGCATGGACTTGTATGGACTTTTAAAACTGTTACATTATTATTCACACTATCAAATGTCAGTCTAAATACACATCAACTTCTGGATTAACAGCTGCAGATTTAAGTGGTCAATAAACACGAGAAGGCCTCACATCATCGTCATTATTATAGCAATGTGCAATAGTGGCTCATTGATTTAGCTAAAAACAAAGTCTTATAGTATTTCATATGCATATTTATGGTAAAAAGTAAGTATGCTCTGTTTGAAATGCAAGGTTTTACATATCAGAATAAATTCTCATACTCTCATGATCATGTAATAAATTCAGATGTTGACAACTTTGTGTTACCTGGGCCATATCACACTCTACAAGACTCAGTTGGGATGTACAATGTCAATGCCTACGAGACCTCAGCAAGAAAAAAGGGCTGGAAAAGCTTTTTTGTAAAGACTGTCGAGGGAAAGTCTTGTCTCTTTTGAAAGAACAAAGGCTTCCAGAGCCCTCTTACAAATGAGACCAAAGTGGAGAGCTTAAGTTATAGTACAAAAAGAGAACATACAACAAGCAAAGCATCATCACAAAACCCTTTAAGTTTGTATTGCATTTTAACTCATTTATAGGAGTTGAGAAGACAGAAGTGACTTTGTCCACTCAATGCAGAAGTATTTGAGTAGAAGAGTCAGTACATTTCTTCTTTCTCGTTGTCACAGTCTTACAGGCTAACCATTCAAAATACACCCAAAACAAAAGTAAATAAATGAGGACAAAGGAAAAGACAGTCAAAGTCCCAAGTTCAGTCACACTGAAATGCTATTTAACTGTCTATACAAAGCTTAAGGAAACATTCAATAATTGGGATCACTGTAGAGCACAAGACTGTTTCCACCATCTCATAGGTGAGAGAAAATTCAGGTAAAAGAAATAATCTTACAAATATTTATGTGGCACTATTTGGTACTAAAGATGTCCAAAAACAAACAAAAAAATTAAAAATTGGGGAAATGCGTATCGTGTAGAGCAGCTATAATTAGATGCACTTGTAATGCATCCTAGTTTTATGTTTCCATCAATCGATTACAGTCCGCTCAAAAACAATATGGATGCTACATTTATTGAAGTTTCATAGGGCTCTTCATCTGCTTTCATTCCTGGTTGTAGAACAACTTCTTTAGCAAGTAGCACCTCCTATTGTTTTTTGAGAGTAGTGCAGCAGTTTAATTCACTAACTACATGGTTAAATATTCCTTAAGAAAGCTCATGGTATGCCAGGAAGGGTTACGGTAATAACCAGTATCCCATTTTATGTGTAGTATTCTGAAGTATTCTAATTTAATTATAGCACAACAGCTCTTAAACCAACAGCTGTACTAATGATCATATTATTTATTTATTTATGTTTTTGCACTAAAGCTTTCCCTTTTTTAGACAAATAATACAGTAAAACTATATGGTACCATTTTTCTGAAATGGAAGATTTTCAACCACAAACTCATTATGGAACGTATAAACTGGGACCCAGATGATGTTCCTTTACATGGTATGAAACCTGGAGGTGATAGTTCCTCTCACTCGTTTCTGACTTGGACATTGGCCAACAGAAACTCGCTGAAGATTGATTACACAGCAGTGTGTGAGAGTGATGAACACCACTGCAAAAAGGGATGGGGAGACTAAACAAAGCTAAAGATATATGGAGAAGCAGTATAATTAAAAAGGGGAACAATGTAATCAGAAAACAAAAGTCAACAAAGAGAAAACCAAGGTTATTGTTCAGACCTGATGGTGCTTCCTGGAGCAGCTTCGATGGTCCAAACACAATGCAAGTTGTGCTCGTATGGAGCTGGGTATCCTGGAGACAGAATACGACCGGAAGGCTCCTCCTTGATGGTGCCCCCACACTCCGCTAAAAGCAGAACAGAAGGCAGAAAGACAACGAGAGGAGGAACAAAAATCAACGAGTTAAAAAGAGATTAATAAATGTTGCAGAAATGTCAGTTAAGGTGAGAACTACAGCTCCCACTTTGGAAGAAATTACACACAATCCGTTTTTTTCTTATTGACACAGTAGTCTGCAATACAAATGTGGAGCTCTCTATATGCTTTTCTGCGGTTTGAGTGATGGGGTGCCAAGCAATCAGTTCAATAAACACTGTGTGATTCCAGTACAAAGAAAGCAAACCGCTGTTACAAGCCTGGCCTCGTTCTGTTGCAATCGAAAGCTAAAGGACAGAGGGGACAGCATGCTTATTTTGTCCCAAGCTTAAAATCGGAATTTGACTTAATATGAAGATAATGCCACACTTCAAATTGTAGTAGCAAACATTTTTAAAGCCGTCTACATTTATGCTTCCACTTTACAATTATGTTTAATTTTGTGTTGGTTTATCACCTAAAATGTCCAAATACTGCAATTTGAAGTGAAGGAATAGTTCAATGGGTATAAATACCTGTGGAGGCACATATGATGCTCTCATTAAACAGCGCCTAATAAACTTTGTAAATCACATGTTTCAGGTGTCAAAACTTTTGACATTTCTATTTCCAACTCCTATTTCTATTTGTCTTTGTCACTATCCTCACCTTGCCTTACAGTTGTTTATTTTTTGTGTGTTTGTGTCCTGGCTGCTGCTAAAAAATCCCACTGATAAAAATAGTCTCTAATCTGCCCTAGAATTCACCCTAGCTGTTAAAATATCACCTCCACTGAAGTCATGCCAAGGAGAAATGTTTTCAGGGATACACAGTTTGCTGAATGTTGTTTACACCCAGACATGAAATTACCTGTCAGTATAGGTTGAAAAGGGAGCTGAGCAATACTATTCTAATCACACTGGTCGATGTGTCAAGGAACACCTGTCTAGCTGTTTTTTATTCCCCTCGTCTGGCTGGTTTCTGAACGACTGCCAACATGTTCCTTTGGCTGTGCTAGCATTATCATAATACTAGCTGAACACTATAGAAATAAATATGTCTACAAATGTATCTATTGTCCTCTTGTTTGAACGAATCTATGACCCTCAAAACAACAGCAGAGTTACTATCTTTCTATGGTCAGGAATAATTTTAAATGGACATTTCGAAACAAAATACAACAGAAAAAATAAAAAATTAAATAGTGAACATGTTTTAGTGAGATCATGTGCTGAATAAGCTGGGAAAGCTGTACAAATAAATACAATGTCCTTTTAAAATGGAAGATTTAAAACAAAGACTTAAAAAAAAAACTGCAATATTTATGTTAAGACGAGGAACTGGGTCAGTTAAAAAAACGAAAGCTTGCTTGGATTATCAGCAAATCTAACAGTAAAAAAAAACAACTAAATACAATTAAAAATTTACGATGCAAGATAATGCAACATAGTATGTTATTCTTGTAAAACATAAATAGCACTGATTTAAGAAAAGGTAATAATGTACTGGCCCAGCCAAGCCATCTTACAAATTCTTGTAATTTCAAAATTTTACCACATCCACTTGTTTGACAAAGAGTTTTAGAAACTTGTGTCCTTGGGGGGAAAAAGCACAATTTAATTTCTGGTTTGTTAACATTTCATGTACTATATTTATTCAAGTTTTTAGTGGTACTGCAGTCAGTTCCAGCATCCTGATTTCAAGAGATGCAGATTTACATACAAAGAGGATTTAACCTAATTAAACTAATTTATACTGAATAAATGTACGCAAATGTGAATACTCCTTCAAACAGAAAAAGTAAATTTTTATAAAAACCAAAGTGACCATAACTCACCAACACAGAGTGGAAGTGGCCTGTCCCATGCCCTCCTCTCCCCCCTGAGGCAGGTGAGGATCTCCGGGCCTTTTAGGGTGTAGCCTGGGTCGCAGCTGTACGACACGGTGCTCCCTGCAAAATGACCTTTGTCCTCCCGCTTGTAGCCAAACTGGGGAACGCCTGGATCCTCACATTTAACCAGCTCAAAACCTTAAATGAACAAAAAAGAAGACAGGACAAGAATGAACAAACCAATAGAGGGAAAAGAATTAGAAAATTTACAGTGCTCTGGAAAAGTATTTATACCCCTTGAAACGTGTCATATTGTCACATTACAACATTTTTGCTTATTTATTTATGAAACAGTACTCAAGCTCAGTGGGTTTGAATGAATAGTGTAGAGGAACATCAATGTTCAAGTCTTGCCACAGATTCTCAATTAGGCTTTGACTTGGACATTTTAACACACAAATAACCTAGAATATAAATGATTTCCTTAATCCTGCCATCAGCATGTGTCACTGTCAAAATGATGTGCTCAATGTGTTATGCAGTGTTGGTTATAACGCTATTGGGCTACTCCATTGGTCAACAACCTGAGGCTCCAGAGTCAAAAATAGCTACTAATGATTTTAAATGTAAATATAATTACATATGCAGATTTTTATGGACAAATGCATTTATTCATTAATTTGAGCAACAGAATTGAACTAAAAGTACCAGTAATACATTTTTAGATGCATTTATCATCTGCTTTTTCTTTAAAGCATATTTTCCACAAATACTGTATATCCATACCCATTCAAAAGTTTTGCTCTATTTAAAATGTGAAAATAGAAGTAAAGTTTTAGTTCTTCCAAAAATGACAAATGTACTATTTCAAAAATGGTAAGTTGTACTTTTTCGAAAGGTCCTGTGGCATTTGCGGCTCTAAATAGGTTTATTTAGCTGGACTGAGAGTAAAATTTGCTTTTTGGAATGCAACGGTTGCAGAGCCCTTATTGGTCTATCCAACAAACTCACAGCAAAATACAAGTTAGTGGTTGTAACAAAAACATTTAAAAAGTTCAAGTAATATTTGTACTTTTGTAAAGCAATGTATGTGGAAAAATAGTAAAGGAAAAAAAAAAATCCAAATCTTTGTTTCAGGCAGGTTGTTCCTTACTAGTGAAGTGCAGTTCAAAGCCTTTACTGGTGTTCTCAGCATTGCTGATGAACTCCAGCCACATGGAGCTGGAGGTGGAGTTCAAGGTTACGTCTAGTAGCTCGTTTCCTGTAAACACCCCCAGGAGACGAGCCTTATTACTGCTGCCATCAAAAACCTAGAGGAAAGGAAACGACAACAAAAAAACAGCATATGAGTAGGAGGAAGCATCAGGTGTGCAAACTCAGATATGCAAACAAGGCTGTGTCTGAAGTTGTGGAAGATGCTACTCCCACCACCCCCTCACTTTGAGAACGTCGTCATCCTCCAGTCGAAAGTCCCGTGCTCTCAGCTGAATGCCTTTGCCAGGCTGCGTCTGGATAGAGTAGATGCATTCGTGGTTGTTGCCGTAGTAACCAGGGTAGTTGGGAGAGAGGAGCACCCCTTGCATGCCAGTCACGGATGAGCCGCATTCAGCTAGAAAAAAGGAGAGGGAGCAGAGATCCAGGCAGAGACGGAGGGGAAGTGGCGTTGGAGAGAGCAGAGGACATGTCAATCGCTATATGCTTGAAACTCTTGGGGTGTTTTAGTCACGTTGTCATGCACAGGGGGGGGCGGGCGAGTTGACGGCGAGAGGAATATGGTCACTGAGTGTACCTGAATGTTGAGTGGCACATCATCATAATCACCCTGCAATCTGAATATGATTAACTGTAATTTCAGCTCTATCTGAAAATTGCTATTCATGGTTCACATCGGGGGAAGAGTCAAAAAAGGACAACATTTTCTATAGCAAAATTGCTGCAGGAATCGAAAAGGCCCACAAATGCACCCCGGCTTTAAACTCAGGGAATTCAGCAAGGTATAATAAGGTACAGGGATTAGACGGCGTTGATAGGAAAGTGGGAAGTTTTGAAAATAGGGCAGACAGTGACAGAAGTATGAAAATATCAAAATGTCTCTTTACTGTCAGTCGTCAGAGACTTGGATTCATCTAGAGGCAAAAAACAGCAAGAAACCTAAAAACGAGACAACTAAACAACAGCACAAAAGGAAGCTATGAACATGAGGTTTTGTCTGCAAGGTAAAATATAAAAAGTAGTATACTAAGTGAGTAAATAACCTGCAATTAAGAGAAAGTACAGATGCCCCAATAAAGTATTTTATAGCTTCCTCATGTTGCTCATAAGCAACAAGAGAAGTTCAGTAACTACAGGGAAGGACAAACTAAATAGGAGGTCAATGGTGGCCATGATGTGTGATTCACTGCTAATTATGGTCATTGGGATCAAATTCAATTTCATTTTAACAAATAAACGTAGCAGTAAATGTTTGTTGTGTCATAAAGACAAACAAACTGACCTATATCTCGGCCTGTCATTTTCCCATGCATTAAAAAAAAAAAAAAAAAGCCACATCAATAATTAACACATTTCAGATTTTTGATGCCATCCCCCATTAAAACTGCTGCCCTATATAATTTGGACAAAGTCACACAGGCTGTGTCTGGGAAGCCGTCCAATGCAGAGACAAAATGTGGGCGTAGAGAGTGCTGTAATGAGGAGAATACTAAAAGAAAATGCCTCATTTCCTGACATAATTGATAGTTTGGTAAATTTGCTAATTTGCAGGACTACGTGAGAGGCCTAGCTTGCTGGGATGACAAAGGGACTGGGAGTTGTGATGAAGGCAAAAAAATAAAGCATGTGACCACCTACCAACACACCTTGGCAGAGGGGAGCTCCACACCCGCCTTCTGCCCCCTAAGCACACCACCCTCGCCGGACCCTCTAACCGGTAACCAGGGAAACAGGAAAAGATGAGGGCATCGCCGACTCCATACTGGAGACCTTTTCTGGTGCTGTATGGAGGGATTCCAGGATCCTCACAGGGCTCCAAATCATACTCTGAAAGAGAGATGCAGATGTACTGTCAGCAAATTTTACTGCAAGACTATAAAGGAGATGACACTCCCACTGCTGTTTGTCATCTTTATTCTCATGTTTTACTAACATTTTTTTTCCTTCACAAGTACTGTATTCTGTATAGCTGCAGCAGAACTTTTCAGCCCCATGAGAAACACAAGACAGACTTCAGGAAAACTTGTCAACAATAAGCCACATGAAAGCAACTTGGGAAGAAGACCAGATCATTAAAGATCTGTAAATATAATTTTGAGCCAAGTTCTTATCAAAACCGTGTAATCAGGGTACTGACAGGGCTTTTAAGTCACAACACCATTTCCTGGTTAAATGCAACTAAATGATCTCTTCTAAAACCCATCCCTACAAGGTTGCCACCACCAGCCACCATGATCAGTCAACACCAGAATGAGAAGGAAAGAATAAAGCAGAAAGACAGAAGTTGTTTGGATATGCTGGAATAGTCTTGAGTTCAGAGTGAATCCAGGGCACCTACACTGACAAATCATGTAACTATTTAGGGTAATGCAAGCAGAATACTATATTTACTAAATTTTTAGGACACAAATATGAAAATAAATCAAGTAGATGTAAAAACTTACATGGAACATGTAAAAACTACAGTGTTCCTGATTGTCGTTGCCATTGTTACTAGTTATCTCAGCTTTGCAAATACCTGCACAATTCCAACGTCACTTGAATGCCTCAAAATGTACTACAGATTGTCAACAGTCACTGGTTTATAATCTTCTTGAAATAATGTTACCTTATTAGCTTGATTCTTGTGTCCTTTTTGATGTTATCAATCCAAACACTGACAGAAATTGCTAATTTTTCTTCAGTGCTCTTTTGACAACATTGGAAGTTTTTGAATTTGTGTCAAAGAAATCCACACTTCTGTTTTGTTTTTTTTTGTCAGGATATGGTGCAAAATACATTGCTGGGTAATATCCTCCATATTCTTTGGTTGAAAAAGATTCAACCTCAGTAACAGCGAGACACTCTATATTCTCCCCAAGCTTATCTGTTAACATTAAATAAGTTGTCTTGGTATAAGCAACATTCTAGTTCAAGTTCTTTAATCTCCCTTCTCTGTGTGACTCTCTCCTACAGAATAAGCGTGGCTCAGCACATAGTGTCCCAGTTTTCCTCTGCTGGTGTGGAAAAGAGATAAAATGTACATTATTCTCACCTGAGAATGTGATGTTAAATCCCTCGTATGAAACAGAGAAGTCAGAGAGAAAGCGGATCTGCGCGGTGTAGTTCCCGAACAGGCCCGCGCTTAAAGGAGGAGGCAAGGTGGACCCGGTCATTCTCCAGAGGGGCTGAGAGAAACTGCCGTTCTCGGTCACCAGCAAATGGTCATGGGGACTCTCGAGGTGAAAGGTGTGGAAGGTGAACTGTACGCCTGATTTAAAGAAGCAGAAGAAGAAGAAAAAACATTAGATAAATATGTTTTCTTCATGTTCTCTGGGTTAAAGAAAAGTGAAATGCTAACTGAACCCGAAGAACATTTTCAGTTTTTCAAAATGTGTTTTGGAATGAAATCCTACAAGGCATTTCATTGAATGAAATGCTCCTATATCTTCTTTGCCTGTTATTTATCAAACACATCCACACAAAGTGAGCATCTGCAAATGAGGCTGTGTCAAATTGATGTGAGAGCTTGGCCAAAGGGGACACGACTGGAGAGTCATCCCATGGCACCGTAGCCTCAGGCCAGCCTCTCAGCACTCTACTCTTACAAAGACAGCTTGTTCGGCAAAATAAAAAGGCCACTCGGTGGGGGGAAATGACACCGTAAAGGAAGTTCAATTTGACTGCTGCATGTTTTGACATGGATTTCGTCTGCTAACCTTTTCCGTGGGAGGTCTCGATTGTCCATGTGCAGTTCAAGTTGTGTGGGTAGAAGTCAGGAAAGCCGGGAGAAAGGATGGTTCCGGTGTTGCCCTGGATGTAACCGCCGCACAACGCTGACAACAGAGGCAGAGGGACACAGAGGGGGGGGAGTGAAGATGAGTTTCCTGAAAACACTCCCAAACTGCTGTTATTTACCCTCATGTAAAATGCATTTAAAAAGGACATTCTCTTCAAGACAGAATAAAAGCAAAGAGAGCGGTATTTACAACATTATTAGAAAGCACAAACATCAATACTGTTCTCAAGAGGCAAAAAAAAAAAAGTGTATATGCGCAAGAAAAATACAATTCTTAAAGGGGATAGCGGCTGGGGAGGGGCATGTTACTGCTGCAGCTTCTAAAACATTTCTCAACAGATTAGTCCTTCCAAATGTAAAACAAGAGCCATTCAAAGAAACTTTCTCATTCAAAGAAACTTTCTCATCTTTTATAGATTTTTTAATGACTTGGTAATATTTAATAATATAAATCTGATGCAATAAGAAGCAAACGCTGAAATCATGTTTCATTCATAAAAAGCTCAGAACAATGAATTCTGCTTTAATCCCCCCCATCATCATTTTGTGACCTGCGGGAAAGAAATCTGCCAGGCGACTCTTCGTTTCTAGGTCAATATTAAGGAGCGTACCATCACAGCTAGGCAGGGGGCGACTCCACTGGAAATTAGGTTCGCACTCTAAAGGCTCGGCGTCACTCAGGGTATAGCCGGCGTCGCAGCTAAATGTCACCAAACCTCCCACGTAGAAGTCGTTGCCGTGCCGCTGCCCGTTCACAGGGATGCCAGGATCCACGCAGTGGTCTGACTGCAACTGCAGGGCTAGAAAAGGAGGGAGACGACAGATCAGACGATCAAAATAAAAGCGGCATAATTTAAATTTAAATGGGCAATTGCAAATATTCTAATGAGGCTTAAAGAATTTTGCCTAAGATATGTCATGAGATGCTAAAATCCTTCCAAATAAATTATTCACATAAATACCCATTATTCCCCTCAGCAGACATGAACCAGTAAGCTCTCTCAAAGCTATTTCCCTCCTCTACGTTCTATACTCTCTGGTATGGCAAGGCTCATAGTAAATAATTGAAGCTGAACAGAGATTTACCCAAAGTGAAAGTTTAAAAGGTTACCTTGTGTGCCATACATGGAGGAACGAAAGTAAGATTGCCCAGAGGACAAAATTACATGATTAGCGAAGGCTGGTGTAAGGGTAAAAGGTGTAATTGCAGGAACGGGGTACAGCCTGTAACACACTCTTTAGTTAGACTTTGGCAGTGTGTGTGTGGGGGTGTGTGCGTGTCACAGTAGAAATTTCTAACAGAATCTTCGAAAACCATTTACATCTAAATTAGAGGTGTTTTGTTAAGAAGGGGCTTTTAGGTGACAAAGTGAACAGAGAATTATTCTTGCACCCAAGACTAAGTAACATTAAAAATGCAAAGAAGGCCACTGCCTCTGATTTGGGCTTCCTGTAGGTATTTGATTCACTCAGGGTATGAAAGGAAAAAATGAAAATCAATCACATCCTGTTTTATCTGGATGTACATTGGACTTTGTAGCATCACGTGCGTTAGCCCTTACTCTCGTAACGTATGCGGAAGCCGATGTCAGAGTGACTCTTGTCGGTGGTAAAGAGGAGGTACAGGAAGTTTGAGGTGCTGATGAGGAACTGTGGAACCTGGGTGCCCTGGTAACTTCCAATTAGAGGTGAGGAGGGAAATCGGCCATCCCGCACCTCGAGAACATCATAGTTGACTTCAGTTCGAAACCTACAGGAAATAAAAGGAAGACAAAAGATTGTCAGTGTAAAAGAACAACAACAGAAGAGAGGAAATACGGCTATGTTTTTGATAATCTTCCTGTTGAAATGATGATTCAGTCCACTACATTATGAATACTCATTTCTTTGTATTTATAATGTAATACATTTCAAGTGTTTTGAAAAGGATTAGGCTCACAGCATCACAAATCATCCATAATGCTTAGCAGTGATCATCGGGTGTTTCTCTCTCTTCTGTCATGTTTGTGGTAAACAAAACAACAACAAAAAAGCCAAGGCAGTATGACTAAAGTACACAGTTCCAGTTAAAGTCCTGAAAGAAAAGAGTTTGTCTTTAGGTCATAATAAAAAAAATAACTAAATTTTTCTAAAAAGCACTTAAGATGGATGTTTGCAATTTACTTTCCATTTAACTCTCTTTTTGTGTGTGCGCGCGCGAGAGAGAGAGCGTGTGCAATTTCTGTTTTTGTTGCCGCAGCCACTTCATCTTCAAAGCCATGAATAAATAGCCTAGTTACAGAGCCATGTTATCTAAATGAAATGGTTTGTGATATTTTATTGATGTTACATAAAAATTAAAGAGCAACAAACATTTATGGAACATTCGTTATGAATACGGTTCTATCGCAGCAGGAGCATGGATAAGATGGGTTTGTAAGGATGAGTTTTACTTAAAACATTTAATGCAGCGTTTCATCCTACAACTGTCTGTCTGTGTGTCCTTTTACTTCAGAACAAATTGCCTCCTCTCCCACCTCTGTGGCCGCCGTGTGTGTATGAGTGGATTTTATGTGACTGAGTGCAGATGGCTAGGGTTGGGAGGTCAGATTTATGGTCAAAGCATTTTTGAAAGAAGAGTATAAACAGCTTTAGCATACAGCTGTATGCTAAAGTGTGTCCCAAACAATGCTGATTACTAACAACTGCAATACACTGTGTTGTTTAGAATACTTTACAGTCTGTTTGCCTTTGCTAAATTTTTAATGACAACTATTTGTTGCTTATTCACTCATTGAAAACATAACGTGTATGTTTGCTTCGTAGGTATTTATGGCATCATAGCATTATAGGATTTTGCATTCTAAGCAAATTTTATAGTAATTCCTTTGAAGTTTAATGTTGGTCACAAAAAATATATATTTATTCAAGCTAAAGATCCTTCAGTCAGGATGAGTATATGTTTTTTTTCACCTGAAAAAATGTATTTTATGTCCTGCCTGATCACTGTGTGCAATCCAGCTGAAATAACTGTGATAACATACATACTCTTTAAGACTGGAAACTCAGTTTAAATAACTTGACAGTTATTCAGAGCCTAAGCTACCTCTTTAGGCGTAGTTTATTTATTTAGTCTGTTTTTGTGTGCAAAGAAAGGTGCTTTTAATTGCTGAGGCATAAAAAGTAATTAAGTTAATCAAGTTAAGCTTTCCTATGAAATTAGAGTGCTCATTACCTTTAACAGTGACAAATTAACACAAGGTAGGGTAACAAAAGCTGAGGCAATAAAGTGCAATTTCCTCTTTAAGCTAATTTAATAACAGGAAATTGTACATCCTACTTTCTAGGCCTTTGGCCTCATCTAGAATCCAGATTTGGACCGTTGTTAAAATTGAAATATTTAGAAAGTAAGGTTAATCCAGAGAGAGCACAGCCAACAACCACAGGATCCAAAATGGTTTTGGCCCATAAGTTTTGGTGCCAGACAGTGTAGAATAACAGATGTTCCTTGTTCACCTTCCTAGTGTTCAGGTCTGTTTTTGTGGGAAAAAAAGAACCTGCTAAATATTAGGTAATTGTTTATAATCAGTGTTTGTATGCGTGTGCTAGATTTGCCACTTAAAGTCCACTAAAAGCAATAAAAGAAAAGAGTCGATAAAGAGACAAACACAAGGTAAGCTGCCGACACCGAGAGGCTAAAAACAGAAACATCCCAGACTGTTTAGAGTGGATAAAACGTCGGGGAATAAAGCGGTTGCCATCTCGGTGACTCACTTGTCGAAGATGATCTTGATGGGATAGCCTGGAGGAGCCTCAATGATCCATTCACAGTTAAGGGCCTCCTTGTAGAGTTCTGGCCAGCCAGGGGAGAGAATGATCCCACTGGGAGCCTTCAGATCTCCTCCACATGGGGCTAACAGCATGAGAAGAAGAAATGAAGAGAGAGAGGAAAAAAAAGACAGAGGCTGAATTATGCATGTCCGTCCCAGGTGATGAATGGCGAGGCCTATTGATGATTTGTCACATTAGCCGGGGGCTCCGCCCATTTCCTTTACTGCCAGTCTATATTTGATGTAAACTGGTGATGGTTCATTTCAAGGTTAACCACGTCTCTTGCGAACATGTTTGCCACTCTCCATGTGTCTGTGCTTAAAAGCATGCGCTAGCTGTTCATGTTATGCGCATCACTCAAACTGCTCTCTTGATTTAAATGCCTTGTAAAATGTTTCACGCACGTTGATCTTTATCAGGAATAAAACCAGAGAACACAACATCTTTCATGACTTGCAGAAAATAAAAAAAAAACACTTCAGCACACAAGCCTCTTCATATTTCTCATCTTTGTTACAACTCAATTTACCAGGCATCGGCGGCACCGCCTGTTCTTAACTGGAACTCGCAGAAATGGTGGAGTTCCTGTTACAGTGCCAGCTCCCTGATCCCTCTCTAAAGTGGAATGATTTAATCAGTCGGCTCAACATACTGAAGGACATCTATGAAGCGCATTATGCTACAAAAGCAGGGGTGAGATAGACGGTCTCAAAGGAATATCAAGCTGCTGAGAAATGCAGAGGAGAGGGCATGCTTTAATACTTGATTTTCTTTTTGAATATTGCAGATAGTGAACTTGATTAGCTCTCTTAGAATTTCTGTCATGTCTGCAATCACATTGATTTGTTGCAGATGTCCAAGAAACCTTGGTAAATGCTAAGCTTTACCTAATCTTTGCCAGCTATGCTGGTCTTTTCTGGTTTGCTGGAAATAGTTTATTGATTATGAAGCCACAGAGGGGTAAATTGAAAGCTCAGCAATCTGCATGTAAGCACAGCATGTCCGCTGATTCAGACGTTTGGGAGGAGAAAAAAGCCTCTGGATGAAGCTAAGTTTTAATATCACATGACTTTAGATGTATAGTTGTACACTTTTTGTGATCAACAAATTACTAAAGCTATTAAACATTTAAAATATGTTAAAGAGACTTTAACATTTTAGTCACCAGACTAATTTACAGTTTTGTTTGTTATGCTGCATCAAAAGATATCCAGACCATGGACCAAAAGATCGCTTTGTGCCAGGAGGAGTTAAATTTGATGGCTCCTGCTGATTAGCTCATAAAATATGTAGTTATTTCTTGGCTCTCATCTCCTCAAGTAGCTTCAACTCATACACTGAGGTTTATGCAAATTTTCCATTTCAAACTTCACACTTTTTCGCACTAAAATTTCTAGATTTTAACCCCTAAACTGTCACGATGACACTGGTGTCCTAATGAACAAATTGACTTACATGCAAACATTGTGAGGGTGATAGATAATGGACTAAAGACACTTTGGTAATGTGATTACATAATATTTACCTTGTTGCAAATGTATAGTACATAATATCTAAGTGGTTACAGTAGTTTACATTTATGTAGTGTGGCAAAGTGGCAAAGGGTCAATTAACAGCTTTGTTGTTTTTCTGGACAAAGTTCATCAATTATGTTCCAACGTCTGCTACACATAGACTTAGCAATTCTGGAATGGATTTTCCAACAATTAAAAGTGATTCCCAAACTTTTCAGGTTCTGACACACAAAAAACAAGACGCAATACCCAAAACATTCATTGAGCACTGAGAAAGGAAAGTGTGATGCAAGGAAATTCCAACATGTCTGTCATTTTAATGCAGTAACCAGCGTCTACTAACTACCATGTCTTTTTCGTACCAAGTCTTTTGGGAGTATTAAAAAAATTGCCGTCAGAATAAAGGCCACCTTTCAAAAGGTTAAACCAAAGATTTATTATAGTAACAGCTATTTTGAATTGGCATTTAAACTCCCACCAAATTGCTGATTTACGTTGGCAGAATATTTGTTTTACTTTGTGATCAAAGAGCATGTAATCCGACGCTGGTTTCGCCTCACTTACCTTCACATCGGGGGACGGCGTTGTCCCATACGACGTTGCCATCCTTCAGAATGCAGGATATAGTCTGAGAGCCGTGGGTCTTAACAAAGCCCTCTTCACAAAGGAATGAGATGGAGCTGCCCAGCTGAAGACTCTCGCCAAAACGCTTTCCGTTAACTGGCACCCCTGGATCTGGGCATTCGTTGTGGCGAAAAGCTTTGGAAAATGCAAACAAGGAGGTGGTTAATTTGGAGGATCAACAAAGGTGTGAGGAGAGTGTTATTGCCTTTCACTGAATAAAGCATTTTAGCTCACAGCATTGACATAATTTCCTTAAAAAAATGATAAGAATTATTCAGATGAATGGTTTTGTCCATACACATGGAGGTCTTGATTGAAGAACTTAAATTTGGTGTGACTGTTTCCAGATGTCTTTGTTTTTATTCATTTTATTAATAACTCACCTGAAAAATATGGCGTCCAAAATAACACATAAAACAGTCATTTCTTGTTATTCACAACAAACTTGTTCATCATTATTTATAACATAATGTACAATACAAACCTTAATTTATGTTTACTTTCCTGTATCATGCAAAAAACTAGATGATTGCAGTAATATTCCTATATCTACATTTTTTGTAAAGATGCAATTAAAGATCTTCCCCACTGACTAATAAAGATAAACATAAAATAAAAACAGGCAAAAACGGACACCTTCACCTGTTTATTTATTTAGATTATTATTATTTATTTGCGACATGTTCGATGGTCTCATTTTTCTGTGGGAGATCACAAGATATTGATGAAAGATTCTTGGCAAAACCTTTTCTATTTTCAATTAACTATAGGCATTTTGCAATGTGAGCTTAAGATGAGAGTGAATTCATTTGTACTTAGTCATAAAGATTCACTGTGATGCCTTGATTCTAGGGGATGCGCAACCACAGCGCCATGCAGATTACTTGAACCGGATGACACTGCTGAGATATTTGTAAAGTAAACAAAAGGGGACATTGTTGTCACACCTTTAGAACCCTATAAATCAGGCTTTTCAATAAAATTCAAGTGGGGACAAGATAGAAAGACCACAGCAGCGCACGGCCCTCGAGGAAGACTCATAGCCCCGGAAAAAAGGAACGTAAACAAATGCATTACCTGTCCTGCTATCTCTCTCACTCAGTCTTGTATACACAGCAATTGGTGACACATGTAGGTGTTGATGAATCCCTCTTCGCTAGCCAATGGACCCAAACCGAGTGCCAGCTCCTCTTCATCAATCTCAAATATCTTATTTATTAGGGTGCCAGAAATTGCCTCAATACAGTTTGGCATGTCCTTAATTAACAAGAATGATGGAAGTTGTGTGCTCAGCCCAATGACCTCCTAAAAACTCCCTTGCAGTCAGATGACACTGTTCACAGGAATAGAGTGTCATCTTCAATTAACATCTCCTGACATTTTTCCACTATGCTACACTGACTCTTTCATTTTTATGACTCGATAAATCATTCATTAGCCACCAAGTGTTGTCATCATTATGTCTTTACAGAAATACCTGGATTTGGTTAAATCACAGAGCATGACGGAGTCAGAGTTCAAAAGCATTCTTTCACACTGCAGTGCCTTAAAAAGAGTTGACCTGAAAATTTTCGTATTTTGTCATGATTTCACATGAAAATCTAAAAATTGCTGTGTGTATTTGTATCCAGCTCTGGGATTAATACTTTATGGAACCACCTTTTTCTGCAATTATGGCTGCAAGGTTTTTTATATATACTTTTGCCAGCTTTTCACAGCTAGAGAGGAAAATTGTTCCACTTTTCCTTCCAAAATAGCTCAAGCTCCATTATAATGGAAGTAGAGTGTCTCTGAAATTTAATTTTCAAGTCTGGCCACAGTTTCTGACACATGGATATGCACTGATCTAAATTATTCCATTGTAGGTTAACCTCCATCATCCCGTCTCACATGTTCTGAAACGTCTAACAGCTTGTCTTGGAAGATTGACCTATATTTTGAGATTTCTGTCCCTAGAACATACAGCTTCCTATCGACTAACACTAGCTTTCATATTGATACTAAATAGAGGCTTCCCCACAGCGTGATACTGGCACCACTAAGTTTCATAATAGGATGCTGTGTTCACAATAAGATATAGTGTTTGTTTTCAACCACATATAGTATTTTGCTTGTAGGTCAACGTTTTCTATTGCAGTCTCATCTTAGCAGAGGATCTTCTTCCATGTTTTTTGCTGTGTCCCCTACATGGCTTGTATTAACCTGCTAATAGGACACGACGGACTGCACTTGTGCCATACTCAGTTCATTTCCAGATGAAAGATTAATCAGTCCTCTGCAAGATGTCCAAAGCTAAAGCTAACCTGGGTTTAAGTTTCTTTGAAACTTTATACCTGATAGGTCTGGTTTGTTTTTTTGCTATACTGATAGTATCTGTTATCTGTACAACTTTATCTTCCTGTGCTTCAATTTGACCATAGTCCACTAAATTTATTGAGTCAGGTTTCAAAATGTAGATTGTGGATTGGTTAGGAACAAAACCCAAAAGAGCAAGGTTAGAGACCAGCCCTCATTTAGTTTTAATGAGGGGGTGGGAGGGAACAGAACATGCAAAAACCTGAATGTCATCATGGGCTTAGATCTTAATTAAAAAAAAAAAAAAACACATAAAATCTTAATTTAAAATCATAGTAGTACACCCTAAAACATTGCCAGAACAAATGATTTTCTATGAAAACAGCACAAAAAAACCCTATGCTTGTTTTATTTTAGAAAAATCTGATACAAGTCTGTGTGTCCATACAGGTCTCTGTAAATAAATCAATCAGACAGCTGCAGCTCATCTAAAATAAACCTGCCAGAGTCCCAAGCAACACCAGAAAATACATCACGCCATACCAGTCCCTAAATACCTACATTGGCTCCCTCTGTGAAAGTGTGGATTTTCAAATTGTCTTGATTGTTTATGACGTGGAATCATCTTGGCCTGAATTCATTTTGGAGATGGTGGTCAGGTGTGATACATCTGGACTCCTGAGGTCATCAGAGACCGCTTTACTCTGTTTTCCCAGGGTAAAGACTAAACAAGCACAGGCAGCAATTTGTCTCACTACTTGTTCTCTAAAAGATCTCAAAGAACTACCGTCTTCTCAACATTACTTACATGAAACCCTATTTACTCATTTCTAAAGACTAGTGGTTTTATTAGGATGCAATAAAGAAAAGAGGATGAATACTAAAGCATACTGCTATTTAAATTTTTTGTATAAAATTTTGAAACCTGTATTTTGTTTTCCTACAACTACAGTGCTCTACTTCTTTGTTTTGGTGAGTGACATATAATCTGTGCTTGTGACATTCCAAAACATTTCAAGGTCTAAAGAGTTTATAAGGTGCTGTATTAAACAGGTGTTACCTTGAATACAGCCAAGAATCAGTAGTTTACAAAGTAGTGTTGTCTGCTAGATTAATATTTATTTGAGATGTTGGCAAATTCAAAATTCAGGCTCACTGCACAATAGTGCATAAACAACAAATATTATAATCCTGCTGCCAAAATCCTCACGGTGAAGTATATCCATGAAATGGGTTTACCAGCATGCACCCTGTGTTTACTGTCTGACTATAAAAAGCATGTTGAATTACCTCCAAAGTTGGCAGTTAACAAAAATGGATTATTACAAGCACTGCCACAATGTGTCAGGTAAGGATATTATACTTCATTTAATTTTTTTTTTATGTTTTGTGTTTGCTTAGATGTGTTTTTGTCTATTGTTTATTGTGGGACTTTATAAAGAGCCTGTTTTTGATGCGGAAACAGATTATTCAGTCTGCAAGAAACGGCACGGCGATATGTGGGATGATTTATAACACCAATTACAGGCTTAGGCACAAATACAGACACATAAATGTACACCATCCGTGTCAAATGTTGAGACTTATTTTTCTCTTCTGTTAGGAAAGACTTACTTGTAAAAGTGATATTGAAGCCTCTGTCCGTGTATGTATGATCTGTCAGGAATTCAAGTCGGGCCACGTGACCGCTCGTTGTTATGGGGGGAGGCAGAGCGTCTCCAGAGAAGGTGCCCAGAATGGGAGATTCAGCCTGGAAAAGAAAAGATTTTCTGATGAGACCAAAGATTTCCAGTTTGTAGAGAGGAGGGTGGAGAAAATATTGCACAAGTTTAAACATTCAGTCAAAACAGCAGGCTTGTAGTTATAATTGCACAGTGTGATTTTCCTAAAGACATTGACACATCTACAGATCAACACGAGAAGTGAAGCCAAGAGCTATTAAAAGAAAGCGAGGAAATTAAGACGTAATTGAGCAGAACCTTTCCGCCGTCCTTAATGGAAAGGAAGTCAAACTGTTTCTCCATGCTAAGGTCGTTGAAGGCCAGGTTGATTCTGCTCTCGGGGTTGGTGATGATGAGCCACACACAGTGCATGTTGTTCCCATATTCCTGAGGGTAGTTGGGAGACAGCAGGACTCCGGATGGAGTAGTAAAGTTGAAGAAGCAGGAAACTGAAAGAAGTAAAGAGAGACACAAACAAAAGAAGACATGAAACACAATAACTAAGAAGAAGGGAGAAATATATTGGATGTGTTCAAATTACTTTCTTTGATTACATGACAATATAAAACGAACAATTTTAATGAATTTGTAGAAATGTATCTGATACAGAAAAAACATACTTAAGACACCTCATAATTTAGAGAGGAAAATTAATTTTAAGCCTCATGACAATTATTAAAGATTTCTCACTCACATACACAGTGAGAGCAACATTAATCTAATACATCTTCCGAGTATAAAACAAACAAAAACAGACAGAAAAAAAAAAAAGAAGCAATTTTTCATCTTGCCGGCTAAGGCATTTCAGCCAGAGCTGGTATGGATTGTGTACACTTATGGGAAAGGCTTTATGTAACCCAACAATAAGTGGAATCTTCCCTGTCTACCAAATGGGAAGATTATTACTTGATCCCAGCAAAGTCCAGACAATGCCCTTTAATGGCAACAGCTCAATATCATGTTGCATGTCAGCGGCCTGAGTGAGACAGTCTGAACAGAGCGCTGACATGTCCACGTGGCATCTACACCTGCTGGAGATCAAGAAGACTGTTAGCATTTTTTTAAAGCTAATTTTGAAACCACAGTGTCTAAAAAGCATTTCAACCACTTACAAATTGTATTAACATTTTATTGAAATTGCCCAGCTTATTTTTTTATATTAATAATGATAGATCAGCAATTATTTTAAACCATATAATTTCCACTTTGAATTTGTCTCACATTAAATATCAATGTAATTCAATATAATTGTTATATAAACAATATATCTATTGTTTATATAAATTAATTTCATGAACTTGGCAATTTGTTAGTTAAATGTTAACTAAATAGTCCTTGTATTAAGCCAAATTAAATTTGCAGCTAAAAAACAAGTTATTCAGCTCAATGATATTTATCAAAGTGTTTGCCCATTTTATTGTTGTTTAAAAAAATAAAACAGGGAACATTATCTACATGGTCAGCTCTCTCTTCCTGCACCCCTTATCATTTACCTCTTATTTTCTGTGTTTGTTGTTTATTGAGTTAATTAGCTAAAAATCCCTCCCCATTGTTTCTAAATCCACAGTCTCTGCAAGACAAACTGTGAGGATAATCTCATTCTTTATTATGCAGCTGCCCCCTGTACTTATCTGCACGGTATTTATTCACCCACAACAGCAGTTTATAAATTCACAAATAAGGACCGTCAAATCTGACGTAAAAATAACTTACAAACACAGCTGGGTTTCTTGGCGGACCACTGATTGTTCTTCTGACAGGTGATGTTCTTCTTTCCCACGAGCTCGAAGGCAGGCAGACACTCAAAGTACAACCTGTCCCCGTGACGAAAACCTGTCCCTTCCCGTTTGCCATAGGCTGGAATTCCAGGATCCCCGCAACTGCCTTGGTCGATCTCTGTAGAGGGAGGTGCGCACAAATTAAAGCAAAGTTAAAGTAAAGTTGAAGTAAATATTGTTATATATAAATAAAAACTCTCTTCAAGTTACTTGAATTTTATTGTCAACGTCTAAGCATCTCTCCGTCTCATCTGACTCCAACTGTATCCATTCGATTACTGAGTGATGAATGTTCTCGCCTCTGTTGGGAAGTTGACGTGAGCACTTTCTGACTAGCGCACAAACACATCCGCACCTCTTTGCACACACCTCTTTGCAAATTGCATTATCACAATAATGCATCGACCCTTCTTTCACTCGCAAGCTCTCTCGACTCTCCCGTAGTTGAAGATTGCAAAAAGAATTGCTGAGGCATCCTATTTAGGCGTCTGAATAGAGAGTGAATAAGCTCATCCATCTAGGTAAAAAGATGGCAGGGCATTATATGATTTTGAGCGGCACCAGGGGTAATTCTTGCTATAGATCCATACTTAGGCCTAATGATGATCACAATTTAGAACACGTTTTGTTTGGTGCTGTTTTCAGGCTTAGCTGTCCTTAGATGGCCTCATTTCAGGGACAGCACAGTGGTTTTTACATGGATCGAGGATAAGGGTGAATTTTGGGTGATCCTCAGGGAAGATGTAAGGTCTGACAAGAAAATACACCTCAAACAAAGCTACAAGTATATGATACATTAGTACACACAGATAGAAAAAAGTTGCACACAGAGGCACTCTAGCACAAACACGATGTATATTTACCATATAAATCTCCTACAACTGAACCACCAGGTAAGGTCAAGCTATTAAACATGAGCCTTTTGAAGTCTGTGAGCACATATGAGTGAGACATTTTCCATGACCTATGGTGCTTTAGTGTGTGTGTCTAGTACAGTATATGACAAAACAGAGAATTAAACAGCACTCAAAAGTTATGAAAAGGGTAAATATATATATAAAAAAAATGTTATCTGTTGAATCAGCCTTCCATCAGCTACTACACTGCAATCTCCAAAGGCCATACGGAACAATGAAACTCTGCTAGTCAAGGTTTATGGAATGGCCCAGAAACACATGCAACAACTTAACACGCTTTAAACAACAACACATCAACCTTGTTTCAGTTAAGAGTTGCAGACCTTAGAACAGCTTCACATTTTAAATAAAAAGCTGCTCAGGAGTCAAGATCACACTCCTGCTCTACAAATTAATGAGCTTTTAAAGTAGATTTCTTTAAACGGGCTTTCTGCTCCGATAAAGTGTGTCTTGTTTTTCTATTTTTACATTTTCTATTTTCTATTACTTATTGGCTTCAAAAACTATTTTCTTTTATTAGCTTCTAATGTTTTACTGTTGACATTTTAAATGCATTCTGCTAGATTTATTCATAATTTGTTTATAAACATACTTCAGTTTGAGGTGGTTTTTAAATGTAGCTCTACTAATGAATAAATTAAGTGAAAAATGAGCACATAATCAAGCCCATGACAAATATTAGGACTAAATCGATCAACCAACAGATCATTTTAAAGTCTAATTCTGTTTCAATCAGCTGTAACAAATATAAAGTCAACACTCACTATTTAAGAGGCTGTCAGTAGTCTAAATGCTAATAAAGGAGCTAATGTTATGAATAAAATATTTGACCAGATGCATAACATAATATCAATATAGATGGTGTTTAGCTAAAAACATATAAAGGACAAAATGATTTTTCCCTAATGTCATACACTTTTCTGCAGTTCATGAATTTGCTTTAAGGTATAAATACATGCCGCTGATTCATGTCACTCCATCATAAACTTTTGAAGTGGCTGACTCACCTAGAGACCTGCTTACTTGCATTAACGCCTAATCATGTTTGTAAGCATTACATTCTCAAAAGGAAGGCCAGTGCTGAAGGTGTGTGACCTACACTAAAATATGTGCACTGATTTGACTGTATTTGCAACTAAACCTGATGATCGGGCTTAAAAATGCAAGTAATTGAAAATGCTAATTAGATTTCGGTTGCTCCTATGGAGGAGGTGAAGTGTTCCAGAGTGTTTCTTCCCCCTTCATTAGGTAGAACTCATTGTTTTAATTACACTTTTGTTCAATATGCTGGCTCCACTTTCCCTGTTGTTTTTACTGATAATATACAAACATTTGGACCGGAGGAAAAGGCTTGATGTACTTTAGATAGAACGACAGACGTACGCAAAAACAAACACTGGTTATAAAAGAAAACATAAGCTTATACACATCTGCTTATATATTAAATTATATTATATTATGCAGCAAAGACACATAATAGAAATTATAATTAAAAACACTGGAATTAAGCATCGGGGGCAAAAAAAACACCAGTACTAATGAATTAAAGGCCATCTGATTGTGTTTGAGCTCATTAAGGTTCAATGCATAAAACTTGATGCTAGCAATGAATAAAAATCAGTTTATAACTTATTATTGCCAAAGAGTATTAAACCCAACAGAGATTTTCTGTCAGGTTTTTAAGAGATCACTTGGACCTGCGTTACGTTTGAAGTCCTCATAAGCCATCATTATATTCTATGAATGTGGCAAATGGAGATCAAAGGCCTTTAATTACCACAATCTTTTGTTATTATGCTAAAAGGCTTCAAAAGCCAATGTCTCTCTCTGTTCAATAAGTTTTGGGACCTGAACTCAATCAAGCTTGTTAAATTGAAAGAAAGGCAAAACAGGCTTTAGTTATGCAGATTAACTCAGCTTTCTCTGTCCATGAAAAACAGCTAAAGTATGAGAAAGAAAAATAGGTATAGACAATAACCTCTTTCAGAAAACAGTTCCTTCAAATAGCTGCAAAGTCGAGCCCTATTTAAACTACTTCTCAGTATTTGCAAATCTCCAGCAGAGCTGGTTAGGTATCCCACAGATGGTTTCATAAATTAGCATAAGAACTCAAACTAAGTCCGTACACAGCATATTTATACATTTATTATACGTAAAAAGTATGGCAGATATTTTCTTTTCTGAGAGTTACTGGACATTGGATGATATGTCTGATGTCTGTCGAAACACATTCTCTATTTTTCCTTATCACAAAACCCAACACCGATAGTGTTTGGCCTTTAATGTCTGTCACGTGGCACCCTCTGAAGTTTTGTTCTCCTTTGAAGCATCACAGTTGCTGAATAAGCCCTCAGCTAAAGTCTTCTAATCTAAACACTGGGCTGTTCTAGGTATTGACGAGAACTGAAACTTAAAAACTATTCTGAAGAAATACTGGCACATCGAATAAGTCTTAAAATTAATCTGAATACATTTTTATTATTTGGTGTTACTAATCAATCTTACTTATATCCATTCTTACCCTCAAAAGTGACTTTAAATCCAAGGGAGCCACTGGTGTCATCTGTTTTGAAGTTCAGCCACATCTGGTGACTGGTGCTCACCACCAGGTCTGGCGTTGTCGTACCAGACAAGCTGCGAAATGATTAACACACATTTTGTTTGGTTAGGTCAAATACACAGTTTTAGATGGAATACTACATCAGATGCGTCTGTCTTTAGTGAAAGTTATCCATCCATTCATCGTCTATACCTGTTTATCGTCACAGAGCAACACAAGTGCAGGATAACTTTGCACATATACATTCATATCCAAAAACTATTTAGAGAGACCAATTAATCTAACGAGTGATTTTTTAAATTTATTTTTTAGAGAAAACCAACTCATGCAAAGTGGGGAACATGCAAACTCCAATTAGAAGGGCCCCAGGCTGGGATTTGAACCCACGACTCTCTTGCTTCAAGGCAACAGTGCTATCAACTGCTCCACCGTGCAAGCTGCAGACTGCATGGAGGAATGGTGATTTTATTACTAAATTGTTGTCACGTTAATAGCTCAAGGACTTAGTGTTTCTATATCCTTTCAACTACCAAAGGGAAATATTAAAGCCTGGGTTACATACAAAACTACTAAACTCTAAAGCTCCTATGAGAAACTCCAACCTGAGAAATTTCAAAGCCTTCATGCAAATCAGCTGGGGAGCAGTGGAAAATGAAGGCAAGATCAGTCAATGTCACAGTAGTAATTTAATCCTATTTGAATAGTAATTTCACCCAACTCTAATTAGGAAGCGTATAGCTGCAGAGTAAGTGATTAACGGCTCTAATTTTAATGGTGGAATACAGAGAATAGAGAAATGAGTGGTTGTGTCTGGCAAAGTTGATTTTATGTGACGTTTTTATCCTTTTAAAACATTATATTTTTTGGGGGGGGGGGTTGTCAGCATTGTGTGTGGAGCTGGAATCAAATATTTAGTTGCTCCTTTTGGTTTTTCAGTTTTATATTTCAGGAACTAAAAGCGGAATGGAATATCCGTTCATGTTGCATGACTTGACCCATAAAACTGCATAGAGATGAAAAAAAAATCTAATTCTGCTAATACTGCTTCCTTTGCTACTTTCATAAATCTAAAACTGTCTGAACTAATTTTATACAATACAGTCCACTATTCTTAATTTTGACCTATTTAAAGGGACAGTTTGGATTATCTCAGGTGAGATTCTGTGAGACTGTGTGTAAAAATCTCATATCCACGATGAGTTTGCAAAAAAACCTGAAAAAAAATCTTCAAATAATTTGGAGGCTAAAAACAGTTACTAACATTTTACTTGTGTGCAAAGATGACTAATCCACTAACTAGGCCTTCCTGCTCAGAAGAGGTTGATGGAATGAGCAAAAATCTTCACAAGAACTGATTTCTATTCTTGCTTTTTTTGCTTAACTGTTTGCCAGCCTAGAGAAAAATATTAAACTGCAGAAGCCGTTCACACATCTGCAACATTTATTGACTTTCCTGCTCACTTCTAACAGTCAGACAGCCTGAAATATAAACTGATCTATAAAAACTTTATTAAGGTGGTAAATTTCTGCACAATTAATAATAACATCCTGTGAATAGAGCATCTGCTAGTGTGAATGCCACACCACTTTACTGTTGCACTGTTTTTCAGTACTGGAAAGAGTTCTGATTGACAATGTACTGCAGCATTTATTTTTAATACCCTACTGCACCAGGTGCTGATGAAATAAAAGAGAAACTGTGCCAATGAGAGATGAGTGCTAGGGGCAAAGGAAAAAAGTGGGCTCTTGCTGGGCATGAGGAGGCAGAGAGGAAAACTAATAGCAAGTGCTACAACACAGAACAAAGATGAAGAGAGGAAAGCATGGACAGTGTCGAAAGACATCTGGGAGAACAGAAATGACTAGTGTCCCAAAGAGCAAAAATGAAAACAGGAAAAAATTCAAGGCAAGAAAGATGAAGGTCAAAAAAGGAGGCACTCACACATGGAAAATGGTCTTCTGGTCCCCCACGAGCTCGCCGTCTCCCACCGTCAAGGTGTCGTAACCTCTCTCCAGGTCAAAATCCTCAAATGTCAGCTTGATCACCTAGACAACAGCAGAGATATCGCCCAGAGAGGCATAACTGACAGATGCTTGAATGATCTCGAGATCAGGCGCAGAGAAGAGACCTCCTTCCATCTGTGATTCCCGATGCCCCCGTCCATCAATCCATCATTCAAGAGTCTCATTTGAATATTTTTCAGACACATTTCAGTGGACACCTATGATGCAGCTGCGCAACCTGCATATAAAGTTCTACTTTGCCTTACAAATTTTCCTTCGTTTTTGGACAATTTCTATGAACGTTTTTCTAACATATGGCCCTTGTATGGTTTGTACAGATAAACATATTTGCATTAATACTACACATAATTCCTTAGGTATGCTTTTCTACATCTCATTTCCTATGTTTCCCTCATTAATCCTCACCCACTAATCAAACATCTGATGTCTTATCAGATGAGACGTGTTTTGAATCATCTCAACACCTTCCAAATTTAAAGCAGGAAGAAGTCAATCAGTTTTAGGGCCCATTTTACCAGACGTAAAATGACTTACAGCAACCATTTTCTGATTGAATGCACACTTTGTAGAGGATTTCCTACATATAAGGTAGACATAACCACTGAACATCTCTTCAAAAACTTCAAGTTTTTTTTTGTTAATCACATAAAATCTCTGTAAAATACAGACATGACATGCACTGGGTGTGAATCTTTTGCAAGACACTGAACATTTTATAACAAGTTACAAAAACAGAAATATTTTTATATTATGTGGTCAATATTGAAGCATAAAAAACCAACTTAGTCCTAAAATGCATCTCTGATAAGTACGGATGAACACATTAATTAACCAACAAAGAAAACCAGTGATGACAGACAGAATAGCAGTGCTGATAGGTACGATATCACCAAAAAACAGAACAATATTTTGTCCCTTAGCCTAAATTGGGTGCCACTGATTTCTGACAAACTCCTAATATTTTCAGAAGGCTGAGAGAGCAAGGACTAATGAAAAAGCTTATATAAATGCAAATTGCATTCTGTACTATGTTAAACCTTGTGCCTAATGAAAATTGCCAAGGTGGAGAGAAAAGATTGATGATGTGTTCCAAAATAGGTCAGATCGCTCGATAAATAGAGTTTTATACTACAAACTCTTCTCCAATCTGTCAGCCAACAAGTTAAGTTAAGGGGAGAGAAAATAGCATAGGGGGGTGGGGGGGGGGACAAACAACAACAACAAAAAAAAAATCTTTGCAACCACAACATGAGTCTGTTACGGGAAATACCTCTATGCAGTTGAAAGGGATCAATAAAAAGCTTAAATTTGAAATACTGTTTACTGGTGTATGTTTTTTATTCCGTGAACCTCTATGCTGTCAAGACAAATCCTTGAGAGTATCACTCAACAAAAACACCAAATATTACAAAAACACAGTCTCTTTTAAAAGTATCCATACCCCTTCAACTTTTACACATTTCTCCACTTTAAAACTACAAGCTCTAATGTGTTTAATTGGGATTTAATGCGACAGTTCAGCATAAAGTAGTGAAAACGTTTCAAGTGAAAGGAAATATCCTACCACAGATTCTTAAAAAGATTTAGGTCTGACAAATGAATGTGATTTAAAAGTTGAATCTATAAAGGGTGAGCAAAATACACTTGTCAGATTTTTGGGTGTACAGTATTTTGAAAAAAAACATTTTCTTTTTCTTCCAATTTATAATTTTGCACTGTTGGTTTAACACATACAATTTCAATAAATATACCATTATGGGGTACGAATATTTTTGGTAGTCCAAAGAGGACAGTGTTAATGCAGATACTAGCTGTTCAAAAATCCTAACAAAATATTCTTAGAGTTGAACTGCCTGAAGCCAAACACCTTTGACAACTTCACTGTAAATTTAGATTCATACTGGATTAATGCTTTGATACCAATATAATAACTTCATATTAGTAGTTCGCTAAAGAACAAGTCTCAAAAACTTTGTTTTCTTTCGTAAAGGCAGTGTACTTTACATTGCAGAAAATCTTCACTGGTACACTTGTCATTTAATTTGTTTTGGAATAGAAAGCCAGAGTCCTTGATATTGATGCTTTAATACCTGAAAGACTTCAAAAATAAACTTTCTGTATCTTCAATAAAACTGACCACAGCCCACATTTGTCACGGTGTCTTGAAACTGAATTTAGGCCTAGAGGAATCATTGTCATGTCCTATTCTACTCCCTCTGCAGTACCTCAACTAACACCTCCTCTGGCTGCGTCTGTGGAGATGGACAGAAATAGAAGCTCATTACATCTGTAAACAGAAAGAACAGCCTCGTTCCATCTTCATCTGAACCAAACAAAGCAAGATGCTGCCTAAAATTCCAGGTTGTGTTTCCGGGTGCAGCCTGCTGGGTATACAGAGTGCGTTTCTATAGTTGCAAACAAAGGTTAGGCATCGGTGGACATATATTGTTTCTGACTTGCATTCCTGCTTTATCTCTGTTCACAAAGCCGCTTTCACTCGTTGCAGCGAAAAGAAAAAAAAAGGTGATTTGTACAACTACATTGCTCGGTTTTAGAGAGGGGCATTTGGCAGAAGAGTAGCTGAATGGCCTTGAACACAACTCCAAAGTCAATGGTCTAAACAGAGGGACTGCGAGACTTTCATGTTCTCCTCTAAGCATGCTCTTAAAACCATTATTCTGCTGTCCAATTCACCCTCTTTGTGCCACCACAGGTAATTCTAACAACGTGCTCATGGCTTTTGTTGGAGCACATCCAGTCATTTTCTCTCCTTTAATTTCTTCGTCTCTTACGCTTCAGTCTATCACTTGGCGTGCTGAAAAGCCCCCAAAAGGTCCTGTAGCGATTGTCAAAACCCCAAAAGGGGTCTTGCGTGGCAGAATGCTGCGTCCCCTTCTCAAACAGGTAAGCTGAATTACACAGCTTCACACACGTTAACATTTTCACAGAAAACAACCTAAAGTCAATTGAAAATTCAAAACGGTTTCAACTCGGATCTCATGTTGAGTGAGAATTACCTTAGACATGTCAGTTGCTGTGATGATCCAAGTGCAGTTGGCATTGTTATCGTACTGAACGGGATAATTAGGAGATGTGATGACACCACTGGGTCCTTTTAGCTGACCGCCGCACATTGGCGCTACAAGACAACAGAAACAAAGAGGCAAATGTTTTGTTAAAGACCAATTCAGACACACAATATAATCACAGAAATTGTAGTGTTTTATATTGTCACTGCACAAAATGACAAAAACGTCAATCATTCTTCTTCTTCTATAGACAGACTGCATATCTGCAAGTCTTGTGTAGGACTGGACTGCATGTTTATCTTTAAGACATTATTGATTGCATTTTCTAGAGGATCTACTTTCACCGCTGTATTAAAAAAAACTAATTAATCACCAAAGTTGCTCTAGCTCTTACACTGTGTAACTGATTATTCCTATTTACATGCACATTCAATAAATTGGATTATGCATTTCAATGAGACTTGTCTGTCAGTTTAAAAAACCTTTAGAAAGTAACCTTGAACCAGGTGCTAGGACATACTTTTATTAAGACCACATTTCTGTATTAAAAGTCACGCTTTTGCTGGACTAATTTTATTTTATCTGTAATTGCATTGCTGTTAAGTTGTCATAATTAACTGAAGTAAAGGCTTGAAGATGCAATCATTTCTAAAATTGGTTTCACTAAGTGAATTGAGTTACTGCAATAAATGAACTTTTCAATTATATTCAAATTAAAAACAATGTTTTTTTTAGTAATAAAATTATCTATTTTATTATGACGTTTCAAAGATAGCACTAACCATTCATTGGTTAGTGATGTAACCAATGAATGTTTGACTGTTGTCTTCCCCTTTACTGCACCGGCTTCATTTTCTTTCTTTCCCTTTTTTCAAAGTAACAATAAGTTAAGTTTATTTGTACAGCACATTTCAGCAACAAGGCAGAAAGAAGTGCTTTATGTCAACAAAAACATAAAAGTACAAAGTATTTAAAATACACCATGCAGTCCCAACTATTGAAACCAGAAACAAACATTACAATAGACGACAAAACTCCCTTAACTTGCTATGCAATTATTGATGTCTGTCGGATCTGTCTGATGTATTTCTGCTGCAGCATCAAGTCAAACATTATGCACAGTTTGATAGAAGTCATTTTCAACTTGAGCTTCACATTCCTCCTGTAAGGTTTTTGAAACAAGATTGTCTGTTGACCTCTGGCTTTACAATTTACTGGGGTTCTTTCTAGAGAACACTAAAATAAGTACGTAACAATGGGGCCAAAAGAATCAACAGTAGAAGTAATCATAATGCAGAACCTAAAAAGTATTTAAATCTATTCAATATCTCTTTCACATTTTGTTATGTTGTAGCCAGAAATTCCAATATACACTGCCTGGCCAAAAAAAAAAGTCGCCACCAAAAAATGGTCACACTCTCTAATATTTTGTTGGACCGCCTTTAGCTTTGATTACAGCCCGCATTCGCTGTGGCATTGTTTCAATAAGCTTCTGCAGTGTCACAAGATTTATTTCCATCCAGTGTTGCATTAATCTTTCACCAAGATCTTGTATTGATGATGGGAGAGTCTGACCACTGAGCAAAGTCTTCTCCAGCACATCCCAAAGATTCTCAATGGGGTTAAGGTCTGGACTCTGTGGTGGCCAATCCACGTGTGAAAAAGATGTCTCATGCTCCCTGAACCACTCTTTCACAATGTGAACCCGATGAATCCTGGCATTGTCATCTTGGAATATGCCCGTTCCATTTGGGAAGACAAAATCCATTGATGGAATAACCTGGTCATTCAGTATATTCAGGTAGTCAGCTGACCTCATTCTTTGGGCACACAATGTTGCTGAACCTAGACCTGACCAACTGCAGCAACCCCAGATCATAGCACTGCCCCCACAGGCTTGTACAGTAGGCACTAGGCATGATGGGTGCATCACTTCACCTGCCTCTCTTCTTACCCTGATGCGCCCATCACTCTGGAACAGGGTAAATCTGGACTCATCAGACCACATGACCCTCTTCCATTCCTCCAGAGTCCAATCTTTATGCTCCCTAGCAAACTGAAGCCTTTTTTTCTGGTTAGCCTTACTGATTAGAGGTTTTCTTACGGCTACACAGCTGTTCAATCCCAACCCCTTGAGTTCCCTTCGCATTGTGCGTGTGGAAATGCTTTTGCGTTCACAATTAAACATACTCCTGAGTTCTGCTGTTGTTTTTCTTCGATTTGATTTGACCAAACGTTTAAGCAATCGCCGATCACGATCATTCAGGATTTTTTTCCGACCACATTTCTTCCTGGAAGACGATGGTTCCCCACCATCCTTCCAGTTTTTAATGATGCGTTGGACAGTTCTTAACCCAATTCTAGTAGTTTCTGCAATCTCCTTAGATGTTTTCTCTGCTTGATGCATGCCAATGATTTGACCCTTCTTAAACAGACTAACATCTTTTCCACAGGATGTGTCTTTTGCCATGGTTGTTTAAGAAATGAGGAGTTACTCATTGCATCAGCTGGGGTAAAATAACTTGTTGCCAGCTGAAAGATAATCACCTATGCAGTACTTATCCAATAGGAGGCTTGTACCTATTTGCTTAGTTAAATCCAGGTGGCAACTTTTTTTTGGCCAGGCAGTGTATACAGATGTAGATATGTAGACATGTACATAGATATCTATATCTATTTACATATAGAGAGAGATCTATATATCTATATAGATATATATCTATACTATATATGTATAAATATATGAGAGATGTATATACAGTACAGACCAAAAGTTTGGACACACTTTCTCATTGAATTCAATGAGAAAGTGTGTCCAAACTTTTGGTTTTTGAACTGTATGTATAGAGAGACATATCTCTCTACTCTCTATACATAGACATATATTTATCTATATATCTATATATATAATATACATATATCTACATATCTATCTATCGATCAATCGATAGATATAGATATCTATATATATCTACATATCTACACCTATATATCTACATCTCTCTATATAGAGAGAGAGGGGTAGATTTATAGATATTTAGATTGATATCATATGTAGATATATATAGATTTATATATATTTATAGACAGAGAGACATATATATATATATATATATATATATATATATATATATATATATATATATATATAGAGAGAGAGAGAGAGAGAGAGAGAGAGAAATTTAGATATAGATATATATCTTTATCTATTTATATAGATACATTTAGATTTAGATATTTATATCTTGCCCAGAAAGATAAATAGTTTTTAAAATTTTTCCCAATTTGTATAGGTTTAGACTTCTAATAGGCTCTTTCTGTTGCACATTGTTTAAATTTTTTTTCCCAAATCTCCCTTTAATTAATAAATGTGGTTGTCTTATTTTCTGTTTAGAATTAGAAATAAAATCTTACACTGGATGAACATGAGTACTGATGTTGTTGAACGTGGGGGAAGCCGGAGCACCCGGAGTGAACCCACACCTACACGGAGAGACGTTTCCCACCGTGTAGTCCTGGCTTTTTAATATTAAAATGTCCAATTAACAACAACAGTAGCTCTTTTTCCAATTACCGCCAATCACCCAACCCACACGTGGCCCCACCTCCCTTTCAAATCTAATAAACTAGAGACGTAAAGTGATGTCTACGCTGGATGGACTTTACATCTGTCTTTGAACTTGCGCAGAGATGTTGGAGATAAAGCCTTTTTGAGACGCTTCCACAGTGAAATCTTTTTTCTGGGGCTCTCTTCTTGCTCAGCGATATCGTTCTGCTGAGCTGACTCTTCTGCTACTTGAGTGTCTAATTCCTGAGATGTTGCTTGGATTACATCTTCTTTTACTGTAACCTTTATCTGTGGATTGGATGTTCTCTGTTTTTTCATTAGACCACTCTCCCCTTCTGTGGAAACTATGGGAACCTTACCTGTTACATTTTCTGAAACTTTGCAAGATTTTGTCTGTATTTGCTCAAAAGCCGTCTGGGGGATCTCTGGTATTATTTCAAAATCAATTTTTGGTGTCTTAATGTTTTGGACTGTCTCTGTTGTGTTTATAATGGTTTCCAGTTCAGTTTTCGTTGCCATCTTTCTCTTTTTCTCACATTTAGATTTAATCAATGGCCTTTTCTCATCTGGCTGGTCCAAAATTTGTTGTGTTTCAGGGACCGTTTCGTCTTCAGTCACCTGCTGTTGTTTACCAATCACTGTTTCATTCGTATGAATCTCAGTTTGATCCCCAACTATTTCCGGTATTGAATATTCTTCTTGTTCTGTGTTTTCTCCAGAAATTCTTTCATTACTGACAGCTTTCAATGCAGAATCAGCTTGTATTGCTACCTTTCTCTTGTTCTTACGTTTTGATTTCTTTGATGACCTTTTCTTCACTTCATTATCCCCACTTTGTTGTGTTTCGGAGATGATTAGCTCTGCTGAGATTTGCTGGGGGCTAGAGATAACTGTTTCAATCATATTAATGTTATTTATGATGGTAGCTGTCTGATCCACAACAGTTTCTGCTATAGAAACTTCTTCTTGTTCAATGTTTTTTCCAGAAATGTTTTCTTTATTGAGGGTCTCCAGCTCAGAGGCAGCTCTCACTGCAGCCTTTCTCTTGTTCTTACGTTTAGATTTCTTTATTGACTTTTTCTCATCATGATGGTCCCCATTTTGTTGGGTCTCAGAGAACGTTGCTTCTTCGATCGCCTGCTCAAGTTTAGCAATGACTGTTTCAATCATATCAATCTCATTTTTGAGTATAGCTTTCCGATCCCCAACTGTTTCTGGTATGGAAACTTCTAGTTGTTCACAGTTTTCTCCAGATACTTTATCAGTGTTCAGGGTCTCCGGCTCAGAGGCTGCTTTTATTGCTGACTTTCTCTTGTTCTTACATTTAGGTTTCATTGATGGCTTTTTCTCATCTTGCTGGTCAAAGTTTGTTTGTGCTGTGGAAACCGGTTCTTCTTCAATGATCTGCTGTGGTTTACCAGTCACTGCTTCATTTCTATGAATCTCTATTACGATGGTAGCGGTCTGATCCCCAACTATTTCTGGTATCAAAAGTTCTTGTTCACTTTTTTCTCCAGAAATGTTTTCATTACTGACAGCTTTCAAATCAGAGGCTGCTCTCATTGCTGACTTTCTCTTGTTCCTACGGTCAGATTTCTTTGACGGCTTTTTCTCATCTTGATGGTCCCCATTTTGTTGCATTTTAGAGACCGTCTCTTCTTCGATCGCCTCCTGTGGTTTCCCAATTTCATTTGCGTGAATCTCATTTTTGCTGGTAGCTGTCTGATCCCCAATTACTTCTGGTACTGAAATGTCTTGTTTTTCACTGTTTGCTCCAGAAAGCTTTTCATTACCGAGGGCCTCCTTTTCAGAGGCAGCTTTCATTGGTGACTCTCTCCTGTTCTCACCTGTAAATCTCTTGGATAGCTTGGTCTGCCGATCCTGATTCCCATTCATTTGTGTTTCAGACGGCTGTTTTCTTAGCAATAAAAAGAGCTCAGTCTGCGTTGAAATTGTTTGATAATCTGGTTTGAATTGAGATGTGGTTTCCAACACATCCATCTCAGTTTGAGTTGAAATCGTGTGATGGACTGGTTTTAATTGATAGCTGTTTTCTTGTACATCCATCTCCGTTTGTATTGAAGCAGATTGATAACTGACTGCTTTCTGCTTTGGGCTGTCTTGGTAATCTGTCTGAGTTTGAACAGAAACCATTGAATTGTTGCTTTGTTTTCTTTCTGAGAGTCTTTTCCTCATCAGATCTTTCTGCTGTTTAAGTTTAGCGTTTAGTTTCTGATTTATATTGAACATCTCCTCAAGCTGTTTCATTAAGTATTTCTGTACTTCTATATATTCCAATTCAGACTCCTTAGATTTGACAAGACACGTACACTTTGCCTGACTTGTGTTTTCAGAAGAGTGGGGCAAATTCTGAATTTCAGGTAAACAATCTAGTTGAACATTTTCTGCCGTTAGATTATCAAGAACCTCAGTTAAACTCTCTGTTTGGATGTTGTCCTTGGGCTTAACCGTAGATGGATATTTCTCCCCTTTTTGATCGAGCGTCTCCTGCGGTGTGAAGATGGATTCCTTTTTGGTGGCTATCTGTTTCGTTGAAATCACTGTCTTCTTGGAGTAACTTTCCTTTTTCAAGGAAGCTGCTTCATCATGTTCCGGTGCTGGTATTGAAACATTTTGTTTTTCAATATTCTCAGCAAAAAAACTTACATCTATGCAAGGTTCTGACTTGGGGAGCATCTTCCAAAATGTCTTATTTCCGGTGCTGGGCAAAGCTGCCTGATCATTTTGTTTTTCCGGCAGAGGACCATTATTGATGACACTTTTTTCCGTAAAAAATGTAAGATCTATGCAAGCATCTGACTCTGGGAAAGATTTCCATAACAGTGGAGTCTTCTTGATGCGCTTCGTCTTCGATGTTTGTTTCTTCTCTTTTTGATCCACTTTCTTCTGGGATTTGGAGATGGATTTCTTTTCGCCGACCAGCTGTGTTGTAGAAATCACAGGTTCCTCTTCGCAAGTCTCCTTCTTTAAGGAATCTTCCTGATCACCTTCTTCTTTAGGCAGAGGAGTGTCCTGCTTTATAACATTTTCAGCACCAGACTTAGAGGGCTGTTCCTTCTCTGGAATCTCCTGCAGCACGGATTCCTGTTTGGTATCCAGTGAAACATCTTCCATTCCAGTACTTTCAGCTGAAATCTTTAGATCAGCAGGGGCATGTTTCTCTAACCAGATATGAAATGGTATCATTTTCTTCCTGTTGCGCCTTGTCCTTGGTGGCTGTTCCTTAGACGACGAGGGCTGTTCCTTCTCTGCTATATCTATTGTCTTCTGCACTCCAGCGGTGGACTCTTCTTCACTGACCAGTGAATTGTTCTGCTTTTCAATATTTCCTGCAGAAATCGCCTGGTCAACGGGGACGTGTTCCTCCGACCAGGTTTTAAATGGTACCTGGTTCTTGTCATTGGACTCACTCTCTGGTGTCGGTCTGTCCCCGTTTTGATCCACTGTCTCCTGTGATTTGGAGATGGATTTCTTTTCGCCGACCAGCTGTGTTGTAGAAATCACAGGTTCCTCTTCGCAAATCTCCTTCTTTAAGGAATCTTCCTGATCACCTTCTTCTTTAGGCAGAGAAGTGTCCTGATTTATAACATTTTCAGCACCAGACTTAGAGGGCTGTTCCTTCTCTGGAATCTCCTGCAGTACGGATTCCTGTTTGGTAACCAGTGAAACATCTTCCATTCCAGTACTTTCAGCTGAAATCTTTAGATCAGCAGGGGCATGTTTCTCTAACCAGATATGAAATGGTATCATTTTCTTCCTGTTGCGCCTTGTCCTTGGTGGCTGTTCCTTAGACGACGAGGGCTGTTCCTTCTCTGCTATATCTATTGTCTTCTGCACTCCAGCGGTGGACTCTTCTTCACTGACCAGTGAATTGTTCTGCTTTTCAATATTTCCTGCAGAAATCGCCTGGTCAACGGGGACGTGTTCCTCCGACCAGGTTTTAAATGGTACCTGGTTCTTGTCATTGGACTCACTCTCTGGTGTCGGTCTGTCCCCGTTTTGATCCACTGTCTCCTGTGATTTGGAGATGGATTTCTTTTCGCCGACCAGCTGTGTTGTAGAAATCACAGGTTCCTCTTCGCAAATCTCCTTCTTTAAGGAATCTTCCTGATCACCTTCTTCTTTAGGCAGAGAAGTGTCCTGATTTATAACATTTTCAGCACCAGACTTAGAGGGCTGTTCCTTCTCTGGAATCTCCTGCAGTACGGATTCCTGTTTGGTAACCAGTGAAACATCTTCCATTCCAGTACTTTCAGCTGAAATCTTTAGATCAGCAGGGGCATGTTTCTCTAACCAGATATGAAATGGTATCATTTTCTTCCTGTTGCGCCTTGTCCTTGGTGGCTGTTCCTTAGACGTAGAGGGCTGTTCCTTCTCTGCTATATCTATTGTCTTCTGCACTCCAGCGGTGGACTCTTCTTCACTGACCAGTGAATTGTTCTGCTTTTCAATATTTCCTGCAGAAATCGCCTGGTCAACGGGGACGTGTTCCTCCGCCCAGGTTTTAAATGGTACCTGGTTCTTGTCATTGGACTCACTCTCTGGTGTCGGTCTGTCCTCTTTTTGATCTACTGTCTCCTGGGATTTGGAGATGGATTTCTTTTCGCCGACCAGCTGTGTTGTAGAAATCACAGGTTTCTCTTCGCAAGTCTCCTTCTTTAAGGAATCTTCCTGATCATCTTCTTCTTTAGGCAGAGAAGTGTCCTGCTTTATAACATTTTCAGCACCAGACTTAGAGGGCTGTTCCTTCTCTGGAATCTCCTGCAGTACGGGGATCGATTCCTGTTTGGTATCCAGTGAAACATCTTCCATTCCAGTACTTTCAGCTGAAATCTTTAGATCAGCAGGGGCATGTTTCTCTAACCAGATTTGAAATGGTATCATTTTCTTCCTGTTGCGTCTTGTCCTTGGTGGCTGTTCCTTAGACGTAGAGGGCTGTTCCTTCTCTGCTATATCTATTATCTCCTGCACTCCAGCGGTGGACTCTTCTTCACTGACCAGTGAATTGTTCTGCTTTTCAATATTTCCTGCAGAAATCGCCTGGTCAACGGGGACGTGTTCCTCCGCCAAGGTTTTAAATGGTACCTGGTTCTTGTCATTGGACTCACTCTCTGGTGTCGGTCTGTCCCCGTTTTGATCCACTGTCTCCTGTGATTTGGAGATGGATTTCTTTTCGCCGACCAGCTGTGTTGTAGAAATCACAGGTTTCTCTTCGCAAGTCTCCTTCTTTAAGGAATCTTCCTGATCATCTTCTTCTTTAGGCAGAGAAGTGTCCTGCTTTATAACATTTTCAGCACCAGACTTAGAGGGCTGTTCCTTCTCTGGAATCTCCTGTAGTACGGGGATCGATTCCTGTTTGGTATCCAGTGAAACATCTTCCATTCCAGTACTTTCAGCTGAAATCTTTAGATCAGCAGGGGCATGTTTCTCCAACCAGATATGAAATGGTATCATTTTAATCTTTTTGCGCCTTATCCTTGGTGGCTGTTCCTTAGACTTAGAGGGCTGTTCCTTCTCTGCTATATCTATTGTCTCCTGCACTCCAGCGGTGGACTCTTCTTCACTGACCAGTGAATTGTTCTGCTTTTCAATATTTCCTGCAGAAATCGCCTGGTCAACGGGGACGTGTTCCTCTGACCAGGTTTTAAATGGTACCTGGTTCTTCTCATTGGACTCACTCTCTGGTGTCGGTCTGTCCCCTTTTTGATCTACTGTCTCCTCTGCTTTGGCGATGGATTCATTTTCGATCACCACTGAAGCGTCCTGCTGTTTGATATTTTCAGCAGAAGTCTTCAGCTCCTCAGGTGCGTACTGCTCCAACCAGACTGCAAATGACACCTTCTTCTTCTTTCGTTTGGGTGGCTTAGGTGGCTGTATTTCCCTGTCAACAATGTTGTTGGATGCAACCTCTTCGACTCTACTTTGGCTGGACTCCATTATAACCTTTGCTTGTTCCAGATACTAAGCTAAAATCACTTCTCTATAAACTCAGTAAAGATTTCACGTTAAATTTGATGTCAATCTCCAAAGAAATGTGAATCAAACAAAGCTGAAAATCTTACTGCGAACTGCTAAATAAATTCTCACGAGAAATGTATCAACAACGGCTGCTAAACGGCTGTGATGAAAGTAGATCGATGTGAGGAGCTTATATAATCGCTGGTGATGTCAGAATTCTGCCTTTGGAGTTATATTGTGATGTCACATTGTGATGTCACAATTTCCTTCGATATTCAGAGTGGGTTTGTCTGATGGATTTTTTATTAACACGGCGGATGCGCGCAACGTGACTGCAGAAAGAGTCAGAGGGATTTTAAACTGTCACTGGTTGCCATAGTTACCCCCCATGAACTTGTTGTTTTGACATTGGTTAGCATGTTGTCAGCGTAGCTAGCCTAGGCGACTACAACTGTTTAAAATTGAGTGATAAAATAAGTTATGCTACCAAATTGACATTAGGAAACGGGATACTGTATTTTACTGTATTTTCCTGCTTTTTCCTTGGTCCAATAGTGACACTTAGTAGTCAACGTATGCTTTTATTTTGAAAAACGGCATATTTCTTATTCGTGTGTTTTGTGACATGCTCCACTTCCTGTTTGGGTCTAGCTGGGGGGTTTTTCTGAGAGAAACTGTTGTTTTATTTTGAAGAACTTGGAGGCTTGTACCTATTTGCTTAGTTAAATCCAGGTGGGGACTTTTTTTTTTGGCCAGGCAGTGTAATTTATTAAGATTTTATGTGATAGACAATAGAAAGTCGCCAAAGTGTGAAGTGGAAGTAGTTTTTGAAGTTATAATTAAGAAAATCTCAAAAGTGTGTCTTAATCAGATAAGCCCATGCCACATGGCTGCTCTTGTCTGACCTCTTGTCAGGCTTTAATGAAAAAGTGACAAGAAAAAACGTATTGATAAGAAAATTATAAGAACTTCTATTTGGGGTTTGCCATAAGTCATTTAGGTGACAGAGCAAACCTATGACAAAACTTTTTAGTCAACATGAAAATGTTTGGCACAAGACTAACACTGAACATCACTTTGATACAATGTGGTAGCTAATATGCACTGAACTATGGCATAACTGAAGTTTTTAGATGCGAGATTCAAATTTGTTGCAACAAAACAAAATGAGGCAAAGATTAACTCCTTTGCCAGTATTTATAATACATATGTTGTCCTCATCCTGAGGATTCACTGCCCTATATTTTTTGAGCTAGGAGATAACTTAAACATATTTATTTTTGAACATTAGAGAAGCCTGATTATAACTTAATAACAAAGAAAGTAGATTGCTCGGAAATCAAGATCCACTCAACTCAGAGAAAATCTGTTCTATTTAATTTGTTTAATGATCTTAGTCCACCTGTCTGTATTTAAAATGTAACCTAATCAACAGGGAAAGGAAACAGTATAAATCTCCCTTTAAATAGTCACATTGACAGAGTAGGTGAGGAATTGGCAAAACAGGCTTGAAAAGGCACAAGGTGACTTTTTCTTAGGGAGACCCAAGGGCATCAGCATGGTGGAACAGTAAAGAAAAGAAATACATTTAATTAAAAACAAGACTTTAGGAAGTCGTCTGTCTGTGTGTATGTGAAGACAAAGCTCATACGCATAATTTGGAAATAACTGAGCTATAAAACACAAGTTTGATCAATTGTGTAAAAGAGGTCTTTAGGGTGTTACAGAACCACAAATTACTTGAGTGCTAAATCCTTATACCACCAATGTAAACATATTTACATCTAAATCTGCCTAGCAAATTTAGGAGCAAACCGTGCAATTGTAAATACTGTTGATAATTAGAATTGGCTTAAAAATATATAGCAAGAAAGTTAAGGTTGTTTTTTTACCACTTGTCCTATACACCTTTTGAAGGGGTCTGTTGGCAGAGAAGAAAGTAAGTAAGATTAAAAAGCTAAATAACATATAATTGAAATGGGAAATATGGATCTTATGCCAAGAAATCAATTTGTAAATACTTTATCCCAAAGTGTTAATGATAGCCCAATTAAATGTAATGATGACTGATGCTAATTTGGGATACTCTAATTGCTCCCTGAGAATGTTTTATCTTTATCTAAGCATTGAGTCTGATTAGAGGCGCAGCATGAAAGGGCTCATAATGGATTGCTGAATGCTGAAAGAAGACATTCGTCAGGACAAATTTCACTCACATTATGGATGTTGTTGGTAGAAAACTGTCAGTACAAGACTTTATGCTTCACTATATCACAAGCTTACTTTCTGAAATGCAGGTGACAAGAATGCAGATGGAACCAAGTCTAATTAGCACCACATTTCCAATAGTCCTTCTAGAAAGTCAACTTCATTTAGTGGATACTCCAGTGTAGACCGATTGTACCAGTTTTAGAAAATCAGTGACAGCTCTAGCAGTCAAAGCAAGAACCATCACTATCGTTGACAAAAATGTAGAAATAAGACTTTTGCTAAATTATTGCAATCTCCATAAAATACTTTTTGATTTTATGGAATCTTTTTGTTAGATTTTTTGGGGCATCATAAGTGTCCTAATAATTTAGCTTCTAAGGGTGTAAAAATCAAATGCATTTAGTGAATAAGTAACTATAAACTATTTTGTTTAATAGCTTATTTATTCAGTTCTCTTTCCCTATTAAATCTGTTTGCCTGCTCAGCAGAAAAGTGATGCGCTTTCACATCTACTCAGCAATTTAGAATTTTTTGAACATTATAAAATAGTGAGCTGTTTTATTATTTTATTTTTTTTGTTTGTTTTTTATTAAACTAGCTGTTAAAGTTTTATTTGCGTTCTCAAACCCTTAAGGTAGAGGACAGAAATCTCTACTTCCAGGTAGAGAAATGATGAAATATAAATAACTTTACAGATTCTATTTCCTTTCTCCGTGCCTGAAAATCTTTTTTTTTTTTCTAAATCAAATACCATTTTTTTCCTGACTGTGCAGGAACGCTCCGGAATTTCTTTTGAGCTACCAAGTTTAACGTTACGGTAATGCACTCTATTGATGAATCCGTAATACCGTTTTAGAAAGAATGCACTCAAGACCAGATACTCAAAAACTGCACAGATGTCAAAAACCTCAACATTTCAATAAATCATCCATTACCAAAAGGTCACAAGGAGAAACGACATGATTGATGGGCATGGACCATGCATGCATGGCTAGGCAACAGAAGCAGAATAATGCTGAGTAAAGGTCAAAGTCAGGCCACTCATAAACTTGTGGGAACTGCATATCGAGAAGAAAAGGAAATGTACTACACTCCCACACAAAATACCAGCAGCCTTATAAGCAAACATGGGCTGAGCACCTCAGTGCAGAAGAATGAATAGAGGTCAAATTCAGCCTGCTTACGTTACATGCGTGCATAGAGACGACATGTCAAAGCTTACCTCTGCAGATGGGCCGGTCATCACTCCAGCCCACGTAGCTGTCTGTCACTCGGAGGCAGCTGATGCTCTTGGAGCCCTGCAGTTCGTAACCCTCATCGCAGGAATAGTGCACTGTAGCTCCTCGCCTGCAGTCAGAGAAAGCACAGAAAATAAATTAGCTAAAATGTTGGAGAACCAGGAAAACATATGTACTGATAATAAAAAAAACATGTATATTTTCTTAGCCCTACTGGCTTTGATTTTTTAAAAAAAAGAAAAAAAACACAAATACCGGATACAGATGATACCCATTTGTCTGCCTTACTGGTGACCACTGATACAGACAATAGCTTTGACAGGAAACACGGCTCCATAGCCCCCATGGCAATATCACTGTTTCCAGCAGGCAGGCTATTGCTGTGGCTAAAATAGGAGGGGACGTGTATCTGCATAAGCTTACACATTTGACTCATTTGGTTTGCTTCACATCAGGAAATGTGTCGCACTGGAGCACATTTTAAAATAAACACCAGGAGGTTGCAAAGCCAGATAAGCTATCAAAAGAAATGTTGTTTCAGCCATATTAATCTAAATGAAAGGTAAAACTAAATTATCTGATGTTGTTAGTGTTCCTCTTATTTACCTGAAGTCAGAGCCTTTTCTTTTTCCCCGATCCGGAATCCCAGGATCTGGACACATGTTGTGTCCTTGAGCTACACCCATTTGAGACACTATTGACATAGAACAAACAAAAAAAATATAGATTGTTCAGCTGGTCAAGGACAAAGTATTTATTTTCTGAAAATCCTGTGCCAAATGTTACAAAAATAACGTACTGCAGAATGCATGGTTAGCTTAATGCTTAACTACTAAAAAAACTATTCTCCATAGGGTAAATAAAATAATAATGAATAAATGTCAGGGTTTTTTTTTTTTGCCACTGCTTGATATGATGGTTTACATTTTAGAATTCAAGTCTTTATATATGCATTTTCTGTTTAATTTGTCCAATATGGTTTTTTTTTTCTTTTGTCAGTTTAGCTTCACTTTAGAAGTTTATTTATTTGAAAAAAAACACTGGAAAAGAAATCAAATCAAACATCTCGATAACTGCTTATCTATCTACAGACAAGTTGTGTTCACAATCCTATTTTTGAGCAAAAGAGAAGAAATGTTTTTTCAACCACACAATCTCCGTAAATCTCTGTTTAATCATGTCATGGAGTGCAAAGCAGTGAAGTTTCAGTGTCAAGAGGGGTCAGGTAAACTTGGCAAAGTGGGTAAGCCCTGACTGACTGCCAGGGGTCAGAGTTCTACAGGGTCCAATCAATGGGACACCTGCTCTCTGGCCTGAGTTGCAGACTAATGCGAGACTGCTATAAATTCAAAACAAGGCTCGGCAGTGTCAGCAGAGCTTCCTAGTGCTAAAATATGTAATAAATTCTGAATAAATAAAACTGGAAGAAAGCTAGTTATTCAATTTACCTCAAGACTTACAGGGGGAAAAAACACATTTGAGCAATTTAAAAAAAAAAAACATAATTACGAACAATTACAGCATATTTAAAGAAAAATATGATAATTAAAGCTTGAAGGCTGGATTTATAAATATATAAGATAGATCTTGATAGATCCAGCTGCAGATTTACAAAGGTGCTGTTCCTTTGCTAATGTCCCTTGTGGTGCAATTATGTGACTGCTTTTGTTTAATTTTTCACAGAATAGCAGCACTAAATTACTGAATCTTGTATGTGCTTTTGTTGAATTAGTATCGATAAATTAGAGGGTTTTTTTTTTAAAAAGAATCAAAGATGGCCACTAAACTTTGTGTTGCACTATTTACAGCCAAAAGCAGCATTATTTAGCAATAAAAAAATTATATATTAAAAAATCAATGCAAACTGCAAAAGTGCTCCCAGGAGCAGTAATATTTGTTCACCTGTCTTCACAGACACACACACAAACTTGAGTGACATCCTAGTTTTAATCCAAAGGCTTTATTATGACTTCAGCCTACCCCTTTGCTGCTATACCAGCTTCAGCGTTTCCTGGAAGGCTTTTCATAAGGTTTAGGATTATGTTTATTGGATTTTTTTCCGCCCCCCCCCCGTTTTTTCAGGAGCACATTTTTGAGGTCACACACTGATGTCAAACGAGAAGGCTTGGCTTCCAGGTTCTGCTTCAATTTATCCCAAACATTTGGTCCGTCTGGCTGAGGTCAGTCGTGTTCCTCCACACCAAGCTTGTTCATCCTCGCCTTCATGGACCTCGCTTTGTGAACTGGTGTGCAGTCATGTTGAAACAGGAGGGCTCCATCCTCAAGACATTTATTCAATGTTGGGAATATGAAAGCGACAAATATCTATAGAAGCAGTCTCCATGATTTAGGGTTTGACTGTATATGCCTGTCGCCATGGATATGACTGAAATCCCTGAATTTAATGATTTTTGGCTAGACCCAATACATTTGGAAGTATAGCATGCATGTGTGAAAAAAAACTCAAATGACTATCATTGCAACTTTTAAGTGACATTATTACTTTACAGAAGGAAGCACCCATTAATGCTACCTGTAACAAAACTACTACTTCTTTACATGTTATGGACGTCATATTCTTCACTAAAGACTGCTACTGTACTGATTCACTCAGTTTATCCATTAAATAACTGGCCCACAATCTACTGCTTTGAGTAGCCAAGGATCATCAAAGTAGAGTCTTCTATTTGATATAGATATACTCTTTTCTTCTGAGCCAATGAGGATATCTGGAATTGCCTCATCAGGTAATTAAGTTTATATGAGGGAAGCTAAGTGTCATTAAATCACACACTGCTGTTTGGGATCTGCTCTGATTTGGCCTGTTCCTTCTACACCTCTTGGCCCATTATTGTAATGAGCTGCTTGCACCTGTGTTTGAAGATTAGCACAGATTTGGGGTTTCACATGTACTACTGGATGCTCCCACGGGCACTAATTATGATTCGCAAACAGTCACAAATTTACATGTCTGTAAATTTATCCCATGCAAACAGTGTAATCTATTGGCAAAAAATGTCTCATGCATTGTAAATTGGTATATATGATGATAAAATATACAAACAGTATAAATAAAACAAAATTTAAAAAAAATCTGAATTTTACAGTGGCAACCAGAAAGAATAAAAATCAACACAACAAAAGGAGCTTTCTAGACAGAACTGTAAATAGAGCAGTCTTCTAGTATTTTCAGTCTTCAGCTTGCAGCTTTGTGTAGTTCTGGATGAGTTAGTCCTCTCAGTCTGTTATTATTTACATGTTTAGATATTGCTGAATGAGATTAATGCTAAGCTGAGAGGACAAGGAAGGTTTAAAAATAGCAGTGGAGGCAATTACTGCTGTCTTTTCACAGGTACAAGTGTGAGTTTAAAGACTAAACATCATCACCGTTTTAAACCAGCTTTGATGCTTCAAAGTACTTTAAAAGAGTAAGGAGCAGAGACAAGAACCTTTGACTTGGTAGTGAGCACATTTCAGGCAGTTTAATCTATTTTAAGAGTAACAAAATATTTTCTGGAGACATTTTTCCATTTTAATACTTTATCAACTTGGACATCCTAAAATAGTGAGCAGCTATTATCAACCTGTGTTCCATTTTTGTTCCCTGGATTAAGCTGCTAGTCATATTTGTACAGGGGATAAAAAAAAAAAGCAAAACCTTGTTTAAATTACAAGGATGGCTTTTCTTTATTATTACTGTAAAAATATATACAAATGAAGATCTGCAGTACACCATTGTCTATTAATTAAGATGGTATTTGATTAGTTATTTAAGATCATTACTTTATGTGAATCATATACTTGGTCCATGCTTAAAAACTTACTAATAAACAACCCTGGTATGTATGGGGCCCAACATGGCAAAAGAGGATGTCCAAATAGTTTCTATTCTTCAGCTTTTTAAGACTTATACACATATATATACTGTATATATTGCTTTTTACTCATAATAAGTTATATTTTCTTAGTATCAAGCTTTTATATCTTACTGAGATAACTAAGTACAAAAACACTTAAAATAAGAAAAATATTCCAACATAAAAACATCTTGGTGAGAAAAATGATCTTGTCAGAAAATAAACCAAGCATAAATCTCCTTAATTTAAGATATTTAATCTTACTAAGATTTCAGTTTTTGCAGTGTGCCAATATTTCAGCAATACAAAAAGTAAGAGTTATAACTTACACACTGATATCTTATGGTGGTTGTCTTTGCTTGGCAACATCTTCACACCTCTAGATTTGAGTTCAGTCATCTTTTTCACTGTTGACAAAACACAGCACAGACACAAAGCACAAAAAAGAAGAGTTTATAATGACACCAGTATAGTCAAGTAGGAGCTTAATGACTGCAGCACATAACTTCCATGCTGCTGATTATAGCACTACCCACAGAGTTATGTTTACATCGATTTGGGGAAAGTAATTTATTAAGCAGCTAAGCAGCTGGATCATTGTCAAAATGTGCAAAATAGCAAAAAGGTTTATGTTTAGAACGATGGTGTTATTTATTTTGACTTATAAAAAGCTCAACAATCTGAAATGTCTTCATTCCTGTGGAGTCCTTGAGGAAAACATTTTTACTCAGATAATATGATTAATGAAGGAACTATACAAACAAAAGATGTGGTTTAAGTAGTGGAGTCTTGTGATAGCAGCAGTGAGAATGAAAACTAAGTCATGGTAGTATAAAAAGCTAATATTTATTCCTCAGTTTTAAAATATATATATATATATCTTCAGCATTATCAAGGACCCAAATAAACTGTTTTGTCTCTCTTTGACAGTGGAATTAAGGATATTTCTTTAAATGGCATCATTTTCTCTTTTTTTTTTTTCAAAGATATCTGAGCCACATGTCCAAAAGTCTTTTTAAGATGGTTGTGATAAAAGAAAAACAATTAAAAAGATGTGCTCTCTTAACTAAACAAAAAATGAAAACGGCTCGTTCCTGGTATTTGGCGTCTAAACTGACAACAAATTCGGGTTCTAAAGCAACGTGCCAGCTTTCTGACATAATTTTTGACACATAAAAATGAATCTTGTGATCAAGCTGATTTTGGTGTTCAGATGATGAAAGAATGGATTTTAAGAACAAGGCACTTCGAAATACGTTTCATGCTATAAATATAACGGCTTATAAATCATTGAATGGTTAAATCCTGTTTTTCATTTTCTTCTTTTTCTTTCTAAGCACACCAGGAATAAATGAAAAGGATATTCTATCAGTTCTCTGTTAGAATCTGATCTTGTTAATATCTTGGTCAACATTTATCAAACACTGAACCTGCAATTGAATAAGCTTGTATTTTACATTCCAGGCATTTCTCCTTTTTTATCTTGTAATTTTCACAATACTCCCTCCGCTTCCAATTATCTCGCCAGTGGATGGCTGGAGGTAAAATCCTCACATATGACCATTTTTGTAGAAGATCTAATCCTTTTTCAGAGCTCATCCCCTCTTAGAGGTGCCCCCTGTACTGCTAACAGTTATGAGGAAGAAAATGGATGCCCGTTGCAAAAAAGAAAGGTTTAGTGGGTGTGTGTTTTCGTGCGTGTGTTGTTTCTGCGTGTGTGTGCACAAAAGTAATTGGCTCAGAAGTAAGGATCTTGCCATCTTTTCAGAGAAATGTTGAGTCCTCTGCCAATACAGAAAGCATACAGTATTTCTTCTTTTATCTAAAAATGTTCAGAATTGGTAAAACAGCAACAGTTTAACGTGAACGAGAAATGTTTTTTTACAGAAATTACCCAACAAAGTTGTCACTAACCTTAGTTATGCTATTTGTAGATTTACCCAATAAATGTATATGGGTTTTTTTTTTACCACTATTCAAAATGTGAAATATTTTTACTGTTAACCCTTTGATAAACATGTACTAAACCAGAAATAAGGTTAAAGGTCATAACTAAAATTCTGACTACTCGAGTCAGGTTTAGTATTTTTGGGTTTTACAAAAATTGGAAATCAGAGCCTGCCAAGAAAGCTACATTTTGTGCATCTATGTATGATATTAGAAAGATCATAACGAAGGTGAACATACTATGCACAGTTAGCAATATGTCTATAATACTTTTTGGTGTTCTATTAATTCGTCTCTTGATCTTACCCTGGTACTGGGCGCTGAAACCTCTCAACCTGTGGTTGCCATCTGACGTAAAGTGAAGTCGAAGCCAGTTCTTGCTGCTAATAATAGGCGAGGGAAGGTTGGGACCAGTAAACCTGCAAAAAGAGAGACGTAGAAAATCATCAAGAAGTCTGTAAAACAACGTTTATCAGAATAGGTTACAGCTACACCAACATCTTCCTACATAAATTAAATGCTAAAATCGAAGATATGAATCAAAGATCCCTGTGCGTCTATCAATACATCCTACCTGAGTTCAGATACTCAGACAAATCTAGTCAGCTTCTCTTGCTCAATATTTTATGTCTTATTTTCCATTCAATCCTCTACTATTTGACACTGGGGATGCTTGTGCTTTGCTTTAGTGGCATATGGCAGTTATGTAATCCATTATGTTTTGCATAAAATCAAGCCTAATGACACCCAATATCTCATAGCACTTGGCAGAAATTGCCAGTTTTCCCTAGTGATTGCCTTGTTTGCTTTTCTTAATTATACAAAAACCTGAAAATGAATGCGTCCACAACTTAAGAGGTGGTAATGGGTTATTCCTAGAAGAGCTATCAAAGTGAATGTTTTGGTGCTTAAGAGAAAATGTAACATTAACAACTTTTAATCAAGTTATGATCCCAACATTAAAAAGAACTAAGGCAAACCAGTACCGATTTTTGAAGAGAAAAACAATTTATTTTATTGCTTTGGAGATCAATGGTGAATTATAAACTTAAACTGCCTCTTCATCTGTATTTTAATGAGGCATGTTGCTCACCATGCCCTTGTTCTGTTGTTAGAGCTAAAGTCATTTGGAGACGCATCTTGTTTTATCTTAAGATGCACAAAAACAAGCATGCAACACGTCTTTTGTATTCACAGAAAAACATTGAGGCATGTATTTGAATGTGATTGTAAATTCCCTAGGTGCAAATTACATTTTCCTGACATTATTGACCTTATTTAACTATTCATGTGTACAATTAGAGAGGACATATTGCAAGAAACATTCTTTTGACTGTATTATTTGGTCACACTACTAGGTGCCCATGTTATTTGACATTGTAATCAAGGTTATATTGAATACGTACAGTATAAGAAGTTTGATTTTTCATTGATGCCAGAATGGCAACCATGGGAAGAATACGTAACACTTAAAAATTGTTTAAATAACTGACTCTTCATGTTCAGTTTGTTACACAGAAATGTAATGACCCACTTTTCTCAAAACAGATTTTATATCAAAAAGTTACAAACGGCCCCAGGTAAAAACAAACAAAGAAAACCACACAGGTTGGATTCGTTTTATTCTGCTCATACGCCACTAACTATTTTCATACTAGGAGTGCTTTATGTTTCAAACATGCTGGAAATCAATTGTTCCATCATTTAAAAAAATATATTTATTCTTTCTTATTAGTAATTTCAAGGTGAAAAAGAGTTAAGGACAACCAAGAGTGTTCTCAAAGCTACAGGCATGTCTCCTCTTTAGGAATGAACTATAGGACTTGCTATAACCATTGTAGAGCTTATTAAATATTGGCAGCGGGTGGGTCTGAGTGTATCTGCTCACAGTGAAGACCTCTAAATGAAGGCCTTGTTACAAAAATAAAGCTTCTGTTCAATAAAGACGCCAAGGACGAACTGTACTTCTGCAGTGCGTACAAAACTTTTATCAATTTTATTACAGGATGTGTCGTCCTTCTGATTGTTTTGGATTTGTACAATAGATACAATTTTCACCACAGAATAAAAGGCCAGTGCTTTATTCTGTGGCCGTGTTCACAGTGAGACATTCAAATATAAATTACGTGCAGTTGCTCTTTATTCAAGGGATCAGGTTTGCGCAATACAACGCAAACTAATTTTCTTGTTTTTATGTAAAGCATAACCATGCCACAATGTGGCTTGAGATGAAAAATGTTTTGGTTCATACTAAATGTTCAAATAAGTGTCTTTTACATTCATGTCAGTACACACCAAACGAAATGTTAAGGAAACAACAGCGCAAGACATGAACTGAGCCTTCATTTGCAAATGCAAGAGTATGACTTTAAGAATTAAGAGAAGCGGAGAGAAAACCTGAACCGGGTGATCCACCCATATTTCTTTGAACAAGTGCCTGGGTCACAACACCCTGGAGTCATAAAGCAGTAAAGTTAGTTATGTGAAATTAAATGGAACCTTGTTAGCAGAGAAGATGTAGATAAATACTGTTTCCTAAGGCAAACTCTGCTAGATGATAAAGGAGTTAAGGATTAAGCAAATAATGATACATCTCAGATGAAGAGATCTCAAAATATCACTGCAGCTCAATTTCTTCTTCATTTCTTGCTTTTTTTATGCTAAGTTCATTGTTAAGGTGAACTTAAGGTACAAACATAAAAATCCTGGAGTACAGCGATAAAGGTCTCATGAAGTGCAATGTAAAGTGCAATGTGCCAAGTTCAAAAGTTCTTTTCTGCCCAGCCTTATAAGATTCAGTGCTGGAACTGTCTCAAAGGAGCAGCGCTAAATAAGTTTCCATGTCCAGGTCCAAAAGGTCCTCAGTCTGACTTCTGATGACTGTGGAAGGAAATGTATGTTGGGCAACACAAGGTGATCCAAAGGTGTGTAGGTCATGTGGTGCACTTAAGCTTTGGGACGTAAGTATTACACTTGTCATGGAGCTAGAGAAGGAAATTCTTCTAATGTAGTTTGTTTGTCATGCGTCTTATGAACTTTAAAAACTCGCCAAAAAGATTTAAGAAGTCAGTTTAATTCTTTGCTCAGGGTCATCCACAAAACTCAGTCTCCATGGTAATTAACTGCTGCACTGTTCGATTGGAGGTAGAAGAAAAAAAAAAAAGCAGAGTAGCTGTTTACTTCAAGTCAGGTCTAAGCTGTGTGTTTGCTCGAACTATACAACATGCATCTTCACTCTGCCAGCTGTGATGTCCCTCAAAAGTTGCTAATGGACTTTTCTCCACCACACCAAACTGTCTGCTATCCCACATTATTGAAGGATATTCCTATCTCAATCGGAAAAAACCCACCCATTGTCATTTGTGCTCAAACTAAGCAAGAGAAGCGGGTGCAAATGCATAGGCAGACATTCTCAAATTGACTGAGTAAACTGCACAAGCACCAATAAATTTTCCAGTTAATTTGACATAAATTAACTTCCAACTCACTGGAAGGATTTTAGACAAACCACCCTCATCCTATTTAACAAACTTTATAGATGTAAGTGTCCATTTCCTAGTTTATATTATGCGTTTCATGTCTGCTATTCTCCATTCAGAGGCTAGGAGGTCAAATTATTCTATGCATAATCAGCAAAGGGCAGAGTTGAAGAGCCAAAGATCATCAGCTCCAAATCAAGATCAAAGTCTTTCAAAGTTTTTTTTTAATAGTTTCATTTTGATATACCATGTGATGAAGAAGCATAGATTTGTGTGTGGGTGTTTTGCCTGGGCTTAAAAGAAAGGGAGGCAGTTTCTTTGTAAAGTACATTCCCAATAATTGCTCTCACTTAGGGAGATCAATCAGAGCTCTGCTCAGCATGCAGAAACTGATGCTTGCTGCCGACCTCAGGGTCACGGTGACTTTACAGCCAAAACCTTCGGCATTTAATGAGATTATATGAATTACAGCGTGCGCTAGGTGAACATGTAAACGAAAACGCTCAAACCACCACACCTATAGCAACCGTTAGCGTAATAAACGTGCAGGTAATAAAAGACATTCTGCTTTTTACTCTTGCTTTAAACTATTTTGCCCTAAGAGAACATTGCTTCTTTATGAGGCAAAGTGAATCACGGTGGGAGACTTTAAAGCCCAGAATGACAATATTAAGGAAATGGACAAGTTGCTGTGACCTTCAGATGTAACTGTAGCCACAAAAAGCACAAAGGAGTTTAAATAAACCACTTCTGCAACAAATGCAAAACCAAAATCATTACTTTAAAAAAAACTAAAACAAACTATGATCCAAGTGATCAATGAAAGCCTTCACTCAATCGAGAGGATGAGGCCAAAATATAACAAGAGGCCTTGAGGGCAATTATGTCTCATGAGTTGCTTTTTTTTTCCTGAAGCGAAGTGCAGAGTAGAAAAAAAAAAGTTACGGACCCATCAGAGCCAACATGTCTACTCCAACCATACACTCAATGGTTCGACAGAGCCAATATGTCTCTTCTTCCTCCTCTTTCACTTCTCATGTGTTATTCATGGGCAGACCTTTGGCCTCATCAGAAGAAGTTGTTAAATCTTCTGAGAGACTCCTTTCTTCCTCTTCCCACAAAACATATTCTGGCCTCAAAGAACATATAATAGGACACTGATTAAAGGATATTTCCTTTTGGGAAGAACACGCTTTTGGGAAGAACACTCTTCATCTTTTCTCCCATTCTTGTACTCCATTTTAAAAGTTCTTGCTTTTCTGTTATCATTTTTCATCACTCTCTAAAAGGCTCCCTGCGGCCACAAAAATTTATCAGTGAAAAGCAGCGATCTAAAAAACCGCGAGCTTTGTTCCCAGGGATTGAGATAACCTCGAATGTAAAAAGCCTGATTGATCAAGCATCTCTAAGTCCACAACCAGCTGTTTTGTATTCAGCTCTTGGGCTACATATTTAAAGACAGCAACAACATGAGGGTAAAAGTGCTTTGATCAAGCATTTACTCTGTCAAATAGCTTGGAGCACATATGGAAATAAAAAAGTAAGCTTGAAAGCTACTGTGGATGTTTTATTTTCTAGGTTAATTCATAGTTAGTGTTATGGATATTAGGACTCCAAGACTGACTTCTATTTCAGATATTTTAAGGAAATGCTGTTGCCTTGGATGAAATTTCACTTTTTCCATTTAATTTATTTTCTTTTCCCTTCATTGGATAAGAAAAAAAAGACACGTTTTCTATTCATTGGTACAGTATGTTAACAATTCAAGATCAGCCAAGGCTGACTAAACTAGAATTACACAAGTTACTATCCAAAAAGCTATTTTATTCTTCACTTTTACTAAATAAATGTTACCTTATGCCAGAAAACCTACATGATCCATTGTGGAAAAGAAATATCTATTCAAGAAAAATCATATGTTTGGGGTTTATTTGTTTCTTTTTAGGTTTCAGGGGAAAAAAAGATCAAAACTGTTCAAGGTGAGAAATAAAAATTATTAAGGGTCTATTTAGTTCCTTCAATATTTGGAAAGAAAAATTTAAAATAAATAACATTTATTATAACTACATAAATAAATGAGTCGGTTTGCTGTGTGAATTCTATGCAGATATTGCAGGACAAAAGAAGCTTATCAAAATTAATCGTTTACGATCAATCATTTTCTACAATCATTTTCTTTTAGGTTCTTTGATTGGCCAGTTTAGATATTGGACAAATCCAATGAAAACATTTTTTTAAGCCTTCACAATTAAATTGGGAATACATTGAACATAAAATAATACAAATGCACTTCAGATTCCTAAAAAAGAAGCTAGAATCTTAATTTTCAAGCTGTTCTGATTTTACTAAACTCAAAACAAAGTGCAATGAATAGCAAAGTGTTGTCAATTAATTTACAGACAAAAAAAACGGTTTTACGGTAGTTTTGTTTATTCATTCAAAAAAGAGTAAAAAATGAGTTCTTTGATATATAACCTGCTAATTACAAGTCATTGCTTATAAAAGATTGGTGTGCCACTAAATGATAAACAAACAGATTAAAGAAAAAGTTTGAGTCAATTTCTTAGAATATTAAATTTGTAAAGGAATTTAGTTAAACTGTTTCACTCTAACCAAAAAGTGGCATGATCAAGGACTTAATCAGAATAAACGTATTCAGTTAAGAAAAGAAACACACAACAAAGCTAGATAAAGACCTTCACAAATACACATTTTAGAGTGCTGATGAAGAAAATATACACTCCTAATAACTTGGATCACCTTCATCATAATGACTCACAGAGGTACAAATTACGCGTTTGACATCTGCAGTCAAATAAAAATATGGGCGTTGTCGAAGTACACACCATGTCCTCAGCCCCTTTCCTTTTTTGATAATTTCCATCAAGCCCATCATACACCCTGCATCATTGGCCGTTATTACTTCCCAAGCTGATAAACATGGATAAACACACCAATAATCAGGTGACGATATAAAACAATGTGCGTGTCTCTCTGTAATTACAGGCAAGATTCAATACGTGGTTAACAGAGAAAAAAAACAACAACAAATGAGTTTCCAAGGTCATACTTAAAAGCAGCTGTGATAAGTGAGTGTTCCATGTAGATCTATCAAACACAACAATAAACAAACTCCAATAATGTCCCGGGGCTGATTACAGGGACATTACAATTCTCTGCTTCAGGAGGCATAAGATATAAAGAGACAGAAAAGGGCTCCCAAGGAAATATCAATGTGTGGCTAGGGAAGGAAGTTAACACAAATGGCAATGAAATGTTAGAAATACCATCATTCTCAGCAACTACTTTTGAATTATTTCGTTGTATCTAGCATGTGGCACTCAAAGAAAATATCTCCCCACAAGTGTCAATGAATAAATCCGACAACAACAGTTCCAGCATTTAACCATGTCACTGTTATCCCTCATCTCGCGAGTCATGTTCAGTGAAGTATGCAAAACAACGTGCAAGGAGAGAATTTAATAAATGAAATGCTGAAACTTATCAAAACAGGATTTCATATAGTTGTTTTGGTGACATTAATAATTGCAGAATCTGTCAGTTCACGTTTGGTATTCATACAATGTTGGGAATTTTGCTTCCTTGTCTTCTCAATGTTTTTATTTGTGTTACTCTGTGACTGGTGTTTATGAGCAGGGGCTTTCTCAAAGTGACTCTCAGATGATGCAGTATGCGAGGAGACAGGTGAAACCATGCTAATGATATTGAACCTGGCAAAACCGTCACATCCTCCCAAACACACACGCGGCTCGTTGTATTCCCCCGACGTCTCGGCATCCCAAAATAACTACATCGGTATGTTTGGCGTGAAGCTTTTGAAGTATCTATGTGCAGGTCTGTTTTGATTTATTTTTGCACGATTTTGATTAAATCTTTATAAACGACATATAAGATACTTGGCATTTTGTGTTTATTAAAAGAGAAACTTAGCGCTCTGTTCATTCGAGCATATAGATGTTAGGATTTTCTTTCGAATTGTCCTCGACTTCAGTCGGCCCTCCCACATTAAGATACTTCAATTGAAACAGAATCGATTCAGCCTAACCTGCTTTGAACTCACTACTAATGTTTCAATTTTTCATTTGCCCATGTTACCTTTCATCTATGTCAGTGTCATTACGTGGTGTTTATTCATAACCACTTCATTCCTATTGCTTTGAATAACAGAGTAAAAAAACAAGTTGTTAACTCTGCAGGCATCCATAAATTGCTCCCAGCAAGGGCGGGGTTTACTCAAGTTATTGTGGAGAGGTCATGAGCGCGCTCCCCTTTCTGTTTTCCTGTATTCTGCCAAAGCTCTAAGTGATCATTATGTCTGTCATATCAAGCTTCTCCTTGACACCTTAAAAGCTTGGATTGTCTCACGTGTGCCGGGTTCATCAAGGAATTTCTATGGAGATTTTTTTGTTATCCAAGTAATGTTATTGATAATGTGCATATAATAATGACGGGACACTTTCTTAAAAGCTTTGTAAAGATTCAGCAACTTCTTTTATATTGCGGTTGCTTCATTTTTTCTATGATTCTATCCTGCAAAACTGAGAATAGAAAAAGTCAACTTTGTGACCAGAGGTAACCAAAAGGTATCTAATTCTTCCTAGAAAGTAAAGATTTTTTTTCTCAAAACTTCTAACAACTTTTGTGCTTCCCTCAGTAAAACAGAAAGAAAAAAAAAGCTGAGTCGTCTTCTCGCAGTGCCAACTGCCACTCCAAGGAGTGTTGCACTATATGTTGCAAAATATTCACTGATCCAAAATATTTTTGATCCATGTTTTGAAAATTTTAAGTGCATCTCTGTGGTAGGCAGGACTGAACTGAAGTGAACCCAATAGGTGCAGTCGAAATGAAAAGAATAGATCACATTTAGAGTGAGACAACAAGATGTCAACCAAACATCACTGTATTTCAGTACTTAATATTAAAGAATTATGCTTAAATGAAGTTATTACTACAACATTCCATGTGTTTATAGCTGGATATAGTACCAATACCAGTAGAGTCTTTGTACTATAAGGCTGGATACAGTACAAATGTAAGATGGTTGTGTTTGCAGCAACAAAATGCAACAACTATAAAATTTATGTAGCATACTTTGATTTCATCATTGAGAAAAGCCTCTTATTTTCTCACAGTTTTTTTAGGTCATTGTGGTCATTTAATGTATGATTGATTTACCAGCAGACCATTCGTAACTGCAGCTTACTGGCAATCATAAAACCTAATGGCATGCAAACCTGTGTGGCTATAAAAAGTGTACACATTTTATATTAAAGGTGCTGAATAGTGCATACGTAGAGTGCTTGCCTTGAAAGTATAAACCCCAAGGCTCTACTGTTTTAAAGAGTAGAGCCCTTAATATATAGTATAGAAGCAGGAGCATAAAGCTATTTAATGAAAATACAAAAACAGAAATGTGTTTAAATGATGTAATAGAGTCTGTCTATGTTTAATATGTCAGACTATTTGCCCAGTGGGTTTTTTTGTTGTTTTTTTTTTACAAGAGGCTGCTTTAATTAGAGGAAGATGAACATGTGAGAGCATACAGGGGAAAGCCCAACTGAGCCTGGAAGGAAGGGAGGAAACAGAAAACAGTAACATTCAAAAGATCAGACGCTTCTATTGATTTGACATTAATGGGTAAGAGTGTGTAAACCCGCAAACTGTGGATTTAGTAGCTTCTAACTAAACACTTAAGTTTTAATCGTAATGGCTAACTCCACCATCCATTTGCTACATTTACTCCTTAAGTAGTCTTATCTTTCCTGGTAGTTGCCATTGATTCCTTCCTAATTACCCACTGCACAACTTCCTGGCAGCTTTCCACGTGGAGAAAGAACATCGGATTAAAGCAAAGTCATACAAACATCTACAAGGTAAGACGCTTGGGAAAATTATAGAAAATTACTTCAAGTGTAACTTGAAAAGCTAAGAAGAACATCTCAACCTAACCAATAAGTATTATCAAACTAGAGTAAAATAACTGTAGCCATTTCCTCAGGAGTGTAACGGCATGAAATGTCCTTTAGGAAAACTACAAGCAGTTAAATGATAAACTTTCTATTACTCTGACTTGTTGTAGTTTTGCCTTCTGTTTTCATCTGTAGTTGTCACTATATGCATCACTTCTATCATGACATTTTGAAGAGTCACATACAGGCATGAAAAAGTCCACTGTTCATATCTTTATCTAAGAGCCAGTGGTCATGCACTTGTAGGCAGTCGAGCAAAGCGAATTTGAAATGTCTCAAAAGCTTGACAGAAGAAAGCAGCAAGACAGTTTAGTACCTAATGAGTGGATGAGCAACAGGAGGCAAACTGACTGTTTTTATCTTTTAGGTTAGCTGTAGAACAACTGAAGTGACAATCTGGTGAAAATCTAAAATGGACAAGAAAGTAAAACTGACTGAAATGTAGCAGGGCAAGTTCATAAAGGGATCCAAACTCACCGTGTATAAACCTGTGACTTTTGTTGATTATAATCCGCAGCAGGGGTCTGGGGTGGCAAAGTAAGATCAAATCCATTTTGGAGCTGAAACTGTACGATAATATTTATTTGCTGTTTTATGCTTTATTGTTATTCCCAGTTAGTTTTCTCTTTTAGTATTGTCTTTATTATAGCAACATGTGCAGACTTTGCTACATTAAAAAAAACATGCCAGCTTGACAGTATTTTGAAAGCTTAGAAGGAGAATTTCCTATATTTTATCTTATTGTGATACGTTCTTCAGCTACATCGCCCCAGCCCTAGTTTGCAGTTGTGTAGTTTTTGTTTTCCTTCATTTTCAAACCATGGATTGAATAGAGTTTTGTAATATTTTTTAAATCTTTTGATACCTTTTCTTAGTCTGTTAACCAGCTCTACACACCTCATAACTTTATCCCTGACTTGTCTGTGTTCCTTGACCTCAAACTGTTCTCTAACAAGTTTCTGAAAGCAGCTGTATTTATACTGAGTAAATTACACAAAGATGGAAACATTACTAAATAGGTGACCTCTGAAGGCTATTTGCTGCACTGAATGTTACGCTACAATGTCACACTTTGTAGACCTTCTAGTTTTCGTTTGGTTCATCTTTATGTTCCATTTTGTGTTTGGTTTATCACATAAAATCTTAATGATGTGTTGTAATGAAACAAAATGTGCTTTGGTGCGATACACAGAATAGGTCAAATCAAAAAAAGTTTTAAATATGAGAAGAGCATTTGAAACAATCCATTACTAACCTTCCTATTTTCAGCAACAAATGAAGTTTGGCTACAAATTAGCAACAGTATTTTTAATGAAACTAAAGGAATGTTGGCAAAGAAAAAAAAAATCACTCTGTATGAATAATGTAAAGTGCAAACTTTAAACTTCTTTCTTCAACAGCTTTTGCATCCATGTTACAGTGCAAAATTTTCTGTTTTACAAAAAATATAACTTTTTTTTTTTCACCCCTCCAGGGTGTCTTTTGTGGGCTCTAGTGTCCCTTATATGAAAGTAGGCTGACAGGAAAAGGGGAACGAGAGGGGGGAAGACATGCAGCAAATATCACCGGGTCTGGGAATCGAACCTGCGACGGCCGCATGGAGAACTCAAGGCCTCCAAACGTGGGTCGCGCTATCCCCTACGCCACCACAGCACGCCCCCAAAAAATAGAACATTTTTAAGATACTAATTCTGTCAAACTCCTCAAAAAAAATCAACCCTGACCATTCCTCACAAAATTTATAAAGGAGAAAAGTTGCTTCACAGTGATGCAAGTTCAGAGGAAATACACAAGTGACAAACTGCTGTGAATAAACGAGTGACTCTCTCATGCACCAACAACCTCCGAAACAAGACCACATCAAATGTGTTCACTGCTTCTCCGTCTGCATTGTTCTCGCTGTCTCTCCGAGTTCGCTTGAATGGGTCTCCAAGCATTTGTCTCTTAATTAGTTAGAAAGTCACAAACATAGCGATTCTATTGTGAGCTCAAAGATTTCCCCTAATTTGTGAAAGAAAGGACGTCTTTATTCAGTGGAACTGTTCACAAACACCTTTGATTTTCACAGCCTTTTTGAAGAGATTAGGGATTCATCGCCCTCTATTGTTAAACCTCCTTGTAATCCTTCCCTCTCTGTCAGTACAGTTCTCCATGGCTTTGTTTAGGGTATGGCTTGCAAATAATTGCAACACTTCATATATAGTCACTTGTCATTATTTGTCCAACAAAAAAAATAAAATACATGTCCAACTGAGTGATAATATGCTGGTTAAAATCAAGCCATCTCAAAAGCTGCCACTGTGCTTGTTCTCAGAAATATACAAGTCCTTGACCCTGTTGTGTTGACAGTCGATAGATTTAAAAGAAAATCAATGTCTTTCTGGCTGGTTGTGAATATCGTGAAAATATCATAACTAGCTAACAACTAGCAGCTAACAGCTAAAATCTGTGTCTAGTATGGAGTTTCCACTAGGTGGTAGGCTACAGGGTGATTTCTTTTTAATCGGTCTGACAGCTTTTGAACAATCTGACAATTGAGAGGCAAGAGAAGTTTTTTAGTACGAGAGTACTTATTTATGTTTGAATGACAAACACACCTCTAGTCACTGGGTGGCAGGAGTGCTCAAAATAGAAATGGTAACCTTCACAGGCACACCAGTATACAACGTTTTTTGTGAAAAGAAAAATGGTGGCGACGCCAAAGGCAAGAAAAGCAGGTGACAGAAGCCAGTAAAAAAGACAAAGCCTGCACTAACTTTAGGGTTATTGTGAATGCAAAATGTTATGGTATCTTCATGTCTTCTGATAAGTCAAAATATCAGCATTACTGTTGCAAATTATGCTTTTTTTAAAATTCAAAACTATGTTATTGAGGAAAATTCTAACAAAATTTAAAAGAATCATTAGTTTCCTCCAAAATGTTTTCTTGTTGTTTTCTTATAAACCAAATATCATGTATTAAATCATCTTATAAGCTCGGTCCATTATTAACCATCTACTTAATACAGAACTGTGGAAAGGAGGTTCTGCACAAAGTCACTGGAGTCCACAAAAGAACTTGTTTGGCTGGTAGGACGACATACCAACTTTGGTAATTATTGATGTTTATTTTTTAACAATAGCTGTCATCTTCACAGAAAGTAAAACATCTAGAAATGATTGTTCTAAATTTTTTTTAAAGATTTAATGTAAAAGCCATTAGTTTATGAAACACGGTTCTGTAAACCTATACAGAACACCAAAACTTTATGATGTTGACATTTATGTAGCTAAACTTTAGCCAAGCTGAAAAGACAGTGCTAAAAGGTAAGCACACACTAATTGCTTCTGGTGGAATTAAGAAGACTACAGGCAACTCGGGGAAATCAGACGGGTTTGATGAACTGATCGTTAGTAAGTTTAAGCACCTCTCTAAAAAAACAGCCTTTAACAATTCTCCTTTCTGGAGCCTTCAGGCTGGTGTAGCATGGTTCCAGGGAGGAAAGACGTCAGCCATAATCTCTGAAAAGCAATTGTTGCTGCCCATCATTCCACAAAGCATTACAATGCAATTTCCAAACAATTTGGAAGCTGTCATGCTACAGCGAGTGTGATTATGCACTAGTGAAAACTGTCCAGAAAGTTGCCAATCCTCTCAGGAGTGGATATCCGATTAAATTCACTCCTAGGTCACACAGTTTTATGCTGACAGAAAATACAAAGAACTCTAGAGAAACATGTAACCACTTAATATAATGAGATTTAACCAAAGAAAAAATATCCATATTCATACTAGAGCGATACATTACAAAGTCTTAATCATTATTACAACATCAGTGTTTAAATGCCATTAGTAGACTATTAATATTCAAGTCCACAAATTTATGCTGTGCATACCAATAATAGATTTGACTAGACGGATTAGATTAACACTACTTGAAGCCCAAATTGATATGTATTTAAGTGACTAAGATTCTAAAGCAAGTGCCATCGAATAACATTTTCTAGGGAGAGCTGTGGATAATCAATTACAGTACACTAACAAGTAAATACCACACCAACATGTGCAAATGTAGTAGCATGAAATTAGACACTTTTTTGTTTGTTTGGGTTTTTTTTAAGGACAATAGTCCATGAAAGAGAAAGATCTGATTCAGCTCTGTTGCATTAAGCGAAACAGTTAAAATTGCTGGTGCTGGTTGATATTTTGCAGGAAAAAAATGGTAGGAATTATTAGATTTATGCAGTTAATAAATCAGGTTACATAAAGTTCTCCATTATTTCATTATTTGATACTAATCAGTTAATCAAGTGAAAATTGACTGATTTAGCCAATTAATTGATGCATCTTAAATAAGCAATTTTGATATAACCTAAATAGCAGTACAAAATAAAATGCACTCTACTAATATTATTTGCCTCAGGAAACAAAGGCAAACCCTCTCAGCCCCACAAGTTAGCATCTCATTTTTAACACAACATTTCATTGGAGTTCTCAGGTTCCAACTCAAGAAGTCAACAAGGCTGCAAAGTTACGGCACCAAAGGTGAATCTGAGTAATGTTCTTGGTTTTCTGTCCACCTCCACAGAATAGCCTCCTACCTAAACTGTGTCATCTTTGCTATTGTTTATTCTTTAAAAGTAGTTGTCAAGTCAAGAAGGTATATCCGTCAACCATGACAAGTAGCAGGTGTAGCCATTGCAGCAACCCAATTACTGCGCTAATTCAGAGAAACGGTGATGCCATGGTATTTTATTTGACATCTAAATTTTTGATCTCACTTCATGTTAAAGTTTAGGTTGAAAGAAGTGTTTTAGTTTAAAACTGCTAAAGCTCTGTTTGATCTTCACTCGCATGTCTAACAATAGATGCCGTACAAAGCAGGCAGAGTTATACTTCAAAATTATCTGAGCAAAGTGGAAGTGGGCCAAGTTCTCTTCCATTAGACGGCACAGAGTGGAGATATTCACTTTCGCTGATACAGCTTGATGTCTCTTTCCATTAGTTTTTATTGGTCTTCCAGTCAAAAAAAAAAACATTTAACCAGGATACCAAACGCTCATATACTTTTTTTTTTTATTGCTGTATATTTTATTCAGCTTTAAACGGGTATTAACCTATTTTCCGTGTTTCCGCTTTCAACTTCTTTATCACCCTCTGCACTGTTGAGATGATACTGCAGGTAAATATTAATGTCATCAATCAACTAAAGTGGCAGCAGCAAGGATGGAAAACACCTCAAGGTAGAAGAGATGAGCTTTCATTTATACATCTCACATAACTATGATAGATTTGTCATAAAACCACCATCTAATTAAAATGACTCAATCTGCTTCCTCCTGAGTCAACAGTGACCCTTCACCCCACCTGTCACCTGATTTGTGGAGCATCCATCACTTCTGCTTTCACATGTTACAATGAGAAGCAACCATTAGAAAGTTATCGAATAGAAGTTTATACATGTAAAAAACACTGTCTTAAAAACAGATATGCAGTTAAGCAACAGAAATATACAACCTTTAACAAGTCCTTGTTGAGCTCCATTTCAGATGCCCTGGTGTTATATTCTAATTAAATGTAGTTTTAAAAAAAACAAGTTGCACATCTCTGCCAGAAGACAGAAGGAAAAACATGCCTCGCAGCATCATTTCCCAGGCCCTGTCATTATCTTGTTTGCATTCGCATCTATCTTTGCTATTCCCAAGACAAAAACAAAACTGTTTTGCAAAATGCATATATAGTGCAACTGCAGTTCAGCTGAGGACTGTTGCATACTCTTCAAGCTTGTATTTTTTTTTAAATAATAAATTGCTATGTGGAAATTTTGTTTCTAATTTAGATGTATGCCACCGCTTATTTAACGAGCAATTATTCAGATTATGATAAGGACCACACATGAGGTCGGTACCATGCAGCTCATAAAAGGGATATATGTAAATGATTTGAATACAGGCTTGACGTATGGAAAAAAACAAGTCAGTAAGTTCTTCTTCGCAACAGTATTAAAATACATGAAATCTTTTCAGATTAGTCTAGTTACAACCAAAATGTTCAATAAATTTCATACAGAACCTGGGGGGTTCAGTGCAAATATGGATGTCTGCTTTTTGGTCTGGGAAGGGCAACATTTGATTTTTACTGCTAAAAACTATTTTAGAAAACACAATATGATTAATTTAGTAATTGACAGGGACCCAATTTATTTTTATTTCTATAAAAAAAAAAAAATAAATAAATAAATTGCAGAGGGCCCTTTGTCGGTCAGGGGCCCTTAGAATTGTCATAACTTTTCCCCCTATACGGTGCCCTTGTGTGTAAGCAAAAAATATGCCGTATTTTTTGGACTATATTTCCCACGGTTTGAACCATACGATTTACAGCCCGGTGCAGCTTTTCTGTGGATTTTTCTTCAACCACCAGGGGGCTCTTTAGCAGGAAATGAGTCATCGGAAGTCAAAATTAGAAATAAAAGTAGTACTAATTTTAATTTAGAACAAGCACATGCTAGCAGCAGGCACGACAGAGAAATTTCTTCAAACTCATACCCCCTCATCATGGAAACAACACAAAGAAAAAGATGCCACTTTTAAGTTGAGGAATATCGATGTGGCAGTATAGATTGATAGCCGCTGCACATAAGCTTGGCATGAACGAATCCATGGTCCACCTGTGAGACGCAGGGCTGCGTCCTTAATGGCAGATTTATTAGTGTGAAAAACTGAGAGCGACAGAGAAACCAGTGGCATATAGCCCGGTGCGGCTTGTATATGCACGTTTCCAGGTTGTTTTTTTTGTATTTGTAGGTGCGGCTTATAGTAAGGTGAGCTCTATAGTCCAGACAATACGGTATATGAAGGCAGAGTAAAAGAACATTGCATTGTTTGCAGTATGTGGGCAGACTTGATCTCCATCCCCATTCCCTCACTTTGGATTAATGAAGCCTTAATAGCCCATGTCATTAAGTTGGGTGGTCACTGAGTGGAAAGCCCTGGAGATTCTGTCATTAATGTATAATGTAGGCCATTTTGTAGACATAAACCAGGGAGTGAGTACAGGATGGTGATAGAATAAAATGATTTCTGTTCTCAAAAGATGGAAAATTCAGAGACAATATCTTACTACTTCAAGTAGAGACAGACATATCACACATTTCAATTCTATGTACAACTAAAATGACACAGAATATATTATATATTTAAATATTATATATATATATATATATATATATATATATATATATATATATATATATATATATATATATAAACATTTCTATTTCAGTGAACACCATTGAGTCAAACTACAAATGCATTAGTCAATTGGCATTAACATGAAGTCCAAAATTGCACCTCAATTTATACAAGCTTCTAAGAGCCAACCCTTACAGAAAGTAAAAGGAGCTACATCTTTAGCAATGCTAGTTCTGTTTAAGTAATTGTGGTATCCCATTTTGCAGAAATAAAATGGCATCCCCAGGCTTTGAAAACAGCAGTAATCAAACCACTTATAAAAAAGAACAATCTGGACAAATCACTAATGCACAATTGCAGGCCGATCTCCAACCTCCCATTCATCAGCAAAATTATTGAAAAAGCTGTGTGTAAACAATTAACTAGCTTCCTAACGATAACCAACCGCTTTGACTCCTTCCAGTCTGGTTTTCGTGCTCAACACAGCACAGAGACCGCCCTCGTAAAAGTGTTCAATGACATCCATATAAATACGGACTGTGGCAGAACCACCGTGCTGGTTCTGTTGGACCTCAGTGCAGCTTTTGACACTGTTGACCATGACATATTACTGAATCGACTGGAGAGTTGGGTCGGACTCTCCGGTCCAGTGCTAAACTGGTTTGAATCCTACATAAAGAACAGGGATTTCTTTGTTTCAATTGAAAACTTTTCATCAAAAAGGTCAAACGTCACATGTGGGGTACCCCAAGGTTCCATCCTAGGACCCCTCTTATTCAATATTTATATGTTCCCACTAGCTCAGGTTATAACAGGAAATATTAGCCACCATAACTATGCAGATGACACACAGCTCTACATTACGATGTCACCAGGTGACTCAGAGCCCATCCAATCACTGAACAGATGCTTAGAACAGATAAATGTGTGGATGTGCCAAAACTTTCTCCAGCTGAACAGAAACAAAACTGAAGTTATTAATTTTGGCCCTAAAGAGGAACAATCTAGAGTCAATGCACAGCTTCAGTTATTAGAACTGAAAACTAGCGATCAGGCCCGAAACCTGGGAGTAGTGATGGACTCTGACCTGAACCTCCAGAGCCACATAAAGACAGTCACAAAGTCGGCCTTCTATCACCTGAAGAACATTTCCAGGATTAAAGGACTAATGTCTCAGCAAAATCTAGAGAAACTCATCCATGCGTTCATCTTCAGTCGTATTGATTATTGCAACAGCGTCTTCACAGGTCTGTCCAGCAAATCAATCAAACAGCTGCAGCTGATCCAGAATGCTGCTGCTCGCGTTCTCACTAAAACCAGGAAGATAGAGCACATAACACCAGTTTTAAAGTCCCTCCACTGGCTCCCTGTAGCTCAAAGAATAGACTTTAAAATACTGTTGTTAGTTTACAAATCACTGAACGGCTTAGCACCACAATACATTAAAGATCTGCTGTTGTTGTATCAACCTTCCAGACCTCTCAGGTCTTCTGGTTCTGGTTCTGCATCCCCAGAACCAGAACCAAACGAGGAGAAGCAGCTTTCAGCATCTATGCACCACAAATTTGGAACAAACTTCCAGAAAACTGTTAAACAGCTGAAACACTGACTTCTTTTAAATCTCAACTGAAAACCCACCTGTTTAGAATTGCATTTGAAATGTAATCAATTACAAATTTATTGATGTAACTTGACTTAATGATTGATTCTATATTGCATTGTGATTCTGTGTTTGTAATGATGTAAAGCACTTTGAAATGTCTTGCTGCTGAAATGTGCTATACAAATAAAATTTGATTGATTGATTGATCATTGCGTTTCTTATTTTCCTAGCTATGAAACTCAGCATAAAGCTTCTGACCATTCTTCATCTTACAGAAGAAAAATTTTCCTAAACTCTAAAAATGAAACAATAATGCTTCCGTTTGAGTAGCAGCTGTTTTCACTTCACTGGATGTGTAGAGTTATTCAATTTTGCATGATTTTGGAACAGAAATACACAAGTGATGCCAACTCTGACAAATCCCACTGACTGGGAACCGTTTCAAGTCTGCAATTTCAAGCATCAGAATGCAGTTTATATTGCATTTCTGTGCACACACGCATCCTCTCAGTGAATAAGTTCTGCATTTACATAGCTTACATTACAAACATTTACATTCATTTATATGTACAGCTGAAAAAGCTTGCACTAGCACTTAGTGACAGCTGTCTACCTCATGCACAATATGTCACTTGACATCAATTTCTCATCTTGCCTCATGTTTTAACCAGCTTTAAAAACTGACAGCGCTCATCAACTAAATAGACGCATTTGTATGCCTCCCTAAAAGAGCTTCACGCGAAATGGACAGAAACTGAAATTTATTTCATCAACACACAATTGGTAAGAAACCATAATGGGATTGACAGCAGTAACTTCAGATAATTGGGACAGGAGCAGGCTAATGGCAGCACAATAGCAGCACTGCCATTAATTTCTTTCCCAGTAATAGTGAGCCCCCAGCAGTAGGCTCTTAAGAGAAATCAAATAGGTTGTGGGGGTGGATGTGCGAATGGAGTCACTTTGACAAGAACTAAAGCTGTATTATAAGCGTAGTACAGCAAGCTAAGAAAAAGGCAAATCAGGGCCCAATAGAACTTGATGATCAACAATGCATAGCATCACTATAAGTGTTAAGCAATTTTAGACATTTATTTTGGCTCAAATTACGAAAAAAATATGCAAAAACTGCTTTCTGTATTATTTAAGAGTAAAATGCCTTGACAAGGGAGAATCTTTGTACAGTCATATTACTCCCACCTCAAGTGTCATGATGGGAAACTTTAGGAAAACACAAATACATCCAAAAACACTAGAAGCATACAAAGTGCACACAACCTTAGTTGGAGCAGGTGTGCTTTTCAGTATGGCTGAAAACCTAATGGAAGCATTTTAATTCTCAACATAACAGAGAAGAATGGGCAGATTTATGCCTAGTGCATAGCTCTGCACATATTATGGATTTGCTATATTTGACTACATTATGATAAAAAAAAAAAAAGAAAAAGTAAAGTTCAGATGCAGTTGACAATCTGATGCTGTCGGGGCATCAAACAGTGTGCCTGCCTCATCTTTTCCAGGGTGGGTGTGATTGCAGTGGCTTTGACAGAGACCTTGTGTTAGCTGTCAATCAGCATCAGTCAGACTTATGCTGGACCTGAGGTAACAGAGTTACCGGAGGTAAAGTAATGCATGTTACTACACTCTATAAGAGGGACAAATTTTGAAGGTGATGACTTTCTTAGCATAGCATTTAAAATCTTTCTTTTACACACACACACACACGCATACATATATACAGTATATGCATACATACAGTATATACACATACATATAGATACACACACATATATACGCGCCTACACATATATGTATATATAAAAATGAAAATGAACTATGTCTTCCAAATTTCTGGCCTTCTCTTAGGAGGTTTCCCATATACATCTTAGTCCAGTGTGAAAATCTCACATCTGCCGATGTCTAGTCTCAGGTTAAAAATAAAACAAGTGCCTGTCTTTAGACTAAAAATATATGTGTAGAGACAGCAGGCAGAGAGAGGAGGCTAACTTTGAAGCATGACATATTTTATGCAAAGTAAAACAAAAACTAAACAGTAAAGGTATGGAAATTACACAGCTTGCTAATTCTAAATGGACATGACAATTGAGGTGCAGGTACAACAGTGCCCTGACTTAAATAAGCTCCCCATGAACAACCAAACGTAGCCCCACAACAAATATTGTATATCGCCTCTTTGTGTGTGAGAGCACCTATGTGTCCCCTTCTTAACACTTCTTTTGTCTGGTGATCTACCACAAATCACCTTGAGTAATTGTGAGTTCTTCGTAATTAAGACTCAAATTTGCCACTATTGTTAACTAAAGTCTGACTGTCAGAAAGAAAACTGCCTCAGGGAAGAAAGAATAATAGAAGTAACTTGATTCACACAGTCTAAAATAATGGTAAAAAAAAATATTGTATGTTGTTCCCATTTTTAAAGATTCATTATGTGCCTACGATGTAATCAAACTATGAAGCCTAACATTCTAAGTTGGTGAAAAACATTGTAATGTTACATTATTACTTCGTCTTCCTCCAAATAATTAATTCATTTTGAAGATCTTACAAAACTATTTTTATTATATCGTGTTTCCACAAAGTCATTTTTATTTGTCATGTATTTTCTTCCCAAGGTTTTACTCTGGACTTGTATTGCTTTTTTGCTCATTTTCAGTTCAACCTTTGAGGCTGAGACTCTTTAAAAGAAGTTTGTTATATATATACAATCTGTTCAATCTTTAAAACTGAAGATAACAGGTGTTTTTAAATAATAGTTTTACTCCAAGGACAAAAAAAGTAGTTAAAGTAGTTAGAAAAATCATTTGAACAAAAATTAGGTTTCATGAAAGCATTATGCATTTCAGAAAAAAATAAAAATTATTTTGTACAATCATGTGAAAGAGAAAGCATTCCCTTTTTAAAGTCTAGAGTTTTATATACTATGTTTTTTCACATGCAATTTTAGAAATACATTTAAGCAACAAAAAAAAAGAACTCTGCCAATTTCTGTCTCTACACTAAGCTAGACATGAGCTAGATAGTTTAGCAGTATATCAACAACAGTGATGAGCTAAAGCCATTTTGCCCTTCAAAGGTTTACATCTTATTTACTGAGATATAATTAAAAGAGTCGCACCATATGCCATGAGAATGGAGAACAGTAAATGCATTTGCTTGGCCTGATAAGTAGTTCATGACTTTGTGCTTCAGCAACACATTCATTAGATTAATGGGCACTCGGCATAACACACAGCTGTGAACGGGCATGCCTAGTGATGTGATGGTGTATCACAGGGCTCTGGCGCTGTATGCCATCAGTCTTCCAACAGTGGCTGTTATAGAAAAATAAGAAGCACAGTTTCCCCAAGTCACGGTTCATCATGCTTATGTGTAAGCAAAAAATAAAGAATAAGAGAGGGGGAGAAAAAAAAACAAAAAAAAAAAACTAGCAAACATGTTTTCAGATTTGCAATGAATTTTCTACATAACGTTTATAGATGACAAATAAAAGTGTCACCAGGCACCTGTAGAGAAATGAAAGATTAAAGATGCACAAGGAAATCAGTTCTTTTCCAGAGTCAATGTACTTTCAGCATGATCAACCCTGATCACTGACTGGCTGGTTTGGAAACCGAGAAACCTCATCTTTTCCAATCAGTGAATACACTATACCTAACCATGAGTAAGAATACTCTTTGATGCTGCTTTTGTTACTGAATAATGAAGACTATGTTAGTTTTTTTTTCTCCTAGCATCGTTTTTTGTGAGGTGTTGAAGCCAAAGAAAGCACAGAAAGCCACTTCAGAGAAAATAGTATTTTCCACAGCATGCATCTAAGGTTAATTCAGATGGTGAGCCAGGGAGAGAGACCAAGTCAAAGCCCATAACAGGAAGACTGAGCACATATTGCAGGATTTGTAATATAAAAACTGGGAAATATCACAGAATTTGGCAATTTGTGCTTTTGATATTACAGATCTCGAAATTGCAGTGTTATAAGTGGAAGTCACGCTGACATCCACATTGAAAGACGAGTAAAAGAGAGCATATCCTATCAGCTGCTATCTCTCAGTCTGTCTGTTTAGTGACCTGCTCAGCCGAAGCACAGCTCTACCTCAGACAGACAGCCGCCTCGCAGAGCTCTCACTGCACCATAACACTGTTATTACGATGACTTGCAAAGCAAAGTGCTTTGTTTATGAAGCAGGAAGACGTGTCCTCACACAATTCATTGGAACAGCAAAGACAACATGCCCCGATCTGAAATATCAACCACATTGTGTCATCAAAGAGAGGAAAAAAAGCGAGTGTTAGCCTTGCCACTTCTTCAAACCTCTTTCTCAGCAGAGATCCTGTGCAGAGACAAAAATGCAGTATTAGATACCTTGTGTTGGTCCTGTGTTCAGTTGGGAAACATTTTCATTTTTGGCATGCATCTTTTTGCTACTGTCAGCTGCCTGAATTTGAAAAAAAAATTAAACATGATCTATTTTATAATACTTGTTTGTTTGCTTTTTTTTAACTTCTGCATGCTTTATATCTGCTGCGGACAGGACAAAGACAATGTCTAGCCCTGTGAAGTTTCTAGGTCAGGTTATCTAGCCAATCTGCTTTCAGGATGAATACAGAGAGGTTTTTTAAACCGTCACTCACTGAGCTTAATGTATATAAAATGATTAAATATAGGGAAGTTTAAATTGTAAACAACTTTGTTTTAAAACCGTAAAAATTATGCTACAGAGATAGATCTCTCACAAACACCACTTCTACTCCCAATATATATAATTATTGCCTTCTATTGGAAGGATGGATGGGAAAAACATGCATTTAATGCTGTTCTTTTATCATTTTAAACTAACAACCCAATACAACAGGTCAAAGCCAAAACATTATGGTAGGTGCACCTTTAATAATGATCATACATTCTTTTCCCCCCAGTTTTGTTTATGCAGCTCTTCATCTTTCACATCTCCATGCTCAATCTCATTTCATGTTCTTCCCTCAACCCTATCCGTCCCTTCTGCACTGATGCCAGCGTTTGCTGTCCTGTGTCTCTGCTCCTCTGCTGTTCCCTGCCCTCTCCCAACACCTTTGATGTCAGAACCACAGCTAAAGCTGGAGCTTATCTGCTGTGGGGTTTTCTGAGCCCAAACCAAGCCAGAAGCTGGAAGCAAGAACATGGCATGGGGCGAAAGGAAAAGAAAAAAAAAAAGAAGAAGAAGAAAAAAAGGGACAGATTCAAAGTGAGCAAATAATGCTGCAATATTTTCAACTACAGCTTGGCTGGGATAATTTTGGGTTTGCAATTCTCAGTAAATCACAATTAGAAAGTAAAATAAAAAAGGTAGTAAAAAAATACAACAGAAAGCAAAAGATGTTCATATGAAATTTTTATGTGTTTAAGCTTAAAGATAAATCACAAAAATAACAAATCTAGTAATCAATTGGAACCGCAGGCAAGCATAAAGCAGACGCTATTGAGTAAAATGATAAAAATAGCATCTTACAGTAGTTTAGTATAGAATTCTGATATATGATCACAGCATCAACCAAACATTGAACAATGAAGCACATACAAAAGCTGTATAGTGGCTGTAATAAAGAAGAAAAACAAGATAAGAGAGGGACCCATCACAGAAAACCACATCAACAACATGACAGAATGAGTGTGAAATTGACTTTATTACAGCTTGCTGCCATTTTGTAGTTTATCCTTATAGCTTACACACAAAGACGTTCAGGCAGACAATCAGCGTCTACACTATCAGCCAGGATGCACGGGAACTGCAGTATTTCCACCTCATTAAATAGGTAAAAAGGCTCTCCGTCATCTCCAACACTAAACCTAAAAATTCAATAAAAGTTACTCCTAACAGAATCAGAGATTCTATATAGATGAAAAATTGGCAAGAAAATCCCAGAAAAATAGCTTCAAGCAGAAAAAATATTCATTTTCGCAGTACTACCAGAAAAAAAATCCATTAATGATCAGATGTCATTTTACAACTGACAAAACTGGACACCATTTAAAACAATCACAACTTTTTATCCAATGTTAGAAAAAAAATGGATACTACAATGCAGAGTTTCTCATTGCAACAGTATTTTTAGAGTTAATGGGAGAGCAACAACACCAATTTATTCTAAGAGATTTAACAGCAACTTCATGACTCCAGAAATTAGAGAGCAATTTCTCATATATTGTTCACTGATGTATATATAATAAATACTGTACCCACAGGAGTGGAAAGAGCACGGCATGATATAAGTTGCCTTATGAAACAATAAATCATTTCATGCAATATTAAGTGAGATTTAAGATCTCACTTAATATAGGGACTGAAAATATAGGGAAAAAATTGTGGCCTAAATATGCTGGCTTTGGGTTGTGAAATCAAAGATAAATTAAAAACAGTTGTAAAAAAAAAGTTAAATAACTTCAAGGTACTGCATATCAAACGTCTTTCTTATACAGTACATAGCACTCAAGGAATCTCAAAAAATTTGACCACAGTATGATTGTTAACCATATTACACAGTTGTTTTGTCTTTTGACAACTCAATTTTCTTAAAGAAACTGCATGCTGTATTTGTATACATGATACACAACAAAGCAGCGTGTCAGCATGTCATACACAACTGTTTTGTAGGAAGCTACAAAAAGCCTCGATGCTGGCCGTCTGTCAAAGAATTGGCTTTAAACCCGATTCATATCATTCATGCAAACATTGCATTAATTAGCAATGCTACGGCAAAACACCGTTTTCCCTGGTTCAGCAGCCCCGGCACCTTCAATAATCCTTGGTTATCACACAGTTGGGGAGAATCGTGCAGCTATAATAATGCTTTGATATTAGAAACACTGATCTGTAAAAGATAAAGCTTGGTTGCACAAGCTGTTAATTCTGTTTGCCTGCGTCCCAGACTAGACTAATCCCCACTTTTTTCTCTCTCTCTCTCTTAACACCCAATAAAACCCTTGCCAATGGTTTCTAATCAGGTCATCTAATTAAAAGACCACAGAGTATAAAGCAGGGAGGCATTAAAAAGAATGAGAGAAACAATGTCAGTGGTAAAGATGTTTTTGTGATTTTAGTGAAATAGAGCTGAAGTCTTGACTTTATGGCAGATTTAAATAAAATCCATATTTAAATTTGATCTCAGGCTTATTTGGACATGGAGGAAGGCGGCAAACAACTTGACTGAACCCATTGAAGATTTTTATCTGTGTTTATAAAAAGGACAAATGTACGAAACCTTTTTCCGTGTTTTGTCAAATGAGACAACAGAAGCACACGATTGGTGGAAGAAACCAATATCATGAACAGGGACACGGTCCAAAGAGAGGAGAGGAGATGCCCACCTGTACCTGGCTGGGCATCATGTAAAATCATATCACTGCCTAGTTTTCTTTAGGGACACACCTAAACAAATCCAATAGGGAGCAGAAGAAATTCTGATCAGACACATTTCTGACCTATGCAGAGGCAGTGAATCTTCTCTGTCTTTACTGGAGCAATAACATCCCAGGATGACTTGAGAAAGCTTATTATAAGTTCTCGAGTTTGCAGTTTCACAGTTTTCTATAAAACCAATGTCTTCTCAAAATAACTGCTATATCGGTAGCTTTTTCCTTCAAGCTCCTTTTTTTGTTTTCAACAGAGAACACCGAGACTATATAATGGAAGAAGGTGTCCCAACAAGCTAACTAGTCCTCCACTTCGTTCCACCTACACTTGCTAAAAAAAAAGAAGAAAAAAAAGAAAAACTCCCACACAGTGTTTGGGGTGCCAATTTCCACCTTGGCTGCAAAATTTATATTCGACTAAATCTCACAAAGGAATAGATTTAGAAAGTAACACAATTTAAATGCGATAAGAAAAGTAATCAAAATGCTCAAAATTGGAATGGATTTGTGTGGGATTTTTTGGGGGTCTTTTGTAGAAGTTGAGCAGATAAAACAAATGAGAAACATGTAGCAGCCATTAACATTTAATAGTAACAAACTCTACCTTCAGAAATACACAGGCAAAATCCCTGGGCAATGCATAATAATTATTAAAATAAATAAATGACCTTATTTAAACATTTTTGGGTTCAATAGGTACAATTTGACTATTCAAAATAAGACCAAAACTTTTCTTTGCGGTTTCTAACTCTTATTTTGAATTTGTTTCACTGTGGTGATATTGCTCCTCACCCCTGTTTTCTCAAGTTTATGATGCTGTTAGGGAGCACTGTCATAGAGGCACTCTGCAGTGCAGCTTGTAATGGTCAGTCATGGTGCATTTATTAGAGTTCAGAAGGTTCCTTTATAAATATATTCAGGTTGGCCTGGTGTCACACTGTGTACAATGACAGGCAATGTCTGATAAAGTGACAGGTGAGTAGTATTTCATTGCTGTGCACAAACAAAGCAGGACATGAGAAGGGAATAGTTGCTGCTTGTGTCAACTAACACAAACATACAACATCAATTGGTGTCCCTCTGAGCATTTAGATACACAAACCTTGTTTTTCTTCATTCTTTGCAAGCACAAAATGTGTGGATACTTGGACATCTTTGTAGATATTTACAAAGTCACAGTTTTTGTCTATCCTATGCTAAATTTTGTTTCATGGTTTATTTATGAAGGTCAGAGCAGAGTCTTTATTTTCAACTGTTTCCAAATATATATCTTTGTATTTTAGTCAAAATCAATAAAACTAAAAAAGGCCAGCTGGGTTTGGAAAAAACATATTTTTATTTCCATCTCTTCTTATCAGTACAGAGGGACTATAATCAATAAAGGAAAGCTGATTTGCAATGAATACATGTGGAAATACGCATGTTCTGTTGTCGAGAAGACTAGGTTTTCAACACGAAAGCTTTGCATGAGGTGCCTGTGTGTTTGTGCTCCATGTTGATTTATTTTCATTTGAGAGAAGGGGCTGTTGGAGATTGTACAGATTAGTGTTGTGGTTGAGCAGTGACCCAGCTGAGGCACCGACATCGCCGTTCACTCTGGGGAAACCCAGCAATAACATTTTTCTGCCATTCCTGCAGAGTGTGGCATACGGTCAATCACTTTAACTATTCACCAAAATGGAACTACATACATTCAGGTAATGAGATAAGGCCACAGAATACTATATTTTAACATCCATTCTGTTTTATGGTTTTCACAAACCAAGTACGTGTTTCACAAATAACAGACTGACTTAAGAGAATATGTAGTCGGCGTCGACTAGTTCACCAGAAGATTAGCCTGTCTACATATAATGTTCATTGTGTAACCTAAAAGCAAAAAAAATCTTTGTCTTTTCACAAACAAGAGTAAATGCATTTACTATTGTGTCATTAATGTCAGAGTTAGCCAATGTTCAAGTTGTATTGTTATTTTGTCTATAAATCCCTCTATCCAGCAGATCTCCAAAAGGCTGCTACGTGAATGATTGGAACTTGATGGAGATATTGGCATGTCTGATGTCTCAAAAGGATCACTAGGCACTGTGCCTTGGTGTTTCAGACAACTCCCAGACAACACTCTTATAAGCAATGTCATAGGAAATAACTGGATTATATTTTTGTTCCTCAGGGAACAGAGTGTTAGTGTTTTTTGTGTCTACTCTGTCTACTTAAACAAATAGAAGACGTCATGATGAAGTCAGTCGTGGCTGTTGGCTGGTCAAACTGAGCTAGGTTTCTCTAGATGTTACATCACGTTAAAATTTTTGTCTTTCTTAAAATTGCTGCATATTCCTGCCTGCTCAGTATGAGAGATTGGTGCAAAGGCTGGGACTGCGTGCAATCAACTGGGTTACCTTAGATTTTTTTTCTGTCTCATACCTACTAGAGGGTTGTAGCAAAAGGAATTTGAATAATAATTTTAAAAAAAGAACACTAGACCTTTGGTAAGCACATACAACCAAACACGAAAAAGAACTCCATGTTTAACTGGCAGGGCGTCCATCTCCACCGGTTATTGGAGGAGAGGCAGCATACACCCTGGACAGGTCGCTGGTCCATCACAGAGCAACACAGACTTACAGGACAGGCAAAGGACACACACACACACTCACACCTAAGGTCAAATTCAAGGAACCAATTAATCTAACAGTCATGTTGTTGGACTGTGGGAGGAGGAAGCCTGGAGACAGCCTACGCATGCACATGCAGAACATGTAAGAAGTGTGCAGAAAAACCCCAGGCCAGAATTCAAACCCTGCTAAGCATTGGTCCCCAATGTAGTTCTAAAACGGATCTAAATACAGCTAATTGTAAGGTGCAATAAATTACTGGTAACTTGTTCTCCATCAAAGATTGATTTAGGATTTTTCTTTCAATATTCTTTGACATATTAGACTGATATGTGTTGTGACATCAGTACAATCCCCCACATGAGTCTTTAAGCTTTTCTTTTTGTTCATTCTTAACAAGCACTGAGGTTTCTTTATATTTTCCATTTCACTTTTAGACCTTAGAAACTGCCAGACTGTAAACTCAACATTTTTCCTTATGCCATAAAGTCATGGTGATACAGATTGTGACTCAGGACATCTAAGGGAAAAGGAAATATCACAGACGCATGATCAACTTAATGTTTTTATGATTTATATGTATGGCTATATAGTAAAATACTTCCTTCATCCCTGCAGACTGTACAGAAAGCTAACTGTGAGATTATATCCAGCAATTATTTCATGAATAATGCATATCTGACCACCTCAATGTACCTATTTAAAACACATTTATGTAAAATATCTCTGTCATACACTATTAAAAGATTATTTGCATGGTAATATCACCTTCTAAGCTTAAAAATGTACACTAAAGCACTTTTTTTTGGCAAGAATGTATGGTAATCACATGTGCAGTTTGCTATGCTTTTGTTCCCAGGCAAGCAGTCTATGAACATACTGTATAATCACTCACTTCCAAACACTCTCAGTGTGACCATACAACAATAGGAAGAGAAAGTACATCAGGCAGCCAACAGCTTGACATGACAAGCACTACTGTGGAGTCCCACTACAGAACAGAGGGTGAAGGATGATCATCTTTTCAGAGATCAAGGTTTGCCACACATTTGTATGGATAAAATTACTTAGATTTTCAGAGCAGGGAAATGAAAAATCCAGATGTCTAATGAAATAATAATAAAAAAAAAACATCCAGAATTTCTTTAGAAACATAACAGTTGTGTCTACTCATGTGGCCATTGTTGGCTCTCTTGGAGGTGGATAGGGGTCAGCACAGGCACTCTGACTGGACTGCACGAAACCCCAAACACAACAACCCGAGAGGCACCGTAATGCTGCCAGCTTTCTATCAGAAATGGCAATAACGTCTTCAGTAATTTGAGTTACATTAGCTCTTCTGCTGGGCCAGACTTCACTCTTTTTTTTTTCTTTGGACCTCTCTTGATGGACATTGAACCTTGTAGACCAAGAATAACCCTTGTCAAACTTGCTCAAATCCTTACACTTGTCTATTTTCCCAGCTTCGAAAACATCTGACTTTGAGGGCAAAAAGTTCACTTACTGCTTAATACATCCCACCCACTGACAGATGCCATGAGGAAGAGAGTACATTCAGTTGCTGAATTTGCAGCACATCATACATCGCTGCTGTAGTTTTCTTCATCCTGAGGTTTCAAGAGTAACAAGTACAACTGATATTTGTTGGTTGATTATTTGGGCTACATGCAAGGATAGTAAGCCTACAGCAGATTCTTCACAGACATAATGCTTCTATTTTGCACACTGTGGCTTTAAAAAAAACTTATCTGGGTGTAGTTTCCTACACTCCTCGATTTTCTAGGCAGAGACATTACCAAACATCTTAGTTTTCTTTCTTTTAACCATAGAAGAAGTGTAGTAGACCAGAAACGTGGGAATTGGGCAGCCCATCCATTATTCCACAAATTTTGGATAAACTCCCGTTGCTGTGACATGATATCTGCATCTCAGGAAATGTTGCTTTAAACCGTAGGCCTGGTCTGACAAATATGTTTGTGTAGTTTTTAAACCTAACAGTTTTCCAGCCTTGGTCTGTCTTTCTACATGTATTCAGGTCACACCGAGCATAGGAATCAATCTTCAGAAATATGAAATGTTACTTGCATTGCAACAGCACTTTTGGAAAGCTAAGGTAAATAGTAAAAACTGCTGTTCCACAGACTATTCACGCTCAGGTGAGTAAACCTAACAGCCAATCAATATACATCCACTGTTCTGTGCTCCCAATACAAGTCTTTATCTCTCTCTACCTCTCTCACGCACAACCATAGTCTTTTTTTCCCCACACTGGGACAAGATGACGCATATCAGCAAGGCAGGGATAATCCATATGCTGACTAAATGTCAGTGTCTCAAGTCTGTACGGCATAGTGTTAAAAGGAAGGGGGGGGGGAGGATTGGAAGCTACCTAGAGAGATCAAAACTCATTGGGCTCTAAGATCTACTAGTAAAGAGAAATAAGCTGCATTTACCCAGGGAGCTTTGTGTTGTCAGAGAAAAGAGCATCAAAAACAGAAAACAAAAGAAAGAAAAAAAATACACTTTTGGGGAAATGAAGTTTATAAAAGTTAGGAGAATGGAAAGGAGAACATATAAAAGTTCAGTTGTAGAACACTTTTTGTAAAGTGGTTTTGCTTTTAGTTTTTTATTCCCCTTTTGTAGAACTAAAGAAATACTGCCAATATTCAGAATGCTTTCAAGTGCAGAATCAGGCACTTGATGTTCTCTATTTACAGTATCAAAGGTGCTTTGGGAGCTGCATTTCAAATCTTAAGGGAACACTGCTGGAAGATGAAAATCCATTATACTCCCTTGGAAAACAAGTGATCATCCAAGGAAATTGCAAGTCAAATAGCTATGATTTTCACTTAGTGGCAAGTGGGCAAATGAGGATTTGGCAATTGATGTGCATAAGTGTTATTTACAAAGCCTTAAACTGAATGAGGAAAGAAATCAATGTGGGTACAGATGGTATAATGGCTCAAGAATGTGTTCTCATGTGTAACAAACACTGTACATCCCATCCCATCAGGATGTTACTAAATGGGGGCAGATTTTTTTTTTTTCCCTAATTCTTACCAGGCCCTTCCACTGGTAAACTCAGTTTAGACTGTAACAATTTGCTATTGCTAAGCCTTCCTCTGATTATACTGTTATATTCCATTTTACAGTCTGCCTAGAGCTTGTGGTTTATTTTATTGCTGTATTTATTTTAGGGTAATTTTAAGACTGTCTGCTACATTTTAAAATTATTTTTCTGACACTGGAGATCCAATTCACAATTCATTTTCTTCCTGTTATTATATCAAAAAGCACAATGTTTACATGCAAAACAGACAGTGGTTTAAACAAATAGATCTACTTTACAGTTATGTTCCTGAACTAACATTTGTTAGACTTGGGCTATCAGTATGTTGACAACATTAGGTGTGAGGAGGCTATGCAGACTACAAACTTGTTACCTAAAAGCCCAATATGAAATCATGCGTGACGTGCACACAGAGGAAACAGACGTAATATTTCCATCGAATCTGCCTTAGCTTGTTTTCCCACCAAGTTTCCCACACTGTCCAGTTGGACAACAGTCAGACATTCACTTTTTGTGGAGGTTTTGTTTTAGCTTAGCTCTCTTATTCAGCTGCCAATGGCTGTTGCACCATTCTGAAAAAATAAGTATAACTTTTTGATAACTCCATCTCATGTACTTATAAGTTATTTTTACACCTGAAAATGCACCAGTTCCATTTAGAGTAGGAGTCTGTAAGTAAAAGATAACGCATGACACAACTGCCACCAGACAGTGTAAAGAAAGTTGCAGGAAGTACACGTTTCATAAACAAACAAAGCTTACAATCATGGAGTCAGCAATACATTAATAGCAGAGTAGCAGCTGATGTTCAGATCAGAGTAGTGTGTTCAGAAAAACTACTCTGTGGCTTATTTAGGGACCAACATGCTAAGATATTACTGCAGTTTGTTCAGGCTGTGAAAGAGCAAGACTTTTGGAAAGTAGCAGAAAGGCAGAACATATTAAAGCACAGGTGTCAAACTCCAGTCCTCAAGGGCCACTGTCCTGCAGTTTTTAGATGTACCACAGGTACAAAACACTGGAATGAAATGGCTTAATTACCTCCTCCTTGTGTAGATCAGTTCTCCAGAACCTTAATGATCTAATTATTCTATTCAGGTGGTGCAGCAGAGGCACATCTAAAAGTTGCAGGTCAGCGGCCCTTGAGGACTGGAGTTTGACAGCCCTGTATGACAGCATGACTGTCCTGTTGTATGCTATGTAACTTTAGTAAGAAAAATCTTGGATATGAAAATGTCAGTCTTTACCATCTTCAGTTTAAAGTAAAGTTAAGATTCTGATAAATTTTCTAAATTCTGAAGAATGTTCAGTCTGAGCCTGCTGTTTTGTAATGATAGCCACTCTAGCATAGCTAGCTGTGCTAATCATGAATATAAGGTGTTAAAGTTTTACACGTCTCCACTTCTTAATCATGTCTTTTGAAGTTTTACTAAAACCCAGTTTTACAACAACCTATTTTTCCACTCAGAGCCGTTATGCAACCTCTGCTTCAAATATAAATATTTAATGGTGCCTCCAGGCACGAACACTAGAAAAATAAATCCTATATCCTCTCACGTTGTAGTTTCTGAAATTGTTCAATCTTTTGATGACTCACTGTCTTGAAAAACCACCACCGACCTCACTGTCAGCATTCCAACAGTGAAGATTCTCATATTTTAAATTAAAAGAAGAAAACTTGATAACATTTTCTGTATTACTTTTACCCCAATTTAGGATGTAATTCAAGATGACTAACTAAAATTTATTTAATAATATTTCCTGGGTAAACGGGATAGATAAATAAGCAAATTAATTTTACCTCTGCTTCAGATTACTTTGTTATAGTAACGTACATTGTAAATTGCATGGGCATATACGAAGATAAAGCAACAAAAACATTGTTTTGAACTTGTCGACAAAAGTCAATGTAATTCTGCCCATTATAACTTAAGGCAGTCAAGTTTAGCTATTTTTTGTATTCGGTCGTGGAGAATTTAGGGCCGTAGATTATCTGCTCCAGCAGCTATACAAGCAAAACCACAATATTTCTCACAGTAATGGACATTTATTCAGATATTCCCGATATGCCAGCATTCATGAGCCTTGAAAGCTTTCACCACATCTCTGCTGACATTATGTCAACCCCTGTCATAGTGCAGAGATAGCTTTCATTCCTCTGCACATCGGGGGGGGGGGGAAGCTGCAGAGACAGCCGACTGCTGCTCTAGGAACCATTCCAGCATATCCAACGACTCATCTTTTTTTCTACCAAAAAATAAATCACTACCACATACATAGGCCAATTTATTGAGGTTCTGCTCAGCTTATGACTCACCACAGTATTACAATGAGCAACAAATAAAGAAGCTTGGACTTTAAGAGCTGCTCTGGATGTGACATTCTCTATGTGAGCAAAAGGGTCACTTCCAAATACCCAATGAATCCAATGTGTTGGCCATGTTCACAGCATTGAGTTTACAAACATTTGTGTAATATGACAAAAAATAAATAAATGAATCAGGTGGCATGGTGAAAAGAAACTCAAGATAGTAATGTCCCACTCTGCCCTAGAAATATGGCTTTAGCAGAAAGCACATTTGAGCTTGTGGTTTGTTTACTTCAGTGTTGCGTGAATTGCTTAGTAATTAGAAATGTTCAGCCCCTCATTTTTCTTTTAAAACGCAAACGTTTTCAAGAAATTTGTCTTTTAAAATTAATGGGAACATTAGTGGTTAATTTAAAAAGGAGTTTCTCATGAACAAAACTCTCCTATTGAACCAATCAACATGATCATAAATCAAATTCACTGAATTACTTTTTTTTAAAACCCTCCAGGGGGTCTTTTTGTGGGCTCTAGAGTTCCTTTTCATGAAGTAGGCTGACAGGAAAGGGGGGAAGACATGCAGTAAACGTCGCCGGGTCCGGGAGTCGAACCCGCGACAGTCGCGTCGAGGACTTGAAGCCTCCAAATGTGGGTCGCGCTAACCCCTACGCCACCATGGCACGCCCTCACTGAATTATTTTTAATGGCTGTGGATCCTTTTGGAAGGCACTGTATGTACGTCTTTTGTAAACAGTTATCTTTGCTTCCCTTTTTCTTTGTGTTTAACAGCTCAGTTTGTGGTATTTGGAGTATTGTTCTGCGAACTGCTGCCTGTGGCTGTGACTTCAAAGTCTCTTTCACTGTCTCTTTATCTCTACTGCTAGCCTTATACGAGTCTTTAAACAGATTATACCAAAGTAAAAGTTGGGACACACATACTATGTCCATCAGAAGGGATTCATACACCAATATTTCACCAGGGTGTTATTTTTTATATGGGTTAGGGTTACAGGCAGTAGTGTAGAGTTATTACTGTGCACATTCCCATATGAACTATAGTGTGTTACTGTGAGAGCAAAGAGTAGTGTGTATAAAACACCACTATAAGGCTGCTGGTGGTAATTGAGCTCACTAATTACTTCCTGAGCTGAGAGAGTTGTCAGAAAGAGGAGGAGCTGCCACAGATGGTGAGAGACCCACACTGACGCCAGGATACCCGGCCTCTTCATCATTGGAGTTGAGCATGTGTGTTTGTGCGAGACTCGGTAATTGAGAGAATGAGTGTGCAACCAAGATGGAGTGTTCAAATTACACATTAGAAACACCAAACATATGATACACCACAAAGGAGCTTGAAAGCTAGGAAGTGCCTATCAAATAAATTACTGTTATCTGTCGATTTCATTTTAAAGACAACTCACAACACTCGACACTGCGACGATCCAACTTAGCAGAACCTATTTAACACCCACCCACCTCTAAGCATTGCTCATGCTCACACAGGGTGCCCATGTGCCAGCAGATGCTACGGGATCATTTATTCATTTTTTTACACTATTCAGCTCCTTCTGTGATTAAAACACTGTTGACAGAACACTTACCACTGTGAAGGTCCGTCTGTACCGCTGACCTCCAGCAGGTCGTAGTCGTCCTCCAACTGAAAGTCAGAGAAAACCAAGGCGATGGTGTCTCCGGGCTCGGCCAGCACAGTCCAGGTGCAGTCAGCATTGTTGTTGTACTCGGCTGGATAATTGGGGGTGGTGATCACCCCGCTCTGGCCCCGCAGCGTCCCTCCACATCCATCATCAGCTGTAAGGAAAAAAAAGTTAGGAAAGTCTCAACACACTACTGTTATAACACAATGATGATCCAACGATGAACTGCAGAGATAACTGCTGATGTTCAGAAAAATGAGGGCATCAGAGCAGGGAAAGTAAAAAGGTCAATAAACGCAAGCTGCAGTTTTAATGCGGCTAAAAGTTCACCTTTAGTTAGGACTCTGCAATGCCTAAATGAGCTGGCTATTGCAGAGCGGGAAAAACACCGTTTTAACATGAGACTAAATGGGACTTACTTTTCAGATAGTGTCAACCCACAAGTCTTTACATCTCTAAATAAGACTGTTAGCATTTAGAGGACAACAAATATTTTATGTTTAAAACATTTTTGGGGAGGCAAAGTTGATGGAGTATTGCATTTCCACATGCCCAAGCAGGAGTGAGAATCAGTGTAACTTATTGGTCAGCAGTGTCTTATTCAGAGCCTGCACTCAAAATCTCCTTTTCATCTTGTTGTTCTAGCAGATTGGGTGGTAGTCCTCACCACTTCTACAACTTTCGCTCAGGGATCAACAACAAGTAGCCGAAAGCTCACTGATTCATCACATGCGAGGAAGGATGTTGGCTTCAAACACCACTAGTATATCCAGTTAGAGATTCCAGTGTAGACAACTAAAGGAAAAAAAAAATCAGAGCAAACTCTTTCTTGCAGCTGTAAATAATCCATATTGTTATTCAAGGGAGTACACATTAGGAGTTGTGGTTGTGTTGTTTCATGTGGTTCAGCTCTAGGCCATGCCATGCAAGCTGCTCTGCTGTCCATCTTCAGTCTCCCAGTACATTGTACTCCTAAGCTTTATTCAACCAGACTGTAACTAGGTGAAAACTTGATTCCGTAGGTTTTTAAGTAACATCATGTGGATTTAAAATAAATAAATAAATAAAAATCTGCTGAAACCCAAACAGCATTGTTTTATTCACCACTAAAAAATACTGCAGTGAATTACAGAATATCTTTCTATTGTCTACCAGTCTGCCAGAGAGCAAAACGCAGCAGTCTTACGGTTTCAAAATGCCTTACACTGGTTTTACAGCCAGCAAGAAGAATGGTTTAGGGCATGATGCAAAGTAACGCAACAAGGAGGGACATGATTCAATTCAGACTAATGCAGGATTTAGTTAATCAAAACGACTCAGCTTAAAGCATATAGTTAAATAATAAGCCGTTCATTTAATGTGGTGCTGAGATAATGCTCATAATATCTTACACTTTGGAACAATACTGAATGTGTCCTCAAAGCTGATGTGTTAAAAGCTGAATAAATTTGCAAGTCTACAGAGCTCAGGAAGTTTTGAAAACTAATACTGCATCAGAGCACCTCCAAAACTGCCTCACCTGTGGGGTTGTTCTGAGTGTGCAGTGGTCAAAATCTGCTAAAAAACACAAAACGCTGTTCCAGATCATGTACTCCCTTTCATGCCAGTTTTCATTGACTGCTGTGGCCTATTTCAGCAGTATAATTTGCCCCGACACAAAACAAAAATGTACAAGAAGTGAGTTTGAGGTGTTGATTTTATTCCCCAATTCCCCAGATCTCAGTTCAGATTCAGAAACAGCTTTATTCACCAAGTGGGTGGACAAAAAGAAGCAATTGAACTTTGGTTATTAAAAAAAAAAAAAAAAGTCTTTTTAAAAAAAAATTTATGTTTGTACACAAAATGTCTTCGAAAAGAGGGAAAGACAAGGGTGAAGTTGAACCAACGTTCAAACTATTTGAAAAGGAGTAGGAAATCCCAGACCAACTAGTCTCGTCCACGGAGGGCCCACTTAATATTTCAAGGATATCTTGGGCACAGGCTCTGAATATTTTTGCAGCAAAAGCTTCACTAATACACTGCCAAACAGTTGGTCATATTGTGCCGAGAATGTTCGTTGTAACTAAAATGTGCGAAGATTAGTACTGTTGTACTTAAAAGGAAAGAGATAGGGAACATCAGTTGAATTTTTTAACACTTTACCACGATTATGTCCTGTGTAAGTATGTGTGTTAGTGGGAGACATTATAGTGGCCGAGCATCCGAGTGGGTGTGATATTTTAAAGAGGTGACGAGGACCTCAGAAGCCCGTCCATCATCCGTTCAACCTGTCACCATGGCAAACCCCCTAAGGGAGTGCGAGCATGGACGAGCCGGAACCTGGGGGTGTGATTTTCAACAGGAGGAAAATCCCGACAGCGGGAAGAGAACAGGGGATGAAGAGAATGACAGGTGACATGAGAGGACGGGCCAAAAAAAGAAAAAAGAAAAAAAACAGTGGAGAGAAGGTGGACAATAAAAGAGAAAGATGGCATGAGGAATGACAGGTGATTGTTGCAGAGGGAGAGACAGGAAGTAGAATGTAGAAAGAAAAGCGCATAAAGATATATATTGACATTCTACACAAGAATGTTTCTTCACACTTGAAAGGAGCTTTTTTTTTTTTACTCTAAACTATCCCCTTTGCCTCGACTCTTCAACTCCCTCGGCTCTCTCCAGCTGCAATTGGCCACCATATGTAAGAGGAACAAAATCCAGCAATAAAACCCAAGTAGGACCCATTGAACATACATTTTTCAATATCAGAAATGTGCAAAAATAATGAGAGAATTTCTTTTCTTTTACACGTCAACATGTATATGAAACTGTAAACTGCACAGCTAAAAGGGGAAAATAAAACCCAGAGGGAAAAAAACACATACAAAGTCTCCTTTAGAAGAGATTGTGGCTGAACTGTGTTTATATCTTAATTGAATACAGATAAAACAACTCGATGAGCATGGAGCAGGGCTTATAAAAGATTATCTGTGCAATCATTGGCTGTATTTAATGTTTGGCTCAACACTGCTGGCACTCTGAGTCCAAAGTGGTGACCATGCCAAAATGTCCTCCCTGCTAAAACCTAAAGTGAGAGCTTTACACCTCCACATATGGGCAGGCACTATAATTGGAGTGACATTAACAATACACTTGCGCATTATGAAAGTGCACTCAGGTGTACAAGTTGACTTTTATGTGGCCTCGAAGGGACCTCAATTAATCATAGCAAAATTGCTAGTTCCTAAAACTTGTTGGCGTGTAATTTCAGCTGAAAAGGTGGCCTAATCACATCAGCGAGGGGTTGTGAATTTTCTTTCCAAAGCAGGAGATTTTCTATGCCTGATGGGAAATAAGTAGCAAAACTATTTGTTTTGGTCAATTATTACTCATTTTAAGAAGGGCATCATTGTTACATACTGCATGTCATTGTACTAAAAGATTTTGACACATTCTCAATGGAAAGCTTCCATGCTTTTCTAGAGATCATCGGTCTCTTTTAGTCTAATTACATGAATGTATTTCAAGATATTTTAATTTGGACAGAATCTGCAAAACCCACAACTGACAAGTAGACAGGGGAAGTTAGGTTGGAAGAATAGCAAATATGATGGCTAAAAAAATAGTCTGGAAATGCATGCACCTTTTGGTTTTACATGGTCTACTCCCACACAGCTAAAAATACAAAAGTGAAATTCCAAACTTTTCCAGACTGTGTAGGGACCCTGTTTATAACAACGCTTTTTCAATACGAGCTTAAAAAAATTGCAGTGACAAAAGTGACAAAAACACCAACAATTGTCTCTTCTGAGATGCATTGTCCATTCATGTGCATGTGCCTGCATGTGATGGGTGGGTGGGGACTGTTCTGGCGCAAGGTGCCCAGCCATGTGTGCTCCTTTGTGGGCTTCCTGACTCCCGGCCTGGCTACAGATGGTATACTGTCTCAGTGCTCTGCTCAGCAGGCACACTGACATAAACCATTGGCCACATGGATACAAGAGAACTCACACATGCACACGCAAGCACAAAAGAACATTCATGAACATGCAAGCACACATGTCTTTAGCATGTGCATCTGGTACAGTTCTGGAAATCCATTTTAGTACAAATATGAATGATGCAAAATTTTGACAATCAGTGTTGCTTTTGGTTTGTTTTTTCAAATCTGAAAACTGTCAATCTGGGTCAGACAATGCACACTGGCAGGTGTCACTGCAGCAGGGGTGCTTGCTAGCTCTGAGGGAGCGACAATTGGCACAAGTACCTGACTGGGAGCAAACACATGAGGTCCCGCCATCGTAAATAAGATATCAGTATGAACACAACAAACATTGTAAGTACACACAAATGTGTGTGTGTGGGATGATTAATTCCACCAGCAAAAAAGAAAAGCTGGGCGGATTGTGTGTGTGACTATAAGTGTACTAAAGTATTTTGCTTGTAGAATTAAGAAATAATCAGCAATTATGTCAGTTGCTACAAAAAAATTAATATTTCAAGACTTTTTTGTATTATGACTAGCTGTTTTTTGAATAATGGTTTTGATGAACAAAGAATAGAACAATCAAATTGTGTTCAGTGTTATGAAACTGTAAAAAAAATAAATTCATTTATTAATAATATAAAAAAAGCATCAATATTTACAAAGCTTAGTTTTAGTTGTAGGCCTGCATGTATTTCTTGTTACCTACCTCTGCAGTAAGGAAGGGGGAAATCCCAGGCAGCCGTCCCAGTTGAAGTGGCGAGGCAGGAGAGTGTGGTGTGACCCTCCAGCACATAGCCAGGGCTACAGCTGTAGCGGATTTTATCCCCAATATTGAAAGTGGACCCCTGTTGATAGCCATTCAGTAGCTGGCCAGGATTACCACAAGTGTAACTGGGCAGAGCTGGAGAGAAAGGAAAGAACACAAAATGTACTGAGTACAAAAATATACCTTGAGGTTACTCAGTGAAAATCAGAAGCAAGAAAGCAAGAAACGAGTAAGCAAAAAAACACACCATCTAGTTGTCACATTTGTGACCCACGTAGCAGCTTCCTCTACAGAGAAAATTCTGATAAAATGTTGTGTTGCAGAAGATAAAATGTTACACTTCAATATGGAAGTCTCTTCAAATGGATTTTTTGCTAATGTGATGCGGGAGTTAATGCTCTAGCAATCAGTTATCCCTGCAAATGAGGAAGTTCAACAGAACCTCATCTAATTCTGGTATTTAAGTACTATCTAAAGATGTGATTAATTACAGTTCCCTTCAAAACCCACATTTAAAAGAAATGCCAACAAAGCTAAATTGTTTTGTTCCTGAAATTCAAATAATAACTAATGACCAACCAGAAATAACACGTGACATAACTATATACTCAGAGTACATAGACTTGGGCAGAAACGATTACTTTTACAAGGAACCTAAGAAAAACTTCTTTTCTTTCATTTCTTCATATTTAGTGGAAGGTAGAAAACATCATAATTAGGAATGCAGACAGGGATGTCGCGATCAGGTCTTTATGTCCTTGAGTTTTGGATATTTTGTCATCCGATGTCTTACCACCCTTCGTCTGCAAATTGGTTTCCACATTCCCGAAAAAAATACATCTACTTTTGTTCAAGTAATCAAATTTTATGATTGTATTACATGTAACCTATAAAACGACAGAGAAAAGCGACGGTCCCAAAAGTATTCCTGAACATAAAAGGACGAAGTAAAGCAACCTTACTCTTAGTTACTTCTACTCACTGCAGGGCTGTTGTGATTATACAATGTCTCCAAAAGCAAAATCGTCTAGTTACAGTGTTAATCTTCTGCAGACATTCCTATTTACATGGAAATTTACCATTTAATGTACAGAAGTGTTTTGCAGTTTTGAAAGAAGTTCCTTATAAGCCTGTTTGGCAAACATGGATGCAAATAAGTCACAACGTCTCCTTACTCTGATGAGATTTTTGGAGGGTAAAAATCACAAGCAACTCACTAGGGGTGGAGGACTCCAGCTGCAAGCTATACCATTAGTGAATTCATAGCAGGTGTTTTTCATCATCTGTTGAAGGCAGAACACCTGCTCACACACCAAGGATGTCCTAAATTACTCAGCACTGATTTGCCTTTTAAAGTACCTGGTTAGTACTTGGGTTCTTTCCCTCTGGTCTAATCAGATTTCTAATGATAGAGTAACTTGTCACTTTCAAGCTCCACTGTGCTGTAGCCTTTATTTTGATCTGCCAAGGCTACCTTATTACGGCCTGTGTTCCATCACTACCAGATTAGCACATGCACAAGGACTCAAATTAGCATATTAGCTGCTGGGACAAATGCTTGAGCGCTACAGCTTGGCAACTGGGAGGCTTCTGGCACACAGGTAGCATTCCCCTTGAGATTTTGCTGCATAGTAATGTAGAAATGAAAAACTATGAGGAAGAAAAAAAGAGCATTTTTACATCTCAGTTTAGAAAAGAAAATTCAGAATATGAACACTTGTGGCTTTCTGTTTGTGTGCAATCATATTTCCTGCTTGAGTTCAGGTTTCTTTAGTTGGGACCTTGCAAATGAAAGGCTTGTGTGATGCAAAATTTTCCGTCCACATCAGTCCATGAAAAGGATAACCACATGCAGAGTTTATTTTTGGGACTAGACTGACTGTTCTTACTAACAAAGAATTTCTGACTGTCTGAAGAAAAAGCTCCAAAAGAAAATGAAGCCCAATAAAACCAAGCAAAAAGAAAAATTAAACAATGAGAAGTTTAAAAACACAGAAAATGCGTGTCACGAGGAGCAGCAGGCATTTTTCTTGCCGCAAATGAGGAACGGGCTGGTGTAAGATTTTCACAGTGTAAGCTTAAGAAAAAACTTTTGATGGTGTCTACATAAAATAAAAAATTTATAACATGATCTAATAAGCTAAAGTCAGATAAAAAGAACTGATCAATTTTAACAGTGGCTTTTAAGTAAATGTGCTAATAGTGCAGGATGATATTCTCACACAGAACTTATAAAAATAGACACTGATGGATAGCTTTTTAGTTTTTCACTGCTGGAAATATGAAATAAGTGTGGTAATCTATCCTCCATACAGGTGGAGAAAACTCTGGTCACTGAGACACTTTCACTGCCATCTTACTAAAAATATTTTAAACCAAACTAAATCAAATTTTATTTGTATAGCACATTTCAGCAGCAAGGCATGTCAAAGTGCTTTACATCACATCAGACACAGAAACACAATGCAACATAGAATCAACAATCAAAACACGCATTAAGTCAGGTTCCATCAATAAATTTGTAATTGATTACGTTTCAAATACAATATAACTATATTAACATTGTTGTGTTTTGCTTAAACTCTGGTATGCCTCAATCTTGGAAACTGGTACATGTTTAGTTGAAAACCATGGCATAGCTATTATAGACATTCAGGAAGAAACTGAAGTATAAGGCATGAAACTGTTAAACGAGCAGTAACGTATTTCATTGTATCAAATGAAATAAAAGTTTGTAAAACACTAAAGAGGGAATACTTAAATGGCCTTGCACATGTATAATTTTGCAAACCAGTTTCTATATATCAGCTTGAACAATAAATTAGCATCGAGGCTCATTCTTTCCGGGGACAGTGGCCTCTGTCAACCGACTGGTCCCCAACTCCTCATGTCTAACCCAACAACAGCAACCTTGAGGCGCTCTTTACAGCAGGCTCATATTTCACAGCAATGGGGGACTTGGCCTGTCCCTGGGGTCTGAATCCTATAAGCAATGCTACTGCTGAAGTGGCAAATGATGCTCTTGTACATCTTTGAAACTCGCTCTACCTCACATGGGCCAAAGGTAGAGGCATACAGATGCACACAAGAGCTTGCAAGCTGTTTCTAAACACACTGTAAGAAATGAGTGGCTGTGCTATCCATCATGTCATCCATCAGTTACCTTATCAGGCTATAATAGTTCATTCTTTCTTGTGTCATCCTCATTGCCTCCCATTTATGGTGCTTAAAACAGAGCAGAGGAAGGAGGGAGGCACAATGGAGCTTTTCTCCTGTGGGAAGGCTTCTTGACCTCCGTAAGCCTCATATTGTCTTCCCAGGTATTTCCAAGTCTGTCCCTCTATTTATCAATGTCTTTCCCAGAAAAAGGGGTGAAGGTTGTAGACCTTTGTGGAAACTTTTTCATTGTCCAAACCATTATACGTATTTTTAAAAAGCTGATGCTGCAAAACAAAGATGGTAAATATGCATTTTATTGACATTACTAAGAAAAGTCATCAAAGGGGATTTTAATGTGCTGCTCTCAAACCTGAAAGTTCTAGAAGATCATTGTCTCTTGTTGTAATTAAACTTTAACAGGACATTTCCTGGCAGATAGAGGTCGTAGCAAAGAAAGAAAGAAAGAAAGAAAGGGAAAACAATAAGTACAACTTGCTTCAACTTTGAGCCTTATCTAGTCAATATAACAACATAATTTAAAACTCGGTTCCAATACCAAAAAAATAAAATAAATAAATAAATCAAAGAAAAACTCCTTTACATGATAAACATCACAAAACAGTTTAAAGATTTAGTTATCTTGAAAAGAAAATACAATTCACATAAAGAATTCTGAGGCTACATTAGTGGGATGAATGGGTTCAATTATTTCTGTTTTTCCATTAGCGACATAAATCTTTTAAATACAAGATGTTATTGATATTTTTTATTTTTACAAAAAATTTATACCGGTAACATACACAAATACAAACCATAAAATCTTTTCCCGAACAGTCTCTGTAAACAATGGGTGGAAATTTATCATACAGTTTATCATTTGTTATGAAAAAATTCTTACCATAAAAGGAAGTTTGATTTGTAATTGTCACAAGTTTCAGTTATTGATGTTAAATAAAAAATACTGACTGTGTGAACAAAATTGTAATTTTGCTTTTATCTCCTTTTTGTTCCACCAGATTAAATATCATCTGGATTAAATATCATCATTGAATATCGGTATGCTTGAAAATATGATTAAATGCATATACTGTGAGCAGTTACATGATATAAATTACACTTTTTTTAACTATAGTGTCCTGAAGAAGCCCATTTCAGATGAGAATGTTTTTCAATAACAATATTTGAATAACAATATTTATTGTGCTTGAGACATTATGGATACTGTGCAGGTCCACCGTCCTTTGTTTTTTATTGTAATCTTTATCACAATAGTACCACAAAATATTGCAATAAATTCCCAAGTCCCAATGTCCAAAATGTGTGCACTCCTTAACAAGCAACTTGTGCATAATAAAGGTGTGTGGAGAATCTGACTGTTACTTGGAAACAGATGTTTTACTGCAGTGCTGTGTTAAAATCTTCATTTTGCTTTATTTCTCATTCAAAGTACAAAAACCATAAATAACTAAATTTGATCATCTGGTCTAATTAAAGCTTATAACATTTTGTATTTTCACCTTTTAGTAACTGTTAACTTACTAATGTCTCCTTAGTTCTTACACATCGAGTCCTCAATCTATTCCCTACGGATTTGAGTTGCTCTACTTCTTCCTGCCATGTCTTTGGAAGTGACATTGCAAGATCGATCCCAACACACAGGTGCATTAGCTCAATAAGCAGTTTCTGCTTTGTCAAGCAGCAGTTCAATCAATGCCTTCTGTTCACTACATATGGACTGGACAAAGCTGGCAACTCTGATCGCTTCTGATTAGTGAGACTGCAGAATGCCAAAAACTGACTTTTTGTTACAAGAATTATGTCTTCTTGACATTAATTAAAAGAAGCAACAATGTGTTTTATAAAGTATAAATGTGTTATTTACACAGGTTTTTAGAGAATGTTAACAACCAGCTACATTTTCTTATAAGTCATAACGCAACATCTACCTCCCTAATAGGGAGTTGAACCCCTTATTAAAAACAGCCCTAATCCATCACAGTATGGACTCCCTGAAGGTATGCTGTGGTATCTGGCACAAAGATGTTTGCAGCAGATCCTTTAAGTCTGGTAAATTGTGAGGTGGGGCTTCCATTGATTGGATTCGTTTCTTCATCACACCCCAGGGATGTTTGATTGGACTGAGACCCAGGGAATTTGGAGGTCAAGTCAAAACCTCAAACCTACTGCTGTGCTCCATAAACTAACCATGAACTAGCTTTGTTTCATGACGGGGTGCATTACCCTGTCACATAGAGGCAACGGCCTATTAGGGAATGTTCTTTTCTTGAAAGTGTGTTTGCAGCCAACGACAATGTTTATGTATTGTGGTACGCATCACAGACATTTATGGAAATCAGGGCTTGTCAGAATATTGTCCAAAGTATCACATCTTCTCTTCCAACTTGCATTCTTCTCATGGTGTCTCCTGGTCGCTTGCCATGTATTCCCAGGCAAGCGACACAGGTATTTTGATATCCATGATTCATTAAACCAGGACAATTGAATTCACCAATTATAGTCCGCAGATTCACAACAAACATTTTCTCAAGGCACTGTACAAAAAAAGGACACCTTACATTTAAAAATTTTTCATTTCAGTTTTGTGAACAACATGCTCATTGTTGCGGTGTTATGCAGAAGATAGGAGTTTGCCTGTGTACCATAGAGTGGACAGCTTTGCAGTCTAATATGTAACAAACTAATGCACAGTGTATTCTCGTGCACTCTTATCAGAACCAGTAATGACTTCTGCATCAATCTCAGCTCCAGTAGGTAGGCCTGTTGCAATAAACAATAAATCAATTAATCACATGATAAAGGAAAATTACCGACCTCATTTTAATTTATCGCCTTTATCGTTTCTTCCTGCCTTCCTTATTGAATCCGATGCAGATAGATATTAACATGCCTGGATGATGATCATATAGAGTCGGTCATTTTATAAATTCCTAAGAGAAATCCCTTATAAGTATTGCTCCAGTGGATGATACAAGATATAAACTATGCTGCTTTGTAGTTAATTACAATCCTTAGAGCAGGTTGTGAAAGGATAATATTGTAATGTGCAATGTGGACTGATTGACTTGTAAGATCTGAATGGACAGATCAGATTCTCCCAATCAGTATAGGGGAGTTTGTGGTCACATGTTTATTGTAAAGCTATGATCTAAAAGGGACTTATGAAGTGTTATATTTGTTAGAGTAGGACATTTACTACATTTCCTGTTGGTAAAATTAGATTTAAGGAAGTTTAAAAAAAATCTAATGTAGAGATGCATTTAAATAGTATATTAAAATTTACCTTAAAATGTGTCGGTGTCTGGTGCAGGTAAATGGGCTGTTAATATTTTCCATATTTAAGTTCTAACCTGAATGAGATAATTCTTATCTTTTCCTACTCAGACACAGCACAACACAACGCTGTGCAGGGCCAATTGCTGTGTGGAAGCTGTTGAGGTGTGAAGGGAAACTCATACAGAACTGATGGCACTCCACATTGTCTGTAAAATGGAATAATGTGCCATTCAGTACCCATTCACTATATACGAGACTAAACTAGGAGGGATCATGGAGTATCAGACACTTCAAGGAAAGCCGGGAGACGGATGAGAGACGTGGCTAGAGCAAGTTTGGAGGGGAGATGGGTGCATCTGTGTACAGCCTGGACCCTGGATTTTTCCATCTAAATCCATATGGTTTTTCAGGCTTATCTCTCTACTGACAGAGAAAACATAAAACCCCGGAAATCCCATTGTACAAATGTTCAAAGTCAGGTACAAGGGCTGTTTCTGTAATTTTAAATATGGAACTGAACAGATTTATAGAGATGCAATAAAATGTTTAGGGTTCTACTAACTTCTTACTACTTCAAAAGCAAACTTATGAGTTAATGAGAGCAACATAATTGTGTGTGTAATTATATACAACTTAAGAAAAAGAACAGCTAATCAGCCACATGGAGCTAAATTTCAAAGCTGTAATTACTAATTAGGGTGAAAATTGATTACAACAAATATATTTTTAACCACAATCAACAACTGCTGCATTATAGTTCAAAACTACATTAAAGATTTTTTTTTTTAAATATGTATATCAAAAAACAAAACAGCATCCACATAAATTCTGAGCAAGTTCCTGTAACCTGTTCAAAATTTTGGGTCAGAAGTATACCTTTATAAAGGAAAGTAACAGCTACGTAATTGTATCACGATAAAAACATTCATGCAAGTTTCACCATTGTCACAAACTCTATAAGAAAAAACCCTGGCCAGAAATTAATTTTTTTTTTACAATGCAACAGTGGAATGTATATGTATTTTTAGTATTTTAATTTAAAAAATCAAATAATAATAATAATGTAATTTTAAAATGGGTGGCAGCAACATCTTGAAAAAGTTGGGGATGGGGCAACAAAAGTCTAGAAATGTCAAAGGTACGAATAGGAAATTTAGCAGTTTAATAATATTATTAACGGTGAGGAAATGGGTATACAAAGAGTTTCTTGCAGATGTTTAATGTTTCCTATCAGTGCAGTTTCTGAATACAGCTCCACAAATATCAGCAGGGAAGAATTTTTACTACACAACATTCACGGTTCATAATTTGATCAAACCATTTCAAGAATTTAAGAAATTTAATTTCACCAAGAACAAAGCTGAAAGTAGATCTAGGGTGGCACAGTATTGAAAACTGATTCAGGTGTGGAAATTACTAATGTCCACAAGTAATTGTCTTTAAATGCAATTTGGAGTGCTATCCACAAATGTAGCCTGATGATATAAAGCAAAAGTTGTACGCTAACTCCATAGAGGACTGTCATTGTGTTATCTGAGGTAAGGCTCATTACAATGAGAGTGAAATCCCATTCTGTCATCACATTAATTGAAATTAAAAGTTTTGTTTAAACCACGGACAATACTTTGCAGGCTGTCAGTGCACAGTAAACATGTATGTTTTATTGGATTTTCCAAAGCATTGTGTTAGGATTTCACATGTGTGTTGTAGATATCAAGTTAACACCCAATGAAGGCAAAAGGCAAAAACAGATCAGTTACGACACAGTACATTCATCATAAAACTTCCATGAGCCCAAATAAAAAATGTTTTGCAGTGTATGGGCATATGGTGATACGTTTCTCAATTCTCAGAATATTGTCATAACAAAGAAAATATTTATTGTTCAAGTGCAATGTTGACTGTTTCAAAGAAAAAAACAACAACTGTTGACTTTAATATTTGAAAGTCAATTTTTTTGGTATATAAAATTATTCTTAAATCAAGTTTTACATGAGAGACCAGGTCACACAAGATTAAACTCTACCTTTGGAAAACACGTCATTTTTTTATTGCAATCTAACCAGTATGGGTAAACACATAAACCCTTAATGTAAACAGGGTTGGACAAATATCAAAGCGGACCAGTTGAAAGGGTGAAGCCAAACATAAAAAGTCCTCCACCTGGCCTCTTGAATTTGTCTTGCTTTGCCATTTTCTAAGCCAATCTTCTTTTCTGCTCTTTCAGGTTGCCTTGGAAACTGTAAAGGCCCACCAGAGAGGACGTTATGGTAGATAAAGTGTTGATGTGTGAAAGTGCAGTTAGAAAGGTTTGTGCATCTCTTTTTCTTAGAGGGTCCTGCATTCTCAGACAAAAATAAATACATTTGACGGAAGGGCATGAAATAACTGTAGACACATTCAAATCAACATGATATTTTGTGTATAGATTTTACTTATAATATTCATAAATCTGACAGGATTGAAAGGGGAAAAGAACAGTAAAATTCAAGTCACTTCCTTTTTTTGGTATTACCAGCCTTGAGCGCTGAACTTCTACTAAAGTTTCCCATTTCATCACCTTATTCTTAAGAAGCTGTGATCAAATATATTTTTAGAATATTATTTAATTTAAAAAATCATCATTATGTCAAACAGGTGGTTGACCTTGAGAAACCGTGTCCCTGAAATTCCTTGTCATTATTACACACTGCAATATTATCAGAAGTGTTATAATATAGGTTTCATGTAAAAAATACGTACGATTTAAGAGCTGAGAATGTGTTGTTGCAGTTTGTGTGGGAGGTTCGGACAAATCATTATAATTTCACTTATTTTAAATAGCAAAAGTCATTTCCAAATACAAATTTTCAAGATACAAAATGCCAGTTTGCGCAAATTAAGCTGGTATTGAGAGGTTTGCATGTTTGCTCACTCTATATGACGTGGTGTCAGCTGTTCTGGTATAAATAAATAATATCCTCCATGAGATGGCTGTAAATTAAACTGTTTGTTTAAGGTTTGTAGGAAGCCCTCAGGGCACAATTGCTGTGCGGTATTGCTATCCATAAAAGTACTTCTGACTGTTATAGATAACACCATTGTTATTTATAACAATACCTTGATCTGTCAGACCCTCTCCCACATCCTCCATGTATATCCATATTTAACCTTAGTTGAGCGTTGATGTTAAAGATTCAACACAAATCCAAACCCATGCCACAGTTATTCTATGCAAATTCAATTTCATTTCTCTTCAGCTCCTCTCGCAACAAGATGTCGTCTCAAGGTACCTGACTTGTAAAGATATTTTTTTGTTGCAATCAGCCAATGAAAGATTTATGTCTGTTTTTCCACAACACCTCATCTCTTATCTCTCCAACAAATCTTCCCCCCTCCCCCAATAAATCATTCTAAGGCCGGGTCTCTGCTGTCGATTCACAAAGAGTGAAAATGCAGCTGACCACGGCAAACATTGTCTGTCAGTGAAAAGGAAAGCTAGCACTACTAGCTCGTACGTTTCTGAGGAGGGGATGATTTTGTGAATTGCTCTGGTACTGTATGTTTGTATGCAGATTTTCATTGCGATCGCCATTTGTAAAGATTCAGCTCTGTTCTATTGCAACACAGAACTCCAAGTCCTTCAGCAATCCAATAAAGAGCAATCATTACTTTGGCATGGCTTTTGACAACGTATCTGTTTAATGAAAGCAAGGATTATTTCATTAAATACACAGTTTGAAAAAAATCAAAGAAAATAATTTCATAGAAAAACTGCCACAGATGATTTGACAAAAATTACAACTTGCCTGAACAAAAGACATTGATTATGACCATAACATTTAAGTAGTCAGCAAGTGAATAATGAACTGTCAAAGTATGAAAGGATTTGTGGGGAAAATTGGCCATGGCTCATCAATGAATTTGTCTGATGAATAGTTGTGTATCAAAGCAATCTAGTGGACACAGAAAAGATTGAACACATCAACAAAGGAGGAGGCACTTGGTTAGCATCAATTATTTTAATGAGTCAATGCACCAGTTGCTGCATAGCCATCACTGAGTATTTCATCATGGATGGTAACGTGAAACCAGCGCAATCCTAATGATATACGAGACTCAACAGCTGTTTAATAATAAAAAGTAGCACATTCAATTCATCTTATACTTGACTTCAGTCCCAGTGAAAAACAAAACATCAACAGCTTAGGGGACTCAAGGGCTCCGTGAAATGCAACAAATAAGACATCCATAAAATAAACAGCAAAAACATGTTATGATTACGTTCATATATTCTATTTTTAGAAACAAGCTGGTGAACAGTACACCAATAATGGAAAAAAATAATACATTCAAAGATCACAAAATTGATTCTGACACGCATAATTAAGCTGTGCCGTGTCACGCATACATCACAGCACAATTGCACTCACATCTCCTGTCAGTACTTCAGTAGATGGCAGGAATGCGTCGTTTACTTGATTTTGCCAGATACAATTAAACTAAGAAAAAAACACACCAACTGTTTTTCAAGTTAATGTGCATCTGGAAAGATGCATACTACTGCATCACTATGCAGAAATGCATCTCTCCAGTTGCATCTTGAAAAACAGATTTTCTTTTTGCGACTTCAAGTTGTATATTAGATTAGAAACACTAGATTCCACCCTCAACTCCAGCAATATGTCCAGAGTTTGTTCAGCCTGCACTGCAGTGCAGGGTAAGAGAAGCCAACAGAATCTTCTTTTACTTTTTTTTTTTAATATATATAATTACCTCTGAGAAGTAGGAACAAAAACTTCAGAATCTGAAGAGGAAAAAGCAAAAAAAAACACCATAAAATGAGAAACTTTAAAGAAATACAAGGGTTTCCTGATTTATGGGAATTATGGAAATGGAAAAGTTTGGGAAGTACAATTAACAAAACCTGAACACACACAAGATATGCAAAACCCAATCATTCAAATATGCACTCTCTGTTCACTGTGACTGTGTCTAGTCCTTTTGAGAATTCAATATATTTAATGTTATAAGAATCAAGCTACAAACTCCTCATGTGTTCAATTAATGTTGATTGTCACCAGCAGAATTTGTAAGTGTATTTTTTACATGAAAATGAAATTTCTCTTAGTGTATTTTAGTATTTCCCTAGATCCCAAATATAAAATAATCTATTTTTTTAAATAGTCTATAAGTAGTATACCTTGCAAGCCCTTTACATGACTTGTGTTTTCCACAAGTCATGTAAAGGGCAGTAAACATGTCTAAGATGATTTTTTTAGCAAGAGGAGACAAAAGATTTCCTTCTTAGCTAAACACTGCATGTGATGACATACTAAGAAGGTAATTCAGCAATTTAATTCAATTGTGTCCAAGTAGGAATGAATTCATAGGCTGCAGGACAGTAGAGTATTGGAGTTTAAGAGCTTTTTATTGCAAAAACTGTGTCACCCCTTCACCTTTAAGTTTTACTTGGTTTATCAAACGAAATCCCCCAAAGTAAGAAAAAGTTTGACTGTTAAAAAAAATTCTAAAATAAATAAATAAAGGGGTACAAATTATTTTGCAAGGCACTAAATTTTAAAAAGAATAAACAATAAAAGAGCCCCAACCTACAAACAATAATTATGTTGATAAATATGTGCGATCTTAGCCATTAAAACATTATTAATGAAGAGCAGTACAAAGAACAAAGTATATATTTTCTTAGGCAATGTAATACATCTGCACAAGTTTCTATGCAGCTTTGGAGTAAAAATAGGATGTAGGATCCTGTACTTGAAACGTAACTGTTGTAATTAGAAAGTGTTGTACTTAAGCATAAAAATTTAAGTGTTTAAAACACAAAGGTAATAAACACGTCTTAAAATGATGGCTCAAGTTTTTATGGGAAAACATGATTGCGGACAGCATTAATTCAGCTCCCTGTGAAACTGGGATTACATTTTGCTTTCAAAAAGGCTCAGAACTTTTCTAGTCTAGCATTTCAAGTCCCAAAGCATAAATGGACACAATTGCACTACAAGTCCTAACCTTTTCTGCCCAGAGTGATTACACCTTGCACAGAAATTTCCAGTTCAACATGAAAAGGGTGAAATAAAATCACAATACTTTCCATCTATGTCAATGTCAAATTTATTTATATAGCACTTTAGAAACAGGTGTAAAACTGCACCAAACTGCTGTACAAAAACAATGATAAAGTAAGTTGGTGAAAAGAAAGAGAGAAATAATACAAGAAAAAAAGAAATCTATGTATATTGTTAAAATAATAACAGAAGAGCTACTGTATCAGGCCTCAATTGAATGCCAAAGAATAAAAATTAGTTTTATGAAGCGATTTAAAATGATGCAGGATTTGGGCAAATCTAATCTGGAAAGGTAGATTATTCCAGAGAATAGGAGCAGCAACAGAAAAAGCCCAATGTCCTTTTCTCTCGAGTCGAGTCCGAGGGACTTTCAGTAGCAGCTGATTATTTGATCTTAAAGTTCTTGACACAGAATGAAATTTCAAAAGATCCTGAAGATAAGGAGGAGCTAACCCATTTAGAACGATATACGTTGTTAAAAGAATCTTAAAATCTATTCGATATGAAACAGGCAGCCAGTGTAAGGACCTTAAATGCTCACCCTTCCGGGTGCCTGAAAGAAGCACAAGGCCAATAACATACCAAATGGTATCACCTCAGTCCTAAATGCACATACATACTTGAATGTGCACTCAAAAATTAGATATGATCTAACAAAAACAAAGAAAAACAAAGCCATCTCACTGCATAGAAATGCATGGGTCACTGACTTTAAAGATAAAGTTTTCAAACATAGGTCAACCATGGCAAATTGCCCTCAAATTGTACACAATTATCACACCTACACAGCATGTTTAACCTTCTCAGGGTTCAACAACTGCTTTTCATTAACCTGGCAGCACAAACACTTTATACAGCATGTGTTATTGTGCAGCTGTATTCTGTATGTAGAACATTTCTGTTTAAATGCATACTAATTAACATATTGAGAACTTCACTTAACAGCGGAGCAGAAAACAAATCAGCATTCCATATATACTCCATCAGCTGAAAAAACCGACTAACTGAAGTAACTATTTGCATTGTTGCATGCACTGGTTTTAAATGTTATTTAACCAATTATGATCCCTTAACAAAAAGAGAACTATCCCCTCATCTGTCGGGGAAAAAAACCCACTAAGGTTACCCAAGGACAGACTAGAAAAATGACATTACCAAGCAGCAAATCCACAAGCCACTTTAAACAAGGGAACATACTATTGTGATCAGGTTGTACAGGACTAACACACCGATAACTTTTTGGCGAGTTTAAATAAAGCAGGTAACCACTTTACTAGCAAAGTGGTTTCGAGGTTACATTTGATCCCTTTATCCCAAAAGGAGAAAAGAGAGCAGTTTGGCTTTGTGGAGCTTTCTGGGGAGATGAGCTAACCCTCTAAAAAATGCATGGCACTGGAAGAGACAGAGCTCTGCATGAGTAACAGCACAGCAAATCTGCCATGTGGCGTTGCTTGTGTTTCTCTGATATGGCTGTTAGGATGACCTCGATCAGTGTGGTGCAAAAAGACTCCCTATAGCTTCATCTATTACCCGAGACAATGTTGTCATTATTGTATCTTTGTAGTGACAAAAGTATATCATGATTATTTTACACTTACCATCACAATGTGTACCACATTAAAAGAAAAAAAAAAAAAACACCCTTGCTTCATTTTGAGAGCACATTTAACCACATTTTGTTCATTTTGTAGAATGTTGATGCATCAGACTCAACATTTAAAACATGATACTATAATTAAGAGACGACGCAATTCAAAATGTTTAATTTGAAATCAAAACAGAAGCACAGAGCTAAAGTTCACTCTTACTGCCTGAATAGATAACAGTATGACATTTTTAATTATGAATGGTGTGTGCAAATTCCTTAAAGTCACTTGAAGTGTTACCATTACTATAACTAGCAGCAGATGTTCTGATTTTTTTTTTTCATTGTTTCATCACACTGAATCGAAAGCCAGTAAGACTTCCTTTTTCGACAGGTGACCTAAAAAAAAAAAAGCAGCTTGAAACATCCCTTTTATTACGGCTGTGGTGAATTTATTCTGAGCTTACACATGCTTTCAAATTGCCTAGTGAAATATGTATAAAATATAACACCAGGCAGATGTAATAGAGTAGAATGATTTATTAGAAAAGGACATTTGCACAGCTCCTGAAACCCTGGAAACCTTCCCAAAGTAAGCGCGTCACAAGGAATAATGACCATTTTGTGCACGCTCTACTGAGCAGCAGATGTGAAGTCTAAACGAGAATTGTGTGTCCATTTGTGCAAATGGATGTGATTGGATAGTGTGTGTGAAGTGTTTGTGACAGTGCAACATCAGTGCGGTGCAGGAATGTTTTTTTGCCACCTCCTATCTGTCCTAACCACAGGCCGGACTATGTCTTGCAACCAAATCACCCAAAAAGTGGGTAAAGGCGGAAAAAAGATCATAATAAAAACTGTGTCCTGCTTAGCCTGTAGAAATGACAAGCTGGCATATGGCTTGTGCAGAAACAGCAACTGTTAAATAATGGTCTTCACTTGTGAGGTCTATAAAAAAAAAATAGCAAAAAAGGGAAGGCATTTCAAATCACCAGAAACACTTCAATCTTTTGCAAAGCTTAGCATAAATGAGCATCACAAGATGAATATAAACTACTCAGTGAAGTTTCCATCTCAACTGATGTAATTTAAAACCTCCATATTGTATGACCACACCCAAGTAATTAAAGTATGTTTTATTTATATATCCAAAATCACAAAGTGGCTCACAGAGACAGGAAATAAAAAAAGGAAAAAAAAAAAAGAAGAAGAATTACATTAAACTTACAAAAACAATCACGTATTTTCTTTTATCAAATACTGTGATAAAAATCAGGAAAATTATGTTTGAAAAATTTTGCAGGAAATGGTATGTGTGAGAGTATCTAAGCAACAATAATCAAACATGATATCTTAGACACCCGAGAAGTTGACTTCTTTTTTCATTAACCTGGCAGAAACTAAAAATAACCACAACCTACCGAACAGAGATCTGCTTACTCACAGTCAAACACTGTATTTTTCAAGTAGCAACAAATGTGGGCACACAGTAGTGTTTGCAGATAAAGGGTAGCTCAGTTCATCTCCTCAGAGCAAACATTGCACCACATGAATAAACATACCGCATCGAGAACACAAAAAGGAAGAACTTTTTACTTTTTACTTGAAATGCATTCTGCTGTGATGGAGGCAAAGTTTCTCTTTGGTCAAAACCACCGGAGCATTTAATTTGTCTCCGTTTAAAAACAAAATGAAAATTAAAGTAGACACATAATGCCGAAGCAACGTCAAAACTTTTGTTTTGCTTAAACACTAGTATAAATGTAATAGCGTTCGGACGCTGGAATGTCAGGAGATGTAGTTGAAACAGCAGCAATTTCATTACTTAGATGAAAGTTTTGACTTTTGTTTAAAAGATATACATTTTAGACTTTTTGGCTAAATCAAAGGACTGTTTATTATTTCAGTGAAATTCTATTAATTCTTTTAAGAAATACTTTGATTTCTTTCTAAAATATGCATTAAATTCACAGTCAGTTAGGTATTACCTTTGCTTAGAAATCTTTAAAAAGGTTTAAAGCATTTAGCTGGTTTATTACTTCTATTGTATATAAAGGCAAGTTTGGGTTTTTTGTCTTACATTTTTGGATTTTTTTTTTAAAAGAACTCACTGGTTGTAATCAATTTTACTTCAAGCATTGTTACTCTAGTAAAGCAGCTCTGCTGTCTGCGACAGACACACTAAAGGGAGATAAAACTGTGGCTCAAGTCCTCCATTTTTATTCTGCCACACCAATCACCACCTTCAAATTACTACATTGTACAATCTCTTCCTTTCTTAAAGGCATCACGGGAACAGTTCTTTCTTTAAAACTCTTGCAACCAAGTACTTATTTATTAGTTGCGCTTGTTTCCCCAGAAAACTTTCCAAAATTTGATGAGTCATCATGATGGTTTATTGTTTCACTAATGCTCAGTAATTTCACCAAATCTCAAATACCTGCATTCACCTTATCTGCTTACCTCATTTTCTGAATTTTGATGTTTTATTTCTTTATTACCACACATTTAACATTTGAATTTGTTGAACCTGTAAAACATTGTCTGAGAGTATATGTTACAGACTAAATCTATTTCAGGCTTCAGAATTTCAGAATGTGCTGCAAAATGCAATAGGAGCAAGGTGGTTAGCTTCAATTAAAAAAAATTTTTTAAAAATCTTTTCCAGAAATATGTTGCCTCTTAATGTCTCTGTGCCACAGACAAACATACTTCAGACAATTTAGACAAATATCCAAAAAAATAGATTGTACTCCAAGGTTGTTTATTGCACAGAAGATTTTAAACAAATGTAGAGGACAGACATCTGACTGTTAACTAATAATAAAATAACTTCCAACTGCAAAGGAATTGAACATATACGTACACGTCCAGTAAAGGTCAAAGAAATGAATTTCAGTTCTTGCTTGGGTTCTGAGAAATGTGACTGGTTATTTTCTGTTCATCAGATTCTTACAGATTCTTATCAGTGAATATAGCAAGTATCACTTGTTGAATAAACACTTGTCCTCATACAGATGCAGCACAAAATGTGCCATATTTACTTTGGTACTGGCATCTAAAGCTAAAGTCTTATCTTCAAATACCAATCCCAAGCTTTCATAATTCACACTGCCTTCAAAATGCAGATCATTACTCTGGTTTCAAACCCATCTCAGGAGATTCTCTACAGTCTTTATGCAGATATACAGTTTTGCTGTAGCCCAGCTAATGCATAAGAAAGTACATTAGGCAACTTCTATGCAAATTGCAAAACACTGAAAATGTGTATGGTATGCATCTACATAATTTTATGGAAGCAAGAACAATGCAGCTTTACTTAGTCACTAAGTATCACCAATATCACTCCTCTTCGGGGGGTTTAGTAAATGAGAAACATTGTCTATTCCTGTTCCAAGGGAGTTAAATCAGACTGCACTCAGAATTTGCTTTAAGATAAGGTAATTTTACAACCTGTCTGAATTAAAGTAAGATATCAAAGCCGGTCACGTATGTATTGTGTTGTTTTCATAATCAAATACACTTCAAATTTTTACAAACTATGGTTTTGAGCAGTTTGAAGCAATGTAAAAATTTAAAGCAGTTTCTTAGTTGTTTTTTTTCATAATCAAATACACTACAAATTTTACAAACAATGTTTTGAGCAGTTTCAGGCCATGTAAAAAATTAAAGCCGTTTTTTTTAGTTTTTAACATATAGCCAGAGCAAAACTGCATATTTAATTCTCATTAGCTTAGGTGGAATGAATACTGTATGGGTTTATTAGTAAACAGCACAACAGTTCTCTAGTTTAATTGGTTGTGAGCTGTAGAACAGTGTACAAATGAAATAATAATAAATGATAAATGATGAAACAGTTATTCGTCTTGACTCAGTTTATTACTCACAAAAATCCAATACTACCAACATGACCATAATGATGATAATGTGTGAGCTAAATATTTGGAAAACCTACTGTGATAAATAAAGCTGTCCACATAAAGTTAATAATAGCCATGAAAGTGTTTGGAATCACCTCAATTACTTTTGCACATTCGGCCTAACCAATTCAATTTCAACAAAGCAACCAGTAACAATATGCAAAAAACCTTTTTATGTGAAACAGAAATGCACGATCATGGCCATAATTACTACCTTTCACTAAATATTTATTATTCCTTGTGTTTCTAAAAAAAAAAAAAAGGAAAAAAAAAAAGTCAAGATTGGAGAATTGGTGCCGAGTATATTTATCTTAACCTCCGTCATTACTTTCATTTGGAGAAAACACATCACTAGAAGGACAAGGCTCAGTTATCAATCAGACACTAAACTCTCTCACGCTCTGCTGCTCTCTCATCACCTTTATTTAGTCAGCCCCCACTTTCCTTTCTCTCAAACACAGAGCGGGATGGAGGAGAAGTGCCAAGGCTGGTTGAGTTAGAAGATGGTCAATAATCTAGATCAGCTTTAATGGATGCATAAAAAGCAATACAGCCGCACAGACACTCCCTTGAGCCTTTTTTTTTTACATGAAAAAAAAGCAACTTATCAGAAGACAACATGTTTTAACATGCTTCAAATTTTAATCTAAGAGAAATATATTTACTTGACTGCTTATAAATATTGACCGTTTTTTTCCCTCTTTATACAAGCACCTATGAAGATTAGCTCGATAGGGGATGAGGATGCCTGAAACATGCAGAAGAGTTGGCTGAGGTTTTGCTTCACATGACCCAGTTGGGAAGCACATTGATTATGCAACAGAGACAGACATGACTTGATGATGATCACAGCAAGTCATTAAAGAAAGAGGCAGAACAGGGAAGACAATACATATAGCAGGAAATACTAAGAATCAGAAAGAAGGTGCAGAGCGCATAGAGGAAAAGGAATAAGAGATAAATAAGGGAAAAAAGATACAGTGGCTATGCACAAGGATTGCAGCAACATATGAGAAAATAAGAGTGCTTTAACACTCCCAGTAGATATTTTCTGAGGCTTAGCAAATGTTCCCAATTCCCTTTGCCTCCTTTAGCTACTTCTCCATTGCTGCAGATTAAACATGAGTAAAGAGTTTGGAAAGAGACAGAGGAGAGGGGAAGGAAGAATATGGGATGGAGAAAAAAAAGAGTTTTGTGGTTGCCATGGTGACAAGAGGGGAGAGATTCCAGAGTGGTCTCGGCCATTACGAAGTGTGTTCGGGAGATGGACTGTGCAGCTCTTAGGCTTATTGCAGTGTGGGCTGAAAAAGAACATATCTAATATAAACGAGACGAGCTCACACCAAAATGGTGGTTGGTAAGCATAGTCTTAATATAAAAAGGAAGTTGGTGTGCTCAGGCTTTACTGCCAAAAGCTCCACTTTTAGAAGCCAATTAGCTTGAAACAGATTCTGTGACATTTGCATCCAAACATACTAAAGGCAAAAAATCCAACTAAAACCACTCATCATTAACCTCTTTAAAACAAGAAATGTAGGTTTCTTTTCACCCTCCTGTCCAAAATGATCCCTTCCCCAATAAAACAGAGGATTACTTTTTGTAATTTGTGTCTCAAAGGAAAGCTAAGACATGTGATTACTATAAAAGTGCAAGTCAGAAGATGTACAGTATGTTACTGTTACAGAAGACATAAACATACCTAAACAACCCATATTTTTCCACTGTATAAATGTTACATTTTTATCTCTGCCTAAAAAAATTTATTCTTAAACCCACCTTTGAATCATGTTATACCTATAGAGTAATATCAAATTATATTATTACAACTTTAGATGCTAAAAGAGTGAGCCTAAATAGACTAACAGACATTTTAACACAGCTTTGGAAGGCAGAATGTCCAATTTGCCTTTTGGGTACGTCTTGTCAACATATCTGCCATTTGATCTTTCTCATACACCAACAAGAAAATTAATTACTGATAGTGCAGTTTCTCATGCTATTCGTGTAAAATTGCTTTTGACTCACTTTGACACTTCACTCAGACATCTAAACATTTTCCAGTTTGCATAAGCTTGTCCCTAAGCACAAGACAGAATCTCATTAAAGCCACTAACTGGTCAATCTTGATGAGTCAACCAGCCAGAGTCAAGAGAATTTTCTTTGTGCAAGTCATCAAAATTTATTTAAAATCAGTACAGGGTCAGAGAAGTACATGTTACCAGCAGTATTCAGAGCTTGAAGAGAAATTTGGACCACAAATATATAGATATTTTTTTCCTGTCTTTTTACTGCTAACACTAAGTTTTTGTCAGACAGGGGGTGGGACACAAATTCTTTGTAAAGAGCAATGTCTTTGCCTTAAAATGTGTGAGGTTTGCTAACCGTGGTGTCAGCACTAGCAGAGAGGTGAACAGGAGCTGTTTTCATGTCTGTGTTAGATGCCCAAATAATTGCTTGGGCTTGGAGTCTGTGTTTAGTTTCTGTGGCATTGCTTGACGAGGCGATCGGCTGAGTTGTTCCTCAGTGTTTTGGTATCCTTCATGGTTGGATTGGTGCTTTTTAACAATGACATCTGTCCTGCACACATCTTATGCAGCTCCCTGGAGGGGGGACTATATTTATACCAAAAAGTAAAGACATGAAACAAAGGATTCAGAAGTACCTTCATTCAGTTTTTTTTAATGCTCATCAGCTGAGAACTGCAATTTTAAGATAAACTGAACCTTGGTTATTATTTTTGGACACTTCAGAACAAGGCAAAGCAGTTTGCTGAAGTGCCAAAATGTCGTTGCTTTCCAATGTCTGGAAGCAGTCCTTCAACCTATAATTTACTGGAACCTTTAAAAAATGTTTAGAACATTTGCAAGAACATACTTAAAGTCAATATGTAAACTATTGCAAAATAAAAATTCAGACAGCAGAGCAGAATTTGATGCAATGAGTAGTGTTATTATGCCAACATACATGTGACAAGTATAAGTTTATAAGATACCCCAGGCGTTCGCCACAACCCCCCAAAAAAGAAAAAAACGTTTAGACCTACACAGGCATCTATTTTTGATAACGTAACCGCGGGCAATATTCATGCATCATATATGACAGTGAATTGATATCACATTTCCAATCTTGTAAAATAAGTGGGCCAAGCAAATCACTCCATCACACATGCATCCACACTTTTCACTTTGGACAAATGCACAAGAGTTCAAACTCCAGGTTAGCTGTTTCTTTATTCGCCTAAAGCTGCAGGTGAATAAAGTCATTCTACAAAACCTAATAATGTACATATTCTTGGAATGAACGTGCTATGCAGTTTTGCTACTTTCAGAAATGAGAGATTATGTGCATAAATGAGATTATGTGCAAATCCTGTATGCAAACAGGCTTGTGGTTGTCCATCATACTTTAGTGCTACGAAATGACCTGCAAAAGTAAACATCAATCATCTCAACAATAGACTCAAACAGAGTTTAAAATGAACAACTTAACTCACACCGAGCATAAGGCCGGAAGGAGCAAGTTTGCAGTACATATGAATACTATGTAACACCAGGTAAAAGTATCATGTTTAAGGTATCATGTTTACATCATGGAGGCTACATAAACATTTTTGTGTCACTAACTTGCTCATTGATGACCATTCTGCACTGTTGCTGACTGAAAACTAAATTCAATGAAAGCATAGCAGCAGGTACTGATAGTGGCTTCCAGTCAAACAGCCTTTGCACTGATCAGCTAAAAGCAACACATCATATCATCCTGGGGTTTCTCAGCTTCCAGTCAATATTAATTAACCACAATTTACAAAGACCTTATTGTGTTCCTTTGTGGCAAAACATAAATGAAATGTTCCCTTTAGCTTTATGTCTTTGCCAAATGTTTCAGATAGACCATGTAGCATCAGTGCATAAATTGTGTCCTATGCACAGCTAAAGAGAGCCGGTTCTTATTTGCATATCACTTCTATTTTTCACAATCCAATTAACATTCACTGTAACTTAGAGGGCAGCACCACATGTCAGCACAGCAGAGCACTTATCTTTTCCCCTATGGCATAGGTCGTTCTAGTAGGGCTTGCCAGTGTCATGCGAGGAAGGAGACAGGTAATTATGACTTTGTACAAATTCCTCCTGTTGCCGAATGCACTGAAATTATCACAGGAGTAAAAAGCTCTATTATTTCACGAAATGCATTGTGTGGACAAATTGTTGATGAAGTGTTTTATCATCATGATAAGGATGCTCAACCAGGCCAAGCAGAATGTTAGATTTCTGAGACACATTTTATATAACCTAAAATAGCTATAGTCCTTAAGGACATAAAATATCCGTAGTCGATAAGGATATATTTTTTTAAGTAGCCACACAAGTCAACCAACACACTCCTGGCAGATCCAGCATGTCAGTAGAGGTCAACTAAATACCTGGAGTATCAGATAAGCAAGTAGAGGTATACAGTAAATTATTTCTCTTTCCTAATGCTTTTATCTCCTCTGATAAAACGACATTTGACTTTGTAAAGGAATTTCAAACGCTGAATTAACGATTAGAATTCTGTAAATAAAAATTATAGAACTTATTGGCAACTTGCACAGCTTTTTTCAAGATCCTATCAGTTCAATTCTTTTGATAAAAATATGTATTCTGCAACAGCGATAAAAACAAATAAAAAAAACCTTTGGCATTTATGAAACATCTAACCAGTCTTACCTTCATAAACTGCTTTAAATCCCTGCCCGCTGACAGCATAATCAGATAGCAGCCACAAGGTGAGTCTGGAGCCTGTACTCACAATAGGTGAAGGCAGCTGGAACCCAGTTAACCTGAGGGGGGAAAAAATAAAAAAATAAAAATAAATCAGTCTTGTGATCAAAGCCACAATACAATTGATTGCAAAAGTATAAAAAAAAAACTCAAGTAAGTTTGCTTTGTATTTTTCACCTAAATGCAAACTTACCAAAGCAATTGTAAAGAAAACTTGGTTAGCTCTGAAATCATCTATACACTGTCAAAAAATCCTAAATAAAACATGACAACTTGACATATTTAGCATTTCTTTAGCAAATGGTTTGACTGCAGTTACTGCAGACATAAACCTGCAGTGGAGTCAGTGTGGGAAGAAACACAAACAGAGACAGATACCAAAAAATTTAAGACCGAGTACATAGTCATTTTTACCAATGTGTCATATTTAGATGGGATTTTTCAATGATCAACAGTTTTTGAGGTGTTTAAAAACTTTCTAAATTCTCAATTTAACAAAAAAGATTTAATTAAGAAGCAAAACCGACTGATATGATTGTGTCAACTTTCTAGTTCTATAACACATTTCAGCTCCAATCAAACAAGTAATTAGTATTTTGGTAAACATTACTTTCTTATAATTTCTTAAGGCTTGGTAGTAGGAAAAAAGAATATGTAAATTTCTTGTTTGATTAATTGAATTAGTTTCAAACGTAACAAAGTCTGACCATCCTGCACTTTTAAAAATGGAACAAAACAGTTTCAGCACCAACTGGCAGCTAATAAAAACTGTGATCATCACACCTCTGAGATCCAATAACACATCAAAGATCCAAAAACACCTACATTTAGGGATGGAAAAGGTGCTATTTTTATCTTTGTAATTCACATTGACAAAATGCAGTAGAAATTATCTATTAACCTTTGTGCTATGTTTGATTTGCAAGTTCCAAATGTTCTAAAGAAACATCAAATGAGGATTCAGTTCCGAGTACAGGCCAAAACATCAAATAAAACCATACCACAAGTCAGTAAATATTATTATGCAAACTAGAACTTTGATGTTGAAACCAAGCCACTCAGATGTATATCATACACAGACACTCTAGAATCAGCACACCAGATCAAAGACATTGAAAATGTATACATTATTGTAGTCAAATTGAATACACTGGATTTAAAAAAAATAATAATAATAAAAAGTGTGTCAGTTTCTTGCCTCTTTGACTGTATGTATTTTAATCAATTGCATGGCCTAGTAAATGGTACTAAGCTGAATGAAGGTGACATCACCATCTCACATTTTCCTTATTACTTTTTTCATATTTAAGGATAAATTGTTTGATTAAAAAAGGAAAAAAAAAACTTCTATATCTTCTATGTCCCCACATGGTCAGATAATTGCTCAAATATTCCAGAAGTCAGTCATGCCATGAGTCACTTATTTTCTAGCTTTTACAAAGGGCGCTATATGAACAACAACAACAGTATAACGCGAGACTGAGTAATTGCATTTTTAGGGCTTTGCTGAAATTTTTGATGCACCGTCATATTAATTGTCTTGTAATATTGAACATGTGTTTTACATTAAGTGTATCAGAGCTGCAGCATCATGCATTGGGCACTTCCAACATGTTTAGCTTGTGGCAGCCAAACTGAGTAAGCTACAGTTCCAAATGCGTAGAAGGCAATGCCAGATTGTTGTTTGTTTTTTTCCCCCCACATTGGCATTGCATCACTCTACTCTACTGAAAAGAAGTCATATATAAAATACTGTGATATTGGTTTAAATGAGCACCACAAAACAATCTAATTAAGGTAACAGCACGACATAATAAACTTGTCTGGTCATGTTTCATTCAGCCTGAAATCATTCACTTAACACATAGCTTATTGAACACCTAATGTCAACTTTTTAGACTCGTTCCACTCTATAAAGAACTGAGTGTGAGAAAAATCTATTTTCCATGAGAAACACTTAAAAACTACTGCAAAATTTTATATATTTTTGTTGAAGTCGAATGTCTCAAAAGCTAAATAAATATTAGCCCTAATCCTTATCAAGAAACCCTCATGATAAACTATTATCCATTTGTGAAAAAATGATTTTATTTAATTTTATTTTGCTTGATGGTTACATAAAATGTTTCAAATCAAGGAAAAGGACAACACACAAAGGCATATTTTGTTGAGAAACAGTAGTAAAAGAATTTGGATACCTAAAGGTGTTGCTACTGGAAATCAGAGCTAATGTGTGACGGCATTAGATTTGTCACTCTGCAGCCTCCAGACACCATCCATCATAAAATCAGTGGGTTTCTAGTATATCTGTACTAAAAGTTTGCACACATTTTAGATATGCTTAAACACATGCATGTTTATGTACCTTTCCTGATGTGTTTCAGTTTTGTCCACCTCACCTAATTTAAGCTGAATTTAGTCATATCTAAATAAAAACATATATAAAAAGTGATAATGTAGCTCTTTCTCAAGAGAGTTTTCCTCCAAACATTTTATCTTAGCCGTTATTGTTTGAGTCAATGAATGATGCCCACTTTAATGCCCTTACTCTTAATCCACAGCCAGTGATCTGATAGCTGGGGAACTAACTTCTATCTATCAAATTTTGTTGTCTCGGTAGGTGATCTTGCAGCTTTTTCTTGGATTTGTATCCCCCATGTCCAAAACTCTGCTCCCACTTGAACTGAAACAACCTGTATGACTCATCTTTACTGTTCCTACAAAAACAAAAAATATTCAGACTCGTTTTAACGTTGCTATCCTACAATCAAAACTTGAAATACATCTTATATTATGGATCTAAACACAATCAACGAAGAATAGAATGAACATGATTCATTCATTCAAAAAAAAAAACAAAAAAAAAAAAAACAAATCCCCAAAATATGCTGTGCATTTGTATTTAGTGCCCCTGAGGGAAAAGTTCCTAGAAACAACTTGGTTTGACCCTGCCACCTCTTTCAAAGGATATTTGATGGCACCAATCTGGGAACATCAAATTGAAGTCTTGCCACAGATCTCCAATTGCATTTAGGCTCGGACTGTGACAGGACCATTCACACCCTTAAATGTGTTGATCTAAACTGTTCCACTGTATCTCTGGCAGTATGTTCAGTGCTTTTCTACTTCTGAAAGCTGTACCTCCACCACAGTCTAAATCATTCTCCTGCATAAAACCAATTTTCTTTCAGAATTGCCCTGCATTAATATCCATTTTCCCCATCAACTCTGAGCAGCTTCCCTGTGCCTACGTCTTTTTGCCAGTCTTCCATGAAGGTCAGATTGCAGAGAAAACAGCTACTAGTTGTCCTACCAAGATCCTGGCACCTGAGCTGTAGCTCTCAGCACCTCCTGCAGAGAAAAAAATTCATTCTTCTTTGCTTCTGTGATCAAATTACTTTGCTTGCAAATAATTTAAGGGGATGGGCATATGTTGGCAGGCCTGCACTTCAATTTTCTGATAATTTACTGAAAAGGGCTCAAATTGTTCAGTGCTAGATTATTTTAGAATAACAATCGAGCATGCAGTTTCTACACTAAATTTTCTAAAAACACTTCCGATTTTGTTTTATAGTACACCTGTATTTTTACAGATTAAATTACACTGAGGTGGAAAGTAATTTCTAATATAAGTAAGTTCCTAAAACAATTTATTATGCTGGGTTTTTATTTAGGGATACCAAAGGAGGGTGAATACACACACAAACCTTTTAGATTTTTTAGAACAAAATTGACAACCATTAATTTTTCATCCATTTCCCATCATCCTAGTGCTATAGAATACCAAAAAGATTCACTAAAGCTGTTCTAAATGTTAAATTCAAACTTAAAAGTTAGTATATTTTATCTGTGTACATGAATGCTTACGTTGAGGACTTGTATAATAAATATTCTAAAAATTAGGTTGGGATTGTGCATTAAGTTTCAATTCAAATTAAAGCAGTTTTAGATCTTTTCAATGACTGAATCAGTTACACACACACACATACATACATATATATATATATATATATATATATATATATATATATATATATATATATTAGTCTAAGACTAATCAAATCTGTTATCTTTCATTATAATGTTGCTAATTACGCAAAACCCCAATTAGACCAGTCCATTATTCAAAATCTTATAGCAGAGCATCTAATTCATAACCAGTAAAACACTAAGTCATAAAAGCTTTTATATACTTTAAAAGTGGGCCAATAAAATAAAGTTTGTCAGTTTAATTGTGATTTTGAAAAGGAAAACTTAAAAGAGCCACAAAAGTATCATCACAAATTTTTTAAAAGGTGCTAGGATTAATCAGCATATCTTACATCACGAGGCAAAGTAATTATGTAATTTTGGCAAAGAGCCACTTTGTGTTAGGAACATCATTCCACTGCAGCTTTGCCATTTTTAGCAATCAAAACAATTTACCACCCAGAGAGCGGCAGAGATCTGTCACAAACCCAGACATACACAGGCAAATTGAAACGCAGGTGTCCTCCGCTCATTTATTGCGCATCCCCACGAACTGATCTGCCTGTGCATGTGGATCGCCATGAAGAATCAAAATCCTTGTGTACAAATTCTAACAGAGGACAGTGTTGCTTGCCAAACTCAGCTAATCGTTGAAAAGTCACTTATTTTTTCCCCCCGTTTGCAACATGTGCCCTCTCTCTCTCATTACGTTTCCATTTTATATAATTTATTACATCCCACTTTTTTATTTCTAAATATTAAAATGAGTACAAGTGTCACAATGCAGGGGAAAAATCCCCACAAACACTGCCTATGGATGATAAACTAAAAAGAAGATATGCAAATACACGCCTGTGGCAATCCAAGAAAGATTGCCACATGTTAAACGACAGGACACATGTCCATGCAAATAGCCCTTTTACTTGACCACAAATTGAGTTGGAAGGCAGCCATCTTGGTCCAGCAGCAGCAGCAACACTGCGGGAAAGTGGGGGATTAGATCGAGGGTGTAATGCAGAGCCCGAGGAGAAGGGGCGGTCAACAAACTGGGAGGGATTCTCGCAGCGTCCAAATCGCGATCGTCAAGCATGAGCCAGATATGGCCCTGAATCACATGCCAAGCACAGATAAAATTGGAGACACACAGACGCCGGTTTAATGTGTGAAGGCTGGAAAGATGACATTTTGCTATGCAATACGGGCAACGGCAATCTGTGAATTTGTGAAAATGAAAAGGGGGGGAAAAAAACTGCCACGGGAGTCTGCTGTTGTCGAGGGAAAGCTGCAAGAAAATGTTGATATTGCAACAGACATGGTAAAGAATAGATTTTCTGCACAGGTGTCTCAAGTGAGTGCCAGATTGATGAAGAGAAGGGGAAAAACAGAGGCATAGAGAGATTTAAAAAGAACTCTTCTTTCTATTATAAAAGCAAAAGGAACAATTACGTTCTCCAGAGAGAAGGATAAGCGTATGTGTTTATATGTTCAACCACAAAGGAATGTATGCACTATATACGTATATAGGTCTTAGCATTAAGGCATTCCTGCTGTGTGTGGAGAGAGCAGAGGTCCATTAAGAAGAGTTTTCACCTGACTGGCTTCAGAGTCATCTCAATGAAGAACTTCTGCTTCCAATTAGTCCAACCTTACCCCATGGGGACGGGAGGAGGGCATGAACGGACGGGGAAGATTGAGTCAGACAGTAAATGTGTAGCCGGGAGAGAGGAGAGAAAAGGGTGGAGGTGGCGCCAAAACCATCGGGTGAATACAGCTTCTCCAGAGTTGTCATGGGATTTTTGTCTCTCTCAGTGATAAATGTTGTCCTCACCAGGCCTGTCAGTTCATTTTTGACCATGTTTTGGTAGAACTGGAAGTGTGCAATACTTGGCATTATTGATTAAACAACCTTCCAAGAGATATTCATAGTAGATTGTAACTCCTGATTAGGTGGCTTCTGAAGGTATCTTCTCATATTGGATTTAATTAGGGCTACCAGATTCTAAAGACCTGAGTTTGTGTTGGTTTATTACATAATATCCCAATAAAACAAAATTTTTTCAACTTGACAAAATGTTAAAAAGTTCAAGGTGTATGAACACATGTGTTTTAGGAAACGTACAAACCTCACAGAAGAACGTGACTAAGGTTTATTTACTCTGGAAAACCTCCCATACTTGCTTTAAGGGACTCACTCAGCCACACAAATGCAGTTTTACTTATTTAAACATTTGTGTATATTTTGTGCTCTCTGCTTGAAAATATATGCAGGCCTACAACAGCATAGGCCAAATCAGGCCATTCATCCTTTAATCTTATTCACTCATTGTGTGGGTGTATGAGTATGTGTAGAGTGTATTCTCGGGGTAGAAGGTAAGCACAGTGCTGATGCAGCTGATTTTTTTCTCCCCCTAAAGGAAGGAAGAGGGAGAATAAAAAAAAAATAGATACAGCAGCAAGATTTTGATGGCTGAGTCGAGGAGAGACATTAGCCAATAAATGATGGGTAGTTAGAGAAAAGGGAGGACAATGCATGGAGAAGAACGAGGGTATATTTTTTTATTTGTGAGCCTGCGTGCATGCGTGTGTGTGTGTGTGTGTGCGGGGGGTGCATGAGGGTGTGTGTGTGTGAGAGCTTATGTGTGGCATATCCTTCCCTTCCAGGACCCTGTGCACCTTGTACGTGGTCAAGGCCAGAGGCTGATGTTCAGCTGTTCTCTGGAGCTCTAACTCTCCTCTGACTGCCTGTCACACAAGCAGCAATGTTGTGAGCTAACCTCATCCTGCCTAGAACGGCGCCTCTGTGACACACGTACACATATAAAGCCCAACAAATTCTTAGTCTCCGCCCTTTCGTGCATGCTTCCAGAGAAATTGCTGTTGTATCCAAATTTTAAAACGGTTGCTGTCAAAATATATGACTACAACTCATATCTTTCTCCATCTAAAAAAAAATATATATATATATATATATGTAGCCAAGTAGAGGTTAACATGATGCTTCACTCCCACACACACACACACAATTAGATTTATCCAGTTAGCAAGAAGAGTTTCACACACAATTACAAGTATATATATTTTTTTACCCCCATCAGCCCTCTCTTCTTTTCCTGGTCTAAATATAATGCTCCACGTCATTTTGCCCGAGGCAGGATTTGGCCTTGATAGAGTTGCCTTCAGTGCTTTCAGTTTCATTTAAAACTCCTGGTGTTTAAAGCATTAATTATGCTGCTTAATGGCTTTGCAAAGGCAATAAAAAAACTGTTAATGACAATGACAGTGGTCGACGTAGACTTTTTGGCACCTGTTGATTTTAAGCATGTCATTTTAAATGGCTTAAGAAATAAATATAAACAAGCTAGCTCTTTAAAAAAAAGAAAAAAGGTAAAATACAAACCCCATCAATACTACAGGGTATATTTTTAAACAGGGGAATTTTTTCTATTGGTTTTAAAAAAATCAGGTGTTTATATATCCTGTGCCGTGCCAGAAAGTGGAGATAACATCGACTTCAACAGAACCAAAAGAAGACAATCCTAATCACGCAAAACGTTGGTTTACACATTCCTGAACAAAAAATTATGTAGGAATTGTATGAAAATGAAAATGACATTTTACTGATTTCATAATTTCTGTGTCATACATTATTCCTTTCATTACAAAATGCAGCAAAGCACCACATGATGGGCCCTTTGTCAGGTTTTACTGCAGTGCTTTTTCACTTCAGCCCATCCCCAAAACCGCATTTCCCCTGGGCTTTGTGTTCCTTTCATATACTTTCCCTGAAAAGTGAGAGACTGCTGAATATCTATGAGAGCAAAGATCTTTTGCATGCAACATTCGGTATGCTCTGCCCACTCCAAATGGCTTCAAACCAATTTGAAGCTCTTTAGATCTTTTAAAAGGTGTGTTTTTTCCATAATCCACTCTGATCTTCCCAGTTGTCTCTAACAAGCTCTTTTTCTTTAGATCTTGTCCTGGAAGAGTATGAAAACTTCACCGCTATGTCATGATCCACCTAAATGGAATTTTAAAATCTCTGATGGGTTTTTTTTTTTTTGGAAATATATTTTTGAAGATCACAGAGATGCATCACTTCTTCTGACTTTTGGAGAACCACTTTTTCAAAGACTAGTTCAGGTAACTTAACATAGATTTTTATTTTTATTTTTTCTGAGCTCACTAGGTGTTTCCAGTATGTAAGTAGACATGTTTTCAGATGAGCAGGTTGCATCACTTGGGCATTTTGCTTATTCCCCACATCACTTTCTTTCAGCCTGATCCTTCTTAAAGTTTCCCCAACATCCTGCATATACCAGCATGCAACTTGGGCCAGTGATAACTAGCGTTGCAGACCCAGCACCACAGTCCTTGGCAAGAAAATGTCGACAAACTGTCGGCAAACCAGCTACACTACCGTAGCTCTTGCTTTACACACATTATTTCTGCCTCACCCCTTGCTTTAAGGTGCTTCATCTGACCTTCATTCCCAAGATACATTTGACTACACAAGAACACCGTTTTAAAGCATCACAAAAAAAAAAAATACAGGATGACGTCTTAAAGTGGTCTTGGGGATGTATACTGGAATTTTCAGCTACTGATCAACTGGCACCATTTAAGCTTGAACTGTACTGACTAATTCCTTCTTGATTCCTTTGATTTAATCCAAGAACCTCACTCCCTTCTTGATAAATGCAATTATCTTGCAATAACTGTTCTGGTTGATGACTGACAGTTTCTAAAGAGATAAAGCTCCTTGAACAATTCCAGGATTCCTAATCTGATGTCTCTCACATATTTCCATCTCAGTTTAGGGTTGATGACCAGGATTCAAAACAGACTTGCGCATTTTTTATTTATTTATTTTTTTTACCCCTCCAGGGGGTCTTTTTGTGGGCTCTAGTGTCCCTTATATGACAGTAGGCTGACAGGAAATGGGGAAGGAGAGGGGGGGAAGACATGCGGCAAATGTCGTCGGGTCCGGGAGTCGAACCCGCGATGGCCGCGTCGAGGACTCAAGGCCTCCAAATACGAGTCGCGCTAACCGCTACGCCACCACGGCACGCCCCAGACTTGCGCATTTTGATCCAACAATGGAAACTATCTTGAAAGCACATATTCAATGTAACCTGTCTGTATATATGCATATATTTCAGTGCCATCAGTGTCACCTTTCTGAAAAGTTTTCGGTTTGGTAAAGGTGGATCTTGATAGAAGCCACAACAGTTTGAAAAACAAAACGGCTTTCCGCCACATCCCTCAGCCCATCTATATTTAACACACCATCGACATATTTTGACTCAGATAGCCCTTTTCCTTTGGTCTGTCTTGTGAAGAAAGTCAAGCCGCAATGAGCGGAGCCACATTCCTACATGACATCACAAGATATCAGCACTGCATGGACAACCTGTGAGGAGAGGAGAGCTTCTCAGATCTCTCCGACGCTAAACGTAGACGGTGAGTGAGTTCAAGCTGAAAGTCAAACCACAGCGAAGTCATTAAGAAACCAGCGCCTCTCAAGAAGGAGGGCGCGGGGAGAAACAGAGGAAGATAAGCTGAGAGAGAGAAAAAAAAAACAGAGTGGAAGGCTAGCGTTCGAAGAAGATATGAGAAGAGAAGAAAACACATATTAGCATAGACTGGATGAGATTTTAAACAGATGAGGCACACTCGACAAAATCGGAGCAACTAAATAACAGCATGTTATGATGCTGGAAGTGAAAAACAAACTGCATGTGAGAACGGAAAAATAATGGAATTTGAGCTGCTGAGCACAAAAACAAAACCAATGCACTGATGAAAACTGGAGAGCAATTTATAGTGTCTAAACAATCACGGAATGCCTTGGGTTTTTGGTCTTTAAGACGACAAGAGCAGCAGCTAAGGACCAATTAGTAATCATTTGCTTTGTGGAATGACAAAAGTAATCACCATCCACATTAAAAGATGAGTGTAAATAAGTGGAAGGTTTATGGGATATTGTACCAATGCTGTACTGGAGATAGTCGGGCCGTCATCTTAGAGCGGATCTGTCTCTTAAATCTAATTCCACCCAGGATTTGCAGTAAGTGGAGCATAATGGCTTCCACACATTCTCATAGATGTAGTTCTTCTGCTGTGCCCAACAGTCAGCAAGTTAGCATGACTGGTTTATCTGTGAACCATCTAAAATCCATTAACAGCATATTAGATTGTGCCGATGTTATCTGCATCTCCCCAGTACTTTGAATACCTCTGAAGCAACTCAGTATGCCGAGTACATGTGCAGAACATGCATAGTGTGACTATAAGTTTAGCTTGAATGTCTGATTATTTTAAAAATACATACAAGTGCTCATATTGAATTTTAGGGTATATTTTCAATCGTAAACCACGCAGGACATAAACTGAAAAAAACTACAAGGTCCAAAAATAATTATAATAGTTTAGTGCAGTGCACCCAAAACTTTACTGCATGCAAAATTACATTAAAATGTTATTTACAATTTATGAGAAAAAGTTTCACAAATTAAAATCTGAAACGTGTGGTCTGCTTTTGTATTAATTACACTGGCATCAAAACTGTCCGGAATAATTGTTAACAGTAATTATACAGTAATTATAGTTGCATATTTTTTTGCTTATTCATCTTCTGAAATTAGCTCACGCTCAGTCAAACTGAATCCAGAGGGAGTTTGTGGACAAGTCTTGCCACAAATTCTCAGAAGTATTCCAACTCATGAAAAGGCTTCGCTGTAAACCATTTTAATGTAGCCATGCTTATTTGTTTAGGCTTTTCATTTTACTGCAAGGACATCGACTCTTGCTGAAGAGAAACATCCCCATAGAGTGATGCATGGTACTACGTTACTGCGCACCGGGGATATAGTTCAGGGTCAGGTCCAGCATCAGTTTTGTATGTGAACTAGTTTAGTCTTCGTCTGCTTTACTTTTAACAATGATTGTCTTTGTCACTCTTTTGTTATTGCCAAATTTGTCGAGTGCACAGCTCAAAGTTGTCTTCATGATGGTGTTTGCTCACTAATGCTCGCTAACAAAGAGCAAACTGTGAAGGCAAGCAAACTCGTGTCCTTCCCAGCGGTATTTATTCTGCAATAACAATATACACAGGTGGACTCTGTTTACACTTTTGAAAGCATCTTGTTATAGATTTTATTTCAGTAAAAAATAACTCAATGCTTCTGCGTCTGTAATATACATTGCTCTGTCTGTGTGCTGAAAAAGAAACATGAAAATGTTGATGTGATATGAATGCAAGGCACAGTGATTTTATTTCTTAAAATAGTGTACCCTTCAGTCCAACTTAAGAAAAGTTCAAAAACCAAACCAGAATTAAATTCTTTGTTTACTTGTCCCCCCTCTGTACAGACATAAGTCAATTATGCCCACAGCAAACAAATCAAAGCTGACAAATGGAACAAGGTGACGTCCGTACTCCCTCCCCTGTGTTTCCACTGCTCTGCACAAATCGCTTTGCAATAATCCTCAGGCAGAAAATAATTAGGGATAAAAAAAAAATAATTCAATGTTGTGCCCCTCTTGTCCCCAGCAAAGTGACAACTCTAAGCAGTAGCTATGAGATATGCTGTTGTTTACTTCCTTGTGAAAACACGTGCACGTGTGCGTGTGTGTAAGTGAACAGAGCAATTATGACACAGAAGGCTGTGGAAAATGATCAAGGAGAGACTAAGGGCAGACATAAGAGATCACATTGACATCAAACAGGAGGCAAGATGAAAGAAATGCTGCATGACTGACAAATAAGCTAAGGAAGTGGATAGTATTTAATGCATGCTTCGTTTTAGGTAGTTGAAATAAGTAGTAATATTTTCTGTTTTTAGATGTGTTCTTTTCTTTTTGAATCTACCGAGTAGCCATTTCAAACCGAGCTGAAACAGTTTATGACACCAACAGTACTACACAGAAAAAGCCTCATTACCTTTTGCACACTAAATGTACGACATACCCCATCTTTTTAACTCCAAATTATCTTGTCTTTTTCTTTTTTTATGTACATAATCTTTCCTAACTTAAAAAGTCTAATATACTGTAGATGTTATTAGAACATTTCCATGTAGGATGTAAAAAGCTGCTGGACAAATTCCATTATTTAACCATACAGAGCCCCATCACAGGGCAAAGTACTTATACGTTATAAAAAAATTGCACTCTTGCTTTTAAATAAATGTTTTTTTTAGTTCCAGCGTATAACTTCTGCCTTCAATACTTTTATGTATTGAAGTTACAACAAAGTGGGGAAAAATGTTTCACATCAAGTTAACATGCCAAGAAGATACTCAAAGTGGTTCCAGCAATCTCATACAATTGGTAGAAATGAAGTTTGTGAAAAAGCGCTTCACTTTTAATATACAAGATGCTGAATATTTTCAAGGTGGTAGCAAGTTTTTATACTGTGCTTTGATGTAGTCTAAGAGGTGTTAACGTCAGTCTGTTTTATGCATGTGATAAACTGGGGCACACACAAAACAAACATACACATACAAAATGTGTTCAATAAAAATAATGATACACTACAGACAGTACTGTGACAATGTATTCTCCTTTCTACAGACTGCTACTGTTTTTGCTTGTTTGTCACCCCTTGGTTGTTTTAGAATATTATATAGATGCACAAATAGACAAGGATAACCTAATAAACACAAAATGCAGTTTTCCAATGATTATTTCACTTATTAAGGAAAGAATTGTCTAAACGAAGCTGCTCCTGTGAGAAAAATTGACTCCCTCACATACATAATAAATGGTTGTGCCACCTAAAAATGGGCATTAATTAATCTTTCACATCGCTGTGAAGGAATTTTGGAACGCTCTTCATTTTGGTTGTTTTGAGTCATTCAGAGGTGAACTTGCTGGCTTGCTTCTAGATCATTGTCTTGCTGCATAACCCGAGTGTGCTAGAGGTTAATGTCACAAACTGATGGCCAGGAATTCTCCTTCAGAAACAGATAAACAGATCCAGATCAATATACTAACATATATGTCGACATCATGTCCTATTCTGAAAATACAGTGACTTTTATGCCAGATGTGAGCTGCATCATGTACACCTTCCAAAAAGTTCAACTTTGCAACTAATTTTTGCTGATGCTCTTTTACTTTCAAGCATTTTTTTATGCATAACCATAGCAACAGGAGCATGACTGACAGCTCTAAGACCTTCCTCCTGGCTCTGATTGGTTGTTTCTGACAGGGAGCGATGCATTTCTGCAGATGGCAATATGAGCACTCTGACAAGGTGGAGGAGATCGACATAGTCATGACATAGTAGCAGTATTAACAAATATGTAGAAAAAAAATTAATAGAAGTTACCTACTGCAGGATTAATAAAGTGTTTTGGAATTAAATTGAATTTTAATTGAATTTAGTTTCTTAACTTGTCTTCTCTCAGCTCAGTTTATCAAATATTTTATTGCATTGGTAAATAAAGTAGTTACACAAAGCACTGTAAAGAGATAAAATGACTCATCCTGGCAAACATCAAATTTTTTCATGCGTTAGGCACACAAGGTTGACAAAGTACTAGTGTGCATATGACATGACGGACATATCAGTAAATGGATGAAATAAACAAATCCCAAAATATAGTCTACACTTGGGCGACAGCCGAGTATATGCTCTATGAAATTCTGTCAATTTGCCTCTTCGTGGAGAAAAGACCAAATCCTTTATTCACAAGTTGATGCTTTTGCTTTTGCTCCATCTCTGACTAATCCTCCCTCCTGCCCTCTTCTTTATAGAGCAGCAGCAGGGCAATTTATATTGACGGAGTTAACACTCCCACAAAACATTTTATCTTACACAGAGCCAAAGGCAAATATTGCTATGGGAGTGGATAGCATTTAAAGATCAGAAAAAAAGGTCTACATTTAATTTGCAAAATGACTTGTATTAAAATCTTCTATAACACTATCCTTCACAAGTCAGCTTTTTTGTGTGCAGATTCAACTCTATTATTATTATTTCTATTTCCTGTGTTAACCATGTACAGATGTGTGTACGAACACAAACATATCTTTCACTTGTGTTGTAATAAAAGTGATATACACCCACTTTATGTTTAAAGATTAGAGCTGAGATATAATGAACCGATCATTTACCCATCCTGAAGATCAAAAGGTCTGACATTTAATGTGTTTTGTTTCATTTAACATTCATCTCAAGGAAGCAGTTTGGACAGAAAAGCTTATTTGAAGCAACACGGTAAACCATGGCTCACAAATTAATTATTTGATTTGAGTGGAAAACCTAAACGTCTGCAGCATCAGCCAAATATGATGATGCTACATCCTGTCAGTTTCTGATGTTTTGTGGTTGAATAGAAGCAAATATTTGCAGCCAGGTTTCTGAACCTATCAGAAGTCTACTCAGACAAAAGGTGTAATATTCCTTAATAAATCTTCCAAACGCATTAGTCGTAGTGTTAGTTGCTCATGAATGATTCAGTAAATAAGGAATGTGGGTGTCTGCAGAAGCCATGATGGATTATTCCAACACAAATTATAAAATGTAAGCGACGGTAGCTTATTATAAATACCTTATGAATCTTTATTCAAATTTACATCATATACACTTGTTTCTCCATTGTTGTGATCCTCTGTGTTTCCCTCTGCAAAGCAATGCAACTAATAAAGCCCAAAACAAGATTGCGTGGAAGATCTGATTAGCGAGCAGAGCTAAAAGGGACACAGTGACCGATGGAGCTCCCTACCAATTCCATTGACTTTCTACCCATCACTCTTCTTTTACTCCGGTGGGAAGGATGATCAAAGAGCAGCAGAAGAAAGAAGATGGAGAGGGAAGAGAGAGTAGGAGGAAGAAGGTGTTAGTCTTGCATGCAAATATAAATATGCGTGCGTGTGTATGCGTGTGTGTCTACATGAGTATCCTGAATAACACCCTGGATCTGGAATTAGTAACAGTAGCACACAGATACTCGTGCAGATTTCTGCTTTGGTTGCTCTCTGTCTGCAGGTCTTAATATTAATGCCTGTCTCCTAATTATGTGCCTTTCTGGTTTGAAGTCCTGAACAATGTGTTTTAATTAAGTCTTCAGCATCCCTTCACTGCACTGCATGTATATTCATCTCACTTATTACCATCATTAATGACAGAATCAATGACGGAATGTTTAGGACGGGAACGGAACAGTTAACCTTTGATTTCTCAACAGCTAAATAAGCACAAGTGCAAATGGCCACGTGCAGTAAGTGTTTAATTACAAGCTAGAAAAATCCGTTTGGCACAGGGCAGCTATTGTGCATGTGTGCGCGTGTGTGCTAAATGTAATGTGTTGTATCCATGATCAGATTTGCAAGGTATTTGGGTGAGTAATTAGACCGCCATGCTCCGTGTCTCCCAGGGATGAAGAAGAGAAAGCAGAAAAAAAGAAAATGATGAAATCAATGATCAACACACAACTGCAGAAACACAAACATGCATGCCTACACACATCAAAGATAACACAAGCTGGAAAAAAAATCACCACAAGATTATCTGAAGATATTGAAACAAACTGTGCAAATCTGTCTCTAAATTTATAAGATTACAGTATTTGTATTCATGTCCTGAAATAAAAACATTTCAGAACCAGCAACCACCACATTAAGCATTTTAAAAGCCATATATTTTCCTTCAGCTGCTCAATCATTCACTGCCTTTTATTCATTTGTCAAGTAAGTAATTCTTCAAAGTATAAAACAACATTCATGGTTGTAGTATGGCAAAATTAGAAAAAAAACTTCAAGGTGTCTGAATACAAACTTTGCGAGGCACCGTATGTCGATCAGAAAAACAGCCTCCGGAGACTACCCTTTGTTAAACAGAACTATTGATGCTATAGATGGAATCATTATGTAGCTTAGAATTAAATTGTACAAATCAGTAGGGTTACTTTAGCTTAAGGCTAAAAATCTACATAAAAGAAATTCTTTTAAAAAAAATATGCCAGTGGACCTGTACAAAGTGAAACATACAATTATGTTCTTTTTTTTTAGAGCTCAGAAAGGATCAAATTTGAACAGTGAGTTCTAAAGGAGGATAATTACACCTGTGTTTTAAATGGTTACATTTTCATCAGTAAAAGCCTTAATGGCTTAAGTGGCTACCCTCCAAAATTTGCTGTAATTGATCTAAGTGAATATGAACCCAAACCTGGGGGGGAAGGTTAAAATGGCTCATCATTCACATCATGCACTTCTTGGTTTGATTTTGTCTTTTGACAGAAAAAAAGTGCATTCTCAGTTGTGTATTTTTAATAAGTATATTGATTGGCCTTGAAATGGGAGAAAGTCGATAGTGATGAAACACAATGAATAATACAAAGGGTGCTGTGTATAAATTTACAGGCTTCTATTTGATTATTTCTCTAATCTTGGGTTGCTGGGCCTAATAATTCTGCCTTACAGGTGAGTGGACGTTATAAATCTGGGCATCGTTTTACTTTTTCTCCTGTGGGAAGATGATGAAAAACAAACTATCACTCTTCGTCCTGTTTTTAGCAGTCTGTCGTTAAAGCTGGCATTGATAAGTGGCAGTCTTCCCATTAACAGCCCAGACTCAAAGGAGCCATAAATTCAAAATTGTGCACGTCTGTGGGCGTGCGCGTTTGTGTGTGTTCGTGCATTAATGAATGTGCTTGCACATGCTGCGGGATGTGCGAATGCATCTTTCTATACGTCTATCTGGATTGCCTGAATAATCATGAGCACCGCAAACTAATAAAACTACGCAACCTTCAGGTGATACATCTCTGACACTGGGAATCAAGGATCCCACCTCTTGATTTAGATATATTTTCCTTACGCAGTCCTCTCACGGCAACACAATGAACAGACAAAGTGGGGGACGAATATGCAAACACACATTCAATAAATAAGAGTGTTCACATGCTCCTATCATATTCCAGAGTTTACGTATTGAGATTGATGCCAGAGGCCTTCACAGCAGAAGAATTATTGCCACAGGCGAGTCTTCAAAAGGGAGGTGCCACTGCACGTCACCCATTTTCACCCTGACCCGCGAACCATAGCTCTTTACAAGCATGACTCACCGACTAAGTCATTCACACACTCAGCATGAACTACAGATAGACTCTAGCTCTCCAAATACCAGCAGAGATAAAAGATGAAGCAGTGGATGCTCTGTGCTAACAGTAACTACTATGGAGAACCCCCCCGGGAGATGACTAGCTTTAACTCGGATGTGATAAAATAATACTGTAGCGCTGATCTTAAGCCAAATGTAAGGGCCATAAAATATTAAACAACCACATATTTTTATGCGAGCAGCTGGGGTAATGTGGGAAAAATGCTGTGCTGAGAGCAGAAAAATGTTGGAGTGTCTAAAAAAAGTAGAGAAGTAACACTTTTCCAACCCAATGCCATTTATTTAGTCCTTAAAAGCATATGTGCAGTTGAGTGTCGTGTTCGTTTTATCTGAATCACAACGAACCTTGGTTTAGCTGAGAATAAACCGGCTTCATGTAATGGGCTGTTAACTGTAACCCTCCCTCCACATCACTTTTAGGCAAGAACCCTCCAAGAAAACACACTGCGATTGTGTCCCTGCACACACATTTACACAAATACACAGAAAACACTGAAATAAATTTGTGCGCTGAAATTCCTTCCCTCGCAGCCCCATAGGCTAGCTGTTGTGTTAGCACCACTCCCACCACTATGCACTAGTGTTCCTTATTTAGGTCCAATCCTGCCTCCAGGCTGAAAATCTGTCCCCCTTCACGCCTCCGCCTCTCCCCAACTAACCCCACGTGTCTCAGACCACCGGGCTGTAAGCCCCTCTGTTCCGTCACTCCATCAGTGAGAGGAAGGCATGTGGAGAGGGACGACTTTGCACACCCCGGCAGCTTTTCTCCCGCACTGAGATGTACTTAGTGTACCCTGACTGGCAGCTACAAGGTGAAATGTGACACAAAAAGTGAGAAAAAAAAATCTTGCTTTTTTTTTGTCATGCTAAAAAACATGTACTCTCTCCCACAGTGGCAGCCAGTGAGCTGGTTAAAGTTACACTCCTAAAGTCAAGTTGAATATTGCTTTAGCCGTCACATGTCCTCTTTGACTACTGTCAATTTTACAAGCTCTGTTAAATACTTGGTTAGACATGTTACATGTCATTTTAATAGGGAAAGAAACTACTTGTGATTTTGCATGCCTTTCCGTACCCACAATGCATGTGGTCCATGTAACTTTTTCAAAGTCACCCATTATTTTTCTCAAGACATTTTTTTTCTTCCATATTTAAAGCAATCTTTAGAAAATGGCAGAGTATGCAGGCTGGCAATCCAACTCAGTAATATTTTCCCATTGAAAAACTACACTACAATCATAAGGTGGAAAAAATACAGGGTCATGCAACTCGTACAGCTATTGCTCTGTATGTTATATGATGGCTGAATGAGGCGAGTTTCCTGATTTTAAAAAGAACCCTTGTTTGCACAATAATCTCCTGATAGTCCAGATTAGTCCCCAGAACAGAAGCAACTTTCTTTATCAGCTTGTTTAGCCTTTTTAAGTTCCTGGCTCCAATGCCGCTATCCCAGCAGACGATAGCAGATGACAGTGCACTCTCCACAGATTTATCTCACTGCAAACAATGAAGGACCAAAACTTCCTCAAGAAGCCTGCTCTGTCCTTTCTTGTAGACAACTTTACTATTGCAACTCCGATCTAGTTTGTTGTCAAGGTAAACACTGAGGTGTTTGTACTCCTCCACCACCTCCATTTCTTCCCCCACGACAGAAATGGTGTTTCTGTCGTGGGGGAACACATTTCTCTTGAAATCTACAATCATCTTCTTGGATTTTGTTCACATTCAAGTTGAGATGGTTGTTTCCACACCATGCCGCAAAGTGGCCCACCTGCTCTCTATCCTCACCGTCCTGACGGACTAACTCTACAAATGACTGGAGTCTGTTTTTTACTCAAAGTTAGAGGTGCACAAAGTGAAAAGGGATGGTGAGAGAACAGTTCCATGTGGTGCTCCTGACTACCAGCTCAGGTGTATTACACAACATGGTTGAAATAATAATAAAGCCTAAGGAGGACCTCTAAATTGTTCTGTCACCTTCTTAGACATTTTTTTTTCTTTGAGTTGTATAATTTTATCCCAATTTGGGAAAGGACATGTTTATAAAAGTTATTAAAATTTTAAATGTCACTCTTTCCAAAATGAGTGGATATAAGTGTTCAACCAGAACTGTATTTGATCAAATAACACACTTATTTGATAGGCGGTAGACCTTACATGTTCTTAATAATATAGTACGATAGATAAGCTCATTTAAGAAAACGTTTTCCAGAAAGAGTTTAGAAAGAAATTTTATACAGAGTTCTCCTCCCTAATTCCAGTTGTCACATCAGGCCAAATATTTCTATTTTTATTCTAATCTTTCTTCAAACATTGTCTTTGAGCTTTGCAGACTCCTTTCCTTTTGGCTTTTGTTCTGCTGTGCTTCTGCGCCACCATGAGCAAAGCTGCCTCAAAAGGCCCCAACCTGCCCGTGACGCACCGAACCGCCACACCATCTCTGGAGATAAATGCCGTCTTTAATTATCAGCGATCAAAGAGCCGAGCAGCAGCCTGTGCTGGCAATCTAGGATTCCCATCAACAAGTATTTTTGCCCTCGTCTATTCAGAGAAGCTGCCATCGCATTTTCTGTCTTCTTTCCAGACGCCGGTTTTGATCAACAGTGTAATGAAGTGCTGCACCATCAGACTGACTCACATATGCTTATCTAAAGTAGAGACTGTGACTCATAAAGCATCTGCAACCACAAACACACCCCGGGGTGTACACATGTAGAGAAACACATGTTTGGCTAATTTCTTCTAAGCAGTTATTATCCAGATAATATTTTTCGAAGATTTTTTGGGACAGTAAAGAATGCCTGAGTTGATTGGATAAATAAATCTACAGGAATGTGACTGCTATGAATCAAGTTCCATCATTTCAAGTAGGGTTAAAAAAAAGGCATACATTTTTGATGACTGCTCAAGATTAAAGAAAAATTCCCAAGCTCTACAACCTACCACATAGCACACATAAAAGGAATAAAAAAGGCATAAATTGGAAAATACTAAAAGAAGATGAGATACTGAAAAAAAAAACTGAACGTAAATGAAATGTGAAAAAGAAATTGAAAGAAGAGCAGCAAGAAAGATGGAAGGAAAATTACTTCTGACAACTGGGAGATGAGAGGGAAAAGATGGATGAATTATCAGTTTTACATCTTTGTGTGTGTGTGTGTTTTTGAAGGTCGGTGAGGTTTCAGTTGGGGTGTTTGTTAGTGAAAAGTTCAGTCAGACTGCTGCCACCAAAAGAGAGAGACATCCTAGCAGATTTTCAGACTGTCAAAGCTCAAACAGAGATAAAGTTGGACGTTTTTCTTTTTCACAGAAGGTCTCTTTTAAAAAAGAAACTTCCCAAAGAAAGCTGGTGAAATCTAAAACCAATCTGTGATCCCTTTACTGTGTTTTTACGTCTATCTCCTTTTGGTCTTTTCTTTCCCCTCCTTTCTTCTATGAACCCCCTTTTCCTTCGGCTTTCAAGTCCACTCTTCATTTCTTCTTCTCCCTTTTATCCAAAGCGCAGAGCGTTTCGCTAAATCCCACTGGAGCATACTAAACAAGGCCCAGAGGTCCAAACAAGAAAATGGCTGAGGAGGACAAACCAGAAGCAATCCATAATGGATTTTCTTCTCACTTTCATTTCTTTTCTGTGGGGAGGTGCAGTGAAGGCATCACTGGCTTAAAATGAGAGACTCAGGATGTGGAAGGGGATGAGAAGAGGTGACAGGGATGCGAAGCAAGCAGAGACAGGAAAAGGTCAACAGGGAATCGGTGCAATGAATATTGTTCCTTTTTGTCTCAAAAAAGCCTGAGTTTCATGTGACCAAGTCTGTTGAGAGTAAGGCAGATGGTGTTAAAACGTATCACATGTTACAGATATGTAGCAGTTTCCCTGCGACCCTGCTCGGATAAGTGGGTATAGATAATGGGTGAATGGTTTGGTACATTTCCTGAATAGTTTCAGTCTACTGTGAGTGGTCCAGATGTCAATGCATCCCTGACAGGGGGCCCTGTGAAATAGAGAATTATTTTCAGGTATCTTTCCAGTTACTCTTTTCCATTTTTCTGTAAAGCTACATCACAGCACCTGGTGCTGCACCTCCGAATTTTTGTCACTATGCAGATCGCGTCCGCCATCTTTGATTTAAAATGGCATTTATATGATCCCTCAATAAAGACTATCTTTTTGGAAAATACTGCACCAACGTATGGATCAAGTATAGAAGCCTTGCCGCTTGCTTAATTCTCATACGCTCACATGAGCCTCTAAAAATGTGACTACAAAGGCTGAGTTTTAGTCGTGTTTCTAAAGGTTCACGTAGAGCATGCAGTCAGATTGGTATGAGCATATACATTTTTGTGAACAAAGAACAAAGCGCATTTAAATTTCACACACATGCTTGTTTTGGCACATGCTTGGCTCTGTGTCTGATTTTGAAACTTGATCAAGCTTATGTACATGAATCACACCACCAGCCAATCACAGACAAGTCTTCTCCATCCACTTAGAGAATCCCTTATTCATCATTTGCTTATAACATCCGATCACTGCCAGCAAAATCAAATACTGCATCAAATGGCAGACAATACCAAACAAAACTGTAGGATATAGCAAAAAAATAAATAAAAAATATACAACAACCACCTGATTCTGTACTCTAACATTTAGTTACAGATACAAATACTTTGTACCGTAATAGTTTATTTTTCTTCCTTTTTTTCTGCTTTTAAACGTTACCAGCATTAATTGACTTGTTTTAAGATTCACTGGGTGAATACTTGATAAGGATTTAACTAGTGTAGAAAATGTATATTATTTAATTGTATAATTTTATATTTGATTTTTTTAAGACTTACTGTTGGTGTTTAGGTATTGTCAAAAATGTCTACCAATAACACATAATTATCTAATATACTTAAGTTTCTAGTCAACTTTTAACACAGTGGACCACTGCTGTAGTCCATACCACCAGTAGTGGTAGAGACCACATACCATGTCATAGTATATGGTATCAAACATATAAACATAGCAATACCAGCCTCATATTTTGGTGTAATCTCTCTGGGTTGGAAATTTGATACTGCTACCTGAGTGTGTGAATGTTGGCTCACAAAATGCTTTTGTGCTTACACCCAAGTGCCTAAAGCTCTGAAGCGAAAATCCAGTGAATCACCTTGAATATGTCACAGAGTCAGTGTGGGATTAGTCACTAAGAATTTTGCTCCCAAAGCACCTGAAGCAGTTTTAGTTACATCCATTTTTATGATGCATCTACAGTTTTGACTAAAGGTGACAGCAAAGGACGCTGTCGAGTTGACACAGCGTCACATAATCATAAGATCATCATTTGTCAAAGCTTGCATGAAACACGAACACATGTAATAAACTTGGATGGCATGTTTACCTTGTTCGCAGGTTCCCTGGGCTTGGCGGCCCATCATAAACAGACAGGATGTCAAAATCCTCCTCCAGGGCGAAGCCTTGAAACACCAGCTGTATCCGGTTATGATCCGCTCCCACAATGACCCATGTACAGTTGGCATAGTTTGGATAACCGTAAGGATATCCGGGACTCTCTATCGTCCCATTGGGACTGTGTAGAGTATAACTGCAGTTCTGAGCTGCAGAGAGAAGAAAAAATAACAAAAGACGACTGTTAAAAAAAGACCAGAGGACATGCTAGAACAGGTACAGTGTAGATGATTTTCTTTTCTTTTGCCTACACCAACATACTTTGAAGAAAGAAAATTAGAGATATGCACACCCACAGTCAAGCTGTTTGGACCAAGTGCTGCAACATCCATTATCACCCACAGCTTGCAGCATGAGCTATTAATATTGTTGTGCTAAATGGCTCACCATCTCCACTGCTTTCCTTACCTCTTTACCACTTCTACCGTCACACGCATGTTCAGTCACCGGGCCGCTCACCACATTAATAACTGGTTCCCACATTAATGCAAGACATACAGTTGCTCAAGCAGAGAAGACAAGGGGGAGGAGAGGATGTGGAGATACACACTTGAGTGCCTTTTTAATTGATGTCACCTCGTGATTCCTCACCCCAACCCTCAATTGGGTTGTACGGAATGAAATTTTAATAGTACATGTTGCCATCTATCAGAGATGGGTACGTAAAATGGAAATTCTGTGTCTATGCGTTTCATCTCCATGGATTTAGCTGCGGGAGGAAATAATGTTTTACTGTGCGAACTGTGTTTTATATTTTGTGCAAGTCTCCATGTTATGAGAATGCCTTACTGCGAGGGAACAGATGAATAAAAGTGCTTAGATATCGCTCCCTAACTGATGTTGCAGTGATTTGATATCATCTTTTTGGTAGTGATGGTTATCTCCCCTAAGCAGAGCGGACTGAAGTAAAAAAACATAGTTTAAATCTCCTCTGTAGCAAATGTGAGCAGTCAGCTGTCAGTCTGTTGCCAACAAGTGAAGAGAGGATACAATCTGATTTTGAGAGACTGGCAGCAGGACTGTTGCATTCTCATACAAGCTGTAGAAAAACCACCTGTGCAGACAAGCACGCTCACATGGGTTCTATTTATCCACAGGATGTACGTTTTATTTTTGTTTGCCTTAGAAAAAAATATAATCAAACTAGAGTCTTTCTATAGATTGTAATTGTACGTATATTGTACAATTGTAATTGTATAAAATCTGCATTCTAAAAAAAACATGGCTAATGTAGTCACTTGTTTTGTTCTTTAGACATTATTGTTTAGCACCAATATCACAGAGGATGAATTGCTTCTCGCTAACCCAGACAGATCAAGTACAGTGAATGGATGAAAGAGGTTAATAATAATAAATGTCATTTATAAGTGCCTTCCATAACATTCAAGGTCACTTTGCAAATGTTTCGGTGCTTAGCAAATGTATTTAAACCATCCATCCATCCATCCATCTTCTTCCGCTTATCCGAGGTCGGGTCGCGGGGGTAGCAGCTTCAGAAGGGAGGCCCAGACTTCCCTCTCCCCAGCCACTTCTTCTAGCTCCTCCGGGGGAATCCCGAGGCGTTCCCAGGCCAGCCGAGAGACATAGTCCCTCCAGCGTGTCCTGGGTCTTCCCCGGGGCCTGCTCCCGGTGGGACGTGCCCGGAACACCTCACCAGGGAGGCGTCCAGGAGGCATCCTGACCAGATGCCCGAGCCACCTCAACTGGCTCCTCTCGATGTGAAGGAGCAGCGGCTCTACTCTGAGTCCCTCCCGGATGACTGAGCTTCTCACCCTATCTCTAAGGGAGAGCCCAGCCACCCTACGGAGAAAACCCATTTCGGCCGCTTGTATCCGCGATCTCGTTCTTTCGGTCATGACCCAAAGCTCATGACCATAGATGAGGGTGGGAACGTAGATCGACCGGTAAATCGAGAGCTTCGCTTTTTGGCTCAGCTCTCTCTTCACCACGACGGACCGGTACAGCGCCCGCTTGACAGCAGACGCTGCGCCAATCCGCCTGTCGATCTCCCGCTCCCTTCTTCCCCCATTCGTGAACAAGATCCCGAGATACTTAAACTCCTCCACTTGGGGCAGGACACCCCCCCTGACCCGGAGAAGGCACTCTACCCTTTTCCGGCTCAAGACCATGGCCTCGGATTTGGAGGCACTGATCCCCATCCCGGCCGCTTCACACTCGGCTGCGAACCGCTCCAGCGAGAGCTGCAGATCACGATCCGATGAAGCCAAAAGGACCACATCGTCTGCGAAAAGCAGAGATGAGATCCTAAGGCCACCAAATCGGACCCCCTCAACACCTTGGCTGCGCCTAGAAATTCTGTCCATGAAAGTGATGAACAGAATCGGTGACAAAGGGCAGCCCTGGCGGAGTCCAACTCTCACCGGAAACGAGCCCGACTTACTGCCGGCAATGCGGACCAGACTCTGACACCGGTCATACAGGGACCTGACAGCCCGTATCAAAGGGCCCGGTACCCCATACTCCCGGAGAACCCCCCACAGGACTCCCCGAGGGACACGGTCGAACGCCTTCTCCAAGTCCACAAAACACATGTAGACTGGTTGGGCGAACTCCCATGCACCCTCCAGGACCCTGCCGAGGGTGTAGAGCTGGTCCAGTGTTCCACGACCAGGACGAAAACCACACTGCTCTTCCTGGATCCGATGTTCGACTATCCGACGGACCCTCCTCTCCAGGACCCCTGAATAGACCTTGCCAGGGAGGCTTAAGAGTGTGACCCCTCTATAATTGGAGCACACCCTCCGGTCCCCCTTTTTGAACAGGGGGACCACCACCCCAGTCTGCCAATCCAGGGGAACTGCCCCCGATGTCCATGCGACATTGCAGAGTCGCGTCAACCAACACAACCCCACAACATCCAGAGCCTTAAGGAACTCCGGGCGGATCTCATCCACCCCCGGGGCCCTGCCACCGAGGAGCTTTTTAACCACCTCGGTGACCTCGTCCCCAGAGATTGGAGAGCCCAACCCAGAGTCCCCAGGCTCCGCTTCCTCAGTGGAAGGCATGTTGGTGGGATTGAGGAGGTCTTCGAAGTACTCCGCCCACCGGCCCACAACGTCCCGAGTAGAGGTCAGCAGCACACCATCCCCACTATAAACAGTGTTGGTGCTGCACCGCTTCCCCCCCCTGAGACGCCGGATGGTGGACCAGAATCGCCTCGAAGCCGTATGGAAGTCTTTCTCCATGGCCTCTCCAAACTCCTCCCACGCCCGAGTTTTTGCCTCAGCAACCGCCCGAGCCGCATGCCGCTTCGCCCGCCGCTACCCATCAGCTGCTTCCGGAGTCCCACAGGCCAAAAAGGCCCGATAGGACTCCTTCTTCAGCCTGACGGCATCCCTCACCGAAGGTGTCCACCAGCGGGTTCGAGGGCTGCCGCCGCGACAGGCACCGACAACCTTGCGGCCACAGCTCCGATCGGCCGCCTCGACGATGGAGGCACGGAACACGGTCCACTCGGACTCCATGTCCCCCACCTCCCCCGGGACGTGTTCGAAGTTTTGCCGGAGATGGGAGTTAAAGCTCCGTCTCACAGGGGATTCCGCCAGACGTTCCCAGCAGACCCTCACAACACGTTTGGGCCTGCCAGGTCTGACCGGCTTTCGCCCCCACCACCGGAGCCAACTCACCACCAGGTAGTGGTCAGTGGACAGCTCCGCACCTCTCTTCACCCGAGTGTCCAAGACATACGGCCGCAGATCCGATGAAACGATGACAAAGTCGATCATCGAACTGCGGCCTATTTAAACCCTTCCAAGAATTTTACATTTTGTTGTTTTCCAATAGTGATGCATTAATTTGTGATTTCAATGAATTGATGACCACAAAGTATTTCATTAATTGTGAAGATTGAGGAAAATGTTACACTTTATTCTTTTCAAAAAGAACATTCGAAAAATGCGCATGTGTTTTCAGTCCCCATTTCTCTGATATCGCAAAGCAAAATCCAGTGTAACCCCTCAGAAGTCACTGAAGTAGTAGTCTAATTATGTGTGAGATAACGTTAGTAAATACAGCTGCTCTGTGAAATCCTCAGAGGTTTGTCAGAGATCATTAGTGAACAAGCAGCATCATCACAACCAAGAAACAGCTGGCAGGCCAGGGATAAATTAATAGAGCAGTTTAATGCAGAGTTTGGTTATAAAACAATATTCCAAGCTTTTAACGTCTTATAGCACCGATTAACTTCTTTTCTGAACTGCAGTCCTACCAATATCAAAAAGTCCAAGCAAATGTAGTATCAAGTAATATTTTTGGGAGCGCTTTTTAACCTAGTGCAATGAAAAAAATATCTATATCAGTACAATGACAAAGGGAGTCTTGAATCTAATCAGGGAACCACTTACGAAGGTCTGGAGCAGCTGCAGATACGTAAGCTCAGGTGTCAGCAAATGTTGATGGTACATCTGTTAATCATGTTCTCCAAAAAGTTGACCTTAGTGGAAGAAAAAATGCTAACGGGAAGTTTCTGTTCAGCAGTAACATGGAACCTGGTTAGCATGGATAGAACTAAACACAGGGCAGCAATGGAGGAAAACCAATTAAAAGCTTTCAAAGACTTGAAAGTGGTTGCAGAATTCTACATTCCTGGAATTGTAGATGGAGCTACAATTGGCATGGCTTAGTTTGAAACATATTCACCGGAAGATTGTACAGTTGGCACCTTAATACAGTTAAGAACATGCAACTGAAAATGGATTTTTACAGATACTTTTCATCCATTCTTGAGCAATTTTAGGAGCGGAATCGGCATACATCTGTCTAGAGGACCTGCACCTGTAGACGCTACGAAAAGTGGTTCTATAAGGTACTGAGTTATAAAATCTCAATTATAAATGGATTGCCACATTGTCTTAAATGTATAAGACATTGTAAAGAAATGTATAAAATAAGTCCTTTCCCTTCCTCTTCACATTTGGGCATGTGAAAAAAAATTGTATGAATTATTTGCAAGGCAATGTATTTGAATAGATAAAAAAAAATACAGTAGTCTAAGTGAAGTGTAATTTCTTTGGGCAGTCCTCCTTATTGATGGCTCTTCTGCCATTTAAGTTATTATTGTGCCAGATGGATGCAGCTTCTCTTTTGAACATTTACCATCTTATCTTGTTGAAATTATATGCATTTGTTACAAATACTGTAGAGACATGTCTGTGAAAGAAATGTGCTCAAACACAATGCAAATGATCGACTAAAAGACAGCATAAATGAAATATCGAATAAATAAAATACAATTTTAAAATATGTTCATCTGAGACTATTTTTGAGAAAAAAAAGTGAAATCCACCTAATTTATTTACTATGAAACTTGAGAACTTGTGCTACTTTGTCCACAGTCTCTAATGGCTAACTAAATCCCCAAAGCTCTGAATCCATCCAAACTTTCTCTCCAAAATGTTTTTCATGTCCGACACACCTGCATGGATTACCAGGTACTAAGACAGCAGGCATGAAAACAAGATGACAATAAAAACGATTGTCTGAGAATTACTTACAACTGAAATAAATATTTTCTTTAAGAAGAAAAATGAGAAGAAAGGAGCCACAAATTAAGCTTGGACATGGTTAATCCCTGGTTAGCCACACAAGCAAATTCGGCATTTGTTGTTCCAGCTTTATTCAAGGCTTCTATCATTTGAAGGAAGGCACATCAGGCCTTTAGTGAATTCTAGCTTGCAGCTGGAAGACATGTGACACACACACACACGCGCACCCACTCCACACACACACGCAAACAAAATAATATTAACTTTTCTTTGCAAGTAAAGCTGAAAAATTGTAATGACAATACACTCCTGGGAGGACGGAGAGTGGATGTGGTTTCAGCATGGCATCACAAGCAGCAGCATAAGGATAATATCATCTCGAGTCAGAGTGTATCCATCACGGTGCTGTTGACTCTTGGGGGCCTGTCTCAGCAAAAAAGAAAAAAAAAAAGTCGACAGTAGCCTCTCAGCCGTCACTTTCCAGATCTTCATATGTGGTTGACCTCTTCCAAAAGATGCTAATGTGCGAGTGCTTGAACTCTGACAACTTGAATATATTTAGGCAGCTTGTTGCATGGAAACAAGCTGGGAAAAAAAGTTGAAAAAGAAAACGGAAGTAGATGTGAAGCCAAATAAAAGCGTCCGACATCGCCAGATTACCCGCTCCTCAAACGCAACTAACTAAACCCTGCAGAACTTACTCTTATTCTAATGACCCCTCCTTTTTTGTATTCTCAATCGTGATTTTAATCAGTAATGAAAGAAAAGAGCAAAAGCAGAAAAAAGTTCTAATTGAGAGCAATCGCTATCTGATTTTTCATTAAAGACGTTGAATAGGCTCTGCAAGCGGGTCTCCACCCAGCAATTACGTTCAGGTCAATACCAATATCCAGGTAAAGCCTCACATCCACCTCTCGCAGCTGATTTTCATAAACACAGTCTGGTCAATAATCCCTTCATCATCTCTTTCATTACAAAGCCTCTGTCAGACAAATGCCAATCAATGGCTCATCCTGGTGGTTGGCACTGATGGAGGTCAGGGTTGACTGTGAAGCTTGTACGTGGTTGGGTCCATTGGGTAATACTACAAAATAATACTGCAGAGGTCAAAGCAACTTAGTTGGTATTAATAAGTTTCATGATTAAATTGAAACATGAGAAGAAATAAATTGTCTTACAATGGCTACCTGGCGTGCAAATTGAAAAAGGAAACAAAAGGGAAAGGGCATTTTGAAAGATTAAAGCTTGTGTGTTTGTTGCAGTATAGTGAACACACAAGGCATGCTTCGCACTGCCTGTCTTAAACTTCCTTACTTTTTTTTTTTAGGATAAAGTCACAAAAATCGGTGTATTTCAATGGGATTGTATATTATATTTCAGTGAGATTTTATGTGATAGAACAAGAAAGGGTAATTAAAATAATTTTTAAAAATACAAATTACTAGGTTAGTAATTTGTATTTTTGTTAGCACGCGCACCAAACAAATACAGCCTTGTTTTAAATGTCTTAATGTATACATAATGTTTATGTGAAACTTTAAAAAGTGACCATAAAGTAAAACGGAGAGGCTCCCCAGCTATCACTAAACTACTATCTTGGAACATTAAGGTTTCCCATGCAGCTCTACGGATAAAGAAGGGTGGATCGAACCAAAACCTTTTCGCGTTCAACAGCAAGAATTTGGGCTAACAGTTCGTTCTGCACTTGACTGAATTACTCACCTTAAATGAACAAAAGCGAAATGTAAATATCACTGGTACTGAAGGAAATCTGGCCCACCAAATTAGTCCGAACTCTTCCCATGAAAGGAATGGTCAGTGGGAGGAATCTCCGTTAATGAGGGAACTTCTGAACAGCTGCTCATGCTGCATTCAGGTGCAGCTGGTAAACTAGGTTGGCGCAACCTGAAAACTCCAACGTGGTTTTAGAAAAAACTCTATTTGAAACTTCTAAACATAAATATTGACAGTGTTCAAGTGGCTATTCTCAATTACCAATACAAACATTTGCTCTGACTGCTGACTTACTCACTAATAAAAATCCAACCAAATGGAACCATGTCTATAATTTCCACTATAAGATTTTTATATGTATATATTTTAGAAAACGAGGAAATCAGATTAATTTCAGAACTCTGTTTACTGTTGACTAAAGTAAAGAAAATAAATACATTTTATTTATTTTTCTTGATTAATATACATACCAAGCCATGATTTGCAGGTACTTTTACACCCCTAATGCATCCCTCAAATCTGAGATTTTCATTTCTGGGTAGATACTTTCCTTTAAAATTACATATATGTATAGTACACAACGTTGTGTTCACTGGTGCATAATGTCAGTGCCAACAAAATGCATAGAAATTTCAAACATGTCAAAAAAAAAAGTTTTGCAAGGCACTTTTTAATAATAGGGAAACAGCTTATCAACTAGAAAATTTCTCAAGAAATTTAAACGGGACCTGCTAAAGTGTGCCAGCTGGATTGGAACCCAGCGTTTTGATGCTAAAAATTAGCATCAATGCTAAAGTAAGCTACAATGTATTCAATAGCATGTGGAGAGTCATAAGCATGTTGAGTAACATGGACTTACTCCATTCAACATGTTAAAATTTGTGTAGCCTATAAACTAAAATGAGCCAAAATGCTAATGTTAGCCTAAGTGTTACAAGTGGCATGTGTCACTAGCATGTTGTCTTACATTGACTTTCTCCATTCAGTGTGCTAAAACATGGCTAATAAATCAAATAACAGCTAAAAAAACTCATTTTAGGGAAAAGGCTATTGCTGGACTGCTAGCGGGAGGGGAGGGAGGCAGTGCACTACTAATGTGTGTGTTAATGTAAAAAAGTAAAAATCAGATGTTTACTTCGTGGCACTTCGTTACCAGAAAACCCGCTCATCTCTTAGCAACAAATATTGTTATTGTTCAAAAAACAAAAGATTTCTTCTGCTGTTTGAAATACTACTTATCTTATACTACTTACGACTTAACAAGAATTGTGCATTTGGTGAATTTGGCAGAAAAGTGAAAATGTTTTTTGTGTGTGTGTGGGGGGGGGGGGGGGGGGGTCATTGGCGGTAAATATGTTATAAAAAAAACATTCAACACAAAAGTAAAAATCAGATTTATACTTCGTGGCAGTTCATTACCAGAAAAAAATCCGCTCATCTCTTCACATCAAATTAATAAGTAATATTATTGTTTATACAACATACGCTCTTTTGAAATACTGCTTATCTGCTTAGACACAAGAAATTTATAGTTGGTAAATTTTGCAAAAGTAAAAATCATTTGTTTATTTCGTGGCACTTTGTTACCAGAAAACGCACTCGTCTCTTAGCAACAGATTAACAACAGATATTGTTATTGTTCAAAAAACATAAGGATTTTAGCCTTATTTTAGCCTTGCTTTCCAAGTGACCTGAGAGGAATGTTCACGCTTTTGTTTTGAAATTTTCAGCAAGCTTCATTTGAAAAGGCCTCACTAATCCCTTGTGTGACGGTGGTTGGATTAAACCAGTCATATAACACCCAAAACAGCAAATACCTGCTGTGAAAAAAAGGAAGGGTTTTATTTTGTTGGGTATGTGTTGCTCTTATTTTGACAGTCCAAAGTGGTTGTCAGTTTAGGTGCATCAAGTTTCATGAGTCATATGGAACTTACTTCCTTTGCTCTTCTCCCATCCTGTTTGTGTTAGGTGTTCCTGTAGTTAACACAGGAACTTAACACAAGTGAAGTGTTAAGTTGACTTAACACTTAACTTAAGTTAAGGCTTTACTGTTCCTGTAGTAAGGTGGCAGCTCTGCTCTCCTCTAGGAACTGACTGTTCCACCATCTCTGTAGTTCTCTACATCTGTGCTCTCCTCAGTGATCTATTGCTATGGTAATTAATCCTCTCTGAAAACCGTCGTGAGAGACGGAGGAGCAGACAAAGTTCTATCTCTGTTTTGAGTCCAACTGACACAAAACTGTGTCAGTTAGAATTTGTTTTGATTTGAATTTGGTTCGGATTTTTTTTCCGCTAATTACGTAGCCACGGTTACTCAAAAAGCAACGACACCACTCACGGGATCAAGCCGCTCATTTTGATATACGTATTCTGCTCAAGTTGATAACATCGATATCCTCTCTGTAAATCTCTTTCGGTTTGAGTTCTACATTACCGATCTGAGCTCACTTAACATGCATTTATGTTTGCGCTGGAGGCCATGCTCCTAATTGGCAACAATAAGAAAAATGCTGCATTACATCTTCATAACTTTAGTCTTTGCCCTGAAAGTATTTCACCATCAAAGGATGAGAAGTGAGGTAACCGAGGCTCTGTAGTTCTTGCCATTCTTTGAAAGCCAAGAGCCTTTGATTAAGTAGATCCTTCACTTCCAGCCCTGGTTGAATTATTTAAGCCTCGCCCAAGGTGCATTATGAAATTAACTGCTGACAGTCTGTGACCTACTCTAAAGCTCCTCAGTGTAAATCTGCTGGGAAAAGCCCATCCAGCAGTTGACCCCACTGACAAACCATAAAGCCCCCCCATAAAGAGACTGCTGGCCATGCTGTTTTAGCCCCTGCTAGACCACCAGCAAAGTAGAAGGTTATAGTTTCTTGGCTCATGTTTGCACAGGTGTGCCATTATGAATATGGAGTAGCACCATAAATGCTGCTTCAGCAATTAAGGTAATTGCTGTCTTATTTCAGTGTTTAATATTTTATCCCACCGCATGTTTTTGTGGTCCTGTTCACTTGGCGTTCACCGCAATGTTGTTTATGCCCAACGTCTGTGGATGTTCAACAGATATGCTGTGCAGCGCCCAGCCCACTGTGTCGCTGGCAGCATCCGCTTTGCTCCAGCCGTGTCTGCTGCGCGTGCTGCCAAGTGAGCGTACAGAGAGATGGTGTCACCTTGCTCGGGCAGAACTCCAGGACTTTACCTGTGCGTGCACAAGGCTTTGTGTGGCTGCTATTGTTTGCTTTGCAGAGACAGTTGTTTAGCAGCGGGTGTACAGAGCGGAGCTAGTGCGCCCTGACAGTTTGATAAATCGGCGGTCACTGTTGCCGCACTAAGGCGGGAAAGAGGAGGAAACAGACAGGAAGAGAGTAAAGGACAGCGAAACAGACAGGGCTTTGGGGTGGTGGGAGGGATAGAGGCCGATGGTAAGTATGGGCATGTGAAGAAACAGATTCGGAGGATCTATCAATCAATCAAATTTTATTTGTATAGCACATTTCAGCAGCAAGGCATTTCAAAGTGCTTTACATCATATCTAATGCATGTAGGGAGGAAGTGAGCAAGAAGTGCTGGAATGTGAGAAAGCACATGTCAGAGCAGTAAGAGATAATGCAGCAGAGAATGAGGGTGACTGAATAGGGAAAGGTTGGATGGGATAGGAGATTTTGAAGGTGTGACATTCATGAGAGGCCACTAAATCAGCACTGTTTGCAAAAAATATGGGTTTATGAACATTAGCAGGCTGTTTTTTTGTGTGTACATGTGTAGGGCCCCTTAAAAGTATTAATACAAGTTAAGTGTTTTCACATTGTTAAGCCAACCTAGTGTTGGTTTTGCGCCACAGAAGGCATTTGGCATGCATCTAAAAAAGTTCCCATCTGTTTTGGTTTGAACCATTCAAATGTCTTCTGTGTCACCTACACAACTAGTGCTATAGTAGAAACTACAAGTAGGACTTCTTATGGCTTTCTTCTTGCCACTCTTTAATGTACCAGATTTATAGAGTCCACAATTAATAACTGCCTTGCAGACAGCTTCTCCATCCTAAGCAAAGACTCTTTGCAACTCCCCCCAAAGCTACCATAGTCCCCTTGACCGATTCTCTGATTAGTGCCATACTCTTTCTATTCTTGGATGGTGAGCAAACACCAGCAATTACTGAGAGCTGGACTGTATTTACTAAAAAGGTGCCTTCTGAAAGCAACTAGTTTCATTATATTTAATTTAGGGGCAACAGGTGAAACAGGGTAAAAATTTTGCACAAAAACAAAACATCGACCACTTTCCCATTCCTTCCACGTCACAATAATGCGCTACTTTGTCGGTCTATCACATATAAAATCTTGATAAAAGGTTTGCAGTTGTTAAATGGCAAAATGTAGAAAAGATCCACAGGTGAAAAAAAGATAATTTAAGAGGCACCACATGTGCAGAAAGTCTTTGCCCTGGGAAACCATCATGTCTGACAGTTGTAGGCCTGCATCCCCTGCAGAGACTATGAATGGAAAGACATGTCACCATGACAAACATAATCCTAACATCTTATTCTCTTAATACCGAAACAGCATTTTGGTATTAAGAAATACCAAAGAAGAGATTCAGTCTTTTCTTTCTGATTTGTTATCCCTCTCTGTCTCTGATTTGTCCACTCGTCAGTGGTCCCAGTTTGCTGCTGAACAAAAAGGAGACGATGTTAAGAGCCTCCTGCACTTTCGGTCAATAAGAGAAGTGGCTTATGCTGTGCAGGATGAACTCATGAAGGGAATAACAAAAGTCGACTGTTTGAAGTTAGGATTTTGAAAAAAAATGTTAGGCCCCTGGACAAAAAAATATAAAGTCTGTGGCTTTGTTATTAGGAGTAAGCCTACTGTCTGGAATTGGCGAAGATTATGTTAAAAATGAAAAGCTGTTGCAAAAGAAGCAGTTCTGTTGGGGTTGGAGTCGCCATTGTGCGCAGAACAGACCACACTTTTCACCATTAAATTAGAACTCTATTATAAGTCTCCATATCACATAGAAAAACTGCATTCAGCTCTTTTTTCTTCATAAAAGAATGCATATATGCAGTCCACAGGGGGCAATGTTCATAGAAAATAAGCACCTCATATGAGCAGATGTGGATTACTTTCTGGCCTAATAAGTGGGTCCCCATAGGGTTTATAGAGCAACAACAAAGCTATTCACTGTTACTTACAGCCTGCCCCATGAGTAAACTTCAAACAACCAAATGTGGGGTTTTTATGGCTGTTGGGGTGTGTGTGTGTGTGGGGGGGGGGGGGGGGGGGGGTGTATGTGTGTGCGTGAGCACGCACTTGTGGGCGTGAGTGTACCAGTAACTACCTCCTTAGTGGGAAGATAAACCCCCCCACCTCATAGATCGTCCCAGCACCACTATTTGTCTTCTGACGTGTCAGCGCATATGCCCGCCTTGACCGCATCATAACCAAATTAACCTCGAGATGGCCACCATTAAAATGGAAATGGGCAAGCTTAGCTATCTTGCTCGCCTCCCTGCATTAGGATAATGTCCCAGCCTATGATGGCATTGGCTGCCATTCCAAACAAGCCAAATGTAGTGGAAGGGGCTGGAGATTGGCTTTGTTCTGCATTGTGTTCTCTTAAGCAGGTTTTTTTGTTGTTTTTTTTCTCACAGTGCATTCTTGTAAAGGTTGAGTTTTAAAAAGCAGAGAGGCAATAATCGCTTCAGCTTAGATAGTAAGCGTAGAAGCCAATCTTTAAAATTAGGCCTCCTCCTTTTTTATTTCTCAAATAAATCTAAAGATTCACAGATTACAAAGTGTGTTTTAAGGAATTTGAATTCAGAGTAGAGCAATCCGTTTTTAGCTATTCTCTACATTGTATATTTCATGGTTGTCTGATTATCGGTGTGTTAAATGACATAAAAGAATTGAAATGAAGCTTTTTGTGAAATAAAAACTATGTTCTGCTGAATCTTTGCTCACTCTACAACGATACAGACCAGGTCTGATCCGTCAATCCATGTTAAGAGTTTGAACAAGAAGTAAACGAATGTAGTCCGGACAGTAAAAAAAAAAGAAAACTAGCTTAGCACAGATGGGTATGAAGCTAAGCTTTATCAGAGTCCGAAGCTTATGTTTAGCTATTTACGGCACTCGCAAATGCTAGCAAACCATTTCTACCTTGTCTATCACTCTATCACAGTTTCTTGTCCATAGTTGGTAACAAACCCAGCTTTTACTAGCTAGCTTTGTCAACACAACAGAAAAACTTGAAAACTTCCTCCTTTCTTACTTCAAAATAAGAGTCTCGAACACAGACTCATAAGCATGCCAATTTTAAAACTCTATGTTAAGCGCAGAGGTCACTAGTTGTCAAAGTACCACTGGTATTGTATGATGTAAACCCCAAGACAAATAACTACTTAACAGAGTTAAGAATAAACAGACCCAAAAGATTAGTTGGTCAAGTATAGTATTTGCCATAAACGGAAACTCTTGAAAGAAAAGGCAGATGGAGAAGTGTTCAAGAAATCCCAGGAGTCTATACACAGGACTGTGTAACAGTGAATAAGGAAAACAACATGGTTGCTACATATCTTCTGTCCTACTTGCCTTCGAAGTCTAAAGAAGAATTTGGGAAAAACATAAGACGGAAGTTAAGTAGAATTTGGTAAATGTCTCCAGTGATTTAGTCATTTTGCTAGTTGCTATTAGCAAAGCAATGATGGAAGGACAATATTTATTATATTTATTTCTAGAATATGTGACATGTTTAAATTCACAATGGACATGGGGACAATTTAGAGCAGGGGTGGGCAACTCCAGGCCCTAAGGGCCGGTCTCCTGCAACTTTTAGATGTATCTCTACTTCAACACACCTGAGTCAAATAATGAGGTCATTAGCAGGACTCTGGAGAACTTGACTGCACTTAGGAGGTGATTCAGCTATTGGATTCAAGTGCGTTGGACCAGGGAGACATCTAAGAGTTGCAGGACTCTGGCCCTCGAGGACCAGGATTGCCCACCCCTGATTTAGAGTGAGCAGTTAACCTATCTAACAGTGCCCAAACAGAACCCACATATGTACGGAGAGAACATACAAGGTCCATGCAGAAAGACTGAGATTTGAGTCCAGGACCTTGTTGCTGCCAGGCAAAAGTGCTACCAACTACGCTACTGACATCAGGATCAGAACTCTTCTGATTTTTAGGTCTTCATGCAGTTTATAGAAGGCCCCCAAAAATTTAAAGTAAAACTCCTGTCAAACTGCATGCTTAATCTGTCTCTCACTTGAAGAAATTAGTATTTACTGAGATGCCACTTGCTCTTACTAGTTGGAGACCCACTGGTTTAGACTGACACAGCAAAGAGATAGACAGCACTTTGTGGGTCAGAATTTACTTTGACATGTAATATTATGACATTTTATCTCATGGCGTGGCGTCTCGCAGAGAACCCTTCTTAAATGGAAGAAAAAGAGTTTGCATTTTCATGAGGATTAACATTCTTGGATGCCTATTCATGTCCAAAAATGGGGCAGGAAAATGTGGAAGAAAGCGATGAAACCAAGCGGCGCATGCGTTTCAAAAATGATGTAATGCCTTTTTCTTTTCTTTTTTTTTTGACATTTTGGTTCAAGGATTGTTTTTTATTTTTAATTATTGTTGATTTATTATTAATGCTCGTACGACTGGCCACAGACCGCGGTGATACACAGAAGTCGTAGTCTGCACTTAGCAGTGGATTGCAGTCTGCCTCCGCAGGATGAGAAACGTGCAAATTTAACAACAAACTAGTGTTTCAGTATTCAATATAAACCCACATTTAGCCAAGGAAACATCTGTAAGATCTGGTTGCTACAACAGTTGAGAACTCTTAACATTAATACAGACGACAACCGATCAGACGTGTTCGCCGGTACGCGCCCGCATGGGGCTGCACGTCACCAGAAGCAGCGTTGCGCAGCTCCTTTGCTGCTGCTGCATGTTTACGACCGCATCTCGGCGTCACACGGGCACTAACGTTACAATAATTATGAACTCATAAATGTTTTGCCGTGCCCATCGGACTAGCATGATGTCACATAAAGTTGTCCATATCCCTCTGTCTGATGCAGTCAGTGGGAAAGACAGAGCACTGCAACAACCCTTTTAAGGAACAGACGGATGCGGTGCTTTAACGTCTCGTCTCCACGCCTCGGTGCTTCCCGACTCGAGAGTTAGCATTAGGACAGAGAGCTGACACAGTTAGCTCTGCTGGGACACTCGGTGGCTTTGCATTTCAGTTCAGTTATTCTCTCAGTTAAATTGTGATTTGACCGGAGTCAGTAGGCTAAACAGGTTCATTTAGCCCACATGGGGTAACGTTTAATGCAACCTCTTTGAAATCAGTGACTGTAGGGTGAGGCAAATGGCACTTTTGACAAAACAAACTTGGTACAGTCTGCTTAAACTTAACTTAAATCACATTCTTTTAAATCAGAAAAAAAAATACATCTTTAGAAGGCATTCCGCTCCAGAAAGTGTCAAAGAAAGACACAGCGCAAGTACCAGCAACAAAAGCAGACAGAGCTGACACTCAATAAGTACTCAGCAGACACTCAGACAAACATATATAAAACTGTAAATAAGGGGACATGTGTATACTGCTCCGTGCTGACGGCGCAGATGTCCCACTTATGGCATCCACAGTCTCTTGAATTTCTTTCGAGGATCTGATGATGCCTATGGCAACACGTACATGCGCAAGAGCTTAAAAAATATGCTTCGATCTGGTTGGAGGGCTCATATGTGTGGTCATATGTGTGGTGTGGAAAAGCCCACATGCATAGATTATTCCCATAGATCTTCGGTTCAGAATGCTAAACAAAAAAAAAAACACACACACACGAGAAGCTGGTAGAAATACACATTTTGAATGAATGTATGCTCACACTCTTATTTGTTATTAGGGACTGGTGAAAAGAGCACAATGGAGCATGTGTTCTCCCAGACAGAGGAAGCGAAGGGAGGAGCGGGGCAGTTTCCTTCCAGCTGGGTCATATTTAACCCACGGTACTGTCGCTCCTGCCAAAAGGACATGCAAGGCGTCCAATTCTATCCCCACTGATGACAAAAAAAAAACGGGAAAAAAACAATCGTTACACTAAAATAAACTTTTGTATTCTTATTTGCATGAAAATGTTTAACTAGGTCTGCATTAGCCTGGCCTCCCTCTGACTAACAGCCCTTTCCACAACCTGTTCACCGAGGTTTGGAGTTAATCAATAGACGGTAGCTCATTCAGAGTCAAAGATACTCTTCTTCTTGAGGCACCTCTCTTTGTGCATAGCTTCTATTCAGCCTCAGTAGAAATGAGCTTTCCACAAAATAATACGATGAGACTAAAGGCTTGGTGAAACATATATGTCTGATCTGTAACAGTTCATTTCAGGCTAACCCTGGATTATCTATTGATAAAGGGAAGATGAGTAAAGAAAAAAACGATGCTTGTTGTTCCCATGACAACACTATACAGGCGGATACAAAAGGCAAGACCATTAATTTATCCTTACTAAAGTCTGCTTAATGTGCAAATTTAGCTTTTCACGCACAAACCCACCAGTGTATGCAGCCTTACAATGCACTACTCAGATGTCTGAAATAATTTCTTTTCCCCCAAACCCGACCCCTCTTCCTGCCTTCTTGATGCTTGTAAGCACAATTGTGTGCGACACTGACGTGTGAAACAGCGAAAGTCAATTATCACCTCATTTTCATTCTTCTCACATGCGAGAGCAGAGCGCCTGGAGTTTGCTCCCGTTTTGGAAAAAAAAAAAAAGAAAAAAAAAAAAAGCCACACGCAACCTCCCACAAGTTTCCCCCCAAAATTACACCAGAAGTCAGTCGAAGTCAATAGCGTCGTTTAACGTGTGACGTGCCTCTCTGAGGCAAACACGCAGATGAGCGGTTTGAGCAAAGCGCAAGCGAAAGATCATACGTGAGCATGTGCTCCCCGTTTGACGAGCTTGGATTAAAGCCAGAGCATGTAAGCACCGATCCAAAGGTCAGACTGTGACTGTCCCAGCAGGGCAATTCCATCAATCACATAGAGTTGGATGAGCAGGCGATCAATCCGAGTTACTTCTCGCAATGGTACACTTTAACCTTTCAACTCAGATTCAACCATGCCCCCAGGGGGAGGCTTGACTGACAGCTTGTGAAGCACAGTTGCAAGTGATGAGTTTCACGTGTAATTATATTGCTTCTGCTACATGTGTAGCACCATTTGCATTCCCACATGCATGTCCATGTTGGATGTGGAACAAGCATTCATCAATTATTGACCCTTTGGGGAAGATTTAAAAAAAAAAAAAGAACAAATAAACATTTTGAAAGAGTCAGAAACGTAACAAAGTCAGGCTCAATTAGCCTAGAAACGTGTAGTTTGTAGTTTCAAGAATCTATCAGCTTGAGCCTAATTCACGCCATGTAAGACACAGACTATGGTTTCAAATATCCAACGCAGTTCAGAGTTTCAGTAAATTCAATTTCTCTTTCTCCTGAAATATGCAGCAGTACTTTAAAGTCAAAAGACTCAAAAGCTCACTCCATTTAAACTTGTTAAAATGTCTCTGTTTTCATAATTGATGGTCATCCATGCTAGTTCTATGGCATCCTTTGTTATTCAGGTTTATTCCTGTTCCATTCAATGTATTTTAAAATCAACACTAAATCCAGGAAGCTTTTCAACACAGATCTTATTTCTTTTACTAATTAGCTAAACAAATATCTATGTCTGCCATTCAATCAATCAACCAATCAATGAATCATACTTAAAAAATAGCAGCACAACATGATTTATGGTAAATATAAAGAAGAGACAAACAAAAGATAAACTACTACTGAGCTGAGAAAAGGTATTATCTAATAAAAATGTATTTAAAATATTTGGTAAACACAAATATTAATGTTGATTTGATGGGCATCAACTGTAGTCGTGGTAATCACGCTGACTATGATTCTAAGATGCATAATTTCCAAAATCCTGGTGATACTGTGGTGGATGGCGACTGTGGGCAACACCAGCTGAATTCTACTGTCATTTTGCTATAATTGGTATAAAACATTCCATCTTTTACTCAAATGAAATAAAAAAGAAACCAAACATCCACCTGCTCATGTTTATGTGGTCACTATAGTAAGCACTGCAGCACAGCTAGGTGCAATCAGGATGGTAGAAAAGCAGCTAAAAACTGCAGTGAGCCATTTCTTAAAAAAATAATAAGTGGCTATCAATATGTTTCTTTTTTTTTTTTTTTTAGCTTTTTTATTCGGCAACCTTGTATTCTATAGTAGTTGGTTTAGAATTTTCCGAGCAATCACCGAGGTAGTTGTTTTTTAATGAATGTACCTACTCTTAATATTACGGAGCCATTTTTAGTGGACAGCTGAACCCATGCTTTAAACAAAGACACAAGTGTCATAAAATTTGGTCAAACTGAGCCAAACATAAGAACCTCGGTGATTAACCTCAGTAGCTACAAACTAAATGTTTACCATAGCAGTTTCGCACATAAAGGATGACAACTATTCAAGAACAGTGTTGTATAAAGTACTGAAATCTCAGAGTCAAGTAAAAGTACAAGTACCTCTCCAAAATACGACTTTGGTAAAAGTCGAAGTCACTGACTGAAATGTTACTTGAGTAAAAGTCCTAAAGTATCTGAAACTTCTTGTACTTAAGTATGGAAATTACTGTAAAAATGGATGTACTCAAGTAATGTAATGAAAAGTACAAGTAAAAAGTAAAACAAGGCAAGTTTGAATGACATTTCTTATATTTTGGTAAACTTGTCAAATAAACTTAAAATAATGTACCCAACCAAGTGCAGGCAAAATGAAACCTGCTAATAACTTGTTCCAGTTTTAAAGAGTAGCACATGTTAATGGTTTGTGGTTTTGAACTTGCATGCCTTTCCTATATTCGTTAAATTTAGTCTAAATTGCTATCGCTATGGCTTCTGTCCCCCATTGAACTAGGGTGACCAGACGTCCTCTTTTTCCCGGACATGTCCTACTTTTCAGACCTAAAAAGATGTCCGGGGGGAATTTAAAAATTGTCCGGGATTTTGGTCAATTGCCTCAAAACACATTACATAGCTTACAGTGCATTATAGGGCACGGCGCTGCGTGTCACGTAATCCCTGAGCCGCGTCAGTGCGGGCAGCACTCTTCTCTGTTCGGCCCCCCCACCCAACCGGTGTAAGGTGTTCTGATTTCTGATTTCCCCAACAATGGGAGAAGCAAAACAGGTGTATCCTATTGGAGGTGATGAACAAGCCCAGGCAAGCAGGCTACGGACTTTGTTCGGTAGCCTGCTTGCTACTTGCTAATCAGTAGGTGGGGTCAAAACACTTTGTTTCTCTCTCTCGCTTTTTTGTAACGAGTAACTAAACCATACATTGAAAATGTATCGGAGTAAAAGTACGCAATTAAGTTCGGAAATATAGTGAAGTAAAAGTGAAAGTCATCAAAACTTTTCATACTCGAGGAAAGTATGAAGTACTCCAAAATATACTTAAGTAAAGTAGTGAAGTATTTGTACTTTGTTACTATACAACACTGTTCAAGAACTACATTCTTTTTTTTAAATTATCACCCAGCTGTGCACCTTATTAAAACTTTTTTAAAGGTTTTTTTTTTTTTTTTTTTGAAAACAGTTAACACATTAACGCACATATAAAGTATAGTTTTTGTCACATTTGGATTTTATTACCTGGAGTCTGAATGACTGGCTGTGTCTCTCAGTGTTATGAATGTTGGTCATTACCAGCTGCTGCAACGGGCTCTTACCGCAAATATTTACAAAGCCATTACAGGCGCAGATGCAGATGTATAATTAGTACTCTCGGCAGACTTTTGGTTGCAGCAACAGTCACGCTGCCTTACTAGATTTAAGTATTCACATGAATGGGTAAATTATTACATGGCATTCGAAATTTAAGGTGTCCTCATGAACCCATTGACTTGCATGTAAGTGTTTGGGGTTTTTTGGGGGGGTATGACTGATAAGGGTTGAGCATGCTTCGGTGAAACTCGGATACACTCAGATATAACATGGCTGTAATAAAGTTTCAATGAACAGACGTTACTGTCAACACAAAATAAAATAGTGAATAAAGGCAAGTGTAGAAATCTGAAAGATATTGGTTTGATGTGGATATGTTTTAATCAGTGATGTAGGAAGACTTATTATTGTAATATTTATTTGCTGTTTGGAAGAAACAAAACCAGAACAAGAACTTGGGACATTTTTGCAACTCTTCTAAAATGCATACAAATGAACATGTGTTGTATTAGTTAGGAAATATGCCTGTTCCCAAATTACAATGCTTGTTTCTCAAAATGTTGTTGTTCTGAATAAATTAAAACACACAAATTGTAACCATTGGATTAAAAAAAAAAAAATCTGTCATCTTTAGGTCATTTTCATGTGGCGTCCAAAATTACAGTGAACACATATCAATGTCGGCAAGTACAAATGACTAAGCATTTTTTTCATTCCTATTTATTAAATCCTTATCCATCAGTAGCCTTCCAAACAGAGCATCGTTAAATCTTCGGCTTGTCTTCTGCTGGTCTAAAATCTAAACTTGAACAAATCTCAAAATAGTCTTCCCCGGTGTGGGAGTACAAGTCGCCTCCCACACACTCTCGATGCTTCTCTCCACACGATGACTCTACCTTGTTCCCAGAAAAAAGGCCAGTGACAGATTGCCTATACGGCAAACGGTGAGAAAGGCTGAAGTGGGGAAGCAAAAGACAAGGACAAGGACAAGGTACCTCCTTCCTGATATCTAATCTTCAATCTCTTGGATCACTGGTGTCTGATAAGAGCAGTGTAATTCGAGAAACTAAAAAAACGCTGCAAGTAAAATCTCTGTCGTGACAAGACAGACGGGTCATCTGTGTCTATCTTTTGCTTTTCAGGGATTTACAGTAGCTGCTTCATGCTTCCTCACTCCCCACAGCGGTCACATAATATGCAGATATCCATATAGGAATCCTTGACAACGTCGCCTGAAGCTTATAAAAACGACGTCCTTTTTTATTGCAGTATCATAGTGTCATATTTGAGTACATTTGATCAAGTGGGAAACAGAGAAATTTGTGTCAAAACATTAGTTTTTTCCAAAATCGCCAGTGACAAAACAACTGATTAGAAATCAACCTGCATTTTCTTCATTTTATGCTCTACTTTTGAACAGCGGTGACAGGTACCAGGAACCTAAAAATATGCAAGCCACCAACCTTTGATTCTTAGGCATATAAAAATGACGTGACACAGGTTTATTTCTTTTAGCCGCTGGGCGAGTTCTTATATCAATACTCTCTTTCATCCATGATGGGGGCTCTATGATCCTGTGGGCCTGGTTCTGTTTCAAAAGGCCTGGTTTGAGTGCAAGTCATCAGAAGCTCTTCTAAAATGCCAGGAAGTTTCTTGGTTGTTTCAGCAGGATGACGATCTAAAACACACGACCAAGTCAATAATTACCACAAGAAGATATGTACTTACAATGTAGTGCTGCCATACAAGATGAATTAATGAACATAACTATAAAAGCGGCACCAAAAATGGTGCCTGCAAGTAAAAACTGAGCCAAATATCCAAATTTATTAATTTAATCTTAAGCTCAGGGGCATAGTGAACATTATATCCTATGTATGTGTCTCTCCAACAAAGACTTTCTCAAGTTGTGTTAGATTTGAAGGAACTGTCTTTATAACAGATGCCTACAGACATATAAAAATTGTCGGTTAACGTGTTTGGAGTAAAATTAAAGAAGGGTAACATCAAACTTTAGCGAATCTGATGTCTATGTTTTGTGTGTTTTTTTTGCGAATGTAAATCTTTGTTTCATTTCATGTTTTTTTGTGTGTGACGTAACTGGCGAAGTTGGATGTTTGGCTGCATTTTATCTCAGTGGGTGTCTGCATGTGCGTGAAATTATGTGTGTGTACCGATGCGGTGCTGTAATCGGCGTGACGAAGTGCGGCGACAGAGCCCAGACCATCTGGAGACAGAGGACGGCATGAATCACCAGAGCGATACGACAAAGGAGGGAGCGGCAACCTAGAGGGACGAAGGTCCAACGGAAAAAGACGGAGGAGTGCGCCGGCACATCAGCTGCCTGATGGGTAAACTAAGGCGAGGAAATCCAAAAGCTTTGTGGGTTCTCTTACGGATTTTTTTTCCCCCCGCAGCTCACAACCTCCGTGTCGACAGTTTCATCTAATCACTCTCTGAGTAAATGGAGGCGGCAACTCACAAAGTCATCCAACCACACGCATACATGTGCCCACAAGCTTACTTACAAGCTGTTAGTTGTTAAAATAGGTGTCTGCTTGTTGCCTGATAAGAAAATAAGCTCTCCAAATAGATGATTTGCCCAGAAAGGGGGGGAGAGGGTGGGAATCACCCAGCTCTAAAAAGGCACCAAAACATAGAGGTCAAATTAATGCTCAGCTGCTGGAAGATTATCACCCATCTACAACAATATCCTCTCTTTTTTCCCCATCTCTGTGCATATCCTCCCATAGTAACACATCTTTATGATCAATATCTTTATCAACGGATCACTTTGGCTCTTTTGCTAAAGCACAGAAACGATGACAAGGCGGCATTACCCCTCTAGTTATCACCAGGGATAGCGCTCGGTTTTCCTCAGCAACAATTCATGTTGAGGTATCGGGAAAAGCAGATCATATGAACTACAAGAGCGGATAAGAAGTGAGAACACCTAAATCACTGTTTTCACGAGATTTAATCCACTGTTAACGATGCCGGTCAGAAATCCACTTCCACTGTTAAATATAAATAAATTTTGGGAAGAATAAAAAAAATTAAATAAAATAAACAACAACAAATATTTGAGTAACGGCACAAAAGTTAGAATAAAACGTGCAAGCCACGCAGGATTGAAATTATACATACAGTACAGGCTTGAATACGTATAGAAAAATCCACATTAATACTTCAAAACTGCATCTTTACAAAAGGGTTTTTTTACTCCTCAACAGCATTAAGACATGACTTTACATTTATAATGCGGGATGTCAGGGCAGTAGGTCTTCCACAGCACTTCAACCCTTTCCTGGGTAAGGCTAAGGTCGAAGAAGTGCGGCAGAATCTCAAAGAGCTGCTCTGCACAAGCTTTTGAGACCCTGAGGCTGGCATTATTTGGACCTCTCCAGCTGACTTCCAGACAAACAAACAATCTCTATCATCGTCTTTTCTTTTTGTCACAGGTTGTCTCTGGACAAGTGGTTTTTCTCACCAAGCACAGAAAGAATCTGATTTGCCATGAGAAGGTCTTACTTTGGAGATGTATGAGCACACCTCAGTTTTGCTTCAAACGAGTCCCATTGTTTCTTTTTCTTTTTTTTCCCTTTTCTTTCCTTTTTGTTGACAGTCATGTTTTGGGATGTAGAGGGGAATCCGATGGTAAATGGACTGAAGTTAATAACAGCTTTTCTAGCCATACTGACTACTCAACGAGCTTTCACCCATCCACACGCGTCTGTAGACCAATACACAGATGAGTAGACAACTTGGGTGAGCGTGTCTTGACACCATCTGGACCTGCAGCCTTGACAAGTGCCAGGAGGAATCTACTCTACCCACTGGGCCACAGTCACCCCAGAGTCCCACACCGGGCCTTTTCCTTCTACTCTTCTGTTTGAAATACACTGAAGTTGCTAGTTGCATTCCACTCTGGGAATACAATAGTTTGGATAAACCACTAATAGACCGAAATTAATTTATTATTTATGTCAAGTTGAGTGGATGTAAACTCCAGGCTGATACTATTGCTTCACCAAACATGCATTAGGCAGCATTTAACTCCCCCCAGAGAAAATATTTGTTCAAAATGCATTAAAAAGTGGTGTTACCTTACTGAATGATGAAATAAGATCTAGATGATCATATATATATATATATATATATATATATATATATATATATATATATATATATATATATATATATATATTTTTTTTTTTTTTTTTTTTTTTCTGGATGAAAAGTTATATAGTTATCTAAAGTCGTTTTGTTAAGTATTTTTAGGTCATTTTAGGCCACACCTAAAACAGCCATAAATAGATCTTTATGAATGTTATTGGATTTTTAACAGGTGTAAACAACATATTGAGAACATTTCCTCCTAAAACCCCTTTAACCTTACTTAAATTATTAAATTCAACAACGACAATTTACTCAACAGGTGACGTGCCTCCTGTTTTGTCACTTAAATCGTTTCAATTTCGACGCTATTCATTGCAAAAAAAATAAAAATAAAAAATACACCCACCAAATATATGATCTAAGAAGCTTAATCACTAACTCGCTGACTATGTTTTAACAGAAAAGAAAAAAAAAATTTGCTCTTTGCGACGGATTAATTTCCGCTAAAAGCGTTAGCTCCTGCTGCGGAGTCTGTTGCTTGCGGAACTGTCCGCGGTGCTGATCCGAACTTTCTAATCCGTGCGGCGGATTCTGCTGCGTCCTGTCAGCCAACCTCCGGACACTCCCGGTCACTCGCTGCTGGTTAAACTAGCAAATTAGCAAATTCACAAAGCCTCAAATGCAGGAGACACTTGAATGTGCTAACATTGCAGCGCGCTAGCGAGCTAGCAGGCGGGGCCACCCACGGAATTAGAAAGTAAGTGGTAAACTGTTTCAAGCATCCAGACCCTCAACAAAATCAACATAACTTGCATAACTTTATGGTTAATTACAGGCGTAGGCCTACAGGACGTGATCTGGCGTAAACCAACGTCACGACAAAAGGAAGTTGGAGATAGAAAATGTAAAAAAAGATATGCATCACACGGGGGGGGAGACGCGTCGCCCTCAATCAATTTCCTTCCCCTTCACTTTGCTGTTAAATGAATGGAAGCTTATTTAACTTTTTTTTTTGTTATTGTTGAAAAATGGGGGGTTATCTGGGCCAGCTTACTATTCAAACAAAATAGTTGACACTTTTAGAAGAGAAGGAAGCAATCAAAGGAGGAATAGTTAATAAATGCAAGCAGGGATTTTACAACAAAAAAAAGGAGGAGGCAGGAAGGTTGGGATTCATTGGGATTTTGGCACATTCTTTTCAGTTATTGGACTTTAAAAATAATAATAATAATAAAAATCTTGCTTTGGCTTTAATAAAAAGTGACCAGGAAAGGTCCCATTCTGTTCCCTCTCCGCTGTGTAGTGCGAGGCTCTGGTGCCGCTCAATGGGGGGAAGGGGCAACTGCTGGTGGCTGCGGCAGCACCGCCAGACCTCATCAGCACCGGGAAAGCGTCAAACATAAAAGCCGGTTTACTGCCGCCACTCCAAGCACAAGTTGTTACAAGTCTCTTCCGCTCTCCAGACTTTAAAAAAAAAAAAAGAAGATGAAGAAAAAAGTGTGTAATAAGTTGGAGTCGATCTATTGGCTGAAACCCCCCCGGTGGAGAGTGGAGACAATAAAAGCTCCCTGGGTACAAATAAAACAATATGACGTAGAATGGGATTTACTCAAGTCGAGGGGAAAATGCGTCGCTCTCATCAGGACTGAGCTTATAGCTTCAACAGTACAGGTGACGTGTTGGATCAAAAAGTGGGAGACAATGTGCGCAGAAAGGCCTGAAAGCTTCAAGTTTCACCCACCACCACCACCCTTCCCTTAAACTCAAGCTGCCCAAGCTAAAGGTTGGGAGAGTCAAATTCATATTGTGGCAGTATTCTTAACATTTCTTGTTTGCTTTTCTTTCTTTTTTCTTCTTCTTCATTTTGCTAAAAATAGGTGCTCGCTCATTGGTGCGGAGCCAAGACAGAGATAGAGCGGCTGCCTTTCTCTCTTTTTTAAAACAGATCCCCACTCGGTTCTTCCCCCCTAAGAAGGTTTTAAATAACATCGTGAGTTGTTGTTTTTTTTTTCTTCTTCTTCTTCTTCTTCTTCTTCTTCTTCTTCTTCTTCTTCTTCTTCTTCTTCTTCCTTCTTGATGCAGATGAGCATCGCCTTGAAGGGAGCCCACTCGGTGAGTGGAAGTATAGATGAACGGGAAGAGTGGCAATCTGTTGAATGCTCGAGCTCGTGCTGCTTCAAGGTTTGTGACAATTGCGCGCGCACAAGAGCGCAGGACGACCCGACCTGAACAGACGGAGGCTGAGAGAAACTCTTTGCAACACCAATGCTACTTTAGAGAGAAGGTAGCACAAAAAGAGTAAGATTTATCTATGCACTCTCTCCCTCACTCTCTTTCTGCCTCACACACACACACACACACACGCATACACACACACACACACCAGCTCTCGGACTCTGAACAGCATAATAATCAGCCTCCTTCTTGTCCATCTCAACGGATTTCCTCATGAGGGCAAATGCATGCTGTGTCTCTTTTACCACGGGAAGAGAAATAATAAAAAAATTTTTTTAAAAAAACCTTCCCCCAAAACAAGCATCCTGTTTCTTAATGGAACCAGAATCCGATGAGTCAAGGATGTCGAGTCCTGAGGATCTGCTGCCACCAAAACACCCAACCTCCAGCAGCTAGCTAGCTTTTCTTTTTTTTTTTTTTCTCAAAACTTTACGTGGTTGACGAAACAGCGACGTCACACCGAGATCGATCCGTGTAAAACACTTTTTTTTCTTTTTTTAAAGAGCTTCTCCGGCGTGCGGGTTGCGTGATTTGCATTCAGTCAAGGACTGATGAGGTGGAGGGAAAGAGTGGGCGGTGGAGTGTGCGGGGGTAAAGCCTGCTGCATTTATTTATTTATTTTTTTTTACACGTCTTCAGCTGAAAAGATTGGGGGAGAATTGTGAAGGGAGAGAGAGAGAGAGAGAGAGAGAGAGAGAGTGTGTGTGTGTGTGTGTGTGTGTGGGGGGGGGGGGTGCAGAAAACTCACCCTCAACTGTGGCGACCAGCATCAGCAGCCCCATGTAGAAGAGCAGCACTCGGCTCCGACAGCAGCGCGCCTGAGCTCCAGCTTTCATCAGAGCTGCTAAAACCCCAATGCCATCATCTCCCTTTCTGCATACGGATTCCGCTCTCCTTCCAAGTCCCGGTGCTCCGTCCCGATCCCGATTTGAAGTGGCGGTCATGGCAGGGTCTCTCTCTCTCTCTCTTTTTTTTTTCTTTCCTTTTTTTCTGGCAGGCACGATGAGTTCTCAGATGCTCAGAAGAGGGAGATTCACTCGGTGTCGGAGCTGAGAAAAATCCCAATGCATGGAGGAGGCTCGGATCTCACAGCTGGACTGAACCATGTCATGCGGGGGACCAAAAGGGGGCTCAGAGTCTCTCTCTGATAAGATAGATTTCACACCTAAAAGGCAAACCGTAGGGTGGTGGTGGGGTGGTGGGGGTGGGGGGGGGGGAGACAGAGAGAGAGAGAGAGAGAAGGAGAGGGAGAGAGAATTGGCCAGTGATTTACCCACCACCTCCAAAATGAAATTAATAAATAAGATCACGAAAATCTCTCCTCCGCTCCAGAAATGTAACTGATGGTACCCAAATCCAACAGAGCTCGCTCTCTTTCTCTCTCAATTTCTCTCGTTCCTCCTTTTTGTTTTTTAATCTAAACAGTAGGTTGATTTTACTTCCAGTAAATCCACGTTTGAGCTCGTCATTAGACGGAGATTCATAAAAGGCGCCCCGTCCAAAGGAGATGTTATCCAACGATCCAAGAAAAGAAGAAAAACCACAAAAAAAAAAGAACCAAAAAAAAAAAGAAAAGAAAACCTCTTTCCTCGACGGCTTGGAGAAGTTTTCGAGCCCGCAGCCTCGGAGCGTGTTCAGTCAGTGATCGGAGGATGCGGTCGGTCTGTCTGTGGTAATCCCAGCATCTATCGCAGCGAGCGGCCACGAAGCGTCGACTCGGGGTCTGCGCGACGCCAAGATTCAGACTGCAGACCTGCTCTCCACTCTGCGCGTCTCTATCTCTCCTCGGTGTCTGCCCACCCGCCTCTTCCCTTCTCTCTCTCTCTCTCTCTCTCTCTCTCCCTCACACACGCACACACACACACACACACACACACACACACACACACACACACACACACACACACACACACACCCACACACACACACTTTCTCCTCTGTCCTTTGAGATCAGTTCAGAAGATGTTTGCAGTAAAGTCAATGAATGAAGATGCTCCACTCTACTCACTGAATCTCAAATAATAATAATAATAATAATAATAATAATAATAATAATAATAATAATGTAAAAGACTCAGGTCTTCTTCTGTTTTGCTAAGGCGTGACTTGGGGGCCATCCTGTCCGCCCATTAAGACCAATCATTGGACTCGCCCAGCAGTTTAACCTGCTATGTTCACATTCTGCTTATTACACGGAAATGGATGCCAAACTAGCCGGAACTATTGCCCCCCCCCCCCCCCCCCCCATACTCAGTAAATTTGAATTTCACTTCCATTTTTGCACAGAATTATTATAATTAGTTCTCGATACGCTTGGGTGGGTGGGTGGGTGGGTGGGGGGGGGGGGGGGGGGGGGGAGGAGCAGGGAGCGGGACCGCGCTGCTACTTTTGCTTGTATCGGATATCGATCAGAAATTCTTCGGTTTCCAACAACTTTCCCTGGCTTGGGCACGTTGCATGGACTCATTAGGTTTGCAGCTACATTCTTACTCGTGTTTGTTGAGTATGAGGAGATGCATTCAGGACCCTCCTGCTTAAATCAAACACGTGTTAAGTCATTTAACTATTCTTCTCAGTTGTTCTTCCGGAATTGTATATCGTTTCCATGGCAGCAAGAACGCGCCAGGTGGACTGTTTCCCTTTGTGCTCAGAATAGCAACAAAACAACACACGCTTTTAAAAGAGTAAGATTCCACCCAATATACATATATACATATATATATATATATATATATATAAATAAATAAAAAAAAAGAAGAAGAAAAAATAATGGTAGAAGATCCTTGGAAGCCACTTAGTACCAGCGCACGCTTCAGCGCCCTCGCTCCGTTCCCGCGCCGCACATGGATTCACCCAAACGCGCCCAGAGATGACTTTGATCTGGTCTGTGAAATCATTTGGAGCAGAACCACCCACCTGAAGAGTTCGGCACAGCGGCCAGTGGATACGGACAGCGTCTTCTCTGACCACGAGCTGAGTAACGTGTAAGGCAGAATCGAGAATTGCGGAGAGAGTGCCTCGCAAAAGTATCCACACCCTTGAGGCCCCCCTGCGCCCCACAACCCTCCCTCACATTTCGTCTTGCCACGGCGACAAAACCCCGAGCTTTCGGGTGTTCTGACTTCTTTTTTTCCAGTTGCTCGCTATTTTTGCTCCCTCCATCATCCCATCAGCTCTGACCGTGCAATTCACCTGCTCCTGCTAAACAAAAGCATTTCCACAGCACAATGCACCCACCAACACGTTTCAATGTGGGGATGGTGTGTCGAGCGTGATGTGCAGTGCTAGAAGCTCAACTTCAGTGTTTCTGACAAAAGCACCTTCTACACATTTACTATGTTTCCTTATGGAAATTTTTTTTTTACATAGGATTCTGTGCGGCTTTCCTTCAGCAGTGGCTTTTGTTTTTCTGACCTCTCACAAGTAAAAGCCAAATTTGTAGAGTGAATCTCTGCTGCTCCTCCAGAGTTATGATAGGCGTCTCTCTTACTTCTCTGATTTTCCATTTTAGGGTAGGTGGCCAACGCTTGATCGTTCTGAAGCGGTACCACGCTTTCTCCCTTTTCAGATAAAACATTGGATAGTCATGTGTGATGTATTTTCCGCTTTGGATCTCTCTAAAATCTCTATCCCTGAGCTGCCTGGTGTGTTCCTGGGTGTCCATGATGCTCTTTCTTCATTCATGTTGTTGATATAAACAAAAATAACACTTAATATAGAAGCTTCTAGAGGCAACGTCTGGATGGAATTGGTTGTGCTGGATTTTTGTTGTTGTTGAATGTGTTAAAGTATAGAAAGTTGAATGATGGAAAAAAAAGTTCAAGGGGTGTGAATACTTTTGCATTGTACCGTATTTGTCTGGATTCTTACTCATATGTGTTCGCATGCGTGTGCCTACTATAGCTCATAAGTGATTCATTGTAGGCTGACTCTTGATTTTTTTTTTTCTTTCACAGCATACATTAGGTTTTGTATTTCTCTTCAGGGCTTAATAAATCTTCCTAAACGATGCTCTGGCAGCTGCATCATTTTGTTCTTATGGGGTGTTATCATTTCATTTGCTCCTGAGGAAAGTAGTGGGGGCCCCCTCAATGGTTCTCACTAACCTTAATTATGGAAATTAATTCCTGTACATCTCAGTAGAGTATGCGACCTGAGGATAATGTCAAAGTAAATTATTTTGTATTTTATATGCTTTCCTAGGGATTTGTTTTACTGTTTATGTGAGTTATGTAATAAGATAGATGCATCCTCTCAGTCTAGAATACGTGCCCCAATTTTCCCCACTGTGAGACAATAAACGATATTCTATTCTATTCTATTCTATTCTATTCTATTCTATTCTCAGTACATGCTGTTTAACAGGGTCTATTTAATCATTTATTTGTTTACCAATAATTGAAAATGGCTATAGAGCAATGTATCAAAACTGTTATTTTAATGCAAGGTTGCATCTCCGAATGATGGCAATTGGTTTCTCGTGTTCGCATTGGATGAATTTAAGGTTCATACTACCGTAATGACTACCAAAACCTCACAAAATAAAAGATTTTCATGTGATGAAAATGTTATCTTCAGAAGTCTTTTTGATTTGTTTGGCCTACAATGCACCTCCAGCAGATGATATAGTTATCTGTTTGGTCAGATAGTTGTATAGTAGGAAGCGTGGATGGAAATTAAAGCCTATCTGTGACCTATATCCCATAAGAGTTATCAAAGAATTTCCTTATAGAGCCACCGTACAATGTTAATGTACACCATCTGCTCACCAGCCACCTGGACGTACCATGAGGTCCCCCGTTATCATAAGCATCCCGGTCTCACAGGAGCGTCTGTTCTGCATTGACAGCTTGACAGTCAATAGGCTGGTGCCTAAGGAGCCTAAGCCCCATTAAAATGCCATGCTTTGAAAATGATGCCATGCAGCAAATGTTAAAAATGTCGCCGGTGACCTCTAGATGGTTGTTTTTCCAGTCAATAATAATATCAAGGATATTTCACACAGTGACACTTAGAATGCACTCTGTCGTCTAACTGAGATGTAGGTCAAGAATGAACAAAAAATGAAACTAGTACTTTTTTTTTGTGATTATGTAGTATTCATAAAGGAAAGAAAAAAATGTGAATTAGAATGTCAATTAAGGCCCATGTTAAGATGTTCACAATCCCCGTAATTTCTTGTGATTTCATTATAATCGCTATGCAGACAACTTCACTTTTTCAAGTTCGGCAATTTTGTGAAAGCCAAATTAAAGCTTCCTTTGCAAATGGTAGTTTAGAAATGCACGCCCAGGAAAGAATTGGCCTAATTAACAATAATTAAATGTGTTCATTTATCACAGTCCCACTCATGTCTGTGTGTTTGTGTAAAGAACCGAGGAAACTGAGACTTTATTCAGGTGTTGTGTCAGGAGAGCAACAAGGCATCCACTGACTTTACTCTTCCTGTCCTTATGTCTTGGACCGGAGGTCAGCAAGGTCCACCTACCATCCAAAGAGTGTTTATATAAATGTTAGTACTGTACGAATGAGGAAAAATGTGTTTCATATTTTTTCGTATACATTTTGAAAGCAACCATACAGTTTCGGAATATGGCAATGCATTTGAGATTATTCTATAGGTGGGCTGGAAAAGAACAAAAATAAAAAAAAACCCAGCAATTTCAGAATGATTTTTTTTATATATCTGTCCTTTGGCTGCACCACTCTATTACTTATGTCAGTGTTTTTCTTTCCGTCTAGTGCTGATGGGAATCGGAAGGAGAAAGATGATCTCCTTCCAGAAACACAGTCCATGGAGGACGGCAGGTAACGTGCGAGTCTGCAGTCTTTCCCAGACCACATAAAGAAAAATAGAAATGCCATGCAGAAAGCTAAGAATCATTTTAGCTTTCTGCTAAAATGCATGTGATTTTTAAATGTTTGGAATGTTAAAGTCGATGGTGGAGAAATGCTGAACTTTGGCGTCTGTAGTTGTTCAGTGCAACAGCCTCACAAAAGGCTAATTTAGTATCCAAAAAGCAATCATTGCAAAATATCAGCAGTTATCAAAAGCTTTCTTATTACTGTCCTCTTGTTTCTTCCTGTGAACCCACTTGTCTTAGTCCAAAACTGAAAACAACAGCATTAAAGCTAGTGCTTGCTTTGCGTTTCTTGTTTAGCTCAAACGAAATAGATGCTTAGTTTCTTTTGATACTTAGATCCTACATACAGTAGTTGCATGGCATCAGACTATCACAGTGTTGAAGTTAAACTCAGACTACATGAAAAACTGGGACATGCACATCAATTCAGTCATAAAACAGAAACAAAAAAAAATCATGAAGCAGAAAAAAAAGAGCAAAAGCAAAAGATCTCATAGCCAGAGTTTTTCTTTAAAAGAATTTGAAATCGTAACCTAATCAAAGAGACGCGCTACGACAATAAACTCACGACTTCTGTGGTTTTATCTTCCTGTCCAGGAATGACGAGCAGCAGAGGGGGAAAGTTAACTTGGTGTCAAACATGGACTCTGATGAGGAGAAGAACAACCAAAGCGACTTCAGGCTTCCTTGCCCTGACGTTTCAGGCCTCAGCTCCACAAAGTGTGGAGGAGTTGTAAATATCCAGGGATGATTTGAAAAAAAAAAATGCACTGACTTGTTTTATCTGATCTCAACACAGAAAATAAAGCGACAAAACTATTTGGTACATTCAAAAGTATGGTTGTTGCAGTTCATAATTAACATTTTTTTTTAACTATTGGTTGTTTTAACGATGCTTCGCAATTGTTAAGTGTTACACATTTGAAATATAAAGAGAAATGATTAAAAATTTTAAGACGTTTTAGCAATAATTACAGAAAATAAGAAGGTATCGACATCAGACCTAGTTTTTCTTGTTGTATCGCAACTTGTTTTATGTTCTGTCAATTTATTAATGTGATCATAAACATAAAATCGAGGGAGAGAAAAATGACCAATTATAGTAATAATAATAGTGAGAGACTGAAAATTAAACAAGGAACCCAAAAAATTTTAATCTGTGGGTTTAATGTTGAATATGCATTATTCCAATAAAAACAATATTTAACAAATGTAAGCAGTCATTGGTAATGTTTTGATCCCTGCAAGCTAAGGCATGGAAAACATTATTTTACCACAGGGGTAAATTATGTCAATAAAAACAAGTCTTTGTTACGTTTCCTATTTGTATGTTTGATCAAAGAAATGGGAACAAAATTTTTGGAAAAACTGCTAAATCCATAAAATCCCACCAAATTTTGTGGTTCTCGAACACATTCTAATAAGGGAAGAAATAATGAGGAACTTGTCATGGACTAATGAGGAGCTCATCACCTGCTGATTAACTATTTACCACTTCTAGTTTATCGTCTAACTTCGAATGAAACGGTTAGCCAGTCATAAAACGAGGAAGCAACAAGTCAGTGACTGTTTCACCATCGCAGAAGGACAATCAAAATCTGTTGTTCACCACTAAGCTGTTGTAACTTAAGTACCAGCTCACTGTTTTCCGTCGCTAAAATGAAGTGAGAATTTTGGCATTGAGAGCAATTCAGGATTAGGAAATGCTGAAGTAAAGTTATACTCCACAACTAGATCCTCATTAGTTCCTGGCTGACCTTTGAGTTCAGGAACGTTACTATATCCCAATGATTTATAGCCTAGAATAAAGTGGTTGGGTGGAAATTGTGTAAAAAAAAAAAAATGCAGCCAAATCCTATTAGAAAATAAAAATACAAATTTTTAAAATATTTTTGGTAGCAAGAATGTCCTGGGTTCAAATCCTGACCTTAGGGTTTTGCTTTGAGGAGTCTGCATTTTTTTCCCTGTGCATGTTCCCGTTGGGTACTCCAGATTCCTCCCGTTGTCCAAAAAACAGACCTCTTAGATTAGTTGATGTTAGATAGGGCCCAGCTCCACCCAACCATGGGAGGATAAGCGGGTATAACAATGGAAGGATCATATATTTTAATTTTACTTATGATTTTAATGTTTTTTTATTATATTTAGTACTTTTACTGTACATTTATATTCCTTTTCCAGCTATGTGTTGTAATTTAATCCTGTTGCAGAAATTTGTGCCCTAATTTTTTTTTAACACTGTTTGCACTACAATATTTGAAATACAAGCCAACTAAAAACTAAATCTAAAAGAAAATCTGTACAAATCTTGCAACATTTATCAAATAAAATGTCATGCACAGCAATCAAGATTACTTTGAAAGTCAAACGTTCACAAAACTTTCTAATTCCTTCAACTTTAATCTGTTAGGATTTTATGCGACATACCATCCAAAAGCTTTTCATTTCTTGATTTTATTTTATTTTATTTTTCAAATAAAATCTGAAAAGTGTGCACTTTATATACAATTGGACCGGTTTACTGAGATAGTGAATGAAATTTAGTGTGGTCAAATACCTTCAAAAGTCACCCAATCATTAATAGATTCACCATGCACAATGTTTAAGCTCATGTTAAGTGTAACTATTTCATTAAGGCTCGTAGCACTGAACACCTCGGAGGGATTGCTCTATACCACAATTGTAAACATTTCATTTCGGAAAAAGTTGTGGCTGAAACCTGATAAACTGTAAAAATATTTAAGAGTTGTGAAAACTTTTGGGAGACACTGTACAGTGTCTGAAAAAAAAAATCCTATTCCTCCTCTCTTTTTTTGTGCTTTTTTTTCAGGAATGATGAGGAACAAAAAAAACCCCAAAGTGTTTGGTTCTGAGAAACCAGCATGTGAGGGACGAGAGACAACACCACACCGAGTCCAGTCTGCCTTGCCCTTACGTCTCTGTCTGCATGTTGCCTCCGTGTTGCCGTACCTGCACAGGTAATGAGCACTTCGGTGGATACAGAGAGAAACCTGGAAAAAAAATGAGAACAAGACAGCAGAAAAGTTAAGATAAAAGTTGACTATATTCTAGCAGAGTGCACTTTTCATTAACCCCCCTGCCCCCGAAAAAAACCCCAACTCAGTCCAGTGATTTTTATTATTTTAATGTCTCTGTCATGTCAGGTGAAATGCGCAAAAGAAAATATGAAGAGTGGGACAAAATTGTGGGTTCTTCTGACAAGCGCTGAACGTAAAAAGAATACAAAAGATCAGTCCTCACTTTGTCCTGCGAAAGTACACCGGGATTCACGTCAAAGTGAATGTGATCGAGACAGAATCAATCAATCAATCACATTTTATTTGTATAGCACATTTCAGCAGCAAGGCATTTCAAAGTGCTTTACATCATTACAAACACAGAAACACAATGCAACATAGAATCAATAATCAAAACAAAGCATTAAGTCAAGTTCCATCAATAAATTTGTAATTGATTACGTTTCAAATACATTTCTAAACAGGTGGGTTTTTAGTTGAGATTTAAAAGAAGTCAGTGTTTCAGCTGTTTTACAGTTTTCTGGAAGTTTGTTCCAAATTTGTGGTGCATAGATGCTGAAAGCTGCTTCTCCTCGTTTGGTTCTGGTTCTGGGGATGCAGAGCAGAACCAGAACCGGAAGACCTGAGAGGTCTGGAAGGTTCATACAACAACAGAAGATCTTTAATATATTGTGGTGCTAAGCCGTTCAGTGATTTATAAACTAACAAGAGTATTTAAAGTCTATTCTTTGAGCTACAGGGAGCCAGTGGAGGGACTTTAAAACTGGTGTTATGTGCTACAGAAGAAACCTCTTTGACACTAATTCTAGTAATGATGATAATTCTGTCACTCCACTTGGGGTACAAATTTATGCTTCTGATAGCAGGAAGGCCGCTGCAGAGATTGACAGAAACGATCGGGGGGGGGGGGAGAAATCCCAGACCTTTCTGAAAGGAGCTGCTCTGACAGAGAGCACGGTTTTCTATTTAACACAAAGACAGACTTTCCTCAGCTACTTACCAACAAGGCTGGCATCCCACCCTGTCCCACTGAGCCTTCAGCCTCGAGGAAGGTGCAGAGCCAGTGGGAGATTCCCTTCTCGTTCCACCCACGCCATGCCCCCACTGCCACTTTGGCGAGTGGCACGAGTGCCCCTGTGCCGGCTCCAGTCCAACGCAAGGAGCTCCACACAGACTCCGCAGCTGACACATTGCCGGTGCTGCAGAGGGCCTCCGACCTGCTGGCTGACTTTCCGCCTCTTCTGCCCCCCAGAGAACCCTTTAGCTCTGGGGTGAAGTGCGTCACGGGGAATCCAATGGTCCAGAGCCGCAGCAGCAAAAAGAGGTCTTACCCTCTCGCCAAATCATCGCCAAGACAGTGTGATTTCCCACAAGAGAAGAGTGGAAAACGTGCCCCGTGAGGGCTCCTCCATCTGTTCAGGAGATCAAAAATCAGCACTGGGCCTTGAAACATTTGGCTTGGTTAGCCAGCCCAACTCCCTCAGAGTTAGCTGGGAGAAAATGAAGGCCAACAACCAAATGCCTCCTACAGATAATAAATCTGCCATTTGTCTGTCTCATAATTAGACTTATAGTACATACATGTACTGTATATATAGTTTATATACCAGTGACATTTATAAATCTAATTAGTTAAAAGAACAGCATATTATTCATTGTATTGGTTGGAAGATGCGACTCAACTTTGCGTCTCTCTCTCTCTTGTTCCCTTCTGGTTGAGTTTGTGTCCTGCTCTTGTACTGAATCCTTCCAAGGTTCCCTTTGAGGTTTACTGTGTTTTTAATTGCTCTTACAAATGCATGCATGTTGCCCACTTGGTTTGAAGGCTGTCGTTACCAGGCGGATCTCTCTCAACCCAGTACAGTCTAGGACTCATTGATTGGGCACCATGGTCACCGTAAACCAAACATTTCATCAGCTTTGTTGCACACTTTTAAATGGTAAATGTGACATCAGTTGATAGGGTTCAATTTCTCCCCTATTAATCCGGCAGCCTTTGTACTTCTGCATATTACTTCCACTATTTTTGCGGTTCACAGAAAAACAAAACAAAAGCAAATGAACAATACCTTGCTGAATAGTGTCCTTTCAAGGAATGCAAACTCTGTACAAGAACAGAAACACTGAGCTCCGCCGACCTAAAACAAACTTTGCTCACTTTGCAGCAAAAATAGTAGTGATGCTAACAAATTTGTACTTCCTATTGTGGTGCTATGAAGGAAGGCAGAAAAATCCCTCAGCTAAAATCAAATCTAGCTAGCTTCTTTAAATACAGGCTAGCTAGCATTGCAGCTAATTAGCTGCTTTGCCACCTAAATAGCAATGCAGCTAGCTGAAATAAAATCTAGCTTAGGGTGACCAGACATCCTCTTTTTCCCGGACATGTCCTACTTTTCAGACCTAAAAAGATGTCCGGGGGGAATTTAAAAATCGTCCGGGATTTTGGACGGGATTTAACATTGTTAGGGTGACCAAACTTCCGTATTTCCCGGGACATGTCCGTATTTCACGTCCTGTCCCGGGCGTCCCGGGTTCTTTTTAGAAGGTGAGGAAATGTCCTGTTTTTTTTAAATTTCCTTCATTGAACCATTCAATTTACAGGCACTAGGGAACTGCGCACGGCGCTGCGTGTCACGTAATCCCTGAGCCGCGTCAGTGCGGGCAGCCCTGTTCTTAATCAGAAGATAGTCAGTACGCCAACAACATGCCAAAGCGCAAATGTATGGAGTTTCCCCGCCTTTAGAGCCCCCCCCTCCAAGGTGTTCTGGTACCACCCCCCACCCCCTCCCCGCTCCAAGGTGTTCTGCCCTCCCCCCCCCCCGTTGCAGGTTGCTAGCTTATTTAAATACAAGCTAGCTGGCATTGCAGCTATTTAGCCTTTTGCAGGAAGTCAGAAAAGTAGCAATTCAACACTCCCACCGGCCACTTCTTGTTTTGTAGGTTTTCTGTGATCCATTCATTGTTTTGTTATGTGGCAACCATGTAGGTAGATAAATGATAATATTCTGTAGGCTTTTTTATGCTGGTGCTACTGACATTAGCAATTCATAACGTAATAAAAAGCAAGGAAGCCATAGGAAATACTGCATGGTGCTGCTGCATGTATTTGTAGGATGTGAATAGCTAAAAACTTATCACTTTCATATTGGTATGTAGTATTTATAGACTTAACTAATACACTCAGCTTTTTTTCTGGAGAAGTTGTCTGTCTTTATGCTTCCAGCCATAACAGCTCTCATCTGAGTTTCCCTTGGTTTAAATTGTACAACTACTGCGTTTGTTTTGAATTTGACATAAATATTCATTTTAGAAGTTGTGCGTTTTAAACAGGCCGTAGTATGTAGGAGAGCTCATTGAATAAATGTTTTACACCATTACCCAGGTGACGTAGCATTGCACTTGCTCAACTGCTTAACCATTGAAACTCGAGACTTGATCCAGAGTATCTTGAAACCCAAAACAGCCTAAGCAAAACTACTTTTCGAAATCAGTCAGTCGGTTTGAGGGGAATAGGGCTTTTTGACGCCAACCAGCACCACCCATCTGCCCACGCACACAGCCGTGCACACGCAGAACCCTCTGCATCTCTCCTGTGTAGGTGTTAACACTGTGACTCTGCATGGCTGTTGCATCCTGACTTGGATGACTCAGTAAGGTGAAAAAAAAAAAAAAAAAGTTTTTATAATGAGGAGATTATTGTGCAGTGGCAGAGTAAATTACACACCGAGCCTTCCGACCTAACCGCTGGTGCAGAGCAGAGCAATAGGTATAGATTTAAAAAAACAAAAAACAAAAAAAAGCATCAATTCAAGAACACAGAGATGCTTTTGGTACCCCTAGCATGCCTTACATTGCACCTCCTCATCATATATATATATATATATATATATATATATATATATATATATATATATATATATATATATATATATATATATATATGAATCCCGTACCATCATATTTAGGTTTGTTTGATTTCCCTCCTGCTTCTTAACAGGTGTACAATTTTAGCTGAAGGCTGCTCTGCTCTGCCCAATAAATGAGGATTTGATATATACTCCCAACACACCTCCAGCGGTTTACAGTCAGTGCTGATATGATAGAGTTTATTCGCTGATAGTATAGCTCTGTTGACTCAATAGCATTTTGTCGAAGCCCCGAGGGCTAGGCTGCTGAAAAAAATTCCCTCGCAGAGGAAACGGAGCACAGCTCTCGTTAAAGCCTGCCCTCTGCATCACACTTAACATGACATAGGTGAGAAAAGACAGCGTGCATGTGAAATGGCTGAAGCACTAATCCGTGCCCTCCCTCCCCCATCGCTGTGCACATTGCAGTTGCAGGTACAGATGGTGTGGGTGTTAATGCCAGGTCCTGAGCTCGCGCTGCCAAGGCAGGCATGAGGCAAGCAGCTGTCCCCCCCGGGAGAAAGCCAGCCCTTGTACCTTTCAACACACGGTTGCCATTAACAGAGCCAAAGGTAAGGCTATAGCTCCATACTGTACAAGCAGGTTGCGTCTTTCATGGATATTACGTTTCTTGGTGGATTGCATGAAGAATTTATTATGATCATCACTGGTTGAGTGCGTTTCGTTTGTTTTAATCCCACCTAAGCACAAGACTAGAGAATGCCCCCGTTCCCCTTAGCTCCTCATGTGCATTGCTTAGCAAACTTCTTTGTGCAGATTTCTCACGTATCAATTATTCATGTCACTATGAAATTACTGTGGCATGCAAATGTTTGTACACAATGGTCAAATTTCAGTTATCATGCATATTTAATTGATTTGAAGGCAACCCGATCTCCCAAAAAGATGTTTGGGTAATGCACTTAAAATGAATGCGTGCTTTGGATCACTTTCTGCTGTGTAATCTATTTCGTTGGCGTTGGAATGTCCCATTCACTGCGACACTAACGCAAGGCACGTCAATGCACAAAGGTTGAGCTTGAGGAAACCGGCTTATCATCTCATAATATTGGTATTTTATGCATTAAAATGTAAAATAAATTATTCATTTTTGGTAACACTATATTTGACGGGGTGTGCATAAGACTGACACGACAGTGTCACAAATATGACATAACACCTATGAACATGAAGGAGTCTTTATGAATGCTATTGACTCTTGTTATGAAGTGTCATTCAGTAAATGACATTTTTAATGCCAAGTTGACACTTTTGATCGACTTTTTGTGCAAATTTTCATAGAAACTTCTGACCGAATGGTGCAAAGTTGACACTTTCAGTGGACGTTTAATGCAACTTTTAGTTAAGCAACTTCAGGCTTCAGAGGCTTGCTGCGATCAACTCAGAGTGATCAGAAGGCAAAAAAAAAAAAAACACACTCACAAAGATTTTTGAGTTTGTCTGGATGATTCCTCCTGGCTACGTTCGTGAAGACGTGCACACAGTACAGAGTGTTGGGCCAAGCCAAAATTTCTGCACAAGCATGTTCCTCCACCCCCACAACCTAAACCACACTGTTAGTCCTGACAGCCCTTCTGTTTACCAGGTAGCTACGAATTACTGCTACATATATGTTTAAACAACGATATTATAGGCACTATAGTTTTAACAAGAAGCATACTAACCAAGACCTCAAGATGGAGACGGGGGGTAAAGAAATAGTACAGCAAAATATGTTCTGTTATTACAAATTAATGTTTGTATAATAGCAACTTTGTCTGGTAAAAAAAAAAAAGGATATCTGCACTTTAACTTGTACTGAGCATGGGTACGTTTACACATCTGTTTTGATGGCCAATGAATTGAGCTAATCCTCCATAGGTACTTAAAAAACAGCGAAAGGAGCTTGAGGATTAAGCATACAAGCATTGCTGCAAAGTCAATTAAAGAAGGATTTAAAGACGCCACAAACAGCATCCACTGCCAGAATGCTTTTTTTTTTTTTCTATTTGGAAGCATTATTTGTTTTTCCTTTTTTTTTTTATTTCCCCAAAACAATTCTAACCTAACATGCACCAAGCATGACAATTTTTTAAAACAAATTTGATTCCTAAAGAGGATTCGGTGACCCCCACCCTTGTGGATTTGTGAATTCACTTTGGCAACCACTGAGGGAAAGTTTTTTTTTTTTTTTGACTCCATTGCACAGCATGTACCAGCAGGATTGTCGCTCATGTTTGTTCTGGTTTAATAGAGGACCAAAATCTTTCAGAAGTGTCCAGTGGCACATCAGTGGGGCGTCAAACATGTGCCGAAATACTTTTCAGCCAAGCTGCGTCTTGTAAGCTTTGTATGTGATACTTTTTTAACCCTTTCTCTTATTTTTTCAAAAGCACCTGCTCTTCTAATAAAACCGTCCAAGGCTGGAGTCCAGTGATTTGTCCAACGGCCAGTCACTTGCTAACTGACAAAACACACTGCAGCACTTTCAACTCGCCTTCCTCTTTACAGAGTTTTTTTTGTTTGTTTTTGCTTTGCTTTCTTTGCACAGGTAAATGTTTCAGATCATCATACAGACAAAAAAAAAAAAAAACCCTGAACAAATCCAGAAAACTGTTATCAAGTTAGGTGGGAAAATCTATTTTCACTATACCTAACCACCAGGTGATATAATGAAAGAAATTATTGTTAAGTACATGGAAACAAAATGATATATTCACAAATAAAGCATGAATGCAAGAGAATAGCTGCGCAATAGGAATACAAAATGGCAAATTGAACAAGAGTTACAAACTGATATTTCAGCCAAATGCTGTAAAATATTTTTAAATTTCCTTAATAAAAACTGATACTTCCAATGAACTTAGTACATGAAAATTAATAATGCACCTGGAGTACAAATTTTTGCTTCCAAACTTTTCCTCTTTTCAAGGCAGTAAAAAAACAAAAGATGGTTTTTATATCTATATAAAATTAAAGACATGCAGCAGTTATTGTGGAATAGTGTTGCCTCTCGATATAAAGCACCTTAATTTACATATCAGTTCATATTAAACTAATGTGAGTTAATACGTAGCTAATATTAGGACAAACCATTGCGAGCTATTTTGTCTTTGGAGAAAACTATTCCCTCCACTTTCCTGTTGTTACACAAAGCTAAGCAGCTGCTGGCTCTCTGGAATAATGCTGACGCCCTCAGAAAAAAGTTTGAAGTCGCTGTTTGGAGGAAAGAGTTTGGTATTTTAAAACTTTTCTATTTTCAGCCGCAAGCTCTCCTTCGCAGGGTGACGCGTGAAACTCAAATCTGTGCAGGATCAGAATTCTGTGGTAGTCAAACTGACGAAGGTGTAGATGTGATGTAGGTGATTTTTAGTTTTGGTCTTCATTTTGCCAAAAGTTTTAGATCAGTGTATATTTTTTTCAGTCGCATAGAAACAGAGTACCTTTACTTCTTTTTTCTTTCCGCCTTTTATTGTCTCCCCCTTCGCATCTCAGACCTATTGAAATTTTGTCTGCACTCTACAGCAGTGACTGTGGCAGCGAGGCTTACTGCACTCTGAGGCTTTGGCCCTTTGGCCTCATCGCTTCCCAACCAGCGGGATAATTACAGAGGCTGCAAACACTTTCCCCCTGTGGGTGTGTGCGTGTGTGTGGAAGTGGCAAAATAAGGGATTCTTAGTGTCAGCAGATAAATGAGATGCAAGGAGAAAAGAAGGAGAAAAAGAAACAAGGAGAAAGAGATTGTAAAATAGGTGAAGGTGATGTAGAGAGACATTAGATGAGTTTTATTTTTGCCAGCCAAACAGCTAATGCTGAGATGTGAGTAAATGCTTATAGGAGTGTGAAAAAGTTATGAGAGCTTTTGCAGACACTGAGGTATTTGAAAATCCTCTTCTCAGACTTTAGCCGAGTCCTGTTTCACTTTTTTTTCTGGCACTAAATGTCTCTAAAATATTTTTTCCATTTAAATAATAATAATAATAATAATAAAAACATTTAAACAAATCAAATAAGGAGGAGCTACATAGCTTTTGCTCAGGGCGTTGGTGTTTGGATGACAACAAGCTGTGAAAGGAGTTTTTTTTTTCCTGAAAACACAGAGGTCACTCACTTAAGTGAGTATAAAGTTGAACTGATTCTACTCTCCCTTTCTGCAGCTACGTCGTGTATAAATCACCACACAACAAGGATTCAAATTACAATATGACCCATATTGAAGACAAAACTCAATGAGCCAAACCTGTGATTGTATTTGAGCAACAGAAAAACAGAGCAACAAAACTAACAATCCAAGATATTTCACTCTTGGCAGAAGAGAGAAGAAAAGCGCGTTGCCAAATCCTTTGGTTTAGCCGCCTGTGGTCGGTGTGCTGTTGAAAATGTAGGACTGTCAGAAACGAGGCACATTTGGAGAGGAGAGGAGGTTTGGCAGGGATAAGGATTGCGTATTTGAGCCCGTGTGCCCCGCAGCTTGTACGAATGTGTGAGTGGCAGAGAAGCAGACCAAAGTTTTTCCCCTCTCGCGTTCCTTCTTTGTTCTTCCAGCTAATAAGCCCGTCTCCAAGCTGTTGCTTGGCTACACTTTTCTGCTTCCACTATCCGGCAGGTGGCCGTTTTTCTGTCTATGTCCGTCTTATGAGAATTACATATATTTGTGTGTGTGTGTGGGGGGGGGGTGCGTGTGTTTCAAACATTTTGTGAGACTGTGAACTACTTGCAGTGTTTTGATGACATTTTGACACAGTACATTCACAAGCTTTATCTTATTGGAATTTGATGTGATGGATCAAAAAAGTAGAACGTTATTCTGAAGTTTATGGAAAATGATGACTTTTTTTACATTTTTAAATAAAAATTAGGATTTTTTTTTAAATTTTTAGTTTTTTTTTTTTTTACAATTAAAAATCTAAAGAAAAGCTGCTTGTATGTTCAGTCGTCCCCTTTATGCTAATATGCCTAAGTACAGTAAAATCTGGTGCAACCAAACAGGATAAATCTAATAAATGAGTGACCCAAATTTTTCAGGGAGAAAGTTGTATGATAAATTATTAATGTGTTAAAATGGACCTAGTCAAAGTCTGGACTTAAATCTACCTTAGAATTTGTGGCAAGACATGAAAACTGAAAAATGAAAATTAGATGCTCTGATAATTTCACTCAGCTTTTTGAAGTTCCTAGATGGAAAGTTGGTGGAAACATTGCTGCTATGTACAGAGGTCTGCCACACTTTTTAGACTTTTATTTATACTACACCATCATGTGAATTCAAATAAAGCAGTTTTTGTTGCTATTAAAAAAAATGCACATAAGAATTCAAAGTAAACCGGAAAAGAAATAGCCTTTATTTTCACTCAAATTCAGGTTTAATTGACGGAAACCCTTCGATCTGATTATGCTTATTAAATTGGTATTCGATACTGTGTTTAACACATAAAGTACTTCCATTTTAGCGTTGTCTGATGTCACCTATTGTAACGATCACATGTTCAAATCAAACCTGTTGGACGGAAGGCTCCTTTTGAACATGCTTGTCCATCCCATGACAGGCACGCGGTTTCTAACGTTGAGAAGTTCTCTGACAAAACCGTTAAAGCAAGGCGGCAACAAAACGTAACCAGGCAACAAAGAGGGACTTCGATGTTTTGTGATATGTGCTGTAAGAGAATGTACATCAAAGCCTGTAAATAATATGGCTTCCCCTGCAGTGGCTGCTATCATGGGGGTGGAAAAACCAGCTGGTGCAGAGGAGGCCTAATAGTCAGAGGAATTTGTTTGTAGGTCTCGTTTTAATTCTGAACATAGACTGCGGTCTACACCACAACACCTGCTATGAAAAACATGCAACTTCTGAGGGAGGCTACATGGTACAAAAGTGAATGTTGTTAAAGATTATTTCATCACTATAAGAGTCATTTTCACTGCACAGGCGCTCTCAGCCGCCATGTAAAGGAGATGTAGTTGTTAAAAATGTTGAGCCGAAGCAAAAATCAGGTTTTTGTGGCTTTTAGAGATTTTTGCAACAGCCCACCAACACCCACATTCTGGCATTTTTAAAATGCACAAAGATGGAGGGTGGGTGCAGTGACTGAGCGCCTGGCACCACGAGACATATTTATCTTCATCCAAAATGCAAATGACAAAGAAGTCTCATTGTTATGATCGGAATTTGGTTTTTACGTCAGGATGAATTGACTCCAATTCTGGAATCCTGCTCTAATTAGTGAAGTCGATCATTTCAGTTTGAATACTGTGCATAAATGCAATATGAAATGGCAACTAGTCAGCTTTAAACTATGTTGTTTTTGGAACATTTTGGTCAAATACGAAGCAGCATGTAGAACATGGATTGTGTATTGTGGAATGCATGCAAGGACTATACAGTGGCGGACATTCTTTATAAATATTTAATTGAAAACGGCAGCCAGCAGCATGTCCAATAGCAAGGCGTCCAGGTATTTCAGCTTACCAAGCAGCATTTGATTTGCTATATTTTAGCAATGCTCAACGCAAAAATCTGTGAATATTGAACCATGAATTGGATGCAAGCCACTGAATATGATGAAAATGAACGAGATCGTCCTATATTGCTTGACTGTTCATAGTATAGCAGTAACATATTAATATTTGCAAAAATGATCAACGTTGTCAGCACTTATCTCCTTTTGTGATTCAATTTACACCTGAAGTTAACCAACTCTTACTCTGCTATAAATTAAAGTAATTATTAACAACCCCTCTGAAATTAATATGACAGAGTAATTCCACTACCCATTTAATTATAGTTAGTTTAGGTTGTTGCATAGATTAAAACAGTGTTCTGTGTAGAATGATTCCTCCACCGTCTTCCCAACAAACCGTGTCAGTTTGTTGGGAAGATGGTGGGGGTATCAAAATTACCCCACCTTTGTCCTAACAACATAAACCCAACTTTTGGTTTAAAGAAGAATCCCAGGAGTCATTGTGTGTGCCCTGAAGGTACACATTAAGTGATATCAATCCACATATCCCCAGTAATGATCTATCGCATCATATTTTCCTGTATGCTTGAAAATGACTTCCTCTGGTATATCTCTGTTGAGGATTTGTAATAAAATGCTTTTTGCTATCATATGTACACCATATGGTTGTACATATGTGTCACAATATAGTGTGAGTCATATTTTTTACATTTAACAACACATAATCAGATAAATCCACCAGCATAAGTATAGATGCATGAAACTCAAATCATGGGAGGGATTTTTCTTTTTTTTTCCACTAGTGGGTTATTAAAAGTGCTAGTTTCTTTCTTTGGTTTAATATTATTATGGAACCGGCTGAGTCTTTGTCTAACTGTTTTTATTCTGTTTAACTGGGGCTGCTGTGTTCACCTAATATTATACCACAGCTCTTTCTAATGTTGGCCTAATTTTAATTTCCGTCATTTTTTTACTTGGCTTGTCTTAACTTGTTCCAAGGAGCTGCTGAGTATATTACCTGGATATACTGTATATATATCTTTTTTAAGAATGCAAATAAACATAAACTTAATAGAAAATGTACTGACATTAGTTTGTGGATGTTTCAAAAGGTGCAGTTTTGGCATCTCTTACATGCTGTTAAATTATGACCCATTTGTGGAAAAGACTACACATTACTGATAGAGTGTGTCCGTTTTTTATTATACAAAAATACTCACAGTCATTTCAGAGCCTTTCAAAGAAACATATATTGCAGACTCTCTCTCCTTAAAGTCTTTCCATTATCCCAGTGGACAGATATCGGTCTTTATTCGTCTTTTTTTCCCCCCGCACTGCTAATAAGGGAAATCTAGTAATGTGATTTGATCGGAGATCACAGCACGTCTTCCTCAAACAAAATAACAGGTTACATTTTGTATTTGACTGACATTAATCTATTAATACCTTCAGGCACTGCAGGACTTATCTTATTTTGCAGGTTAAATATTTGTATTACTTTTCAGAAAGAGCTTTCCACAACATTTTTTTTTTTTCACCAATGTCAGCATTTTAAGCCTTAGGACTGAGCAGTTGGGAAATACAAAAAACTTTACTGAGCGTGTCCTTATATTAATTATTAATTTGTCAAGGCTAGTTAATGTGATACTGCCTGTCTGAAAATAAATAAATAAATAAATAAATACCCCAGCTCCACAACTCACCGACACTTTCTTGGCTTTCGTCCTGGTCAAACATTGACTAATTCCTCCATATCTCCAGGCATATATATTTTTTAAAAAAGCTTTTTTTCTTACTTCAACTTTTACTTTCTGTTGAACTGTTTATATCTATCCATTATTTTTGTTGAAGTCTCTCCAGTCCACATGACTTTTAGAGGGAACTGTCCTTAAAGATTCAGACGTCATTTAGCAAAGATTAGCCTATAATCTTTTAGAGTGATGCAAAATGGAGGACTTTTTGGACCGAAAAGCTCTATGTGTGTCACCATCTGTGTGTTGTTGGGCTCAAACTTGCCTCACGCTGTATAATCGAATATAGGGGTTTAAAAAAGGCTTTTATTTGTTCACGTGTCACCTTGATGGATTCCCCTCATAAGACAAGTACAATCAGGAATCATTCTCCAATTTTGCTCCCACTCTTCACCCTTCTTCTTCGTCTACTTTTCTTCTTTTTTTTTGCCCCTCCTTGAAGACGAGAACTTAATCTTCTTCCTCTGCACGTTCTCTCTGCTTGGTGTCGCAGTGCATTGCATATCATGGTGGAGAAAGGCAGACATTGTTGATCAAGTTTACGTTTAACAAGAACGTCTTCAAACAGGTTAATTCTGAATTGGGCCATATTAATAATTCATCACCTAAGCAACTAAATTCACTGTTATGTCATTAATTTGTTCTCATTTGTCCATGAATTTTCTTTGTGGACTATGACCACCTCAGCTTGTAATTAGCATAGAGATTATGGCATCAGGTTATATTTGCAGCCTGCCCGAGGTCACCTTACTTACTTTCATTTTTTTTTTTTTTTGTTCAAGGATGTTTTTAATTTCGCAAAAAGAAAAATCATATGAAAGTCCTCACAATTAGATGTTTACTTACTTTTTTCTTACTGGATATTGACATTTTTAGTAAAATGGGGCCCATATTGAAGAAGGCTTAAATAATAATAATAATAGTAATAATAAAAACAGAGGTATAATTTTCACCATTTAGATTAGTTCTTTCCAACAGGAATTAGTTTTCTGCTGAAAACATTTGAACAACAGAATCATCGTGTCTTTGCAAATGTGTTATTTTCTACTGGATACTTTTGGCAGCTACTTTGCACCTAATGAAACGAAGCAATCCTTGTTAATTCATGAGAAAATGCACCAAACAATTTCACGCAAAATAAACCCTATCGGTTTGTTTTTCTCTACAGAGAAAATGCGTCTCTTTGTTTTAGAAGTTTAACCGTTGGACAAACTGAGCTATCGTTTTAAGCAGTGCTCAAAGGTTTTTTTTTTTGTTGCTATTTTAATGTCTTCCCTTTGATTTCTTGTAAAGCATTGCGGACTGCCTCGTGTAGGAATGTTGTGGGTAGTCGTATAACTTGCTTTAGTTTTTTTTTTTATGAGCCTTGATATCTCCACACTGGTATGCCGGCTATGTTGGTAGGAGATTAAATGTTAAGAAGTACTTTTCACAGGAACAGAAAAAAAATGGAGATTGTACCAACTTTTCAATTTGCAACATTTATTTAATCTAAATAATCTCTTGAGAAAAACTGGGGGGCAGAGGGGAAGCAGATGAAACTGAAAATTAAAACTTTTAAAAGTCTCTGCTGGATTCCTAGAGCTTTGAAAATTCAGTCAAATCAATACAGTTCAACATTTTTTTTTTTTTTACCCCTCCAGGGGGTCTTTTTGTGGGCTCTAGTGTCCCTTATATGATAGTAGGCTGACAGGAAACGGGGAAGGAGAGGAGGGAAGACATGCGGCAAATGTCGCCGGGTCCGGGAGTCGAACCCGCGACGGCCGCGTCGAGGACTCAAGGCCTCCAAATACGGGTCGCGCTAACCGCTACGCCACCACGGCACGCCCACAGTTCAACATTCTGTTTCTTAATAGAAAACCCATGTTGAATATTGAGATTAGATGTTTCCCTGTTTCACCTTGTTTGGATTTCAGGGTGAATAACAGCTTTTAACGCAGTTTATTCTTTTCAGTGAGGTGTGTTGAACTAGTGACACGTCTAAAATACAACAAGGAGCGTGTCTTCAGGAGCAGTGTAAGGAAACGCCGCCTTATCTAATTGCAATAAAATAGCAGAGGCGCAAACAGAAGGTATGAATTTGTGAGCTTCGTTACTGCTAACCGATATTAAAGAGGTTATCCCTTTTATTTACATAAATCTTACAGCGGAAATACATTCTTGAATAAACGGTATATTCAAAAGGGAAAGTTATTTTACAAATTCTACAACCTAGCATTGAAAAATGTATTGTTTCTTTGGCTTACTGTACCTTTCTCTCAAAATGTGACTTGTTCGATGAGACTTTTGTAAATAATGGAAGAAATTCTATAAATGAAATTACACATTGCAGTGAATTAAAACAAAAATGTCTACATGTTGTATTAGAGATATAAATGTACGGTTTGGTGTTATTGAAAAAATGGCTTGAAAGAGGATGTTTGGTATTCTGAAGGCTGGTTTTGGTCAAATGTAATTATATTTGTAAAAAGAAAATATCTAAAGATACTTACCACTCACATGTACCATAGCCTTTGAAAGCAGGATATATAAGAAAACTGGATAAAAGTGGCTATAAATATAAATGGCATCGACTAAATATTCATTTAATTTCTGTGCATCATCATTCTCTCAAGCATTTAACAACAATAAGAACATAAAACCATTGATATCACAGTACCTCAAATTACTAGCTTGGTGTGGCTATTTTGTCACCCAATGTTTCATTTGCATTCGGATATCTAGAAAAATCAACACTTGGACAAATTTACAGCTTTTAGTTGTAAAAATACAATGTTCCGTCAAATCCGACGTCAATGCCGACAAACTGAATGGCAGGTGGGTGTCGCGGTCTGCAGTGGCGTTGTGTTTGGTTTTTTTAGACACCGAGTTAAGAATTAGAGAGGAACACCAACATTCATCTAGAGATCTTTCCAAATATGCTAAATGTTTGAAACATTTAAAAAAAAAGAGTCTTTTTCTCAGAGAGTTTAGTGTGCAGTCAGGATAGACGCTTAGCCCGGCCAAAGACTCGCTCGCTTTAATGCTGGATCTTGTTCGAAACATGCAGCCAGACTAAGAAATGCATGATCTATTTCACTCCCTGTGTCTTTAGCAATTCCTCAGACAGTACAAAAACACGACTGTCTGAGGAACTTAGCATTGCCCTTAGCTTTGAGTTTAAGGTTGTTCGTCCTGTGTTGTTCATCGTTGCTCTGTGAAGGACCGGTGGCCTGTTCAGGGCGTACCTCACCACTTGCCCAATCCCCTTCAAGACCTTACTATATAATTGAGAATGAGCCGATCAGAGACCCATTTAGATAAAATGAAAGTTGCAAATCACTAGAATGCTCCATGTTTCCCACTTTGATCATTTGTATCCACACATCCCTTTTTTTCGGGTTGATGTTTAAAAAATGATACAAACACAGACTTAGTTTGACTCTATTGATGGATTAAAAATCAGATTGCTGAACACTGGTAAATAATTTTGCAAATTTCACTGAAGGATTTCTTCCTTATGATCACAGCTGCACAATCCCTATAAAAGAACGACCTACTAACCTTTTACTGTCCACCTGGTGAGTTCCTGCCATTAAATTTATAACTGACGTTCTTTCTGCATTTTTAAAATTAAGAGTCCAGACTCTTGCATGGTCAGCAGAAACGTAAAATATTTTATGCATTTTACTAGCTTATGAAATAAAGCGGCAACACGGCTCTCCCCGAACAGTTTATAGCTTACATTCAAGTCAAAAAAACACGATATTTAAACTCGTTGACGCAAGCAACAAACCAAGCAGTATTCTGAGGAAACTATAGTGTCGTCAAATAAAGCAGAACAGATTCCTCTGATTCTGTAAATCTCATGTCAAAGCTTTTGAATTCAAAAAGAGCAACATATAAGACATGTTCATTGAGCCCAAATAAAGGTTTATTTTCTTAATGATATTTAATCACACAGCCTTTTTTAATGACATATTTCTACCTCACTGAATAAGATTTTGTTTATTATTGTATCCCCTACTAGCTCCTTTGAAAACAATGTGAGCGTCATAGTAATTGAGTGATTATTATTATTTTATAATTTTTTTTTTGGTAAGGACATGCTGTGTCTGTGGGCACACCTGTCAGAACTCCAGTCACCTCAATGGGAATGACCGGCATAATGTTGTGAACTTAACAAAACAGTCTGTAATTTGCACTTTTTTGAGGGAGAATAATTTCAAGTATTAAAATGTAACCTGTCACTGTTTTGCTTTCCATGAAGGAGAGGCAAAATAATACAATCACAACCAAATAAAACTATTGACAATTTCAATATTTCCTGGAACAAACACTGAGAATTACATTACTACATGATTTATTGGTTAAAAAATAACAAACGCTTATTAAGTAGGAGAAAGAGTATGAATACATCTCTATATTTTTTTGGTAAGAACATGCTTTCTTTGCAGCAGTAGTAGTTGTTTTGTATTCGCTGTGCATGGGGATCAACAGCTAAGCACGGTACAAATGCAGATGATCCTTTTATTTCTTGCATATTTCGTTTTTATTGAGCATTTTTTCTTTTTTTGTCGTAAACAACAATAATCTCAAACGCAACAAACTGAAAACAGACACAAACAAAACAGGCAGTTAAGAAAGCCATCTAATTGGAAGGAAAATTAAATAAAACATTTTGTCTGGGTTCGGTTCATTATGGACATTGTGCACTGAATCCAACACTGATAGAGTGTAGTTAATTATTAAGAACATTTGTTTATATATATATATATATATATATATATATATATATATATATATATATATATATATATATCCAATATTGTTCACTTTTTTTCTCTGAAAAGTCAGTCCCTCCAGAACATAAAATTTGAGCATTATGCCCATCCATCCTGACACAGTTTCTTCTTATGGCTTTTTTTCTTGCTGCCTGTAACATTTGTATCAGGTATCTGTTCTGCTTCTTCAGTCCAATTGGATTATTGCCTAGATAGAATACAGCTTTAACCGAGTATTCAGTTTAATAGTCTAAATTACTTCTATACAGTAGGGGGGAAATCTTTGGGCATTCCCTAAAAATATGGAAACGGGACACTAATGTATATCCACATTTCCTCCAGCATTTACAATGCTTTGCATTTTCACATCATCTGGCCTTTAATGGGTGGGAGGAGGACACCTCACAGCACTTAAAGCGGTTGCTATGGCTTTACAAATACTTGACTAGTCTTCCTCAGATGTATCCATTCTAGTCTTTCTCGCACTTAAGCTTGATGTTAAAATTTTGCAATTCGTAGTACCAAGTAAATCCTCAAAATCGTTTTTTATGTCTGTTTCCCTTTACATGCATTGATAGATACAGTATAGACCAAAGGTTTGGACACACTTGTGTGTCCAAACTTTTGGTCTATACTGTATGTAAAGAGGCCTGCAACTTTTAGACATGTCCCTTGTCGCACACACCTGAAACTGCCTCAGTTTCCTGCAGTCAAGCTCTACAGAGCTATAAGCTAAGATTGAAGCCAGGAGTGCTGAAGCAGAGTGACATCTAAAAGTTGCGGGACACCGGGTAAGGGTTAGGACCAGGGACCGAAGTGGCAAAATTTCTCCATAGGCTTTACCCTAACCCTAACCCCTAACCCTAACCCGACTGGAGTTGGAGACTGCTGGTCTAGAGAAATATAAACTGTAAGTGTTACAAAGAGGCTTTTAAGGACAACAAAGTCAAATGTTAGCACACTTGGTTCAAAAGCTAGTTTAAGTCACAATCAAGTTTTAGTTCTTTTCACTTTTTGGGGCTGCTTCATCATGAACGGATGCAATTTCTTTGCTCAAACATCACAGTAAAACGAACCCCATCTATAACACACTATGAAACAGCCTGATTCACTGCAAAGAAATACAAAGTAAGACTGGCAGTTTCATACTGATCCAGAATCAGCAAACACTTTTGTAAGTGAGGACTCTCATTCACAGCAGCTATTGTAAATGGGTTATATTTTGTTCTATAAACCAGGAATAGGCGAACCTCATCCTGTATGCAGCTCCATCAGCAGAAGTGAGGGAAAAGAGAAGGTAATTTTTTTGTAAAATAGATTCTTACTTAAGGATAAATAGGCCAGGTATACAAAAAAAGAAATGAAAAAATAAAAACATCCAATGGGCCATTTATTTATTTATTTTCCCACAATCTTAGTTATGTTGCTGCATTGTTTGCAGCCGCAGGATTATTCATGAAAACGGAAACCCCTGAAATCGATTCTATTCTCCATCATCAAGCAAAGCTGTCTTCTTGAGCATCAAAGGCAGAGAACAAAAAAACATATTTGAAATGAAATAATGCAGCCTTTTCCCATCCTTCACAAATTCTGCAATGCTGTTTTTTCCCCCTCTTTTTATCACGGTCTCTTTGTGCCTCTCTATTTTCTCCAAAATGCCATTTTCTCTCTTTCTTTTTTTTTTTTTTTTTTGCGCACTCGTCCCCTGTGAACACGTGGGTTCAAGGCTTGAAGGCAGCAGGCATTTTCTCCACAACAAACGGCGAGGGCCACTACCGGTGTCAAGCCGCCACAGTCCGATCTGTGTCAGACACGAGGCGGGGTTGGAGGTGACTGCTGCAGAATTTAATGGTTCAGTGGTGCCATTTTGGGAACATAAGCTGAAGAAAGTGAAAGGACGGCCTTTCCTTTCTGCCTTTTTAATGCTCCTCTCAATCTTGCCCAACCTCTACCCTTGACTGCTCTATTCTTCTGACCCCTTTTTATCACCTCTACACCTCTGCCACACCAGTTGCGTTCTTTTTTTTTCCACTTTAGAAAAGGATAAAATATGTCTCCACTGTACAATTTTTCATTTAACTTGCAATGGGGGATACAAAGTGGTATTATATATATATATATATACTGTCAAGAAAATCCGAGCTCATCCCACTTCCCCATGCTGGAGATTTTTGTTTAACAGTAATAATAAATAAAGCTATCTTTAAAATGAATCACTCAAGTGACATCAAGGCCCAACAGTAGACTTAAGTGTCAATAAAATAAATCTGGTTGTGTGTGTTGTTTTTGTCTCATGCAAACTTTGCTTTAATTCTACTTTTTTCTATCTAATCATAAGAAATCATAGTCAGTCAGAGAGAGTCATTAAACAGGAAAAGCAGGTTTCCTGGAAAAAGAGGAAGTAAGTTTCCAGCCTGCAGATTTATAAAAATAGCTGAGACTATTCCTTATTTTAAAGCATGAAAGTTTTAAAGAATGAAATCTAAACATTTTGAGTAATTTGATAAGATTCAAAGTAAAATACTTATATTAATATTGGTTTACTTGTAATAATACTTACACTTACATTTGTGGGAACACTTACAAGAAAAACAAGTAACAGTAACTTTGGTATCAAATAATTAGAATCATGTATTATTCTTGGTTTCATTTTAGAAAACGTCTGTAATAACTCACATTAAGATTATAATATGAATAATTAATAAGTTATGGTTATAAAATTATAAATGAATGCTAAATCAGAGAAGCTAAAGAAAATAAATGTGATATAAATGTGATTTTGACATTGAACTTGAAATGGTGTAAAAGGTGTAACTGCAATTAAACATCACTGATATGTTGGAGGTAGATGGTAGGTGAAAGGTGAAAGGTTAAGGGAAAAAGGGGAACTAACAGGAGCGCAGAGATGACCAACGCCTTATTTGGAAACAGGTTGTTGAACAATGTAAACTTTTCAGAGAAAAGGTCGTGCAGGCAAGGGACATAGGAGGTTGAGCAACCCTGAGACATTAGCACAGACATCATGACATGATGTCTCTTAAGACAGTGATGGATATGAGATCATCTGTCCAAGCAGTCAGCCAATGAAACAAGCACAGCAACAGTGCTAGCCAATGCAAACGCACCAAAAGGGTGGATAAACCCTATAAAAGGTGGGTGCAAAAGAGGAACCTTTCGTTGGATCCTCCGGGCAGCTTCGAGCCAAGATCGAGATGGACAAAGAACTCTGCAGCTGAAGAAGAGCCGGGGCCACGGAGCCGAAGACTGTCCTTCTCATGGAGACCAACCCGTCAGCCCCACAACCTGTGGCTTCAAATCGCACTTCTCTGATCGGCTGGGTTCAGACCCCGAAGACAAAGGCAAAGACAAAGAAGAAGAACTGGTGCCTTTTATCCTGCCAGCACCAAGTCCTGTGTGACCTCACCATCCATGCGGAGAAGAAGCTCATCAGACCTACAGAGATTCCTGCCTTCGCTGATCAACTTCCTCCTCCTGCTGCAGCACCTTCTTCATCATCAGGCCAGGTCTGGGGTTCGAAACGCCAAACTCCGTCCGGCTCTCTCAAAGTTTCCCTTTTTTTAGTTCTCAGTGTCAGCAGTAGGGAAAGATAGACTAGATGATTGATTTTACTTATTTGATTATTTCTGCTACTGAATTAAGCTGTACTGACCCTTGCAAAACTGCTTTACTAATAAAATATTTAGCATAAAGAAAATCTAAAAGATGTTGTGGACATTCAGTTAATGAGTCACCTTAAGGTTCTTTGATGGTTGTAAAATAGCTCTGATGTTTGATTCTGGAGAGGAAAAAGTGGAAAATGTTTTTAGGTTGCTGGTAGCCCCTAATGTAAAACATCATCCTTGGGACTCGCCCGAGTCACTAAAACCTACCTGGTTCAATAACAAATGCAAGTTGTAATTTAGAGAACGAGCGACCGTTAACAGGTGTGCTCTGTGAAACTAGTTGGCTGTAGGCTGCTCAGTCTGGCTAATTCACAGGGGGAAGAAGGGTGGGACACCTGGATGTAGGCCGTCAGAAACCAGGCGAATCGTTTCTCGAAACCAGCTTAAACAGAGTTTACTTCAGTTCTGGACAGGGTAAATCCCAGCAGATTTAGAAAACTCAATTAGCCCGTTAGAAGGAGAGCTGGTAGCACATCTCCCCTCTCAGAAGAGGAAGTACGAGAGTGAGAGAGTAGAGAAAGAAGGGGGACGGGGGGTGTTGCGCAACAACAATATGTATATATATATATGTGCGTAGGGGTGTGTGTGTGTAAAGGCTTGATTTAGCTTGAGACTCATTTAAATTTCATCAACCAATCACGTGTGTTATATACAGCACCTTGCAAAAGTGTTTCTTAGGAGTGGGAATCTTTTACTATCTCAAGATTCAATCTGATTCTTAATTTGGGGGCCATGAAGTGATTCAAAATAGATTTTTGATTCAAAATCAATATTCGTAATGATGTCTGCTTTGATCTATAGACGTGCAACAGAATTGCAAGAAAAATTCAACAGATTTTTATTAGAACAAGTTATTCAAGTGAATACACAGGGCCAGTATGAAAACAATCACATAAAAAAAACGATAAGGTTTTATTATTCGCACAAAAAAGCAAACAATGTTGAATTGAGAAAATCATAATATACGAGCAGATAACAAAGGCTGAAATAATAGAATAAAAATTATTTTCTGATCAAGTTTATAATATTAAAGATAAATAATATGGAATGCAGTATTATCAAATAAAAATGTAAAATGTAGATGAAATAGATAACACAGATAAAATATATTCATTATTTGATAACTTATGAATTAATTGAATTAACAGACGAATTAATTATTAAAATAAAATTAAATGAGCTCAATGAATGAGGGTTAACCAGAAGTTTTAGATGTGGACTTTAGGCACCAACAGAACAGGTAAATGCAAATCTCATAAAATAAAATAATAATAATAATAATAAAATACCTGAAAGTTTATTTTAAAAAGCACAGGGAGCATATACATAGACTATAGCATCTACCTATTTTTGCCCACCTAAAAAAACATCTCTGGTTTTGTAAAACTAAAGAAGCACTACTGCAATGATAAGCTTCGATTTTTTTTGCTTTTTTGGTCAAAGTGAAATAAATAAATAGATGCTATCTTTTGATGATACTTACCTTGTATGGATTTTGTCCATGAACGGACAAAGAAACATGAAATGACCATGACTCACTCTTTTAACACTCGTTTTAAAATTCCCTTTTAAAACTAGAAGGCCGTCTTTTAAAAAAAGGGAACAGAATAGAAAACTGTGGCATAGCAGGATGACTGCTGGTAGTGTGAGAGCAACAAAACACACAGGCAGCATTGCTCTTTTTCTTTCGTATCGCAAAACAACCAACACATCCTCAGTTGTACTGAGCCACGACTGAAAGTCAGATGCTCCAAAAACCCCACCAGTATGACTGTATAGCTTAGCTTTTAACACCGACAAACCAAAAAGACGGGATCTGTAAATCAAATCAAAACTCAAATCAAATTTGTATTTGTTTGTATAGCACATTTCAGCAGCAAGGCATTTCAAAGTGCTTTACATCATTACAAACACAGAAACACAATCCAACATAGAATCAACGATCAAAACATGACATTAAGTCAGGTTCCATCAATAAATTTGTAATTGATTACGTTTCAAATACAATCCTAAACAGGTGGGTTTTTAGTCGAGTTTGCATCCATAAAAGATTTACCTGTTACACTCCTACTGTGTTATATGGAACAAAATACTTATTGTTATTTTTATTCCCACTCACGCTCACAATCACACAGTTTAAAACGATGTAGACACCATTTTAATGGGCTTCTGGCACAATGAATTACTTCCGCCAACATGACTTGTATGAGTATGTTCCCTTAACAAGGCACAAACCTTTCTTAAAGAGAGAGGGTAGATTTCAATCTGGAGAGACTCAGACGGAGAAAAGGAAGACAATTAGAAAAGTTTATTAACAAGCATGAATTAAATCTTTGGCGCTCGGGCCCCGGCTGAGGACATCAATTATCGCAAAATTTGCGATGGGCTCGAATGAGCATTCCATATGCTGTTAGGAACGTCATCCCCCCGGGACCCAGTACTGGTGGTGGAGGTGGTGAAGAAAGTGGCCAAAAAGCCGAGCGAGTGGAGGTGAAGGGGTGGAGGTGGGTTGAGCTCTGCTGGAAAGCGGAAGACGCCATGGATAGAGGTCTTTATCAGCTGGGACTTGGACGGTGATTGGATGTGACGTGTCCTGGACCAGCGTTGATTGGTCGACGGTGATGAGCAAGATGCACCGGTTGGATCATGCAGGTGGGGCTGGAAAGAGTCTTCCAGTTTGAATTTGCGCCTAGGCTTCATTTTTGCTCTTAAAGATACCGCTCAGATGTCTAAGTTGAAGTTTCTGTTATAAGCAGATAAAGTTTTACCTTCAGTACAAAATTTTCTTAGCACCTTCACTTTGTATTTGTTGGACCCAGAGGCAGGACCTCGCAGGACAAGGCTTGTGTGAATGTGTTGGCAAACAAATTGCCCTTGGGGGCCCTAATAAAGCGAAGTTTGGATTGAAGTGAGTTGGACTTGTTTCTAGTCTGAGAGGAACCAAGACCAAAGCAGACCTCTACTGAATTAAAGAACCCTGCAGTCTCAAAAACTTTAAAGACGTTTGTGTGAATCGCATTTTATGAGCCTTTAAATCATCGAGTGTGTCGAGAATCTGTCTGTCTGATATAAAAGTGAAGTGGTATGAGTATAAATTCAGCAATTTAAGCAAATCCAGTTTTTTTCTTCTGTTTTGCTACCATGCATTTTTAATATGTAGTTTGGTACTCTGATCAGAACAACTTTACAAGTTCTACTGATGAACCTTTGGGACATTTTTTAAAACTGGAGTGAAGGAGTGAAAGTACGTTAAGAAATCACCCCTTCCCTCCCATTAGGCTAAAGCTAATGGGGGCCATTAGTTTTAGCACATCACCATCTAATTGAGTTTATCTCAAATAAAGATTCAAAGTGAGGTTAATATTGCAGGTAAGATATTAACTTCTCATAACTTTTTATTACTGTAACCTCATTTAAAAAATCAAAAACGATGGACTACCTCTTTCACCCATGTTATAGGAAGATTAAATGGGTAGAAAAATTATGATAAAGACACCAGTAATGATTATATAAACAAGTGAAAAAAAAAAGAATTTGAAAGGCCAAAATTCAAAGCATAAAATCAAAAGAAGCAGAAAGAGACAACAATAAACTTAATTTTGGTTGCTGAGTAAAAGAGAGATCAAATAAAGGCCCCAACATACTCGGGCGCACTTCAGTCCGCCAGACATGTCCGCTCAAGGATAGATTTTTATGACCGCGTACGCGTACTCGGTGTCGCACATTAAACTACCCGGTGGAAACAGTGTTCACATCGAACTGGTTTTCATGTGACACCGGGCTGATAAGTTTGAGAAGAAGGGTTTTTATGAGTTCATGTTGTTTCAAAGTAACAGTCAACATAAAGTTGTCACAGGGACGTGATAGACACGTAAGCGAAAATGCTTAACAGCAACAGGCTTTACATATTCATGCAAATATTGACATGGTGAATTATGCAGAATTGTAAGAACAAAAAATAAGACATCATCCCAGACTTCTTTATCAGCAGCGGAGCAGAGAGGTGGTCCGATAAGTTGAGTCTGACTTTTTCTTTTTCCTCGAACAACGGCAAGGAAAGGATGATCGGGTACAGTATGTGCTCATTTTCGATTGCTGCACAAATTATTACACCGATCACAATTGTGCTTTTGGAACACAATTGTGATCGCAACGCGCAACGGCGCGAAGTTCGCCGAGGACAATCAATCAGGGATCTGGAATCTGTGGAAGCTTCCATATTTCTTCCCTTTACCCTCTAGTGTCTTGAATGTTTAGACTGCTTAACATCAAATGCATACATGAATATAAATGAGGGAGATCTAAGTAAATCTGCTAATCATACACACAAACACACACAGAAGCACACACACAGACACGTGCACCTAAAAAAACATGAGGGTGGAAACGCTGCTGGATGTTGTCAAAAGCTTCTCACCTCAGAAGTGATAAACAACAGCAGAGCCCTGTTTTGTTTTATTGTTCCACTGGACAGTTTGGCCAAACTGATCATCAGGTACGTTGCAGTTATAAAAAGATCATGTGACTACAAACCTCATGTAAAAAGAAATCCAAAACAATCTTCACTTAATGGTTTCTTTTCTGCTTGATCATAAAGCTACTAAAAAGAGACTTCTGGCAAATCAGAACGCACAAAACCAAACCAAACACAGTTTTCAGTAACTGCACAACAGCCATATTGTTTTCAAAGCAGGGTATGCTTAAAATGTATATTTATTCATTGATTTTGATAATGCAAAAGTTTTCCACTGTATAATTGGAACATTCAAATGCAAACAAGAAGATGGCAGGTGGACAAAAATAAATAAAAGAAAGAAACTTTAAAAAAAAAAAAAAAGTACAACAATAGCGCTGCGGGGCAAGAAATCCAGACAAAGGCTAAATTAAAATCCAAAACAGGCATAGCTAATCCTGCTAAACAAAACAACAAAAGAGGGCTGGTAGGAACAACAAGGAAGTGACAGAAAAGTAGAAATGCAGAGAGAACCGATCAACAAAAGAGAAAAACAAAGACAACAATGTGCAACGATGGAAGAGAGTTTAGAATACAAAATAAAATGTGCTACTTATTGACGTATGTGCTGTGAATATTCCAACATAGCCATTAAACAAATAAGCATAGTTTGATGTAATCATAAAATGTGCATCACAAAAGCTTGTCAGAGTCTTATCAGGCAAAATTAAATATGGGGCACTGGTAGTATACAGGCTTTTAAACCCAGCTTTTAAAAACGCTATCTTGGGTCACACACATTAAACCGAAACCTATTGAAACCTGTAGTCTTACTTCATAATTATTGAGGCTTTGTATTGCTCCTATTAAAAAACAACAACAAAAAAAACAAACATGATATGATAAAATGTAAAAAATACCAAAAAACTAAAAAAATCAAGGGGTATGAACAGTTTTTGAGGTGATGTGTTCTGATTTTAAAAAGCCATGAACTTCATCAGATTATTTCCAATAAATTAATCATCACAGGTTGTTTTTTTCTTAAACAAGGTCAAAGTAGAAACTAACAAATATGAAAACTGATCTCAGAAAGGCTGAAGGCAGTCTGGCAACAAGCTGCCCCCTCAACAGTATTCAGGGAAACACTTCACATTTATGCGTTTTTAATTTTCTGATGAAAAATCATTTTGCCATTCGCCTAAGTGTCTTATAGCTCCTACAGGCGTCCTTTATTTCAGTTAAACATTGTAGCTTCCTAAAACGTTCAGAGCTAAATTGAATCACTTTCAAATCATTCATTTACTTCAAGAGGCGGCATTGGAGTAAATGAATGCATTCCTTTTTACCTGATCGGCCCAATGCGCAAGTATCGGGTTTGAGAGTCGCCTCTTTTGAGGGGAAATCTCTTTATTCTGGTTTAAGTGCCACCATGTGCATTCACAGACAGATACTCGACTAGTAATCCAGCGAGCAAAACATTAAAACACTTCATTAAGCTCAAATAGATAATTCCAGTTTTCCAACTTCAGTGAAGCTGACGTTGTTATGGACTTTCTATCCATCAAACTTTTCCATTTGGAGCCTTTGGATGAGTTTTAAAATCAGCCGGCAAGGACTCATCCTTGTAAAGCTGCTAGCGGATGCACTTAAAGAAAACAGCTGCCTTAAAGACACATTACGGGGATAGATGTGTTACAGGCAATGCTCTTCCTTCCACACTTTGCCTTGATAGAGTGCTTATTTGAGCCCAGAGCTTTTCCTTGTTTGTGTTATACATGGTCAAACTTTGGGTTTGGTTTACAAGTCCTTGGCAAACACCCCCAGTCTGTGCCTCACTCAGCCTCCAACACTTCATAGAATAAAAAATAAACCCAGTTCAAAAGATTTTTGCGCAAATATTAACATGTCGGAAGGAGAGCCCTGTCAACACTTGCAGCATGTGTATCATCTATTTTTGTGTCAGGCTGTCTAAGAAAATTGGGTTGTGCGGCAAGCCTTCATTGACAGTCAAGTACCTGGTTACATTTTGACGTTGTGAACTGGGGAAATAAGAAGGAAAATATATAATAAATAATATTTTCTTATAAATAATAAGAAAAATAAAAAGCCACACAATATCAAACACTTTGAGGGTTAGACATTATTTGTAATGACTGCACTGAACCTACCTAGAAAGTGAGAAAAAAAAATAGCTTCTTATATTTGTATTCTATGTGAGGAAGAGGGAATTATTTGAGTTGCCCTGTTATCTGAATAGTCGTATTAGTCTGAGTTGGGACAGAATTTTCTTTTGTTTTCTTCCACATTTTCTCCAATATGATTTCATTTATATATATATATATATATATATATATATATATATATATATATATATATATATATATATATATATACACACTGCTCAAAAAAATAAAGGGAACACTTAAACAACACAATATAACTCCAAGTAAATCAAACTTCTGTGAAATCAAACTGTCCACTTTGGAAGCAACACTGATTGACAATCAATTTCACCTGCTGTTGTGCAAATGGAATAGACAACAGGTGGAAATTATTGGCTATTAGCAAGACACACTCAATAAAGGAGTGGTTCTGCAGTTGGGACCACAGACCACTTCTCAGTACCTATGCTGTCTGGCTGATGTTTTGGTCAGTTTTGAATGTTGGTGGTGCTTTCACACTCGTGGTAGCATGAGACGGACTCCACAACCCACACAAGTGGCTCAGGTAGTGCAGCTCATCCAGGATGGCACATCAATGCGAGCTGTGGCAAGAAGGTTTGTAGTGTCTGTCAGCGTAGTGTCCAGAGGCTGGAGGCGCTACTAGGAGACAGGCCAGTACACCAGGAGACGTGGACGAGGCCGTAGGAGGGCAACAACCCAGCAGCAGGACCGCTACCTCCGCCTTTGTGCAAGAAGGAACAGGATGAGCACTGCCAGAGCCCTGCAAAATGACCTCCAGCAGGCCACAAATGTGCATGCGTCTGCACAAACGGTTAGAAACCGACTCCATGAGGATGGTATGAGGGCCCGACGTCCACAGATGGGGGTTGTGCTCACAGCCCAACACCGTGCAGGACGCTTGGCATTTGCCAGAGAACACCAGGATTGGCAAATTCGCCACTGGCGCCTTGTGCTCTTCACAGATGAAAGCAGGTTCACACTGAGCACATGTGACAGACGTGACAGAGCCTGGAGACGCCGTGGAGAGCGGTCTGCTGCCTGCAACATCCTTCAGCATGACCGGTTTGGCAGTGGGTCAGTAATGGTGTGGGGTGGCATTTCTTTGGAGGGCCGCACAGCCCTCCATGTGCTCACCAGAGGTAGCCTGACTGCCATTAGGTACCGAGATGAGATCCTCAGACCCCTTGTGAGACCATATGCTGGTGCGGTTGGCCCTGGGTTCCTCCTAATGCAGGACAATGCTAGACCTCATGTGGCTGGAGTGTGTCAGCAGTTCCTGCAAGATGAAGGCATTGAAGCTATGGACTGGCCAGCCATTTCCCCAGACCTGAATCCGACTGAGCACATCTGGGACATCATGTCTCGCTCCATCCACCAACGTCACATTGCACCACAGACTGTCCAGGAGTTGGCGGATGCTTTAGTCCAGGTCTGGGAGGAGATCCCTCAGGAGACCATCCGCCACCTCATCAGGAGCATGCCCAGGCGTTGTAGGGAGGTCATACAGGCACGTGGAGGCCACACACAATACTGAGCCTCATTTTGACTTGTTTTAAGGACATTACATTAAAGTTGGATCAGCGTGTATTGTTATTTCACTTTAATTTTGTGTGTGGCTCCAAATCCAGGCCTCCATTGGTTAATAAATTTGATTTCCATTGACGATTTTTGTGTGATTTTGTTGTCAGCACATTCAACTTTGTACAGAACAAAGTATTCAATGAGAATATTTCTTTCATTCAGATCTAGGATGTGTTATTTGAGTGTTCCTTTTATTTTTTTGAGCAGTGTATATATATATATGTACTCTGTTTTCCCAGCACAATCTGATACAGGAATTTAAAAAAAAGAAAAAAAAATTAACCATAAACTTCAAACATATTGTATTCAGAAACAGAAAAATTATAAGTGTTAATCAGTCAAGACATGGCTGCTCACCTAACCAGAATAGTAAGCCAAATGACCACAAGTTTCAGGTTTAATGTTTTCCTCAGTGCTGAATAATGCGCTGCGTGATGGTTCGGTTTATAAGTTGTGCCACAAGAAATATGAAGCACAAAGAAGTTGGTTTTAGCTTTATTACTTATGGCACACCCAAAGGTTTGACAAAGTTTACACATCAAGAAGGTTTTTGGGGTTTTTTTGTCTTGGAAATTGTGTAGAAAATATGCATTTAAAATGAAAACTACAGTATTGGTAAGAAACAAAGAGTGTGTTCGATATTGCTGTGTCCTTTGATTTTCCTCTATTTTGTTTTCTGACTGAAACCATTGCGCTCCACAAAAAGCTCAAAGAAAAGTAGAACTACTCCTCGTTCAGATTCATATCGAAAGTTGCATTCAGACTGTATATATGTCAAACAAATTAAAAGAGTACAAAATGAATCTAAATGTCTAATTTTTTTATCTTTCAGGCCGGATGTATCCCATATGAATCAGGCTATTTATGATAACACAGCAATCCCTTCGACTGTGCTGTGCTTGTCTCTTCAGATGCCCATCAGCCTTTATGATTTCTCTTCTAAAAAAAAAGAAGAAAAAAGAAATAAACGTTTGCATCGTTCACCAACTCCTGTGTTTTGTGCTTCGGAGGCTGGGCGACAGCGAGATTCAACAAGTGAGATTGTGGCACGGTTGTGCAATACAGTCAGCGCTTTGATTTATTAGCATGCATCGGTGTGGTCTGCGCAAGCAAATTAACTTCCAGTTACGAAGCACAAAGGCTCCGCAGTTTCCAAATGAATTCCGTTGTGATAAGGAAATCTCACAGTGAAGGGAGTAATAGTGATATTCAGTATTCAGTAGTGCAGTGTCATTTTCGCCAGTGGATCTTCTCATACATAATGCATCTAAATCATTGCATTTTTTTTCCTCCTCCTTTATGGGCTACTATACATTTTTCATCAAGTCATTTAAATATTAAGCACTCTTATGTTTTCATATTCTCTTCCAAGGGGGATTTCAGTCCATATTGTTTTTTTTGTTTTTTTTTTCTTGTATCGCTCGAGTGTCGTCAAGGCTTCCTTCGGTGCCTTTGGTGGTTGCAGTGTTTGTTTTACTGGATAGATGCTTGATTGGTTAATGCTGAGACAATGATCAGCGAGGCAGAGAATCGATTCCAGAGATCATCAAAGCTCAGGGGCCATTGATTAATGAGAGGATTCGCCTCTGAACTGGAAGTTTGGCTTGCTCTACTTTATTTGATTGGAATTAGGAGCGGGCCTGTGAAGCTTCCCCCTCCGCCTCTGCTCTGAAAATGAAAAATCCGCTTTAAGTAATATAAAGATAAGTAGCTTGTTGTCAAGAGTGGTCAATTTGTTCCTTCATGTCCTGCATTTTGTTTAGTTTTATTTGTTTATTTTGTGTTCATCGCAGCTTTCATGTTAACATAATGTTAAGCACATCCTCAAAATGTTCTTAATTTATGATCTAGACTTGTTACACAAATGTAAGCAACAACATACAGACCATCATAAAACAGGCAATAAACATTATACTTTTTCAAACGCCCTCATCAAGCAAATACACATCAGATATGTTGATCAATTTCGCATTTTCTACTAATTAAAAGCAGCTCTAAACAGGTATGTTTTTTTTTTAGCCTTGATTTAAACAAGCTCAGTGTTTCAGCAGTTTTGCAGGCTTCTGGAGGTTTGTTGCAGATTTGTGGTGCATAGAAACTGAATGCTGCTACTTCAGCGTCAAACAAACAAAAAAAATGGTTCTCATCTGGACTGCGGCAAACTAATAATCCAACAGATACATCATTCCGACCGGCTAATATTAAAGATCCATTGGCTCAGAATGAACTCAAGCAATTTGCATCCATCTTTAAGACGCTCTCTGTGTCTCAGTTGAGTGGTTGCAGACTGTCTGTGGTACCGGGACGTTCTGGAGCTTATGACCAAGCTGCTCCTGCTTTGCTTGCAACAGCAGGCAAAATGCTTTTGGTAATGGCTGACTTAATGAGGTAAAATTAGCTTTAGAACAATATCCGACCTTAAAATTCTGACAATACAACCAGATGAAAGCCAAAATCAGTCCAACAAGCAAACAATCTGTGCTTGGAGCCATTTAGAACAGACCCCAACCTTAGCCCAGATCACTTAACCACCAGATATATGAAGCATCGAAGGCTTTTGTGGACACAACTGAAGGCCACATCTGGAATATAACCAGCCTTCACCATGGGCTACAACTGCAGCCTTCCAAGGATGTATCCCCTGAGATGAGATGAACGCTTTGTTTTGATAAAACACTGCAAAAAAAAAAAAAAAACTAAACAATGTACGAGTTCACTGTCGGTTGTTAATGTGAAACGCCGTTATTAAAAAACCCATTCTTGATTGAGAAGCATGTTTCTTTAGCCTATCTGTTCTAAAACAACGCTAGACGTGAGGGGCAGAAACAAAAAAGCCCAAATCTTGAATCAGTTTGTTTTTGTTTCATTTCACTCTGCCAGTTCATTTGCCAGCCAGACGTGGAAAACACATTGCTTAAACGCTATCTCCTCCTGGCCAAAAACACTCACCACCTGGATAGGGAAATTAAAGAGGAACATTTAACTTAAAATGAAGTGCGGTGATCATTAATTTTCTGTTGGCAATGTAATCCCAACTAATGCAGGGTGTCTTTTTGGTCCCTTAAAGAAAAAAGAAAAGCATTCCCATTCTGTTTTCTACTTGCCGTAAAGCACTTGTGTGGCAATTTTTTATTTTTTGATGAGAAATGCATTGAAAGATGCATTTCACTTTTGATTGTCTGTGTCCAAATTGAGCCAAAGCCACACTACCACAGCCTAAGGTAGGCAATGTAGCTATTTTACTGCATTGAAGCACTTATCTCTGGAGATAATGCTGCAAGCTGGCACTATGGGTATTTTAGTGTGTGTGAGAGAGAGAGGGCGAGAGAGAGCGAGAGAGTGGTGGAATCAAGGGAAATGCTGTATACTATAGATTACTTAATGAGGTCAGTGCCTTAAAAAGCTTGACATTTCCAGCAACACCTCCCAACAAAGTGTACCAACTTGCTGATGCTTTTTTTAGGGCTTTTCTCTGAAAACCATGCAGCCAACTAGATGAAAGAAAAGTCAGCATTTTAGTTACTAACAATGACTCTGCTCGACTTTTCCCCCTCCCTTCCCCTTTCCATTCAGGGAATGCGGATACAAGTGCCTCGGTGTGTGTTTTTTCGGATTGGTTTTCTTTTTTTTTTTTTTACGTGTCATTGTTTGAGTACCCGCACCCCAGAGGCCTCATAATAGAAGTTAGTCGTGAGAGAACCTTATTCATTAGTCATCAGCATCCTTATTCACAAACAAAAGGGAGAGATGAACACCGAGGCATGAAAGGCGTTCAATTAAGATAGAAACATTGGGGTTCATTAAGCATGAGCGGCACAGTGAAAGTGACCGTCTATCAGAAGCAGAGCTGAAAAGCAAGCGCCAGAAAGCAACACAAGTAACACCTATGGGAATTTTCCATTTTGTTTTGCTCTTATCTGTCTGTAATCCTTGTTAAATGTTTAGTCTGACCAGCTTTTATGTGCATCTTTAAAGCAGTTTTCAGCCTGTTTATGCTTAATATAGAAACCTACACCGACTTCTAAAGCGAGGAAGCCAGGAAAGCTTAGCATGTGAGGTTGTGAAGCGATGTCAGCGATGATGCCAGCATGGTGCTAAAACATTAGCATATTTATGTGTACAAATGTGCTAGCAATCTTTTTTTTCTTCTTTTTTTTAACCCCTCCAGGGGGTATTTTTGTGGGCTCTAGTGTCCCTTATGTGATAGTACGCTGACAGGAAACGAGGAAGGAGAGGGGGGAAGACATGCGGCAAATGTCATCGGGTCTGGGAGTCGAACCCGCGATGGCCGAGTCGAGGACTCAAGGCCTCCAAATACGGGTCGCGCTAACCACTACGCCACCACGGCACGCCCCACTAGCAATCTTTATTTGGTCCTGGGGGGTAAAGAAAAGAAAAATAAATATACTATTTTAAAGCATCATCCGCTGTGTGTTCTGAAAATCCTCAAAGTTTGTCATGACGTTGCTCGGTTTTAGTCTGGGGTCATGTCAGTCACGACGGTAAAGAGGACGGCGACAGGCAAGATGGATGCAAAATCAGAATGCAACGAGGAAGCGTGAAAAGCGGGGGAAGCCACGGCTAAGAAAATGAGGATCCTACAATAACAATGTAGGGTCCTACGGGTAATTGTAGGATACTACCACAGCCTCCTTCTCCTCAGAAGGATCTTCTGAGGAGAAGGAGAATGCACGAGTCCCATATAACTTGAAGTCCGCATGCTTGTTAGTGTGTTGGTACCCGTTTTGAAACCAAAACAGCCCTGACCTCTCAACTCCCAGACTCAACTCAACACCTTCGGCATCCGACACCAAAACATTTGATTGTTTGAGTCCCATAAGTTGCAAAGGTATAACCTTATTTTTCTTATACATTTTACAGCTTCTCAACTAAATTGTGTTCTGGGGAATTTAGAGGCTAAAGAATCACCTCAGTTAGTGGCTTTTCTGCTACATCGGACAACACAGGTGAGCTTTTGCGCCCAACGTATATCGTCGTGTTTTGGCTGCCTATGTTCATAATTGTTCCTTCCTTGGGCCGCCGTTGATGGATAATTACAATTCCCTAACCCGCATACAAGTTGAACTTTTAAATATTCACCCCTGTCAACCTCTCTTGAATCTTTACATCCGTTTTTCTTTTTTTTTTCAGCTTCCAGCATGTCAGTTTTGAGGATAAAATGCTTCCTACTATGTCCTACCCACTAACAGGAGTCACGATGAGGAGATAATGAGTCATCCTCTTCACCTGTCAGCGGTCACAATGTATGCTTGACCCCTTTAAATACTGCAAGGAGTGATCAGCAGGAGGAAAAAACAGGTGAGATTAATTGACAGAGCGGCGAAGGTTGAGAGCGGGAAGATGAATTGGAAGAAGTTTGCTGAACACGATGAAGGCCGAAAAAAGGGACACAGCGACCACGACAACAAAACATGACATTTACATATATAATCCATACACATCTCATCATAACACTGTGGCTGCTCCAAACAACTAACTAGCATTTTGCACTCCAGCTTCATAAAGTGCTTTGCAGTGAAGCCTGAGCTAAAATGTCATGAATGATCGGGACCAGAGAACAACTGGATGGGATTATTTAAAGTCAGCTCAGAAAGAAGGAGGAGGGAAAAAAAAGATTTCTCAACAGATTTAACTGAGATGTTCAATAATCGCTTATAAAATCATCAGTACATATAAACAACTGCCCTGGGTTTATATTCTATATTTAAAACGAAAAAAGATTGAATTTATTCTGTAATCATGAAACGGAACCATCTTTAAATGATTAAAAGTTATTCAATAGAAAAGCAATTTATTCCGTTTTCCAACTGAGTGACATTTTGCCCATCGTCTCTGTGGATCATTATACTTTTTTTTCTTCCATTTACTACTTTTTGACTTGTTTTAATGTATGTTGAAGTGTCAACAATGAAGTGCTTTCAAACCAAATTTCCTTTTACTATTCAGACAATGATGTAAATGATTGATGATGACACATATAACATCTAGCTGTTCATATAACATGTGATTATATGAACAAAATATAAATAGAAACAGTTTTTCTAATGTCAACATCAGACCTACGGTTTTATTCACAAACCAGTGTATGAAAAAATATTCTTGCCCATAATTTGATAGTTAGAGGGCACAGATCCCCCTCCTCCTCACCATGGACCCGGAGTCTGAACAACATGGAGGCTCTGAGAGTCATTATTAGACTGAGGGCAGCCAGACTAGTTTATTTTTACTTATTAGATTATTATATTTAGCTAAATATTATTGCTGAGGGGCACAAGCAGGCTTTCTGACATGCAGATTTTAAAAAATTACAAATTGGAAAACTTTTTTTAAAAAAAAAAACAAAACTCAAAAAGGGCACTAGGGGCATCAAGAATAAAAGGAGAAGGGGCTCAAGCCCCTCCCCTTTCTGCACGTGCCTGGTTTGATGATAAATAAATAAAAGTTAAAGCAAACTCCAATCATTTCCCTTTTGTTTCTAATCATAGGATTGAATTTCCCAAAAGAATCTGTCATTTTCTGTACCTCACTATTCCAAAGCATGTTGCCTCAAAGAAAATGTCATCATTATTCCAGCCACATAACGTCACATGTAAAGTTTTAGAAAACTAATACTTCTGTTTTACCACATTTATTTAGTGGGAGGAACAAAACAGAGATTCCCAGTGCCACATCTCTCAGCAACCTTAACAGTTTTCACAAAATACTGCCGTATAGAAGCCAGTTACTTTCTGTTTTCCTGAGATTTAAATACGACATCCTAGCTGTTATTCAAACTGGGAAGACATGAAAACATACCATATGACTAAGATGTTAGCTGGTCATCATATGTTAGAAAATGTAAAAAATAAATACAGAAATAAAACTACTTATGTAAACTTGCTAATATCTACAATCAAAGCAAGCAATTGAAAAAGTTTTAATAAACTAACAAGACTGGATCATTTAGAGCTTACCATTATCCACTTTTCTTTTTAATTAACCATAGTGGAGTACGTCTTATGTTTATTTGATGTTGTGCACAAAGGTCATATCAAAGAATTAGCTTTTTTTGCAACTCCAGTTCTTATGTGGGCTTTTAAAAATAAATACACACTCGTACAGTTATGTTTTAAGTTTGAAGCTCTTACACAAAACTAACAACGGAAGCAATAATTAAAAAAAAAATATTGATAGAAGCGACTACTGAAAACTGTTCACTGGACTGACTGAGATGTATAAAATATTGATCCTACAACAAAACATGAAAAATACGACTTCTCTTTTTTATCTCTCTACCTCATTCTTATGAATCCAATATCTTGTGAGCGAGATACTGTTACACCCCTACTGAACACATATGAATTACTAAAAAAAACCAAACAAATTGGTTAAGGAATCAAAAACTTTCTGTCTCTCCCTCTCACATTTTCCATTTTCTCTGCTTCCTTCTCATTGTTGTTTCTTACTTACAAACAGGAAGCGCTGCATCAAGTGGTGAAATCACAAAACGAAAGCCTCTCGACGGGCCTGTTGCACAAGGTACAGGTGGTTCCAGTTCATTAAGCGATTACAGATTGACGGAAAAACTTGAACGTAGCAACACTGTTTAAAGTCTATTATTAGCTTGTTTACTGGAACTCTTATGCAGGGAGGTTTGGTAAACAAGATGAGTGTCATGAGTTTAAATACCACTCCCAGTCATCCCAAAGGTAATTACACCGAGGTCAATGAGCAGAGAATGACCCCCACCAAAAAATGAATGGGCATCAGCAATCAATTTTTCACGCTCACACACTGATGCGTTCACACACACATGCTTGTATGCGGCGTCCCCCGCCAGACACCGTGCGGCCAATCTGTACACTTCACTCCTCCAGTCTGTTCAAACACAACACAGGATCCAAATTACATTTTAATGGCTTTTTTTTGTTGTTGCTTTTTAACACGGTGGCGTGTTTCGGTGAGCAAGAATAAGCTAATGTTGATGTAATTCAAAGCTTCCGGGTGGAGCACCTCAGTCTTGTAGACTTTTAATAACACATCAAAATAAAGGAGAAGAAAAGTCTAACTTAAAGTTGATTTTTGCTTATACACATATGACGTATACTAACCAAAATTAGCACAAAAAGGGAGAAAATGTGTGCTTGGTAGAAAATGTTCCTCATCACAACATATTTTATCGCATAAAAGTTTGCATGCACCACATCAAGAGACACTTTCTTCTCGCTGAACATAACGCAGACCAAACTTTTCTTGTTTTAGGTCAGTTGGAGTTGCCAAAAATCATTTCTATTAGCTAAATGCCACAATAATTAGGGGAAGAATATCAGATTTACTAAGTAATGTAATCAAAATCAGAAATGTATGTACAGAATGATTACTGTTTCTTTAAAGAATGAGATAATGTCACACCTGTAGCTCTATTTAGAGACTACACCTTGAACACTACGGGTCTTCTATTTAAATTCTCGCTCGATTTTATTATTGAACTCAGTTACATTTGACACTTTCTACATTAGTTGTTGTTGGATCACTTATTGTTCAAGCTTCTCGACAGTTGAATCAAATTGTTGAGTCAAAGTGATGCAGATCCTCTTCTGTTCCAATTCCAAAAAAAACGTTTCCGTCAAAACAAACACAATCAGACCTGCCATACTTTTGTCGGCTCTCTCCCAAACCTTTTCCAGGTATGAAACAGTTCGGTCTACTTCCACTGCCAACTCTAGCAGGCTATCAAATAAAGTCGATGCTAAAAAATGACATTATCACCAAAGTAATTGACTGCTACGTTGTTTTTGTTATCCAATACTGAAATTGGCCAATGATTGTAATGAACTACATGGCCCTTAGATAATCCAGTGAATAACTGCTTCGAGTGATGATGTGCAATAAGGAAAAAAAATATTTACCGGTAATTATCCACATTACTTTGTGCACCTGGTAATACACACTGACTTCTCACCGTTTTGTCTCATTGTGAGATGAAACCTAAGAAATTGATTTATCAAATTATGCATTTCTCTTTCCCTTTACAAAACAAAAGTATTTTGTGACAAATACTTTTGTCACCAAAGTTTAATTCTCAGTAAATTGTATTATGAAAATGATCAAATTAAAATAATCTTTTCAAAATAACTTCTAAGCAGATATTCAACTTTTCTGTAAAATGTTTTTCTTATTTCTCTGCTGTAATATTCTCATCTTCTATCGGATTTTCATCTACTTTAAGCAGAAAACGAACATGATACTGAAGACTTAAAAACATCAGTCTGTGTTTAGGTCATCTTTCTGTGTTTCACTGGGTGAACTGCGCTACAAAAATGTACAAACTTCTGATAATATTGAGATTTTTGAATATTACTTATATAATACTAACAATGGTTTTGAAAAAAGAGAACACTTCTTCCTTTGGCAATTGTTAATATTTACTTCCTTTAGGCAAGAAGTCATTCCACACCATTTCAATTTCGAAAAAATAGTGTTATCTCTGGTTCGCCTAAAAATGAGACATTGTACTAAAAATAACTCATGAGCAAAGGGATTCCTACAGAAAAGAAAAGAGCAAATAGTCCCAAAAACATCACCTGGGCTAAAAAAATAATAATAATAAAAAAAAACACAACCCTATGTATTTTTTCCCCTCACATGCTGGTCCCTTGTCAACACCATGGTGGATGTTAAGGGCATAGAATGACGCTTATAATAATAGGAGGAGTATTTTCACCCACTCTAGCAGCAATCAGTGGAGAGAAGCTCTAATCAGAGCTGCTTGACTGCAGAAAGCTTTTTCTCTAACAGCGGCTGTTTTCGATGCAGACAAGGGGGGGAAAATGTGACCCGTCATCTCACGAGTGCCGAGCAGGAGAGGGTGTTTTAATTTTCAGGTACCGCATGCTTTGAATGATTCTCCAAATCATTTCAGAAGAATGCCACATTCTCACACAAAACACGTAGTACTGCTTGGCCTACAACACTTATAGGCACATATTATAATTATAGATACACGTTTAGTGGTTTTTTTGTTGTTTTTTTTACTACCTGTGTGAGATTTTTATTTTTACACCATTTGCTACTTTGTGAGGCTTTTTTTTCTGTCTCTGTGACAAACGTTTCTCTTTTTTTTTTTGGCTAAGTACAGGTATGAGTCACAAAATAATTTCAGCTTTGCATTATTTAACTGATTCTGATTCACAAATAGTACCAGTGCTGTGATAATTGAACAAGATTGTTGCTGCCGATTCAGACAGTGTCATGATTCTTAGTTGTTTGTGTTATGGTGATGACTTTATTTTAACTCCTTAGATCTTACCATTTCAGTTTACTGATCTGCGTAGTCGTATGGTTTTCCTTCCACCTCTCTGTGCTGTTTTTCTTTCACTCTCCCTCAGCCTGCCAGTCAGCTTCTCCACACAGCTGTTTCTCCTCCTCTGTTTTCCCTTCTGCTTACTCTCTCTCTCCCAGCTGCCTCTACTTCCCTCTGATTAGACCTTCTGGTTCTCAAGTCATTCGCCACACCTCCCGTATTATACGAGCTTGTCTATCCTCCTCTTTTCTCTTTTAGATTGAAGCTGCTTTAAGATGATTGACGTACATATTTGTGTTGGTGTGCTGTAAGATATTAGCCGCTCATAATCGCTTAAAGGAACCCCACTTTGAGCTATCTGAACAATCCCTTTAATGTCACATCTACTTCAAACCTTGTCAAGGTCAACACATCAATCACTCATGGCTATCAATACAATCTATATCAAATTATCTATACTGCGCTATGGTGTATAAAAGGAATTCAGCTCTTTTATTAAAAGGTTTTTGATGTAGGTAGACTCTAGCAATTTTATTAGGCGTTACCAGCAGTTCTGTCAGTTGTGCTCTAACAAAAATGTCAAAGAATTGTTGGCATTTCTAGTTACTAGGGATTGAGACTGCAAAGTTTGTATGGGATTATAGGAAAATATGGCCATGCCAAGCAGGATATCGATGAAGAAGTAGTGGCTAAAGCTAAATGCTGACCTAAAAGGGTATTGCACAGGTTTCAAGGAATCTAGAGACTGTGATTTTCCATATTCTAAAATCCAAAAGAAAGTTTCTTGTGGCTGAAAAACATAGCGTGTTAGAGTGGCCCAGCCAAAGTCCTATCTTGAACTAACTACTATAAACACAGGGAGTCTCATGGGGCTTTGAAATTTGAGTAAAAAGGAAACCACTCAGTTTAGCCATTCAAAAGACAAAATAATATGTTCATAGCACCCACTGATGTGCACTGAAATACGTGGACAGTTTTGATATGGATCAGATGGAATATTGGGACATTTAGATGAATCTACCGACCAAAACCAGCCTTTCCGCACCATGCAAGCTTGTCAGTTCTGAGCCATGTTTTCCTTGGACTGAATGAAACACGCAAAGTCTCCTTACCAAAATGTTAGGACCCTGCATGTAGTTGCACATTAGATTATTAAAATCCTTCAATTTAATGTAAATGTAATGGGAATTTTACCAAAATTTGCCCGTTGGAGGTCTTCAATTGTTCCCTGTCTTATTTCCTGTCACAAATAGGAGTAGTGATGTCATCTCTGCTAAGTGGCCAGCGAATAATTTCAAATGTTTTAGTGTTCCTAAGTCACACCTACATAAACATTATCACACATTTGTATGTGTTTGGAACTCTGCAAATATTAAAACACTAATAATGAAAGATGCCTGGACTTCACCTACTCCAAGGCCATCACGCCGCAGCGCACGATTCCTATAACGACAAAGAAAACTTGAGCTTCTGAGTCATACAAACTGGTAGAAAGAAAGAAAAAGAAATTGTCAAAATAATTGAAACTCCCCCCTGCAAAAAAAAGAAGCTTGTGTACTATAATGAACTTCAGACGAAGTAAAATGGATTACCTTGAGATGTGTGACTGTGTTCGTCGCTCAGTCAGCGCGGGAAAGTTCTTTTGATCGATTTGGTATTTAGAAAAAAAATTATTTAATGTTCTTATAGTTGAAATAACCAAGTGAGCATGCTGAGTGAGGCTGATCCCGCTCTCATTCCCCCATAAATCAATCCTACATCCCACGACTACACTTATGTATTCTGAATGTCGCATTTTCACCCCCAGTGCACTCGTGCCTCCTCCCCTTCCCCCATCCCCCATCTTCTCCCATCTTCTCCCCATTTCTAATCGATAACGGACGGCCCTGCACTTGTTTAACCTGCCCGACTCTTCCTCTCGAGTCTGGAGCAGGTGACACGTTCCATTAATAAATAAATAAGCAGGGAGGAACTGGAGCACTCATCACAGCTCGCAGCGATGAGACAATTATCACATGGCAAACAACGCTCTGCCATCATCTGCCACAGTCGGAGAAATCAATAGGACTCGCAGAGGAGATTGAAAAGGGAGAGCAGGGTCTGCAGAAAGACAGAGGTTAGGAACATGGAGGGAAAATATAACGGAAATATTTATGGGTGAAGAGCCAGAGGAGATTTTATCCTTGTAGTCACAGTGTAGGCTTGCTTCTGATACTACGGACCTCTTTACGCGACCAGTTTCGGTGAAACAACATGTTGAGTATATTTCAAAACGAACTCAGTAAAAAGTAGAATTTGTAAAAATACTTAAAAGCCTTTGATTTTTTTCCTAGTGGGGTGAACATTTTTAAGGGCCTCCTTGAAAAGGTGTTCATAGCCAAGTAATTTATTTATTTATTTTTTACATTTTGTAATGCAGTGAGAAACTTCAATGTAGTTTGCTTGGATTTTAGGAGACAAAGACGAAAAAAACTGCAGCAAAAAACAAAACACGTTTTTACTGCTACTAATAAAATTCGGAAAAGTGTGACTGTGCTTTGGTCAGCGAAACCAAAACGTTACTTTTAGGCCTTCATGCAAAATGGCATTTATTAACTAAAGTTGTGGCAGCAACACGGTGTGGGAAAGCCTCAAAGCTCTTCATGGAACAGGTAGAGGGAACCTGATTATGGACGGATGGATGAAGTTAAACACAGAACAATCCTTGTAAGAGGCTGCAATACGTGTTAGACTACAGGACAGTGAATGTTACAGAATAATGCATATTAATGTCCAATGAAGATCCAGGACTATTAGAGTTAATTTTGCAGGGAAAGAAAAACTTGCACTGCTTGTTAATGCAAATGAGCAGCCTTTGTTAACACCCTCAGGTAGCTCATCAGGTGTGATGACAGTGCTTCTGAAACTTTGAGAGCCGTTTTCTCACTAAGCTCGTTCGCAGAGTGCCAACATTCAAATGTGCATTTCTACTTCTTTTTTTTTATTATTTCTTTATTTCCATCCATTGACATCGTTGGAAAGTTTGAAATCCTCACTTTCAGGAATTGTAAATATCTCAAAATGCTCTTGGGGATGCATGTTCCTGGTTGCGTTGTGACCTGCTATATAACACATACGTGACATCCTTTGATTTAGATCCTGTCTTATTCTTACATATTTTGGTGCTTCCATGTCAGTAATTCATAAGATTTATGGTGCTGCCCAATCTATTAGTTATAAGCTAGTTTGGCTTCATTTCCAAATTCCTCAGAAATAAATCTGATTCCTCTATATTTAGAGTGAATATTGAAAAAAATGACTTAATTTTATTGAATATTGGAATCCTCGCTTTCTACTCTTATTTGTTCAATATTACCATTTTACTTTTTTATTTTCATTATTGTTCAACATTTTTTTTTAAATGTTTTAGAGTGTTACTAGTTAAATGAGTTTGTTGATCAAAGTATGTAACAGGAGGGTTGGATTATTTAGGTGCATAAATGTTTACATTTATCCTATACATTTTCATTGTTGAACTTAATCCTTAATCAATTGTTATGTAATATCTAAACTTATTTAGGCAGGTATTCATAAGCAAAAACAGACTGAAAGTATATTTCCTGATAATCAGGATCCAGGACCTTCATGGTCCTAATTTTTATTAAATTAGTATTGATTTATTATTAGTTATTTACAGGCAAACGGCAAACCAAACCTATTGTTGCACAATACATATGAGAAGTAAGAAAAAAAACACATTTCAGTTAAAAGATCCTTGGTACCAGAATGCTTTTATTACTTTAGTTGGTTTTGCTGAGAAGATACATCTTTAAAAATGTTTACTACTGCCTGACAGTCAGGACTGGAGGGAACTCCTGTGGTTTAAGCAAACCAATATTAAACTCCACTGAAAACAACAACAGACATTGATCTATTTTGTCCCAGTCCTTATTCTCTGTTCATTTAATTTAATTGCGCTTGTACTTGCAATTTCATAGTGCTTCTCATCTTTCCTGGTCTCTTTTTATTCCACTTAGAGATTAGTTGTTAGGTGCTTAGCATAACCCTAAATTTATCATCTGAAAAACTATAGCGCTGTATTTTGCCATTTTTAACTGTTGAAAGTCCCAATGTGAACTAAGAATTTAATGGATAATTCATTTAAACCTAGAAATGCGAGTAGTTTTCCCTTGTTGCTATGAAAATAAGGTCTTGATGATTCAGTTAAATTCAAGTCATATTACTTACTGTATATAGTGTCATTTCATGACTAGGGTAATCTCAAGGCAGTTTAGAAGACAAATAGATCCGATTGACTTTCAGAAATATGTAATTGAAACAATCTGAGTCTAATCATTTAGTCAGATTCAAACATATTTACATATATTACATATAAATTCTAGTTACTATATCATAAGTTCAGATTCAGTTTATAATGCCAACTGGTAAAAAGTGATCTATTCAGAGAAGGCCAGTCGAAGGCAATCAAAGTGTTGACTGATGATAAATGAGTTGTGTATAACCTTCCCAGCACTGTAGAGTTTGCCGGCTTCCAGAATTAACCAGCAAGTATTTCAAGGCCTTAAAACCTCGTTAATTTGGACTAACACCAATGTGAAGATTAAACTCTGGACTTAAAATAGAAAGGTGGGAAAAAATTAATGCTCACATTACTCTGAATCTGGTGGATGTGATAAGGGGTTCAGTATAATAAGTTTTTTAAGAGGATAATATTTCAGTGTTATGTTTACAGTTTCCACCAGTGCCTCTAAAACAAATAGCAGCAGAAAATCCATATATGTACTGGATGAATAACAACATGGCACTGTTGTACTGTCAAGAGTGATAAAAAAAAAATTAATAAAAATCACAACTAAAAAAATTACATTATGTTGTTTGTGACTGTTCTAAATCAACATATAAAAAATTGTTTTACACCTTGGGCCGTTTCTCAGTTTGTCATGTTACAGCCACAAACATCAACGTCTGGTTATTGGTTATTCATTCTCTTTTGCATCTATTCTTTGTGTCAGACCAACACAAAGTGGCACATTTTGTGAAGAGAGGGGAAAATGTGTAGTTTTAAAACTTTTTTTTTATAATAAAAATTCATAAGAGTCCAAAAAATAAATTAAATCCAGTGCCACAAATTAAACTATATATCAAAATAAAGCATTGTTTTTGTTTTAGATTAGACTAACAGTCTTTTCATAAGATTGGTCAGCTGGTCTCACATAGACATATCCTTACAGTGTCATAGAAACAGCAGCTGAGTCTTTGACGTTTGGGATTAATCTTTATGTTAATCGCCCATACCCAGAACTTACCAGGATCAAAGATGGTCTCTTTAACATCAAACACAGACACCTTTTCTTAAGAAAAGACATATAGCAAGACCATATAGCAAGGAATTGATGGTCTGTCCCATCAGACTGTCAATTCCAGAAACCACACACACACACACACACACACACACACACACACACACACACACACACAAAAAAGCTAAGCTCCACAAAATCTTTGGTGCATAACAATCTACAAATTCACACCCATAGTGCAAACAAGCCTTTCTTCCCTTTGTTGGAAAACACCCACAGACAGTAGTAACACAAGAGCTATAGACCAGAGCCTATAAAAGACAGCCAGCACGTGCCTGGAAAATACTTAAAAATGCCCCTTTAAAGAACATTGTTGAACAAATAACATCACGAAGACCAAGGAACGCATCAGATAGCTCATGAATAAAGCTCTGAAGACCTACATTTCCATCCTGCTCAATTGACAGGTTGACCATTAACCCTGTCAAGGTCATATCCCGTCAGACCGTCAGTTCCAGTAACCACACACACACACACAAAAGCTAAGCTAAAGCCAAAGGGAGAGAATCTCTGAACCTTACAAGTTAATTAGTTGTTCTTTATGTACCCCATAATTTCTACCATTGAGTGACTTTGGTAAAGCTGTTGAAATGGACACAGTAATCAACTATGAGGAGATTCTCAACTCAGATGAGACCAAGGTTCCATGAAAGCTGCACATCGCTTTAAACCTTGAACATAGCATCTTCACTGTGAAACTTGCCGGTGGCAGAATCCTGACCATGTGATGCTTTTCTACATCGGGTACAGGAACAGTGGTTAGTGTTCATGTTGCTCACTACAAGGGAATTCTGGAAGAAAAATCTGTCAGTCAACAAAACAATTGAGACGTTGGCCAAGGTTCCAGCAGGATAGCAACCTGGAACAGTCAGAGCAACCATGCATAGGTTAAGATTGAAGGATGGCCATAAACTGGAATTACCCAGTTTGTCTTTCCAGAGGAAAGACTTGTAAGTTAACGGAAGCTCTCCATTCAATTGGACGGAGCTTGAGCTATTTTGCGAAGAAGAACGAGCAAAGATTTTTGTCTGTAGATGTGCACAGTTGGTGAAGACATGCTCTAAAGACTTTCACCAGCCCACTCCTACAACACAGCAAGATATTGCTATTTTCTCATAGGTCAGATATAAAGCCACAGCAGGTGGGACTTTGTTGTTACACCCACCACAATCACTACGCATCCATCGAACTGTAAAAAAAAAAAAAAAAAGCCATCCAACTATAAACTTACACATTTGTATATAGGGTACTGAGTAAAAACTGGACAAAGAGCAGAGATGTGACAATTCACAAGAAAAGAAGAGGCCGATTGCTAAATTAGAAAAATGAAGCTGGGGGTGGCCGAGAGTGGGAAAGAATACCTTTTCAGTACTGCCTGAGCCACAAACCATAATCTTCTCTGTAGGTGTTCAATGCCTATAGCCACAAGAAAAAAAAGGACATTTAATCCCGTTTTAATGAAGGTGGAAGGACAGTTTTATAGACTCCTCTTTGTTGTAGATGGCTTGAAGGTGAGACAGTCTCTGAACAGAGAAGAATTTTATGCATTCAGCCCCTCAAGTGAATTACATTTTCTTCTATTGTCCATTCAGTGTGGGAACCTAACTTGGTGAAAGAGAAATGAGATTTGGTTGAAAAATTTTCCCACCATTTCCATAGACTCAATGGAGCCGATGCATATTTTGTTTTTCGATCCCTGAATTATTGAACAACTGAAATAGTGAAGACATGTTAAAGAAGGCCATTTTCTTGTGTTCTTCATCGTAATTATCTGTATGATTTGAATGACAACGGGTGTGCGGTCTACTTATTACATTTTTGGACGCACTCTTGTATTCCTCTGGCAATTGTTTTAGTTGTGGATAATTGTGTGCTTTCATTTTTAACCAGACTGCACATGAAGATTTTACTGGAGCACGTACAAGCGATCTAATTAGCAGTTGGCAAACAACAAGGTGAATTACTGTTGTCTCATGATAGAAGCAAGGCCTGAAATGATAAACAAGATGGTCAGCTGGCAAAATCAAGTTATTTGAAACACTTACATGTAAGTACGGTGATACCTTTTTGATTTGAATAAAATATCTGCTGATTTTCTCAAAGTTAATGTGTGTTAATTTCAGACTTAAATAGAAATGTTTAGGTGAAGCGTTTACTGTTTAACTATTAACAGCATGAGAAATGGGTTGCATCAGTTATTTCATTTATATTAATCATTGCAAAGCTGATAAAAATTGCAAAATGCTGGCCACTTTTTCACAGCAGTGTGTGCTTTTAATCTTCTCTTAATATTAATAAAAGCACTAATTAAGGTTGCTGACTCTGAGACTGCCTCCTCAAAGTCAGCCTGATGAGCCATGAGGACTTGTCATTGTAATGAGCGAGCCTCATTATAAACCAAATCACCCTTTACTCTTATGAATTCAGCATGAAGAGCACTCTTTTGTGTAATCAATCCAACACAGGGGTTTATAAGGGCAACGGCCAATAGAATTACACATTCTTTAGTGTACAGGAATCATCTTGTTTATCACTATTGTAAAAAAAAACATAGAAATACTTAAGGAGAGACAAATAATACACACTTTGCCTATAAAAGATATCTGTTTCCCTTGAACTTTATCTCATTATTGTAAACTTGAGTGTGTTTATTTATTCATTTTGTGGGCAGGAGGGATTAAATGCCATAGACCAAAAAAGTTTAAGATATGTTCATTTTCCGTTCTATTAAATATTATGAAAACAAAGTTTCAAAAGTTAGGGTTAACTTTTGAGACATTATTCCTTCAAAGCCACAGTTATGCACTAGGTGCTGGTCTATTCCATTCAGCCCTAACAAAATATATTAAAGTTTGTGTTTTTGTCATGTGATAAAAATTTAAATAAGTCTAAGAGATTGAAATACTTTTACAAGGCACATTTAATAAGAGTAAATAACATTTACAATTTAATCTCTGTTAATGCAAGTTTAGATGCATCTATTGTATGTTGTTATTTTTCTAGTCACTTAGCTAAAACAAGTTTTATTATTCAAGACAGCACATTTGATTAAATTCAGAAGACACAACTTGAAAACAACAAAAAGGGCAATTTAGGAGGATACAGACTCCTAAAAATTCAAGATCTCTAAACTTCAAAATATGCAACCCACCAAAACACTGACTAGTTAAGGGTATCATTTGAGCTGCCATGTTTTGTTCACTCCTACGTGCTTGACAGGTCAAAGGACAAACTAAATCCTGAAAAGAAAAGTAAAGCAAAATATCTCAATTTTAGGAAAGTGACAGACTAAAGCTTTTGCAAGAAAGTCAATCAGGACAGATGGGTCGTTATTCTTTACAGTCAAGCACACGTTACTCCTAATCTTAACGTTAATTTTCAATGTCTCAGCATTGTGCCTATACGTCCAACTTGCATTTAGTTATTATATGAACAATGCAGCAGACAGCCACTCTTTCTGTCAGACGTTCGCAACGGAATACCAGCATAGAGCTCCGATGCAAACTCTTTATTAGTGTGTGTGTAAATAGCCGTGGCGCAGCGTGTTTAGATGGCATTGATGACTGTGCTTGATGTGGTGGCATCTCCACACCTGTGCTGCCATCTGTGCCCCCGCGCCTCCTGTGACCGCTGTGCCTCCTGGCACACAAGTGTCGTATTGAAACCTTGATAAACGCATCTCATCCACCTGTCCTCTGGAAGATGGAAGCAAAGACTTTCATGTACTTTGGTAAATTTTAAAGGAGTCACAAAATCTCTTAAGATGAAAAGGATAGTTGATTTGGTTTGGCAGCCTTGAAAAATGATTGTATGATTTGATAAATAAAAAATGTATTTCCTAGCCCTTACTCCTCTTGTTGCCCTTAAACAGTAGTGCTTTGGAATAATATTTCTGTCTTTAAAGTCATGGCCCTTCTTCAGAATTATAGTCGGCTTTTTCTACCTGCTTGTAAATTGAAATAAAGGAATATAACTTAAACTCAAGTCAGCGCAAACAAATGGTTGCACATGGTCTGTTCTGTACTTGTACAGCGCTTTATGAAGTTTGAGGACTCCAAAGCACTTTACGCTACAATCAGTCAGTCCCCAATTCAGAACACTGATGGTGATAAGCTACATAGTAGCCACAGCTGCCAGACTGACAGAAGTTGCCATTCAATCACCTGGTCCCCCGACCACCACTAGCAGGTAAAGCAAGGCGAAGTGTCTTACCCAAAAACACAATGGCAAAGTGACTGAAACGGATAGAATGGGGATCAAACTGGAAACCCACTGGGTGCAAAACACATGCCTACTTGATGAGGCTGTGCATGAAGGAGGTAGGTTATGTGGTAAAATTATATCACTGTTGTCTGAGCATATATCTGAGCAATGCCTCAGACATACACTGTTACTCCAGTTACCATTCTTTAAAATCATTCCAATCATTCCAGAGAAACTCCTCTGGGTTTCTCAATTGGTCCTGTTCTCCCAGTGGACCCAATCTCGAATAAATGGTATATAATGGATGGATGGATGAATGGAGTTGTCCAGGGTACAGTAAATTGGCTCTCTCATGTCACGTTACATCTTGAGTGCCTTAACTCTGGACCTTCAGATTCCTGAATCTTGTAGAACTCCCTCTGTTTCCTCCTTCCTTCATTCCTTGATCGGTCTTCCAGACATAAGACCTTCTCTATCACGTCCCAAATCCTCCTGATCTCTTCACCACTCACCGGCACATTCTTGCACTAAGAGTCAGAGCTTACTTTCCTCCAGGAACACATTTGTTGCCTGTTCACTCAGAAGACTCTAAGGACATAAAACAGTCACTCTCCCCTGTCGCTTGCCAGTCTTAGACCTACGGTCTTTATAAAGGATAGCGTAGAATCCATACAACAACTGTACATGTGCACAAAAACAAAAATGGCATATGGAAATAAAAATATGCATGCACTGTAGCAAGCAATATCCTTTTATAGATCAAAGCTCCACTTAAATGATTGCGTATAAGGTTCCGCCTCAGATTCTGCCATCTACATGCGTGGTCTATGCAAACGGCCTCGTGAATATTAGGTGCACTTACATGAATGTTTGGGTGTATTTAAATGAGCCAGTAGATCAATGTTATTTCATGGTCACCAGCATCAACCACAGAAAAAACCCAAGAGAAATTGACACGAGTAAAGAAAACCTAATTTTTCGGTAGCCACATTAGTGGTTGGGACAAATAAGTTATACACAGTTATACACAGGAGTTTAGGAGGCCGATGGCATGCTCCACAGAGTTGAGCACTCACGGGCGTGAGCAACATGAAAGTGTGGCTCCTCTGTGGGTTTTGAAACAGCGTTTGGAGCCAGCGCCCGAGGTGGTAGCCCCCGTCTCCTGCAGGTTATAGTGGAGGAGTGCATCAGATCAGGAATTTTCTTCCTGCTGCTCCCATTTGTAAAATCTTTCAGCAGTGTCGCCACAATATTTAAATATTTACAGCAATCAGCCTGACTGCCTCACACCTTGTCAAATTATATGCATGTTTATCACCCTAGATTATCTGTATATCACAGAAGAATTTGATGGTGTGAAAACTTTGCCGACACATTGTGCGGACTTTGATTTAAGCTTTAAGTTGCTGATGAACCTTTTTTTCCCCCATTTGAAAGGTCCTCTTGTATAGTTATGCTTTCCCAGCAGAAGCATAAACAACTGCTATTTTAAATGCATGTGATAAGTTTGATCAATGATTAAAGTTTGATATGGAGTGAAATCAAATTTCTGAGAGGAATCATGATGCAGCGTGGCTTCAATTCCCCACCTCACCATCTGCGTCTCACTTCAGCCTCTGGAGAAGAATGGCTGAGGTGAAGGGAGAAAAATAAACCAGGCTGGGGAAAGGAACTCTAAACCTAATGGACCCATTACAGAAAGAAACAAATGGAAAAAAGCAAAATCCAAAACACACACACACACACACAAAAACTGAGATGAGAAATCAAACTAATGTATGAAAATGTTTTCATGGTACTGGATGTGTAATGCCCATGGAGCAGCCCTGACATTTTAAATTTTGGGAATAACCATGTTTTAGGAAAAGTCTTGGTAAAGGATAGCATAAAAATGCAGCATTTTAGTGTTTTTCTGGATGTTCCAGATGTATACCAGAACCATTTGAGACTCAGAAAACAACAAAAAAAATCTCCACTCTTACAAAATTGGATGAAAATGAAGGTTTAATTAGGTTAATATAAAACAAGTTTTAATTCAGAGAGAAATGGGAACACCCTTTGGGATTTCGGTTGTGGGAGCAATTCACTTTAAGTCAAAACTAAAACAGCTCTCCAAAATTCGCCATCTGACATTTTACACATTTTTTTTCTTTCTTTTTTACAAATATGCAGGACTGCAGGGCCAATAGCAGTTCCCATAGCAACCAGCAGAGACTCCAGAAATCATAGAATAAAACTTTGTCAGTAAGGACAAAAATCAAGGTCTGTAAAATGTTTGCAATTTATTTTACCGCCGAGACTTCTGCACTGTTCTGTAAAGAAACAGCAAACATCCTCAGAGGAGAGGCCCTATCGCCGCTTTATGAGAAAACGTAAACGTAGACCAATGCAAAGACAAGAAAAATGACAAGGACCTTGAGCCAGAAAAACAGAGGAAAATGCAGTTTGTGTAGAATTGAGAATAACAGGAACAGAACAATATCAGGTTTTGTGGATTTTTTTCTGAAAAAATAGATAGAACATCTCACACAAAGAGAGGAAAACACAATTAAACAAGCAAACAGCAAAAAGCATAACTGCAGCGAATTTTTTAATCAATCCCATACATCAGCTTGGAGGAATTTTAGCTTATTCGTCAGCACTGAGCAGCTTTAGCAGTGGGAAGTTGGCAGGTTGCCTTATATAAACTGTTCGATTCATTCTTTTCTTTTTTTTTTTCTTTTTTTGGATGGTAGTCAGGACTTTAACATGGCCATTGCAATGCATTCACTCAACCTCCTCTCTGCCAAAAGTACTTGCCTGCTTAGGTTCAGAACATTTCTTTAAACATTTCAATACGAAGCACGAATGGATGCGGTGTTCGGTCTGTGTTAACACTGAAAAGTAAAGCAACCTGGTGGGGTCAGCTTTGCCTCAGGCTAATCTGTGCTGGGAAATCCCATATAGAAAGTGAATTAATGGGTGTGACCCGTCAGATAAATAGGCTTGGATACAGTTTTGGTAATAAAAAAAAAAAAAAAAGTCTCACTTTACACTCTACAAGCTGCCTTCTGTTTGACTACATAATTTTTTTTTTTAGCAAACCGCAGATGGGCACTAATTATCTTTTTGGAGAACATTGCCTCTTCTTTAGTTCTGCTGCTGTACCCTCCATTTTGGTTCAGTGTGTTTTTCTTGTGGAGTCATTAGCATTAATGTGAGTCTACATGAGAGAGGACTGTGGCTTATTAGATGTATACGGGATATATCTGATTTGCTTTATTATTATGTGTTAAAAGTAATAAATATATTTATAAAAAAAACTGGATGAATTTTGTTAGTACTAAAAATAATATCATGTGATGTACCTCTTTAAAGTAGAACAATGCATGAGTCTGTGCTTCGTCTATTTTGCACACAGACAAGTCACGATAAAATACCACGTTAAAAACTTGACTTATAGTTTTCATAGGAAAAGTTTTGTTTTTTTGCAAAATTAGCTTTAAGCTTCTTTTGGAGTAACCATTGTCTCTGAGTTTCTCGTTCTGACCTTCACTCTTTAACACATAACTTTTTCCAAAATAACTTACCTTCCTCTTGTATACAACCTAGTAAATTCACAAGGATCACTGCTGTTAAGAATTGGACAATTCCAGTGATGGAGTTTATACTTAATGAATGATCACTGCAGGATAGCAAGAAGAAAAAACGCCAACCAAATTAAATGGTGTTTTTTACAGCTTTTAAAGAGAAGTTTTAACTGGATAAAATCCCTATTGTCGGGATTCAAGGTTTACAGAAAGCAGTTAAATGCATTGCAAATTTCTGACTGTTCTTTCTGTAATTTAAAGATCTTATTCTTGCATTTAATTAGCAAATGTGAGCATTAATGTGTGCAAATAAGCTTAACAAGACTTTTATAACTCATAAACTGTAACCGAGTGTGAAACAGTGCAGCGGCGTTAGAGTGTGTTCCTGTTGATAGTTAAGAATTTCATGATTGATTGATTAATGCTAGAAAGAGTTGGGATTTTTATGCTGTTGACAGGAGCTGTGTTGTCTGCAGTTCACGCTATCGGCCTTAGCTGTTTGTGTAGGAAGTACTTATGTTTTTCCCCAAGACCTTTTATTGACAAAGTGCACATCTTTTCCCACAGTGGAAACTTTGACCTATCCACTGCAGACACGCAAACTGAATTCCTTATGGTGATTAATGTCTACTCTCCTATTTCTGCATACATTTCATGGAGGTCCAGCCACAGAGCAAAAAGATAAATGAATGAATGAATGATTACGTTCAACAAAACAAAGAAAAACAAATATTTAAAAAAATAAAATAAAATTCTGATGTACGAAATTCAGTTCGGAAATGCTGCATTAATGCTGTTGATTATGATAGAATATTTCCTGATTCTTTTTTTCCTCCATCACAATGTCCTCATCACTCTGAGATTTATCATCTCTGCCACTTAAGACAGATAAGTGTGGGTATCAAGAGCAATGGAAATCCCTGTATATATATATATATCACTGGCATGCAGTATTTGTATGCATAAAACCTAAAATATAAGATCAATCAAATACCACATCCAAACAGTGAGGTTTGCAACACTTAAATTGCACAGATTTACAGTGCAATGAAGGTTGTGATTTAACATGCTGCAAAAAAGCATCTTTCACAAACCCAATGTCGCATATTGCCTTGTCTTGTGGCTGAATGAATTGTTACATCCTTTTTCATCAATCGCATTTGTGTTCACTTTTCATGATTCATTCAAATTTATTTAAAAATCCGAAGCTATTTTGGGAACTATTTGACTCAGGAGCAAGCCGCAACATTTCACCGACAGTGGATTGTGCGTCCTTTCTGTCAGGGTGGACAAGGCTGACCACCATTCACACACACAATTCCAAAGGGAGCCATCAGACGAGCTTCGGCACCCCTGAGGGTGATCTGCCCAACTCCTAAGTGGATCACTCCACATTGTCACAACGGTTTCATAAAGCTCAACGGGACAGGGCTATGATTTCTTTTCATCACCCACAAACCCAAACAGGGTTTGTCAGGCTCGCAAAATGCACTCGGGCAGTTGTGCAACTTTCTGTGCACATGTTAGAATGAAGCCTTATGACCATCCACTCTTTGTTGCGAGCCATTCCTGCACATCCACCTTCACGTATGGTAATTGTACATCCTTATTCCATCAACCGTCCCCCGCTGTTTGTTTGAGCCGCTTTTCGCAATGTGGTAGGGGTTCTGGTCAAGGGCAGAGTTGGACACGAACTCAGCAGGTCAGCTGCTGTAATTGCAACCAGTCATTGGTTAAATTCTCCCTCAGTTTCCCTGTCATGCAGAGTGGAGACATTACAATAATGAGGGCAGGACAAAAAGTGAGGCTGAAGCAGCAGAGAGGTCAACGCGAGGTGGAAAGGGAGTCAAAGAAGGCAGGATAATGATAGAAGCAGTGTGGATTATGTCCTGTATAAAACCGAACCATGAGGCAAAGGTGCTTAGTTATTCATTTTTAAATCATTTATTTCCTCTTTAAATCATCGGCCGAATGTGTGAGATGAAGATGGCTACAATGAAGAAGTGGGAATAAAAGGTCTGGATGAGAGGCTGATGACAAAAGCTGATAAAAATACCGACTGTGATTATGACAGTAGCTCTGATCCTTCCACTTTCAAGCACTCTCTGCTGCGGAGTCATTGAGGTTTGCAGAGGTTGTTAGGGGTCTGTGATTGACTGCATCACTCTGCAGTGGATTTTAAATAAAACAACACGCTCCTGCTTTAATCTGTGGCCTCATTACAATATAAATGTGTTTTAGTTAAAGTTTTCAGCGAGAGATGACAGGAAATAAAGTATTATGAGAGGGGAAATGTGGAAGGATGCAGACTGATGGCTAACAGAATTTCATGAATTGTGCATGTGTTATCTGGAACAGAATGCAAAGCGTATGAATATTTTGTTGATTTACTCTGATTTATTTTACAAGTCCTATTTCATTTGATTTTATTTTTCTTTGCCGTTTTTTAAGTATCCTTTTTTTTTGCGCTCGCATTTTTTACCTCACTGATCTCCGTCTCTACAGGTTTTAGCCTCGTAGGCGGTCAGACGCCTTGGTGTCTGACTTCGATCGTTCCCACTGCACCAAATCCTCAACCTCTCAGGGAAAAAAACAACAAAAATTATTTTCTTTTTCTGTCTTCAAATGTCACCATAAAGTCACAGTGAATTTAGAAAGCTGGGAATGGGTTAGATGGCTTAAATTTGTGAAGTTTCACTTATTGTAATGAGATTATTTCTGTCAGTAATAGTAAAAACTGGAATATTTCAACTCACTAAGTACGTCTCTCAAAGCTACTTTTTCTGTTTATCCAACCATCTATTTTCAACACTTGCTTAATTCAAGTGGGATCTTTGCAGTTGTGTTTTTAGTGGCTCGCCTATATCAAGTGTGAATGAGTTCCTGTCTACTTTACTGCCGTATGTGGTCAAAGGACAATAGATGACTCTTAAAAACCTAAAACGTAAATAGCTTTTTTCTGTGAAAAACCAAACATTTTAAGTAATTTGATCAATATAAATAGTGTTCCTAGATTGTTATATGATGGGACTTATCAGTGCTTTTTCTGCGGTTGTTTTTCCCATTTATAGAGCAATGTATAATAATGTATGTAGTTATGTAAACAATAAACACATGGAAGAACGTGCTTTTGTTAGATGAGACTAAAATGGAACCGTTTGGTCTGTGTGTGTGCAACAGACAGTCACTGGACCAGTGCAACTGTTGTTATTCTTGACATGGATGCACTTTTTATCATCAGCATGTATTTGCTCCCCTGGAAAAGATAATAAAAACTCACATCAGCTGTTTTCTGGTTTTAGCTGTGCAACTCTGGCTACCCTGTAAAGCTTGGTGGCAAACACAAAAGACAACACTCTAAACCAGCGTTTCCCAATTCCGGTCCTCAGGCCCCCCTGCTCTGCATGTTTTAGATGTGCCTCTATTCCAGAGCAGCTGATTCAAATGATTGCATGACCATCAAGTGCTGCAGAAACCTGTTGATCACCCATATATTCAATCCAGGTGTGTAGCAGAAGGGAAACACCTAAAACATGCAGGGCAAGGGGGCCTGAGGACCGGAATTGGGAAACGCTGCTCTAAACCACTTTGGCCACTGATACGACGGAATGGTTTAGATCAGGGGTCTCAAACTCCAGTCCTCGAGGGCCGCAGTCCTGCAACTTTTAGATGTGCCTCTGCTGCACCACACCTGAATAGAATAATTAGGTCGTTAAGGCTCTGGAGAACTGATCTACACAAGGAGGAGGTAATTAAGCCATTTCATTCCAGTGTTTTGTACCTGTGGCACATCTAAAAACTGTAGGACTGCGGCCCTCGAGGACTGGAGTTTGAGACCCATGGTTTAGATCAAAGCCCATCCATGTGTTAGAATGACAGAGTCAAAGTTCACAGCTCTACAAATGTGTAACAGTTAGGAGCTATTTTGCAAAGAATGAGCAGAAAAGTCAGTCTGTATGGGCACAGAAGTAGCCTAATAGACTTTCAAATGTAACTGGAGGGCATGTGTTGGGGTACGTACCACCTCGTAGCAGGGCTATCCCAGCGGTACACAGCCTTGAATGCACTCAACCCAAGGCCAATTTAGAGATGAATCAATTAATCTGACGTACATTTTGAACTTTTGGAGGAATCCGGAGCACCCTGGAAATATTCACACTTGGACACAGAGGTCAAGCAAGGGCCAGATTCAAACTCAAGTCTTTCATGCTTCAAGGCAAAGGTGCTATAATCAGCATACAATCTTACACGTGGTTTAATGGCAAACCCTAACTTGCTCCGATGCATAAACATTCAAAATGCAAATAAATAGTTGAAGACAAAGATTTCAGACCGCAGCTCCTGTAAGCTATGCCAAATAAGTAAAATCTCTAACCAGTACCACTTTGAACCTTAGCCATAAATGTAACGTAGAAGCTAAAAACGATGTTCTCATGTTATGAGACTGGGTTTTGGTCCCCACAGTCACAACCAGTTTTAAAAATATATTATGACAGGAAAGATTAGGACATAAGACCTATAAACATACACAAAGGCATACAAATATATTGAATAGAAATGGAGATAGAAGAACATGCCTTAAAGTCTGGGGCTAAACTAAGGCAACAGAATCCTGACAGCAGATGAATGGGTAGGTAGAAACATGGATCCATGTGTTGTTGCTCAAAATAAACCCTATATTTTTTTTTTCTACTTGTTTTATATGCAGCTATGGAAAGGTAATTGCTGTACAAGCTCATTTGTGTCCCTGCTTGTGACAGATTCTCTGCAGTTCTGCACAGCATGTAACTGGCTTTATGTGAATAGTGTGCGAGTGTTTGCTTCAACACTCACACAAGACTGCAAATAATGTAACGGAGTCAGTCAAATGAAATGCTTCTCGCCAAGGATGATGGATATTACATGCAAGTATGCATGTGCATTGAATAAAAAAAAAAAGTAATTTAAATGGATTTTATCAATTTAATGTCTACTGCTTCAGATTTTGGTTTTAAAATGTACATTTTTACATAAATATGTAATTTATGAGTCAGCATCAACTTATAGTGTTAATCCTATTTTATTTTACAGAAAGATATTCCACTCTTATTTCATACCTCTTAGATTATATGGCCAAAAAAAAAGGTAATATGTAATTATCCAATAGGTGTGAGCCTATTGGATAAATTACTGCATGGGTGATTATGTTTGAGCTGGCAACACGTTATTTACCTCTAAGTAATGCAATGAGCAGCTTCTCATTTTTTAAATGACGGACGTGGAAAGACACATCTTATAGTCATGGAAAAGATGCTAGTCTGTTCAAGGAGGGTGAAGTTGTTGGCACACATCAAGCAGAGAAAACATCGGAGATTGCAGAAACTACAAAAATTGGGTTGAGAACGCTTTGTTAAAAATGTGAAGGAACCATTAACTTCAGGGGAACAAATGTGGCCGTAAAAAAAATCCTGAATGATCGTGATCGGCAATCAATTAACAGTTGGGCAAAATTAAACCAAAGACAAACAACAACAGAACTCAGGACTGTGTTAAATAGCGAAAGTCAGAATAGTTCCAAACGCACAATCTGAAGGGAAGTCAGAGGATTGGGACTGAACCGATTAGCGAAACAACTAAGCAGTGAGGATAAGAAAGACTTCAGTTTGTGAAGAAGCATAAACACTGAACTCTGGAGCAATGGAATAAGGTCATGTGGTCTGATGAGTTCACATTTATCGTCCTTGGATCAGGGTCAGAAGAGAGGCCGATGAAGCGATGCACCTTTCATATGACAATGCCATGACTCTTCAGGACATGACTCTTCTCAGACTGTGAACGAATGGTTCAGGTAGCATGACACTGCATGAGGTTTTCACAGAAGGACCGGCTACCGCAGATACTGAACTTTAACCCCATTAAGAATCTTTAGGATGTGCTAAAGAATGCTTTGAGCCGTGATCAGACTCTCATCATCGTCAATAAAAGACCTTATTGAAAAATGAATGCAACACTTGTTGCAAATAAATCCTTTGACATTGGAGAAGCTAATCGGAAAGACACACTAAATGCCAACCGAAATCAAAGCTAACAACGCTCAAGTGACATATTAGTGCATGACCTTTTTTTGGTGGCAACTTATTTACTTTTGGCCTTGGGGAATTCACATATGCAGCTGACAAAATCAAAACTGTCAGGCAGAAAACAATAAAAGGTTGATACTAGTTCTGCAATAGCAGTTTCTACTGGCTTTGACTAAGCCTCTTCCAGCTCACCTCTTATGCACAAATACAATGCAAACACATATGCACAGACATGCTGATGGGTAATTTTAGCAGACAACGGAATCAAGGTGTGCACCAGTGATCACCTTTATGCGCCCTGACATAAGCGAGTGGCTTTGACACAATACCTTTCGATCACAGCAAGTTGTTTTTTGTTTGCGCCGGCTCTGCCTTTTCAATCAAGGCTTCTTTGTCATTCCCCCTTAGTTAGCTTCTAGAGAGACATCAACCGACTCAGAACAAAACAATTTAGGGACATCTCAGAGATGGGCTTGTCACTACAATACACAAGGGTATTATTAAAATGTATTTAAGCACTAAGTATAACAGATATAACGAGAAGATGAAGTTTATAACCCTCCCCCATCACCCGGTTTCTAAAATGTACTTTTTGATGAAACTTTCTCAATAAAAACAAAACAAACAAAAAACGAACACCCCACAAATATCACTTCGTCCTTCGACACAGAAACAACTGGACCTGCCAGGACCACCCACTCTCTATGTCCACATGCAGACTTGTTGACTTGCTGATCAGTGCATTATACACAAGCAAAGAGTGCACCTCCCTCAGCATGGCAAAAACTAACAAATTCTAATGCGAAACACATTTTTTTAATAATGTTGACAATGGGGCTGCACAGTGGAGCAGTTGGTAGAGCTGTTGCCTTGCAGCAAGAAGGTCCTGGGTTTGATTCTCTTTCTGCACGGAGTTTGCATGTTCTCCCTGTGTATGCGTGGGTTCTCTCCGGGTACTCCGGCCTCCTCCCACAGTCCAAAAACATGACTGTTAGGTTAATTGGTCTCTCTACATTCTCTCTAGGTGTGAGTGTGTGCATGGTTGTTTGTCTCTGTGTTGCCCTGCGACAGACTGGCGACCTGTCCAGGGTGAACCCCGCCTCACGCCCGGAACGTTAGCTGGAGATAGGTACCAGCACCTCCCGACCCCACTAGGTATACAGAAAATGGATGGATGGATGTTGACAATGGAGGATGACATGGCGCGTCTGTTCTGTGTACACCTGCTAACAGCTGCAGCTGCTGTATGACTTTTAATCCCCCCCTTACAATTCCACCCTAACCTTATGGGTTTATAACTACCAATGAGGATGAAGGGCATATTTTCCTTGGTCAACTTCAACCCTCCACTTCACATCAGGACCCCTCAGTTAATCACATGTTAGGCCTCTGGATGAACGGATTTTTATTTTTTTTTAAAAGGTACATCTAAAGCTTCACCATGACAGGTGGAACGGTGATATGACATCCCGCAAAATCCCTCGTGAACCAGATGCGGAGATATTTGAGCTCGTTTCGCTTGAGGCCAAGAAGACAGACCCCCGACTTGGAGGAGGGCTGCCTGTCTCTTTATCCTGTTGGAAAATCATGACTGCAGCTCTAGAGAAACTAACTCTACAGTTAAGCTAACATTTGTCTTTATTTGAACCGAATGGAACACTTGGCCAATGTTCCTGGTGGCAAAAAAAAAAGAAAGAAAGAAAAAAGACCCACCACAACCAAATAGAGATGTAGACATCTGAAAGTATGTGGCAACTGAAATACCACTTGCTAGCTACTTGCCAATACCCTGCACCACAAACAAAAGGAAACATACAAACACTTTTTCACAAAGGGAGCGCTTAAACAACCCTCTCACAGCAGGAGTTACAGGCAAGGTGTCCTTTTGGTAAAACCCCCCCTTCAAGGATACAGCTTGAAATGTATGCAGACACTCTCCGGGACATTAACACCTGCAGACGCTAACACACAGACACTGAACTCTGTGTGTAGTAATTAGAGGCCTTTTAATCACTAAACTCTGCTCCTGTGGGGTACAGCAGACATTGAGGGAGTGGGCAGAAGAGGCCCTTGACTGATCTCAACCTTGGTTTAATGATGGTTATTTGAGCCTGAATGCTTTGCCGTGGCTATTATTGCAGATGCTGCTTCCTTTCTGAGAGCTGGGAGAGAATCAAGGATACCCGGGCATGGGATCATATGTTTTTTTGTGTGTGTGTGCTAAATGGCTATAAGTAGATTGAAGAGAGTGCTTTTCATTCAAAGGTAGCAAATAAAGTCCGTCTACAATGTAATGCAGGTCATGATGCATTGTTGTGAAAAAGTGTGTTTGCCTCCTTTCTGGTTTTCTACGTTTTTGGCACATTTGTCACACATCAGTGTTTTGGAATATCAAATTGAATTAGTCAAAGACAACACAAGTGAACACAAAATGCAGTTTTTAAACAAAAGTGTTAAGCGAAGAAAAAAAACAAACCTACACGGCCTGGTGTGAAAAAGTAATTTACCTCCTCCCCCCATTAAAACAGAACAATGTGACTCGTCATCCCTGACCTGTGTGTTCATTTTTAAAACAAACTACGTGTAATTTCTTCATTCTACTATGATATTTTCTTCCAAGTTGAGAATTGTGACCAATGTGAAGGAGTGTGCATTAGACTGACATGACACTTTCACAAACATGACATAACCCCTGTCATGAACATGAAGGAGACCTTATGAAAGTTTATGATTGTTGTCATGAAATGTCATTCGGTAAATAATGACACTTTTAATGCAAAGTTGCTTTATAAGATACATTAAAAGTCCATTAAAAGCATCAACTTTGCATTATTTGGTAAATAATGACACTTTAATGCAAAGCTGGCACTTTTAATTGACTTTTACTGCAACTCCTTCATGTTCATGACAGGTCTTATGTCATGTTTTATGACAGCGTCATGTCACACCTCTTCAAATAAAGTGCTAGTAAAAAAAATGGAACGCGAACCATTTTGTCTCTGATAACTCTAATAAAATATATTAACTTTTATTAAATAAAAGTTAATATATGACCTAATTTTCAAATTCGAACTGGGAGCCAAACATGTCACCATGACAGATTAGTTAATAAGCTGTTAGTATGGAATATGTAAAGGTTCAAAACCCTTCCCTCCAGAGCAAGTGGTAAGAGTTATTCTCTACGTATTCTGTATTATCTTTTACTTTTTTTGTTCAAGGTATTCAATCTCAGCTTTGTTGAAGTAGAAGGTCTTGTCTGGGGATATGATTGTGTGTGTATGACTTGTTTTTAAAAGCCATCTGCATTGCAGAAAAATCAAAATCCTGAGATGAATAAAGATTCCCACCTCTTCTACAAAAACAGTTTACTCGAAATTAACCCTGCACTACTCCACCCCAGACAATATTTACATTCTACCCTTTAGATCTCTTATTGAATGTATGTGAAAACCAACAGCGGGGCTCTGCTGAGTATTGTATCACCCGTTTTGTTTCACACCGACGAAAGAAGAGGAGGGGGAAGAGTACACATTGCCAGAGAGTGTGTTTTAGATTGCATCCTGGAAAGAATGAGGCCTCTCCTTGACCCGCTCCTCCCTCCTACCCGAGCCCCTCCTCATGCTTTGCAGTTCAGTAGATTAGCAGGAGCACAACAGAGGCCAGTGCTATCGCCAGCTTGCAGCTCCCTCAGCTCCACTGGCCACACAACATATTGGTCTCACACACAGTCTCTCTCACACACACACACACACACACACAGACGCAGTTCAGTGTGCCGCCTGTGGTCACGCATGAACCACCGATACACCCGTAATGTCTTTGGCCCTCGTTTCTGTCCCTGTGCCTGAAGGTTCATTAGCGACACTGAGGCCAATTGAAAGGTAACGCTACTTATAAAACCCGGTCCACACAGATGGACAGGCACACACTTTTCATTCTCCATAAGCACACACTTCCTCATGTTTGCGATACACACGTAAATATATAATTAGTGGATGGCTTTTAGTTAATTCGCGTTTAAAGATAAGAGGATTTTTCCTAGATGGCTTGGTCCACGTGGTTTTATTCGGTTGTTGTGAGTCTTCAAAAGTAACAAGGAAGAGTTCATACTTTGAAAGAAAGCAGAGGGGGGAAAAAAAAAAGTCAGGATCAACAATTCACGACATAATTTCTTCAAGGTCAATTACAGCAGCTCTCTGCTTTGAAGTTTAGCAATAGAACATCAAAGGTGTTTTTTTTTCTTCCCACCTCAGGATTTCAAAGCAGGAAGATGTCACAGAGTGATGTATGGAAAAAAATGAAGGATATGAAAATGGGGCGAGACATTTTGAAGATTTTGACACGTGGATAAGAAAAGAGGAACATGAGGAGTTTCTTTGATTAGATATTTCATCTGACATGTTCTACATGATGCATAAGGTTTATGTCAGTTTTACACAGAGATCCTCGATACAATCCCCTTCAGAAAAGATTATCGCGGGGCAAGTGTTGTAATCTAGGAAAAAAAAACAGATTAGTAAGGGGCAAAATTTTATGTTGAGTGGATTTGCTGGGATCAAGGAGTGTCAAACTCATTTTCATTTTGGGCCATATCAAAAATCTCAATGTGCTTGAAGGGCCGGTTGTGCCAGAATGCAATGATAAAAATCACTAAATTGTTAGAATATCAATAAATAGCAGTTTGTTTCAGCATTCAAAAAGTGTTTCTTATAATAAAATAATATTGAACATCTTTTCACGCTGATCAGTCTATCCAGGATTTCGTGATTGTCTTTGCGGTTGTCCATCCATCCATCCATTTTCTAACACCCTTGTCCCTAAGAGGGGTCAGGAGGTGCTGGTGCCTATCTCCAGCTAACGTTCCGGGCGAGAGGCGGGGTTCACCCTGGACAGGTTGCCAGTCTGTCGCAGGGCAACACAGAGACAGACAGGACAAACAACCATGCATATTTGCAATCAAAATCACACACACAGAGATTTTGTGATGCTAATTTAGAAATATTTGTAAAAATTTTTTTATGATATTTACGCTAATGTATGACTTTAAATGTGACTTTTTATTACTCGCCATATAAATCACGGACTATAAATTGACGTCAAGTAAGACTGAGGCCAGCAGTCACTTAAACCCAATGTTCTTGGCCAAATTTGAGAAAAATCTGCCATGAAAGTCAGAAAGAATGTGGGGATGTGTTGATTTTGTGTGAATTTTGTGCATTTGTGGAAAAACTGGAGGGACTTACTGATGTAATCTGGAGTCATTTGGGCCACATAAAAAGCTACGGCGGGCCAGATTTGGCCCCAGGCCTCGAGTTTGACACATGTGAAGAAATACAACTTACAATTCACAAATGATGGCTGGTTGTCTTTCAAATAGTTTTAACTTTGTGAAGAACATAGTGGACCTCAGTTTAGAATAATAATATGTTGCACAACACCATAACTGAACCGCATTCTTCATTAGTATTTGGAACAACATTGACTCTAGACATAGTAAGGAACTGGATTTGTTCAAATCTTTGACTTTCCCTTTTCCAAACGCTCCTAAAGCTATTAATTATTACATATGCCCAAACAAATAACAGAGAAAGCTTTACTTGTCGACTAAATTTCACCTGCCGGTATTTCTGTATGGTAGGAGGCTAGACAAGTGATAGAATATCCAATGCATCTTAGATGCTGTAAATTGCAAATAATGACATAAAAAGGCCATTTTCAAAATGAACAGTGGATTTCAGCCACTCTAAGAAACGCACAATGTGCAGATATTGCAAAAAGAATTATTTCATTCTTTCTAGTCCAATTTTGCTTGCGCTGTTGGTTTGGAACTGATCTACATTAAGTGACAATCCCCGTATCTGCGACATTACAAGTTTAAACTAGTCATTAGGTTTTATGTAATACTGATGTAAATGTCTCATTTTCAATTATGTCAAGTAAAAATATAATTACCCACATCTTATTTCTTTTCAAAATGCAATGGCTTGATGATGATGTTACATTCAGAGAGGTCAGATGACGAAGCAACAATCTTATATTTATGATATAACATTATGATTTCTATATTTCATCTGAATTTAAAGTTTCTTATATCGTGCATCTGTAAATAAGATGCTTGAATCATTTTAGTTGAATGTACATAATGTAATTTCAAATTGAACAATATCATACTGCAATTTTGCATTAACATTCTTGACATGTACATAATTAGCCTGATATTAGGAATGATATAAGTCAGAACAGATTATTTTGTCAGAAGTCACCAATTTAGATAATTTCTATGGTTGATACCACTTTGGCACATTGAGGAATACCTAGCCTGTCTTCCTATCACTGTATGATAAACGTTGCCAACTTATGTGTAGTGGGGGTGACTTTAAAACCACACACAGACGTGCGAACGGACGCTCACACACAAACACAGCTACGCGATTGTCAGTCAAGAGCAGCCAGTCCCTTGGGGTCACCCAGACAGAAAAGCGAACTACCTGCAGGCTACATGTGCCTGTGAGTTTGTGCTGTAAGCAAGTGCTTGTCCATGCAGGAAGGTGTTGGTATACGTCTGTGTCAGCTTGCGAGTGCGCAGGATAACAATGTGTTCCGGTGCTGTTTTTAGAATGCAGCTGCTAAATAAACCTGGTGGGGAGGTGCATCCTCTACAAGACAGCACAGAGGAGAAAAAGTGGAGGAAGCCAGAAGCGCTGCACTAACAGAGAACACCTCTTACCCTTGAGGCGGAGGTCTTCACGTGCCCTCACAACAGGTTCTCTTTGCTCTTGCCATCGTACCTGGTGGCGCGCCACGACTTTCCCCTAGCGCGCCCAGATTGTCACCTTTTCACTGACTGCTCTTGAGTTTCTCGGCATCGATCACCCTTGACCCTCCCACTGGCACACAAAAGTGTCTTCTCACAATGCAGCGGGCCATGATGAATGAGAATGCTTCGCAACACTCCGCATGGAGGCTGACGGTCACACGAAACCCCGTACTTAAACAGTTTTGCATCAAACATCAAAACAGAGATGTAAAAGGCTGTAAAGTGTGTTGTGTGACAGATTTTATCCAAATTACCAAGCTAAAAAAACAACACAAAAAACCAATTCGGAATTATTTCCTTCAGATTTACATGAGAGAAGTAACACCAAAAGTACCTCAATTAGTTAGTGGGAACAGTCTTAGCACTACTGCACAAGTAAATATCTCTAGTCTTAATGGGATACAGATAGTCAGTTCCAAATGAATGGCGGTGTATTTAAAAATGTTGGTCATGCAGTATTTACATTATAAATCTAAGCTAATGACATAAATGTCATAAACACGGTCTGTTTATCCTTTGACAAACCAAATCATTTCATAAATTTATATTAATGCTTTAATTGTGGCCACATGAAATCTATTGGAAACTTTTTTAAAATATATATTCGCTGCTCTGTTTCTTGTCACTTTCTTTCCATTTAATGACTAAGATTTCAGGAGGCGTATTACCTTCTGCCGAAATGATTATCTGAACTTGAATGCTTTGTTGCAGTCAGGGCAATGCTTCTTGAACAGAAACCTGCGGGAGAGTTCAAGGATACTTGTTCCGAATCAAGGGTTCTCATCGGGTGTGTAAAATCGGTCTAATTATATTTAATAGCGCACTTTTCATTTCTTGACAATAAGCTAAACTGCGGTTTTTGCACTTTGACGTGCATGTTCTAGCGTTTGACAGGTTCAGTCCCAAATGCCTTCTAAAAAAAAAATTTAAATAAAGATACGAAATAATAATAAAATTGTCCCTTTGACTAAAAAAAATCTGACAAGGTTGGATTAAAAACAGAAATGATAAAAACAGTGTGCATATGTGTGCGGAAGCAGATGTGTTGTGAATCCGCACTAGATTCACAACACAGGTTGCACTAAATGCACATTGATGCAAACACATCAAGCCAAACAAGCAGCAGGTTGACCCAGTATTTTTATTTTGGTTTTTTTGTCCTTTTTCCCTCCAGTTGCCATTGGATTAATCGTCGTGAATTCATATGGAATGCTACAGATTGTGAAAGACACTGGAATTATTCATCCATTTAGGTGGATTACAATTAAAGGGTGCCTGCACAAATATGCACAGAACAAATTTGTAATATAGGAATATAGCAGATGCTATTGTGCTCTCCTGACCTAGATAACAGCCTTTTATTTTAATAAATGTAATTGAAGTGTGCTTGGCATTTGCTGTTTAAAAGGGTTGACTGTGTTCTTACCTCCTAACCACCACCTCACCTCCGCCCGCCTGACCTACCCACTGGTTCTCCTTTCACCCTCAGCACAAGCTCCCAGCAGAGATCAGGGACACTGGGGACAAAAGTTTGTCTTCTCCTCGTTGTTAGTTCAATACTGACTTTCTCTTAAAGAATCCTAGCTGTTGTTGTCTGCATAAAGTCTCACAATCCACGTTTTTCTTTCAATTTTGTAGTGGCAAGAGCGTTTAAATAAATAAATAAATAAAAATAAAAACCTAAGCTGTATCTGTCTCCATATTTTACATTCATAAAAATGTACATAAATATGGGGAAACTGCTGCCTGTGTGTGTAATGCTTCGTTTAAATTCGGACTGCTGAGCAGTGTCTGCTCAGCGAGATTGTGCTATTTTAAGGGTTGATCTTCTTTTGCTTGTGAGAGTAGACGGGCTGTGCACAGATGTTGCATGTACAAATACCTTTGTGAATTGACCCTATGTTTTTCTAATGTCTTTTTCTTACATAGCAAAAGTGAGTATAGTACAACTAACAGTCGTATGCTGGAGGAAACGCATCGATAGGACTCGTATTTGCCGACAAGCACAAGCAGTAGCCGGTAGAGGTTTCTAATATTCTGAAGAGTTCTCGTCCAGCTAATGCGTCTAAATAATGATTGCTTCCATGCCGCCGTCGGACTATGTAGAATAAACTGTAACCTTCTTACAGAATACCTTGCTTAAGCTGCTGTCACACAGTTTTCGTTCTTGTATGCTGGGGCGTTGAAGAAACATGCATTATACAGGTGCAAATGTAAAGAAATGAAGGGGATTTCATGGAACATCAACTCCTGTCACATCTTTGAAATATGTGTCTTGCTTCGGATGTGCTCCCATTCTGAATAGTTTGTGTGTATTGGAATCAAGAGTCTGAGATTCACATTGTTCCTTCGCATCAGCTCAGGCTTTGGGAAATTTGCAATTACAATCATGTCTCATATTTTTCTCTTTCTTTCTTTCTTTTTTTAATTTAGGCTTGAACTGGAGCATACAAAGTGAATTTTCAACGTTCTACGACTGCTCCAGATAACTTGAACTTATCTGACCACCTTGCTTGGGTCTGGGACAAGGTAAGGTTAAGATGAATTTCCATTGGCAGTATTTAGTAACTAGTAGAAAATTAGTTAATATTTTCCATTTAGATACTTGTTTGAGTCATATTTCATGCTCCTTTCTCTTCTCTTCCTTTTTCCTGTCCTCATATCTGCTTGAAATGATCTTTTTGGATTTTAGGTTTTGATCTTTTAGATGACATTTTTTTTCTGTAGAACACATTCCCCCTAAAAGATGTTAAATACAATTTCACGCAATATTTCAATAAACTTTTATTTATCTAGATGAAATTGTGGACCCAAACGCAGGGAAAAATGGTTGAAAATGTAAATTTTTCTTGTAAAATAAATTATTAGCATGGATTCACACAACAAAACAGAAGGATCTAGTTACAAAAAATGAAAAAGCTTAAATATAGAAGCAGAGGTGGGAAATGACAACAGAACGAGACAAACCAATCAGAGGTAAATGGGTGAAAGGATAAAATGCTACTTAACCCTTTTCAGTTCTTGTGATGCATTTAACATGCATCACAAGAACTGATAAGGGTTCTTGAGATACAGAAATTGTTTTCCACCAAAAACAACATATTAAAGGGTTAAGCTAAATTAAGCCTTTTTCCAAAATAAAGCAAAAAAGATACATTTTTTGCTTTATTTTCAAACCACACCCTCAAATTATGTGGTTCGAGGGTTAAGCGTTGGTGATGTAAATGACACAAATGTTCACGTCAAACATGCAACGTATTGGCCAAAACCAATGACCAAATCGAGTGAATAGTTTCTTCATAACTTCAACTTGTGTATTTTACAAAACTCACTATTTTCTCAAATTGGTAGTTTTTATCTTTTTTTTTTTTTGCGTCACACACTTGTTAAATTAGTCCTTGGTTTATCTGAGACTTACTGTTGTCAAAATGAGGGTTAAGGGTTAAAGTGTATGTGTGTTTTGACAACATGCTACAATCAAAGAGCCATGTAGTGCCCTGTCAAAAGTTTAAAGGCGTCTTAGCCGACTCATCTGAACAGTGATTCTGTGCCATGTAGTTCTCTCCTGTAAACAAACCCTCATGCCATCCCCTGAAGCTTCCTAGTAGTCGTCTCTCAAACTCTAGTTTATCATAAAGTCCAGAGCTGCTCCTCTCCTGCCACAAGCAAAAACGGGAATGTATTCAGTCTGAATTATTCCCTCTGCTCTGGGTCCAGCAGCCATTCCATTACCTTGCTAAAAGACACAGTACACTCTCCTCCTCTCAGTTACATGACTGAGAGGAGGCGCAGCACACGCCTCAGACTTCAGGTATCTTTAATACTCTTTCTCGATCAACTGTCACCTACAGATTATCCGCGGACCTCTCTAACCCCTTCATCCCCTGCTCTGATGGCGCTTACAAATTCAGCGGTTTCTGTTAGAGACGTAGACAAATGTGGTACTTTGCTTTTTGTCTAACCTGTGTCTGTAGGAAAGGTCTTGTGAGAAGTTATGTGACATGGTATATTGTGTGTGTGCTTGATCTTTTGATGTGAAGAGTAAACCCTTAAAAAGTCGTGCCTTTTTGATCCAGTTGACCCCCCGCCCTCCTTGTTTGAGAATGACAAACTAATCTCTTCTCTTCACTTGCATTATGCTGCTGATAAGTTGTAGTAAATGCTGAACATCTCAAACCAAAAAGAAAATTCTTCATATAGCGTTGCATAGATGATGTACCCATTGCAGTGGGTTTGTGGTAGCACTGTGTAGTTTTTTTTGGTGTGTAGTTGCATCTTAATGTGGCTTGTGAAAGCCGTGCCAGGCAAGGGGCCCAGGACATAATGTGATTGCGAGAATACAAGCTAGTAGGCTGCTGATCCATAGAGTTTGGTGAGGGTGCATTAGAGCATTTTAAGGGCAAAGAAAACTGCAGTGGGAAAAAAAAAAAAAAAAAAAAATATATATATATATATATATATATATATATATATATATATATATATATATATATATATATATATATATATATAAAGACTGCTTGGCAAGTTTTCTTAGAAACTTAAAAAGGTTTTCCAATTTTGCTGCAATCCTGCCACATGCTAATGGGTCATTTGCATGGTAGGTGGTCTTCTTTGTCACTAGTCGAGAGGGTTGCACACACAGTTTACGCCATGTGCTATTCTTGATTCGCTGGTACTTATAAAAGAGTTGAACATGTAATATCCTAATGGCTTTAACAATCTTATAAACCCAATTATTGGATCTAGTTGGAATAATGAATAGTTTGTGAGGCTCTACGTCATTTTCACTTGCTAGAATTGCTAAAATATGAGCTTCAGATATTGCCTCCACGTGAAGCCCAGCCTGCATCAGGCCAGAAAATGAGCAATTTGCTGAAAATGCAGTTCCGAGGTTTCTTGCAACTATTACCTAGAAGTGAGGAAAAAGATGGATGTGATTAGAGAATGACTCAGAATTTGTCCATTAGGAACAAAAATAGGCGACAAGGAGAAAATGGATACACTTTTTTTTAATTGAGGAAAAAATAAATCTGTGGTTGCAGGTGGGTAAGAAACATTGAAATAAGATGAAGTCTGAAAAGGGGGACAATAAGTAATAGTTGCACACGATGGGTGGGTGGTTGAGAAGAAAGCATAACTTAGGTGGAGGGTTACAGGGCCTCGGTGTTTGTTAGCTTTAATTGGGCCTGAGACTGCAGGATGTATACAGCGACAACATCAAAGGTCAGATATACATCAAGCACTGCTGGGAAATGTCGACTTACAAAGAGGGGACTGCCAGGAAGGAGGACAGCGACATTCAGCCACTAGTAGCCCATATATTTTAGAAAAAGAAATCCCAAAACATAGCCCATGCTATTTTTGAACAAAATAGCTTTTAAAAGAGCTATCGTTATGCCTTTATCAAATTTTTAAAAATAATTTCCAAGAATTAGAAGAGCAATCCATCACACAAAAGAGAAAATTTAAAGTAGCCACATTTGAAATGGAAACTTATAGGCATTCCAGCAGTACAGCTCTCTTCCTGACTATGAGAGAGCATAGGTCACCATCACAGTATTCTGGTAAAAAAAACAAAAAACAACTGGTGATGTGGGGGGTTGGAATATTTGTATCCCAGCCTTTTTTGCATGGAATTTGCATGTTATTGCTTTTGCCAATGTGAATTCTCTCCTTGGTACTGGGGCTCTGTCCCACTGACACCGCATGAATAAAACAGGTTCATAGCAAAGGGAAGGACGAAATTACAGCAAATGGCGGGCAACATACCAATCTGGACTTTCCACCCTGACCAGTTTCATCATTTTCACATATGTGGAACTCATGTACATACAGATACATGCAAAGCTGCTAACCCTGTTATAAAAACTAACAACTCTGTTAACCTTCTCATCTTTATCTGTCAACTATTATTTTGAATCCTTGTGATATTCTGAATTACTGCTGAATCATTCTCTTGTTTCATTTGTTTTATGGGGAAACAATAACTCATAACAGTGAATTTCAATTCCTAAAAGAAGCGGTCAACCTCATATCCATAGTTCTCCAACTGTGATAATAGTACTATCTGCATAAGTATCCTTTTTCTTGTATTACAGGAACTTGCAAATATAGGAAAACAGGGAGGCAGGGCACTGAAGCAGCAGAAACAATGGAAAAAAGGAACCATGAAACTAAAAGAAGTACCTAGCTAAGAGTGACAGAGAATGAGGAGCTTAATACAGATGAGCTTGGTTACCGACACAGAACAAGTAACTGATTGGAAACAAGGTGAAGGCACCAGGTGGATACGCTGAGGGATAGAAAAATAATAAGAAATAACTAGACGCAAAGAATGAACAACAAATCTAACCTAACCAAGTAAACAACAATTAAAAAGGCTGATCACAGGAAAAAGAGCACATAAAAATGCAAACACTGAAAAATGTCGACATTTCAGGAATTATTTCCTACCAGTGGTTGCAACGTGCATCACAGAGCATGATTATACAGTGCTACACAATTTAATAAGACAGGATGGGTGCGAAATCTCCAGGTTTAGAAATTCATTTCCTCTCGTATTTAAAAGAAAATGAAGAAGATTAAAGCCTAACTCCGGCTGTAGAACAGATCTAAAAATATCTATCACTGTGGCTGTACCTGCATGGTGCATAGATACTTAGAGTTTGACAATAACCGAATTATTTGATTGTGACACATTACTAAGAGCCCCTCGAAGACATTTTGCAAAGTCACTTTCACTAAAATAGCAACTGGTTGTATTGTCATAGGTATAGTTGAAATTTGTGGCAGATTAGATGCTCCAAAGCAGATGGTGTGTTTTCACTAAGAATGGCATCCTCCCATTTTTAGCCAACCGCCTAGCTTGAATCTAGTAAGATTTGGCATCTGAGCTTGACATACTCTAACTTTTAGTGTGTGTGTGTGCGTGTGTTTGATTAATAGGCTGAGTTGGATCAGGATTAATCTGAAATGAGTCTATTTGATAGACTTCATGTCAGCTTCATCCTCTGCTTCATTACTCCCACTGACATAGAGACAGAAATGAGCCAATATAAACACATAAACACAATGCCTGCTGCTGACTACTGCGCCGCTGCACGGGGATGACGGAGTGAACACAGCAGGGAGAAGCGCCGGAGTTGGTGAGGAACAGTAGCGGGAACGATTCTGCCTTTTATTCACTGTGATGAAATCAATCATTTCTCCCAGATGGGCCTATGATTTATCAATAGTAGGGGATTTTAGATTATGCGTATAAAACTACATGTTCAACACATTTCTACAGTGCCTTTGTGACAATGACTTATGGCCACTAGATTAACATGACACTGATGGGATATTCTGTATTTTTCTTTTCCCCTGTCAAATATAAATTTGTTGCCATGTCCAACACCTAAAGCATAGTGGCAACAGTGTTGCTGTCACAACACCCACAGAGAAAGATGACTGTGTATGGCTTATACCCTTTTATACTAAGAGCAAGATTTTTTTCTACTTTTTCAAGAGACCAACCAATCTTATTTTGTTCCACTACATAAAAACCGTAAACGTGATCGCAGGATGCAAACAGAGGTTTTGTTGTAGCTAGGGGAAATATCCGTATTATTTCTCCAAAACAAGAGAAAGAATTGTGAACCGGGTGACTAGGTGAATAAATATATTCAAAGCCTAGTGTTATGATCTGTATGTGTTCATTGTAGATACCATTTTCAAATTATGAAATAATTATAATATTCCATCTGGAATATTATATTAGCTTCAATATGAAGGTATAGGAGCCAGAATAAACAGCTCCGAATGAAGCTTTACAAGATACTTCTGCGGTCATACAAAGCAGGGACTAATTTCCAGGATGTCTTTTCAGCTCAGGACAGAGTTCATGTTTTATTTGAATCCTCTCTGTATAACCAGGAAATTACACCAACAGGATTTACAAGTAGAGGGCACGGTAGAGGTCGTATATTTAAGAAACTGTGTGTTCTCTGGTATCATTACATCTTTGAAAAAAAAAGAAAAGGACAAGCATATGATATAGATTGGCTCAGCCATCAAAGGTTTTGCACAGTGGCCTTAGAACAACGGCAGCATTGACATTTAGACGGATTCCTTATAAGCCTCAATTTACTTCCTTACTTCCATCTGTCACAAAGTACAAAATCTTCTGGGGGAAAATGAAGATTGAATTTAGAGCTCAAAGACGGCTGCGATAGCAGTTGGGGACCCAGCAGTAAAATATCTTTTTTCTGTCAACTCACTACTGAACTTTATTCTGTAAAATAGTAGAACCAGTGTGTTGGAAAAGTATTCAGACTGGACGGAGGTTAATTTTAATGTGTTTTGAATGGTACATTCTAACATGAACATGCTTTGATTTAAAATAGTTTGGTGTAGTTCTGGCTATATAAGTTCACAAACGTTTTCCTTTGTGTCACACGCAATCCAAAGAGACACACACACACTTTATCTTTAAACTCCACTGTAGCTTTTCACACCTCAACCTTTTTTTCATAAAGATCAGTAAAAATACAACTACACTGTGATAACTTACAGGTTGTTTTAGTGCATCTTTTTTTTTTTTTTACAATGTAACAATGTTAAATATTGCTATAAAAGTACATTTAATCTTCTAGTGATCTTTTCAGTGACAAGTGTTAACCTGCTTGTTGCGGTAGATCTTCTCAAATCTGGGTTGCAGTTGTGGGACTGACACTCAGAGTTCAATCCATACTATGTGCTGATTGAGACCACAGGAGAATAATTTATCTTATACTGGTGAGATGTGGCAAAAAGGAAAAAGTATGGCTAGGACTCGCTTACCAAGTAGTGGGTAATCTTATTACCAGTCCAATCTGGAAATCAGCCAGTATGAAAGGACATGTAGCAAGATAAACTCAGTCACATTTTTCATCATTTGGTGTGGAAGAATGTTGGTTTAGAAGCTTATTTGGTGATGCATTCATATGGGGGCCCCTTTAAAAATTGCCCATTATGGTAGAAGTGTCCAAACATTTCTTTACTCATTCATTCATACAGTGTGTACCCCAGGAAGGGCTGATCCACTTTGGAAAGCACTGGTTTAGATGGACGGCAACAAAGGTTTGTCGTTTCACCATGCTCTTTCCATTTCTATCAGACGATAGAATAGACTTAAGACATTTGAAGGTCTGCTTTAATCATGCCGATTAACACCTCACATTTTAAATTGTCATTTGGAACAAAAAAAAGAAACCTTTATTTTTAACTTTCACTTCAAAAGCATGCCATTCTTTTTTCTAACACAGGTTTTTCTGAGGTTCATCTATGAGAATTGGTGTGTCTTGAAAGTTTTAGTTGTGTCCCCGCTGCAATATATCTGATTTAAATCATCTGTCTGGCATGTGGTTATGACAGTGGCCTGCTCATGGTGGAGTCATTTATGTGTTCTGGCTGAGGAAAATAAAAATACTGTACTGAGAACGACAGGAAAGGAGTGAAGAATGGCGGCAGTTACGGACGGCCTTCTGCCAACTCACAGAACTGCCTCTTTTCTCCAAAGCTCTAGAAAAAGGTAGTTTCTATTCAGCTCTTAAAGTTTCTAGAAAAACCCATGACATTTGTGAAGAGCTTCAGTCAGGTTTTAGATCAAGCACAGCACAGAGACAGCTCTTTTAAGAGTTTTTAACAACACTCTTAACAGTTGACTCAGGGAATTCTGTTGTTTTAGTGCTTTCGGATTTATCAGAAGCCTTTGATAGCATAGACTACAACATGTTATTCCATCTGGAACATAATGTTGGTATTAAAGCTGCAACTCTCTCCTGGTTTAAGTCCTATCTTTCAGGCAGAAGCTTTTTTTGTCAGTATTGTTACTCAGCAGCACCTGTACATTATGGTGTTCCCCACATGGACAAATGTTGGGACTACTGCCGTTTACTCTGGACATCCTGCTGCTAGGGACTTTATAAGAAGCATAATGTACCTTTTCATTGCCGCTCTGACAACATCTAGGCATATATGCCAGTTAAATTAAGCAACAATAAAGCACTGAACCCCCTAATAAACTCTGGCTGAAATAAAAACCCAGATGAAGCTACATTTTCTATCTTGGAATGGAATGATGACTTGGGTCATCTGGTTTAGCAAATCATATCCCTCCTCTTGTGCAGCAGATGTTCTTGGTTGCCTAAATACCTACAGTGACTTTATAGTAAGGGATCTGAGTGTTATTCTACACAGCAATTTCAAATTGAACAAACATAATTGCTGTTATTAAATCCAGCTTTTTTTTTTAAAACTAAGACTCAACAATAAAGCAAAGCCATATCTGTCTTTTAATCTTTTAAAGAACCTTGAGAATGTTGTCCTCGCTTTTATTATCCATTATCTGGATTTTTTAAATCCTTTGTTGTATTGGGCTAAACTAATCATCCTTTCAGCATCAACAAATAGTTCAAATATTACTGCCGCTTGTCTTTTAACTGGTACAAATAAGCAAAAATATAGTAAATCGTCCGAAAATGCATATGTTCCCGTTTGTCTCTATATGTTTAAAATGTTTTATGGGCTTGCTCCATCCGAGATCAAAGCTAAAACGTATAGATTTACAGTAGAATAGCTTACCTTTAACTTGTTTGTACCGTTCAGAATCTACAACCATTTACATGTTGCTATAAACTCATCTCTTTTTTCTGGCCTGAGGCGCTACATAGTTAGCTTTAAATCTTTTCTATGTGCTTTTACTTGCTTTCTTTGCCGTTTTTATTCTGCTTCCTGTTTTATAACTGTGATTGTAGCCGTGAAGGCCTCGCTCAGCCGATGCCGCTTTAAATGTGCAATCTGAATAAATTTGACATTGACATTAACTGGAGTTGCCCACCCCTCGTTTGTTTTAATAAGTTCCTAAAAATAAATTGGAGTGTGTCGTTTTAACTTGAACAAAATGTGACGACGTTCAAAGGACATCATTAAAGCTATGTAAATATCAGCCCTGTTTATGTTTGTCAATACATACACTTTTATGTTGCTTTTTTTTATATCTCCATTATAGATTGACTAAACAGCAGTTATTTTCTGTTCTGTCCCTTTTCTCTTTCCTCCTGAGACCAACGCGCTTTATGAATGCCTATTTATATAAAGCCATTGTTTATACTGTGCAATGGTTTCACTTCATTTTCAACCTCACTTTATCCATTAGCAGACTTCTTTCAACTTCCTAATAACACTAGAGGGTACATTTTACTCAGTAATTCCGCCTCGGATGACAGAAATCAAAATAGCAACAATAATGCCCTTTATTTCATAGCATTCACAATAAAAATTGTATCTTGGTATTTTTATTACCGAGACAGTCTAAGACAGTATAAGGCATATGTCCAAGTTGACAAGTAAAAATAACTGTCGTCGTGACAAAACTGAAGTGTTGATGGCATTACCAAAAACATGCATGTCCTGGCCGATATGGATTCATGGGTTGCACTGCAGAGTACAAACACTTAACTGTCTGTTATAGGCTTTTTTTTTTAAAGGATCTGAGCTTTTAAATGGAGTGTGGGGCAACATCACCTGATGGGCTGCGGCTTCGAAACTCAATCTCACCATTTTACAATACATCCAATGGCAAAAATGAGACGGAAGCTAAAAATGTCAACGTGATTTCTGACCCGGCGCATTAAATTCTATTGTAGCTGCCACTCATCATGGGAGTGCCAGACTCATTACCACGTAATTATTTCATTCATCCTCTGATAATCAATTTGCCGTAGGATTTTCAGAATGAAGTCAGTTTTCCCCAGAGTAAATTATTTTTACATGTATTTTTTATTCCAAGATGAAGCCCAAGCTAATTGTGCTGAAGAAATTTCATTAGAAGTTAGAGCTGAAACCGTGGACATTTTTGACTGATGTACAGTCATTCCTCTCAATAAAATTAGGATTTCATTTCCTTTTAAAACACGTCTTAAATAAAAGTGCTTTATAGACTAAAGAGCTGTCTTAATTTGTTTCTGTTCATAAATCTGCCTTGCACGCTCTTCATTGGGAAATGAATTCAATGGTCAGTATTTTCACAGAAACTACATTTTTTTATTAAGATTTTGTTTGTGAAATGTGTATTTCGCAATTCAGTCAAATGATTGGACCTCAACCTCATGTTACTTCTGCCTACCTTTGCATATTTATCTTAAAACCCTTCTTGCTGTTGGAAGCTAACATGCAGTATCATTTGAGAGTTCAGACACTGCTTCAGGTTGCACGCTACTGTTGACATGTCTGGTCCGGATGTGCACCTGTTTGTTTGTAATGACTAAAAGTATCTTGCACGAAGGGACGATCAAAAAACAGACACAGGTGCTGTAAACCGTGAGATGGAACAAAGAGGAAAAATGAGCTCTCTTCCAGCTGTCCAGCACACCACAGAGAGCCTCGTGGAAAGAAAAAGAACAAATGTGTCCCAGTGTACCGCAACTCTGATGACTCTCATTAGAAGTCTTTTTATTATTTTTTTTAGGTTTGGGTTTCATTTTTATGAATTCCTGCTACACGGCCTTGTTGGATTTCTGCGTATTTTATATAGTTTGCTTTCATAAGATTCTTTGCCATTTTCCCAGTTGCCCTTCAAAACTGTTTCATACATGCACTAAGTACTCCTGTCCTCAGTCGTAAAACATAACTACCAGTATTCATAAGCTTCTGTGTTTTCTGTCAAGCATTTACTTACAGTAAGTCTTCACATCTTTATTCAAATCCCAAGTATAGGAATGAAAGTTTCAGGTCTCTAGTCAAAGTCCAAAACATGAAATGTTGACTCATATTTACATAAATAAGATGGATGGATGGACATATTATATTTCCTGATTTACCAATCACTTCATAAACTAAATACTATGATCCTTGTATTTCATTAAGTGTTCTTTATTGCTTGCAAGTTAAAGAACAGCATTCATATTTTGTTCAGACCATTAAAATTGAATTTCAGTAATTCTCTACTAAATTGTACTCACGCATTGACTTGGGCTCTTGCTATTTTGCAGCAGCAAACAGTATTGCTGGTTATTTTTGTTAAATATGTTTTGATATTCTCCATATGCCGTCGTTAACATATCTAATTCCACTGGTGAGAAACGCGCCCTTTGCGGCTTCGTATTGCCTTCTGTTGCCATGGCGAATCGTGTTACCTGCCCTCCATCGATGAGGGTTCATGATATACTCTCAGTCATACGTTTACTCAGAGTGTCCGTCTTCTACTCAGGGTTTGCTGACTCTGCTTTCCGAAACGCGGTCCAGGTGACAAACTTACTCACATTCACCCACGCAACACAAACACACTTAGTTTTACACCTATACTTTAAGTAAACAAGACATGTGGGAAAAAAAGAATCTCAGACCAAATATGCAATTTAGTCAGAGTATTAGTAATTTTGAGATTTTTTGACTTATTTTAAAATGTGCTGCCAGAACAGGCATCAAGAAGGAAGTGAACTTCAAAATTGTCTGAATATCAGTGCTGATTACAGTAAATATCAACCATAACTAACAAAACATGCAGTAAATTTAAAAACTCATAATAAAAAAATAAAATGTCTATATATATAAAAAAGTTATTTACATTTAAATCAACTGCAAGAGTACAGTATAGACCTGCTTTCACAATATTATACAAGTAACATCAGGACACTGCTGCTTGCCAATTTGGATGTGCTTGCTTTGTTTAGAAAGTAACCACGTGACATTAGAAAGTGTTACTTTCCAGGGTGCATGATTAAATTCAAGAGCACAAAAACCTAGTTGGTTAACATACATTAGTTCTTTGATTCATCATTCTTTGCGTAAGGTTAAAGGCCAAAAGTAAGGATGTTTACTTGTACCTTTCCTCCTTTAGTTCTCAACTCATGTTTCTTTTCAGTTACTGGTGTTAATTGCTCAACATCCCTCTGTCTGCCATCTCTCCCAGCTTCACCCTGTTAGTAATCAATCACTTTCCTCTTGTCGACAGTCACACTCATCAGTACTTGACTCTTGGATTTTCAATGCTACTTGATTCTTCCGTTCCCCTTTCTGCCCCTCCGCCCATGTTAATGTCTGAGTCGGCCTGTGACTCTCTGCTGTAAGTTTCTCTTTTTTTCATTAAAGAACTCAAATCTTTCACAGTTGCTTTCTGCATTTGGGCCCTTTGCAAATTACGGCATGTCAAAATTAACCCATAGTGGTCGCTGCAGTGGACAGCTATTTAAAAGCTATTTTCTTGTGTTTTCTTGTCTCCAAATACAAAGTTATTTGTATTTGGGGAAAATTACAACTGATCACTTAGAAAAAAATCCTAGAATTATTTATTTTATTTTATTTTTTTGCAAAATTGTTTTCCCACCTTTTTTTAATACCTCAAGAAAATCAAAAACACTTTGGAACACAAATCCGGACATAAAGGATTGTAATTCTTGGATGAAAAGGTTAAATCGAGGAATAATAATTAACTAAAAGCTGTCTCAAAATAAACATATTTAACACTTAGTAAAACCCAATGGATTATTTCTCTAAAAAGGTAATATACAATTTGCATATTATGAAGTTGTACATGAACAAACGGATATTTTCTAACCACAACGCTAAATATTTGCAAACATTGCATTTGTGGTCTATTAATTTAGATATTAAAGATAGAACACATTTTCTGTGGATAACCCACCAACTCGACATGAAGAGCAGGATGGGAAATAAAAAAAATCTTTTGCTTTATTTATTTCTGAGAAAACTTCTACAACAACCTTTTTGTTATGAGGAAGGCATCAAGGTTGCTCTCCGTCTTCAAGCATTTTTGTGCATCACCCAATCCAGTGGCCACACATTTCTGACAGCTCTGGCAACCCATACTTATTGTTGATCCAGCTGCTGGCAGAACTTGTATCAGTGTCTCCAGGCTTGAGACACGTTCTTTTGTCTGTATTTAAAATCTTGCTGAAAGTGTGCTAATAATAACAATCTGCATATAGGTCAACTGATTACTTTTTCTTATTGTTTATATTCATTTGTTTTTGTTAATCCATGTTTTATCAAAAATAGTTTCTTCTCAAAACTACAATAAAGCAGTTTTTTTCCTATTTTCACAAACATGACAAAAGTGCTTCAGTCATGCCTTTTACTGTACTCCACTTGTTTGTCTTGTGCTCTGGTTTCCCAGAGGGCTACGATTTGTCTTCTCTTTGCAAGTCCTAGTAAAAAGGTCATAATATGACTTTTTGAGGGGAGGGGAAAAAGACTCCACACTGATGAATGCATAAATGGATTATTTGAATTCAGACGGGATAGCTGCATTCTATTAAAGTTAGATTCTGTAAAATGTCAGTAATCGTTCATTTATCTGTAGTAAACAGAAGTGATTTTGCAGTGAATTTGTCAAACAGTATATAAATCCTCAGAGCAGTTTGAAGCTAAGGAAAATCCAAAAGAGCTCAAACCCAAAAGTTTACCTTTTTTACATTGATTGCTGTGTTAAGTGCTATTTTGAGCATTTGTACGTATTTTAAATTCGTCTCCATGTTTGCTCCAAACATCTTAAACATAGATCCATCATAGTAGTATTAGGCCAAGCTATGCATATTTATAAGTAAAATAGTATGTGTGCAACTCATGCATAAATACACATTTTATTATAATCATCTCCATGCATTTAATCTCATGGTGCGTTCACAACAAATGCGTTTTGAGCGTCAGGTTTACATTCAAAGTCTACGTGGAGGCTCTTTGAGCGCTATGGAGGCGCGTTTTGAGAGTCTAACGTGGCGTGATTTGAACCGTTTGGAGCATTTTGAGCGTTTGACGTGTAAAACGCGTCCGTCCCTCCACATGGACTTTGAATGTAAACCAGATGTGCCTGACGCTCAAAACACGTTTGGTGTGAACGCACCAAAAGTGCACACGCGTCGAACTTGAAGCGTCAGACTCGTTTTTGACACGCATAACGAGGTTGGTGTGAACGCACCATTAGAATCGTGAACTCTCATCTTATTAGCCAGAGTCGCACAACCAACTTTAACTACAAAATGATTTTAACAAGCTTCCCTTACTTTATAATTTTAATAAAAACAATTATAACTATGACTGTATAATTATATCGATTCTACGATATTTATTGATTTTTTCCACCCTCGGAAGGTATAGATTTTTCATTCGCGAGTATCGATACGTTAAACCATAGGGGTCCATTGGCTTATACCGTCTTTTTAACATGTCTGGTTTGTAGCAGGAAGACTCTGCCTACCCCAGTCTCACTTTCCACTTATGCTTAAAGTGCACATTATAAACTACACACCAGTTTTTTAATTGTGCTAACAGGCTAAGTAAAACCAGAGTTATGCTAAAATAAGTAAACCATATTTTTCCGAATGTCAGAGAAATGTTAAAAACGGGCTTTTCTGGGAATGTGACAGGGAATGAGCTCCCAAACGTAAAAAACGAAACATCTTTCAGAAAATCTTAAAAGTGGTGGCGGAGGGGTTAGCGCGACCTACATTCAGGCAAAAGGTGGCCTCGACGCGGCTGTCGCGGGTTCGACTCCCGGACCCGACGACGTTTACCGTATGTCTTCCCTCCTCTCCTTCCCCCTTTCCTGTCAGCCTACTTTCAAAATGGGACACTAGAGCCCACAAAAAGACCCCTTGCGGGGCGACAAAAAAAAAAAAAGACATGTAAAAAGTGCATCAAATCGCATTGAAGTGTATTGTTTGCCAATATCGTGATATTTAGCATTGTGATCAGAATATTGTATCGTGAGATTATTGTATCGCCACACCCCTAATTATAACCAAAAAGGAATTTTTTTGGTATGTTTTAAAAAGTGCTAAAGAAAAAAATTAACATTTTTAGGTTAATCCAGGCAAAACTATGACACTGTAATATAGAAGAAAGTGTTCTATTTGGTTTCATTTCTGGAATTGCTAAAAGAACAAAATGTTCAGAATGTAACTTTGTAACTTGAGAGCAACTGGATCCCGGCAGAGAGAAGAAGAGAAACAGTCTGAATTTAAAGGCTATATATGTGGCCTGCTGCCAACCCCCTGCTGGTTGGCCCTGTTTGCACGCCAGATGTGTCAGGCGAAAGGAAATTGCAAATAATTTTGTTTTCCGAAAGCAGAAATGTTAAGAATTTAGTGCAGAAAAAAAACAAAAAACTTTTAAAAGTAGACTGGCATGTCTTGCCAGCCTGTGTCCAATGGCAACCGTATAGTTAATAGGATCATTCTCCGCTACGCAACATAAAACTGACAAACTGTAGATAGTCTTGCTCACATATTATATCTATTACTGTAGTCTGCCTACTAATGCATTTTGTTATAGCTATGTCCTTTAGGAACAGCAATATCGATGATCATTTCATTATGGATCATGCATGGCCATATCCAGTGGCAGTTGTTATGATTCTGTTGCAGCATCTTTAGATTATTTCAGGATGAAATACCAGAGAAATCAAACAGTATAAAATAATGCACACCGGTTTTGACCTCCTTTGTACAACACACACATACGCACAAAAATGTGTGCATAAAGGTCCCAAACTACATAGGTAGCAAAGTGAATCTAATAACACGCCACTTTAACCTTATATCCTTCTTCCGCAGTTAAAGAAAGCCCTTGTGGTCACAAAAACACAAAATCTCTACTCTATAAGATGTTAGACTGCTTTGTTACAGCAGAGTCATGGATGAATAATACTCTCAAGGAGAAATAAAATAATATTGTGCTCTCCAATGCAATAAAGGTTACAAATAGTGTTTGAAAAGTGTACAAATAATTTCAAGTAGCAGAAATTCAAAATACATCCATGGACAAGGTTGAAATTGTTTTGTGAAAGAATTGCTTCGAACCCTCCAGACTCATGTGAAACTCAGCACCATCTTTACTGGTGGTTGAAAACAACACCCTGATGATGAAAACACCTTTTCAGCAGGACACAGGAGCTTGTTTTGAGTAACTAATGTCTTAATTTTGATGAGAGAGTACTTGTCGTATTGTCAGATTATTTCACTTATAACATGGGAAAATGTCTTGTTATAAGAGAAATAATCTGCCAACGGAACTGGTACTTTTTCATCAATATTAAGAATTAATTGACTCAAAACCAGCTCCTGTATCTTGCTGTAAGGTTACTTGTAAGTTAGTTTTGTCTTATTTCAATCATGCTAAGATATTTTGACAATAAACCAGACCAAAAATACTTGAAAATATTTTATGTTTTTGCATTGTGAAGTTGAAAAAACTGTTTGCACACATCTGATCCATCCCTTCCCATTTGTTAACTAAGTTTTATTATGTTTATTCGAAGTGTGTTTTCAATATGGTCTCGTTAAAAATGCTTATAAGGTTCTGACTGTCGCTAATCAGCCACATTACCAAATACCTTGGGCCAGAAGCATAGCACCCGCTGCATATTCACAACTACAAGTGTATGAGAAAATTTAAAAGGATGATTGGGCATAAATATGCATCAGTGCCAAATTTTACATAAACTTATCTACTTATGCTGCTGTCACTGTTGGTATGCATAGGCATGCGCCGAGAGATTAAGACTTGCCCTCAAAGAAGTAGCTCTGCAATTTTAATGGTAGAATGCGCAAATCTGTCCCTTTTTTCTGTGAAATAGACCAAGTTTACTTTAATATTATTTGATACTTCTGTTGTATGCATCAAGCTAAACTAAAAACATTCACTGCATGTATGTTTAGTTTGCACAAAGGTAGGTTGAACACAAAAATATCTGGATAAATGAAGATCAGCACTACCGAAAGTTTGTCCACACATAAGCAGGGCAAAAGAAGGACCCAGTTTCTGTACTATATAAAACATACGAACATTTTTTCTCTCATTGCACACAAGAGCAAATAAAAATATGCCTTAAAAATAACTGAGCACGTCTACTAAAAGGCCTTTTGCAGGCCATTGCATCATATTTGTAATGTAGAGGGAGGAAGATTTTTGCTCAATGGGATATTTTTTTAATAAGGAAAATCTTTCTGGATAAGAACATAAACAGGAGGAGAAAACACAGAAAAAGAAAACCCAAGAAATCATTTAATAAGTACAGATTAAAAGGAACACAAGCTTCAGTTAATACAAGTGAAAAACAGACTTTTAGCTTAGTCTGGGTTTGACTTCACAGTCTCAAAATTACTCTCAAGAGATAAAAGAAGCCCCATTTTGCTTGCCGTTCACTTTAACAGTATCTCGCAGTGTACAGCATTCCCGTTGCAACTCTCATATGACATGAAATAATTCTCTCTAAAGTGAAACTTGGGTAAAAAGTAAAAATCTTTTGCTTCTGTTCTTTTCATAAAAATTCCAACATTGGCACATTTACCTTTGAGATTTAATGTAAAATGCAAAACCTTGAAGTGGTTATATAAAATGACCTCTTCAGCCAGAGGGCCCCGTTTTATGTTATGTTTATGTCTAACTCAGATTAATACATAATAAACCTTTTGACTAACCATGCCAATGACTGATACACACGCGCACACAGACAACCTTAATTTTATTGACTGTATACAAGGACAGTTAGTCAGCAGCACCTACAGCTGATGGCCTGTTACAGAACAAAATTACTGTCACATAAAGGTGATCAAAGTTTATTCTAGACATCCAATAGATTACATTTGGTCAATGCTGAATTAAACATTTAAATTACAGTGTTTGTCAATCAAACTTCCCTTAGGATTTATTTGTAAAGAGCTCTGTTTTAGGGCTAATTCTTTACTGATTTAGTATAGCTATTTCTCCATCTTTTCCCTTGACTGTTTACAAGTTCTAACTTTTTTGTTGTTGTATTGTTTTGACTTATCACAAAGTAAATCTTTGTTTTCATTTTATGGTCATTCTAACAGTTTATTGCAAAGAATATTGCTTTGCAAAAGGATACATACCCTTTAAAGTTTTCACTTTTTTATGCTGGAACCATAAACATCAGTGTTTTTTCTGAGGAATTTGTGACAGACCAACACAAACCCATGCATGACTGTGAGGAGAGAGGAAAAAGACGCATCCTTAAATTTGCTAAAAAAAAATCTGAAAAGAAAATGAATTTGTATTTAGCTTCTTTTTTGATACTCTTTAAATAAAACAGGTGCCTTTAGAAATAAATACATTTGCATCTCTGTCAATCATGCTAATGATTCAACACCAAATGTTTAGCTAAAGGATTAAACCTTTTAAATTGTCATAATTCGATGTATGTTCTTGTAATTCTATATAGTAGAGCAAAAAAGTTGCACATTTAAAAAGGCAAAGGAAAATTATAGACAGTTTTAAGTTTCTGTTTATAAGGAAGTCTAAAATGTGCGTGGTGAATTTGTATTCAGCTCCGACACACTAAAGTAAAATCTAGTGCGACCAGTATCCTTTGAAAGCTGCTTAAATAATAGAGTCAAACTGTGTGTGGTGTATTCTCGGTACAAATACAGCTGTTCTTTGAAGACCTCAGAGGTCAGGATCATAAAGACCAAGGAGTACACACACACACACACACAAACGAGAGAAAAAAAGAAAACGGTGGGAAAGCTTAAAGCAGGGTTAGATTATCAAACAAAATCCCAAGCTTTGAACACCTCAGCGAGCACTTTATGACCCATCATCTGAAAAATAAATTACGGGACACCTGCAAACCTACCAAGACATGGCCGCCCGCCTAAACTGACAAAAAGCCTAATGAGAGCAAAACATGTATTTTCCTTCCACTTTGCAATCCATGTCTTTTGTGTTTGAGGTTGAAACGGTGCAAAATGTGAAAATGTTCAAGGAATGTAAATATGACATACTAATATTTTGACCATTTCAATATGGATTACTTAAAATAAATACTCATCTAATGCTGGTAAATCTTATGTTTTTCTTGCTTGTAATGAACTGTAATTGCCTCTTCTATGTCTAATAGCAGGAAGAAAGTTTGCATACAAACAAACTATTATATTACCCAAACGATGTTATAGCTACACACTTTAAAGCTTACTGGAACTTCGCAACAAGAGCAAGTCACCCTGCTTACCACTTACAGACAACCTCACATGTCATCCTCCCCACTCCATGAGACCCCTGCACTAGTTCTACTTTCAGCATTCATTCATTGCTTGTCCTGTTGTTTTTTTGTCCATCACTCTTCATTGTTAACATGTGGAGGGAAGGTCAATTGATCTGTTCTGGGACTTTGGGAAATGCTTGAACTGATTGCTCATGACACACACGCACAGAATGCTTGCTTGCACTCAAACAATGGGCCCTTCACTTTATCAAGGGAGGGAGATAAACAACTCTGGATAGGGCGAGAGACAAGGTGGGGATGTTAAATGTGCTGCTCTAAATGTCTTCACACATCGCCTGTTAACTGATGCTGAATAAGGGCATCTGTCCTTCTCTGGAAGATCCTAGAGGGCAGTGTTTTGTGTGCAGGCTGGTGTGTGTCTGCGTGGCTGCGCGGGTGCAGGTGTGACCTTTGAAGACTTGCTGCGTTGGCAGGTCTTTTCTTTGCAAACAAAACGGGCCGATTAATCAACAGGCCAATTATGGAATTTATTACAGTAACAGAGCATGAAAAACAACTACCATTAAAAGTAAAATCAAATGGACAATTAAGTGATGCATAAAGCGTATAACTTACGATTTTAAAACTGCTAATATGCAACTTAGAAGCTGTCATTCACCTTATAATCATTACAGTAATTTGTAAAATCTGATTTACACTATTTGCTATCTGACAGGGTATGGTGGCATTTTGAAAAAAAAAAAAAAAACATGTTAAAAGTGGAGAAATCAAAGTGATATTGTGGGAACAAGTTTGGTTGTTTGTGTGTCTCTTTTGATGGGCTCCTGTTCCAAATAGCATGTGTATGCTCAGATTGATGTGATGGAATTCAGTGTTCTGCTTTGTCATGACCAGATACATCACTTTTTGTTGTTGCTTTTTTCAATTGAAGAATCTGAAGAACATCTGGAGATGAGACTTCAATGTCACATGAGCGCCCCCAAGTGGTCAGATAATTAGTAGCTGTATCACTCAGAGTAAATGATGGCATATGATTTAAGCATTGTGCATCCTGGGGAGAGTAAAACATTATTTTCCGGTGGCATCGTGTCTTCAAACACCGAGAATTAAAAAAACGTAAAAAAACAAACAAACACTGGTGACAAACATAGCAACAGAACAAAGCAAAGAAACTGCTGGGGAGCAACAAAACCTGTAATGTTCATTTTTAAGTAGTAAATAAAGCAACTACAAGTAAATTTTAAAGACAACTCAGCAGCAATGACACAAAACAAAATTGTTTGACTTTCTCTTTCCGTCCGTCTCTGTAGTAGAAAGTAGAAGTGGAGTTGATGAATGACTGTTTTCATTGATGTTGAGATTCCTGGACAATTACTCAAGAGTTGGGCACTGGCATTCGCATAACTGCACAGCAAGGGGTTTACTAAGACTTTGTGAGCATATTGTAACTTTGCTTGTGTTCATCGATGTTGCCATCATGAATTAGTTTGTGACCAATAGTTTTGAAGAAGTCTGACTTAGAAGAATCTAAGCATAATAGGTAGACGTAATAACTATAACACATTCCCACATAGCTTCTGTAAATACAAAGGATACAGAAACCAAAAGCTTTTTTGGAGCAGGTGTGTTTATTTTTCCAAAACAAACCGAACAAACACAGTTAACAAAAACACCCTCAGTCAATACAGAAAGTCAAATAATTTTATCACGGAAAAATGTAAAATAATTAAAAAAAAAAAAAAAGCATGTGAAAAAGGCCCTACAACTTATTGCTGTCCTGCAATGTGCATGGAAACCATTGTAATAATTTCTGTTTCTAGTGTCAGAAACAGATCGGCAATTATCAGAACATGTGCACCAGCCGAAGTAATTTTGTGGCAAAAGGTAGAAGCCGTTCTACTGTTGTTGCAAAATTCAGTTCAAAACTTACAGGCTCGACTTTAAAAAGGTCCACAGAAGGAGAGACGTGTAAGGAAGTTAAGGTGAAGACAAATTACCGGAGAGGGTCAGTGACAGGAAATGAGGGAAGGATATCTGTGGATACAGAGTGGAGAAGGGCTGAGACTGGACAAGGACAAACTAAGAGCCAAGAGCTCGCGAGTGTGTGCACACTACCTGTTCTGCAGCACAAGGTGACCTCTGCCACACATTCAGCGAGAGAGAAAAAGAGAGAATGGAGATGGATGGTTTTGTGGCTTTCACTGTACGCTTGCCCTTAGGTCAAATGAGAATGATGAGGGGGAGAACAGAAACTGTGAACTTCATGGGCCAGAAATATCCCCTAAAAAAAGACTGATAATTTCCAGAACTATACAAAAATACATATGTCATACATAAATATACACATATATAGATATACATAAAAACATGCATAACGGGACTGTTTAGTCGTTTGACACAATTGGCACATGACGTCTTTCAGTCTGGTTTCCGTGCTCACCACAGTACCGAGACCGCCCTCGTCAAAGTGTTTAATGACATCCACATAAATACAGACCGAAGAACATTTCCATCGGACAAATGTCTAAGCCAGATTTATGTTTTTTTTTTAAGGTGCAAAGTTGTTTGAACTTGTTGCTGAAATGTGCTACGCAAATAAACTTGACTTGAATCTGCAGACATATAATAACACAAACTCCATATTCCATTTTAATCATCAGCTGCAACAATATCACCACATAAGTGTGCAACCTTCCTCTGACACCCCAAACTACTTGATCAGCGCCTTAACATGAATGTTTAGCACAAGTAGCAACTGGAGATGAATCTTGAACTAATTAAAACTCTTAATAGCAATTACATGCTTTTATATATTTTTTAAAGCACATTTTACTTAGGTCAATTCTAATTAATCAGTTTTTAAGTTTGACTGTGTCTACCTCTTGCAACGAATCTCAAGAATAATCAATACAAGTTGTTATTTCTTAGGTGGCAAACTCTCTTTTTACAATTGTACCAAGGCAGAATTTTTGACAAATTTACAGCCATGAATATGAGACATAAATGTAGCCTTCATAACATTCTGGTCTAAAGATATCCAGACTATCCCCTTTTGGTTGTGGTAAAATTCGATGCTTTAGCCTTCTCTTTGTTAATGTTTCTTTTACGTTTATGATTTGACATTTAGAACCCAGCAAGAAAGGGTGATGTGTTTCCTTAGGTATTGTTAAGACCTTCATTCATGCTAATTAGAAACAACTGAAATGTACTATTCAGTTTTATAGGGCAGGCATTTTGTTGCCCTGATATTAACTAAACTGGTAAATTCTGTGTCACTGCATCCACTAAATTGGAGCACTTTCTCAACAGTTTGTGTTTTCAAGGCGAGAGGAGGTGGTTTTCTTTCATTAGGCCATTTTTGCCATCAAATTAATATTTTTTAGTTAGATGCTTGAAACAAAGCAGTAGGATTGAACTAGTGAGAAAGCACAAAAGTGAAGTTGCATGTTTTCTTTCCTATCATATATACAGATGCATCTAAAAAGGCTTTCTTTGTGTGTAAATATGGAGAGATAATGCTGAATTTGTGCAGTAGAGTGCTACTGGGTCCAATAATTAGCCAAGATAACCTTAAACCCACCTGTTGGAGCCACTCCAAGCATTCAGCATGCTGAGGTGATCAAATCTGCATCGATGCAGGCAGCGCATCTGTCTACTGTAGTAAATACATGAAACCATTATTGCTTGATTGCTGTAAAATTAGAGAGGCACTTGCAAAAAATGTCATCGCAATTTCGCTGATGTGTCTCCGAGTTGCACCTATGCAATTGAATATTCAAATTTGTCCAAATAATTTTGTCGGCCTGCGTTGGGTTGAGTTTATGGATTCACAACAGAAACCAGAGGTAGATATGTGAAAGTTTGGTGGAGATATAAATATTCTTCCTAATTCTTTTTCTTTATAGGGACAAGGCCACTGTAATATTTGGCCAGTGTATTCCAGTGTGGCTTTGTTATTCCTCAACAGGGGTAGAAAATCTTTAGGGTTTTTTCTCTTTTGCAGCTTGCTTCTTCATGCAATTTTTATTTTACAGAAAACAGAAAAAAAGACCATCAGGAGTCAGCTAACTTTTCTATTGAGGGTTGACATTTGATATTTTGAACTGATGCATGCAACTGGTCTTACTAGACAGTAAAAATATCCAGATGTCTTTAAAAAATATCTTAATGGAAAAGAAAAGTGCAAAACAGGACTCTGGAGATGAGTTAAACATCAGCTGCATCTGTGTGTTGTGTGTGTCAGCTTTTTTTTTTTTTTAACTATATTCAAATTTGTAATGTTTATTTTGTTTATTTTCATTCTGTTGTATGTTGTTTTTAACTTCTTTGTACAAGCACTTTGAATTGTCTTTGGCTGAAAGTTGCTATATAAATAAAGTTGCCTTGCCTTGCGGTCTCCACTAGCTTCTCTACTGCATCAGTGCCCTCAGCCTGTTATAGCTCAGAAGCGGGCCTGCCCTTAAATATATGAAAATCTGCTCCCTTCCAACCCGCAGATCAGCATTTGTTGGAAACACACACTGGCAGAGGCAGAATCATAAATACATAAAAACACATCCTGTTGGTTCAGTGTGTTCACATGCTCACCCCCACACACAAATACACGGTCTGAAAGTCCCATTGTGATGGCTTGAAATGCCTATTATGGAAATTGGGTAGAAGCTCTCAGCTGATCAGAATCTAGCCTAGAATACGATACATGACTGAAAGAAGCAGGCCAGATATACGTGAGTGGTTGGCAGCTCCAAAAGCTTCCTTTTGCAGTCAATGACATGCAAAGCAATAAAGTTTCACATTTATTATTTAGTAAGCTTGTATATATCAATCACATTTTTTGTGCATAGGTAATTTCTTTGACTTCATAAAATATTCTGTAACTGTTTATGATGAAGACTTTTTCAGTGTAGTTAACTTTCCCAAGATTTGACATTTCTTTGTAATAAATTTTGGAATGTTTTGTTTTGATTTTCACTGGTGAAAAGTATGAATTCATCGTGTGAATTTTCCGTGCACAAATTCTGTGAGTGTAGGGATATTTGCCAATTTTTTAAGCCGGGTCTTTGCCTTTCAATGCAATTCTGCTTGATTCTCATCTCCCTTCTGTACTCTGTCTTGGATTTGTCCCATTGAGTTCAATTCGTCTATTAGAATTTCAACGGGCCAATCAGCAAACAGAAGAGGTTGTGGACAAGAATATAAATGTTTCTGAGCCGTTTTATAATTGTGAAGTAGTTGTAGTTTCTTATGAGGCTAATGCATATGACAGTGTATATTATGACATATTAGATTTTTATTCTGTCAGGCATTTAAATCAGACAAACTTTTATTGTTTAGCGTGTTAGGATTATAAAATTCTATTTGCTTAGTGGCCGAACAATGAGAGTTTTTTTTAAATAATTTGTTTTCTATTTTTGAACTTTTCAATTTTAGACATTCTCTCTTTTTTTTGGAAAGTTTAAACATTGGCATTCTGTTTAAGAAATGGTTCCTACAGAAGAAGCAGTCGGGTAAACAAATGGCCCTGAAAGCTACCCGAGTTTGTGGAACAGGTGCCTGCAGTGGAAACACAACTATTGTGTGTACATCTAATCGTGTCATAGGAGTTGACATTTTCCCCACAGCTGACTTAGTAAATCCTACCACATGGCAACAGTGTTGGACGCGTATGTGACAAATCCCAACACACTCGCACATACGTGTTCCCTGCAGAGTGATGACAAGGCCTTATGCTCCAGAAAGCGACTGACTTGTGTAGACAACCCTCTTTGAAATTCTGGGCATGGATGCTGGCTGAGGTTAGCAAGCGGATCACATCTATTACCTTGCTAATTCTACAGCTTGGCCTTTGCATAATAAGATGTTTTCTTTGAAAGGTTGGAAGGGGAGAGGAAAGGAAGGTAAGGGGAAACAAGACAAGGTAAGTAATCAAAACATGTTGGCACTGACTTAATGAGTGAACTTTGTCATTGTAATATTGGCCTCTGATAATTTGGAGAAAGACAGTATTTTTTTCCCCAACTAATTTGACGCCTTCCTGATAACTAACACTAAATTTCTACGTATTTTCTCCATAGTATTTAGCTATTAGGTGACAAATATGACTATGTACTCTAAATTTGTATCTTTCTTGATACAATTTAGTTGGTTTGGGGATTCTATCCTGTTGAAAAGAATATTTTATCAACTACATTAGTTGAAAAAAAAAACAAAAAACTGTCATTTTTCAATACATCGTCCTTTCTGCTTTAAAGGTTTAGAATGGCAAATGTTGTGACCGTATCAAAAACTGCTTTTGCCTTAAGTAGAGTACTTAGTCAATTGACCCATGGTAACTCTGGAGGCGCCTTAGATCCAGAGATAGATCTGTTGGCAGATTGGTCATGCGATTGTGGTCCTAAAGAGTATATATTTTGAAGGACATCTCACAAAAATCCAAACCATGCATCATTTTTCATCCACTTCTCATTTGCATGCTACTTCCATCAGTTTATTGAATAAAATCACAATAAAATAGATTAAGGTTTGTGATAATAAAAGTGCTAAATTGTATGAGAGCACCTTTTAAATTTCGTTGTCCTTGTGACAATGACAATAAAGATTTATCTTATCATATCTTAACATATGGACACTTTTTGAAAGTGCTGTATACTTTACAGCTATTAACTTTTAGAATAATGAAAATGTGCAATATTTAGTTAGAATTTGTGAACTGTAAAGGATGGTACATTAAACATGGAGAAGCTATTGCAGTAATTCCTCACACCTGCAGCGAGGCACTGAGCTTCGAAGTCTCTCAACTGAATTTACAAAATTTGACAACTGATATTACAGTTTCCATTCAACATCACAGCCCTGTTGTGTAGCATCACAGTTTCCTCATTCATTTTAATAAGTGTGCTGTTCACACAACACCAATGCAGAAGGCGCCAATGACAACATGTATAGTTATAGTGCAAAGACGTACCAGGGAAACCGGTAGCTGAGGACAAATGAAGATATCAGCTGAAATATATTTGATACAAACACAGACTTGGTCATTTATTTGGATTCCATCTTGTACTTAAGCCCTCACTTTAACATTCTGACCAATCACAAAATTGGCAGACGCCACACAAGAAAAAAAAAAAGTTAAGTTCTGGCTTGAGAGTAAGTTGTGCGAGGTCATAGCCATGGTTGTAGGAAAAAAAATATGTTGTCCTTTTCTCTCAGCTCTAAAAAAGGAAAAGGAAATTAATTCATTTATTATTGCTAAATATGTTAAATCTCTCTGATTCCTTAGAAATGTCCCTATATTGGAAACTTGCCTGTCATTTAGTGCTGGCAGGAAGCATAAAACCAGATGCAAACTTTGAAGTCATTAATGGTTAACACTTTACCAGTCATTGGAACTCTCACAATGCTTGTATTGTGAGAGTTAAGATATATAATGAATTTCATATATTCTTTATAGAAAGGTGAACAAAGTGACAGAATGATAGAGTACCCCCAAATCGCGGCACTCAGGTAATTTAAGTCATGGAGGCTTATTTGCTGTTTTTCTTAATGGAGCATTGTCAGGAAGCTCAACAAGAAATCTGCAGTAAAATATTTCAACACTACTGGCCTCTTACTTCCTTTCTTACTTCAAAATAAAAGTCACCAGAATTCATATTGATATATTGTTGAGCAGAAAAGTGTGATGTGAAACCCGTTTGTTTCAAACAATGTTCAAGCTATTCATTTTCAGTCTTCAGATGTGAAAGATCAGCTTTGTAATTTCAGCTGAGCTAACACAATGTGTATTTATGGCTTAAATTCCCTTGAACAATAGTCAAAATATGATTTAAAGTTTAAATACATTTGCTTTTCTGTTGCCAAGTCGTCTAAGAGGAAACAAGCTGCAGCTTTTCACAGCCAGTTCTCAAGTCTACAAGGGGTGAGATTTAATATTCTTAAAATAATTGCCTCAAGATTTTAGGCACCATGAAGCTGTAAATTTAGCATATCTTGATTAGATGTTTTGGTCGTAAATAATTAGAGATGCAGGGACCTGTGCACTCTGGTGAATTAAGCTTTGTGACACCCCTCTGTGATACGGTTTCACAGCTAGATAAAAAAAACTAAACAAAACAAGAACAACGGCGACGCTTGGGAAATTTGAAGTGCATAGGGAACCATGCCATTTCTGCAAAACCAACCAAGTACTGTAACACCACAACATGAATGCTAAAGCCTTGTTAAAGGTTGCCATCTGTCACATGCCCCAATAGTCCATGTGTTCTGTAATCCCTCCTGCCGGGCTTGTAAATTCCTCTTTAATTAGAACGTAAATACCACTAATAAGGTTAATATACCAAGGCTTGTTTTCTCAAGACTAGGCACAAAATGGTAAGAAAATGAGATGATCACCAGAAAATAGGGGGAATGTCTGAAATGTCACGTACAAGATATGAATGGGACTTTTGGGTATTTGCACACTCTGTTAAAGCCCATGCAAACAACCTTGTGTTGTCGTTGGAGATTAAAGTAAGATTAAGAAATGGAGGAAAAGAGGTTATAATCTGGTCTATAAAGAAAAGAAGGGGAAGAAAAAACACATGAGTCCTGTTTAAAAGCATATTAGTTCACAAGATAGTTTCACAAACCAGTATGTCTGTGTGACATTTTTATCAACGTCTCCATTCACATATAACATTTTCTGTATAAAATGAGAAGAAAAAGAGTATTATTAGGAGTGATGTTAAAAGATATTGTTTGTATTTAACACTGAAGTCAACAACATCCAGAAACTCTCTTTTAAATTGATAAATACATTTATATTATGAATTTAAACAGCTGGTAAAACGAAAAGTGCTTGTATTAGAATTTCAAGGTTGATTACAATGGGGGAACTCCAGGACATGGTAACTTTACAAAATCAATTGAATGATTTACTATTTTATTTGCGAAAATGCTTGACAAAACCAGTTATGACACCGTTGTAGAGAGAAACACTGAACTTTGAAAACATATTGAAAATATATTCTCCACTTGTCGTTCCTGTTTACATCATACAGGAAGTATGCCTGCAGGTCAGCTAGCTGATGATGGAAGTGAGAGCAGTGGCTGCTTGAAATGGTCACGATTTTGTTGCAGAAATAGACAGACAGATGAATTAGAAGTTGTTTTTGTCAACCCCGGATTTGAAGTTGTGCGTTAAGGTTGAAAGCCTGTGTCTGTTCAAGTATCTTAGTTCAAAATAAGTGGTTGTCAAGTTGCACTGCTGTGGGGACAGAATTGACTGCCTGATCTCAACTAAGAGTCAAACACAACAGATATGCCGTTACTCTAGTTGAGAAAGTGGATAATATTGTGTTTGCCTTGGTTTTGTAAATCCAAATTGTGTATTTTTTTTTTTATTGTCAGAACAAGTCTTGAATTTGTTCTGCATCACAGCACTATTTCATACAGATATTTATGATAGCACTACACTCTGGATAATGCACCAAGCTAATAACTTTCGATTGGAACTTACACACTTAACTTTTGTTCTTTTTGTATCATTGGATTGAACTGACTTTTTCTGTAAAGTGCTTTAACATGGCGAGCTGGAAATTGGTGCTATATAATTAAACTGAATTGATAACCCAAGTAACTACTGTACTGAGTTGGTTTTATAACTGATGCTACCTTGGGATTGCTTTGATAATAATGGTTAGGAGCTATCATATCTAAGTTCCAACATCAAGGACTGTTTTAATTTAACAAATTAAAACAGTTGTGTTCAGTTTGGATGTTGCTGAGAAGATTGCTTCTATTGGCAGTAAGTAATATGTGTTGATTGTTCAAAGAATGTGCAGTTCTTTAAAAACCTAATGTAACTCTACCTGTGGCATGTGACAAACGACATAACCCCTGAGGGAAAAGACACCCGAATTTACAGCTACGGTTACAGTCGTCTCCCCACCCACACGGCAATGCTTGAAGACGTACATGTGACATTCTGATCAGAGAGATATGAGAAGCAGGCGTATCAACACAATGACACCTGTGAAATAGAGTGTTGACATGGCAAACACAGCCGCATGGCTCATGTACAGGCTCAGTGCGTAACCACTGCAAACAAATTGCGGGAGCAAACTGCAGTGCCACAAGGTTAGTCTCACCTTCATGAAACTTTAAGGAGGCATCAATGTATAAAATATGAGATTTAGCACAACCAATTGCTCCTAAATAAATGCAATGCTTTGTCAGCTAAAAGTTGCACCAAATCAAAAATAATGTCATCAAGTTGCCAGATTATTTCCCCTTCTTAACCCTCTTGTCTGCTTGACACCTCTGACAGATTGATGTGTGTGTTGCAAGGTAATATTTTTTAATCGTGGGTAGGATATATAACCCAGTCAATCCCTTTTTTTTTATTTGATATCCTTGTCATGATTGATAGATATCATCAAAATTAAAGGCAGAACTTTGAGGTCAGGAAGAATGATTTGCTGTCAGTACTTCTTTAATGCTGAAGAGGAGAGACGGCAAGTTGTTTCACTTCGGGGACAGTGAGAGAAAGAAGAAACGGATGAGTGAGGGAGAGGGGTGTGGGCTAGCAGCGGATGTATAAGCTTCAGGAAAGCGTCTTATGAGGTTATTAGGTTTTAATCAATATGGTATATGGCCAGAAGATGATTGGAAAACAAACCTAATCTGGGAAGCAATCCGTCTCTCATTCATCTCCTGGGCCTGTCTCTCTGGTGGATCTGCTTGGCTCCTATCGTCACCTTACAAAACAAATAAAGGTCCACTGATGACATATAAAAACCAGGTATTATCTGAATTTATGGCCATTGGAGGTCTTCTCAAATCTCCACATAATACTGAACCTACAGTCATGGATTTTGAGTAATCGCTTGTGTCTCAGAGAGAAGAACGTCTAATTTTACCATCAGCGATTTGGATCCACAGCTTCCTGTGTTGAACTTTCTTCTTCATGCATGAACCAAAGCCTCTTTTACATCTGATTCTTTTGTGTTAATATTAGAGGAACAGCCAAGCATAGCCTGTAAAAGGTTTTACTACTTTGAAGCAAAAATATCAATGTGTGTGTGTGTGTGTGTGGGTGTGTGTGTGAATGGGTGAATGAGGCATACAGAGAAAAAAAAACATTTTACCATATGCCAGGACACCTGAGCTAGATTTTTGCGCAACCCTTACTTCAACAGGTTATTTTGTAATTCTTGGATGTTTTTAATTGAATTAATTTGGCTAAGGGATAACAAAGCTATGTATATAGCACACAGTAAAATGTCTGTTTCAATCAGATGACCAAATGACAACAAGAGCACAATTTGATCCATATTCTTGGTGTATATGTCTGGTCAGAGGGTTTCCATCAGGGGAATGACTAGCCCATTAATTCGGGGGTTTTAATGATGCCTTTGAACTGTTATTTTTCCAAATTGGAATTAATGTAAAACAAATATTTTAATGATTCTTCGAAACACCAAATGAAAGCCTTTGATAAGTTTCTGGCAAGTTCAAGGCCAGGTACCTGACCCCCTCTTTTTAATCAGAAAATATAGAGTATTTTCAGTTTTAACTGGTTAAGTAAGGTCTGGGCTTTTGAAAAGCTGTTCAGACTTGATTGAAATACTTGATTGTGTTCAATTTTCCACCATTACCACATCTGACCCAAACTGTCACTTTCAAATTAAAATAAAGGGTCCTCAAAAACAACCTATGAACCACCAAGGCCAAAGTCTAGTAAGAACTGGAAGATTCTGCAGAGGTCATTATCCACAGTTAAGTAAATTTTATCTCAACATCTATTACCAAGTTAATGACCAACACAGAAGCTCCTTCTTCAAAATCAACACCATTTGGAGAAAATGCCCTCAAGTGAAAAGACCTAGACCTAGACCTAACCTCTAACCCCCAAAAAACAGTCCTTATGGGGTCTGGGCATTAGGCCCCAGTATGGGCAGTGGATTCTCACAATGCTTCTATTTGCCAGAATTATGGGCGTTACAATGCACACACACAAAGACACATATTAGTGATCAAGGGCCAGCATAAGCATACACATTCTGTCTGACCAGACGTAACTTCTGTAATCTTTCTATATGATTGTCGAGTTCTACTACAGCAATAATTAAGATATCAAGAAAGCACCCTAATTTAGTTTACACTTCTAATTTATTTTTTTCTAATCAGGATCATCTTGCTCTTCTCACACAAAGAGACATACACACACCTGAGCGGACCAAGCTACTCATGCATAGACACAGCAGGCACCGCTACATGTACATTCAATCAGTTTTGCACCTGCCATTTTTTCATCAACAGGCCTGTAGATCACACAAGATGTAATTTTACACAGCATGAAATGCTATAACATTGTACATGACTCTGGAGAGATTGGTTGAATGCATAATACATAACCCACTGCCGCCAGAATCTCTGTATAGGTATGTGTTTTACCCTTTTTCTTTTTCACATTTATTAAGTCAAATTGGCTGAACACAAGGTCTTTACCATGAAGGCCGTTGCCTGCAGCTGTAAATGTGTGCAGTATAGAATTCACACCTGACTGGTGCAAAGCTAATGCTTTACAGCGAAGCATGGAACCGGGATGGTGAAGCGCCTTGCCAAAAGGAGATCTTAATTCTGGCTGTTCAGAGTACCTGGAGCATTCAATAAGCCCAACCCTGCTGTTTTCCCCGTGTTTCATCCATGTGTTGCATCAGCATGCTGTTCTGCACAGATGCAGATGTGACACTGGCCTTTCCGCTCTCAGACTGCCACCACATCACCCCGTGGTCGTTCCACATGGTAACAGAACCCAAGAGAGCATCGCCGCAACAGAGCATGACTAACTGTTTTGAGCTGAGCAGATGGCCGGGACCTTGTCAGTATTTACAAAAAAGAATACGGAAAACGCTAACAACTAAATCTCACTGTTTCTGCCAAGGGAATTTTGCCAAATAGCCTAGGGAAGTTTACAGGGGAAATATCTCAAATGTATTCGGTGACTTAGTGGGAAGAGTCGTTGCCTACCAACCTGTGTCTGCATCGGTGTATAAGTGCGAATGAGGCTCTAGTGCTTTGAGTGGTCAGAATGACTAGAAAAGCCATATAACTATACAAGTTCAGTCCATTTATCATTGATTTTTGGCATGATAAAAGTCATATTAGTTAATAATAATGCAACTCTCTTAGTTTACGCCGTCTGCAAAGCTACTGTTTTTATACCACACATAGTATGCACTTACACTGCTGTGACAAATAATTCATACGCCTGCAGGCATACCCCCCAAAGAATGGCAGCTGAAATGGCTATAAAAAGCCATTTTTATAGAGGTTCTATAAAGTACTAATGTCAAACGTTTCAGATTTTCGTTCATGAACAATTTTGTTAATCATGTATCTTTTGCTTACCCAAATATGCACTAGTCACAATAAAATACATTCCTGGTTGTATTGTGACAGAATATGAAATAGCTTCAAGGGGCATGAATACTTTTGCTAGGCACCGTAAAACCAGGAGTACCAAAATGTATACAAGGCACACCGGATTGTAAAAGTAAGCCAGCATTTTCAAAGCAATAGTAGGTTGGACACAGTGAATAAAAAAAATCCAAACAATGAAATAAATTTTAACCAGATGGGGAAAATTATTTAATAAAAAAATAAATAAAAAATAAGATGAGGGAGCATTTGACACAGTGAGTAACGAAAATAAACAACCGGAGCAGAGCAGTGGAAAGATGCAGTCTAAATTTACACAGATGAGCGGAACAATTGACTGTCAAATTGAATTGTACTTTTAAAATTTGATTTAGCTGCTTTAGTACCTGCTTACTTTTCCTTTTTAGTGCCCTGAAATGACTTTTGTTGTGTATTTATCTAAGCTGAATTTGACACAGCCAGGAATAGGCAGATTTATCTCATCTTAGGCAGTAGGCCATGATTGGGATGCACACAAGGAAGAAAGGAAAGATTCCTTTTACACAAGGTAACTGCAAAATTTAAAAGCCATCTCCACCAAGATAATCAATGACAATGGATATAATAGTGGATATCTTTCAGTTTGAAATTAAATAGACAATTAGACTCTGAACAAACTGGGGATACTCATAAATGTAGTGGCACAACAGTCCTTGTCAAATGTGTTGAGTTGGTTTTAAAAGTGTAGCCTACATGTTGAAATGTTTGATGTGATACCAATTACTGTGTAATTCACAGTAATATTTTTAATAATAAAATGCTGAGTAGACAGCCATATCCAGTCAATCAAATTAATGAAATGAAACTCACTGGTAGATTTTAATGAAAGCATTTCATTTGATGCACGACAGACATCATGAAAACTATGTGAAAATTAAAGCTACTGTTGCTAATATCTGTGTACTCTTTGGATTTTGTTACAGTAAAAAAATTCTTTCTTTTTTTTCCCCTCAATAACATTTGATGTACACTTAAACTGAACCTTGTAGATATTACCTACACTCGAAAGGAACTGGTTCCTCTACACTGTTTATGCATGCTTGCTCACAAGGATTATTCCTTCAATAGATTGATTTTAACCATTTGGCATTAGATGATCAACTAAATGTACCTGCATGGTATTTTTTTTGCTTTCACCTGCACTTTATGCAACTGTATCTGAATCTGACTGTATCAAAGTGGATTCTACATAACGTTATGTACTATATGGCACTATATAACGACACTAAATTGAACTGAATGGTGAGTCTATGAAAATCTTCTAAATCATAATTTCATAACCAACTTGATTTAAACAATATTCCTGTAGACTGTTGTGTAATCTTTTCATTAACTTGCTGCGCCAGCTGTCTAATATTTTTTTATTAGTCCGCATTGCAGCCTCTTTGTGTTTTCTCTCTCGCCTGCAGATTTATTGTTTTCTGTTTTTTTTTTTTTTTTATGTACATCTAAAATGTTCTTCAAAATGAGAGTTTTTTTCCTGATGTTTGAATTTGGGTCATCCTACCTCACCATGACAAATAGTATGTCACATGACGGATTTGGAAATGTTGACAGATTCCTACCAATGTGCTGCCTGCCTGCTGTCAATAGAGTCAAAACAGAAGGAATATTGATTGCCTTTTGGCAACTGTTAAATGTTAGAATTACATATGTAAAATATTAGAGTTTAAAACTCTAAATTGGGCACACTCTGTATCAGCAGAAAAAAAATGAGTGCACAATTTTCCATTAGTTTTTCTTTTTACTTATTTATAGCATAAATGTAGGTCAAAGAATTTTGATTTCTGCATCCGGAATTTTGCTCTTTTAAGACAACAGGAATAAAAGGTGCTGGGGAGGAAAAAAGAGGACAAATGGTGCAGCCAATGCTGGCTGTGATCCATGGCGGTGTAAACGGTTTGGATTTATTTAGTCGGACAGCTTAAAGTTCGACAAAAAGCATGAGGGAGCGAGACGGCACTGAATGTAAACTTATAAACACAGTGGATGATGAGACACAGCTGGCAACAATTAGCAGTCAGCAGACGAGAGGCAAGCAGGGAAAGTCAAAGCAGATATAGGATAAATACACTTTCACATTGTAACTGTAAACAAGAAAATTACAAATGCAAACAAAACACAGCAGGAGCTTTACAAAAAGGACAGAATTCAACTAAAACAAGATAAACATCTCTGCAGAATCAAAAGTAAAACCTATGAAGAGCTCAACAATTTCAATGGAGCAAAAACAAATCTGGCAATATGGCAAAACAGAATTTGTCAAAGCGTCTGATGAAAAAGTAAAGCCATCCAGACAAAAATTGAATTGCTGCATATCGTTTAAGGCACAAAATACATACAAGTTTTACATTTTAAGTTTTATGCTTGTTTATTAGGTAATTAGCAAAAACAATCAGTTTTTGTTTTTGACAGTCCGAGTTGCCCAATATGCTAGAAAATCATTAAAGGTTAAGAGTTGTGCTACCAAAAGCTCTTTGCAATGTAAGTTAGCTTATGAGACATTATGTGCTATCTTGTTGCAAGCAGTTAATTATGTTTTTCTTGCGTTTACAGTTTCACAAAAATCAAACTAAAAGTGCAGGTTAACCTCAGCACTGCAGTCATCTGTTCACTATCTGTCAAGCAATGTGGTGTTCGCTCTTAAGGACAAGAAAGAAGACTGCATGAAAATGCTGAATAATTGGCACTAGAGTGACTCTCACCGACTCTGGAGTGAAAAATAGTTTATTGCCGAGACAGACTTTATGCTATGGTTCATCATTGTCACTCACTTCTGTAAGTAATAACTCAAAAGTGACCCAAAGGTTCCTGAAGCATAGGAGTTGTTTGCAGAAGATGAGGAAAGCATAATAGTTTTCATTGGGAGAATTTAAAACCAGAATATTTTGAGATGAAACAACACAAAAAGTAAGACTTTGGGGCTAAGCTAATTACCCTGAAATTTTGAGAAGTGAAGTATTTACAGTATTAATGTCAAAATGGAACTAAATCTTATCAGGTTGAGTCATTTTAAACTGAACCTGTTTTCAAAAATTATGCTCTTTTTTGGAGGTTTTTCTTTGGAAAATTGTGCACTTCAGTTACATTTGTGCTTCTGCTGCATGAACTTACCATTACATTTTCCTGTAGGTAGTGGTATTGGGAGTAAAACACCATGTCGAGGCTTCTAATAACCAACTCTCTGATAAACTGTCTAAAACCTGTTATGAAGGCTGAACGCGTGTCCCCGTGTTGCTTCTTATGGGTTTCTTTACTGAAAGAAGGAAAGCTGATAACGACCGAGCATCAGTCAGCATCAGACTTCTCTCAATGCTCTGTTTTGATCCCCTGGCAAAGGCACATAATAAATTCAATTTACAGATTCCGTTTACTCGCCTCCACAGAATGTCAATGTAATTCAAGTCTCCAGTAAACTGTCACTGAGTTACTGCCACAGATTAAAAAAGATTGGTTTTTTTAGATATATATTTTTTTTTTAATTAAAGAAAATGCTATTGAAGTTAGTTGCCTTTTCACTAATGTACTCACTGAGTACTATTTGACATTTTGGTTATAATAGTACATATACACCAAGAAAGGTCACAATGTACCATGTTCCAAAAAAAACTACTTGGTCAGGGCTAAAATTCGAAACATTATGTTAATGCTAAAAAAAAAAAAGGAAAATAAGAAAGATAATCATTACCTCTAAAATAAATTATTTTGACCAGTATCATTTTTGACAATTTCTTATTTTTGTGTAAAAACAAGTACCAATTAGATAGATCACTTTAAATCAAAATTTGATTTTGTAATATTAACCCAAATTGTATTTAAAGTAATATCTACCCGTCTCATATTTAGGGATAGAAACAAGCTTCCTTTTCCTAGTACGTCTGTGTAGCCCTGCAGCGACACCCTTTTGTTCTCTGACGCACACACATTCACAAATGAACACACTAAGTGATGGAGCTTTCTACTTTTGGATGAGGCCCAACTCATTAGGGTGATTGTCTGAGAGGCGCCTTTGACCACAGATCATGAAGTGCATAATTGGCCCTGAATTTGGAGCGAAGAAGGAGACTATACTTTAGGGCCGCATGTCAGGCTGTTTGTTCAGCTGTTAGCCTGCCTTCCAGGTCTCAACTGCATGTCAGTGTGAAGCAAGATCTAAAAACATGTAATCACACATGAGATTATGTTAAAGGTGGATTGAAAACCAACTGTGCAAAGCACGTTTATGGCTACAGTATAAAAAGATCCAACCTTTTTTTCTTAATCTCTTTTTGATATTTAATCAAAACTTTCACGACTTAAGTTATAAAAAAAACTATTTTATATTTTTTCAATGTCACAATGAGATAACCTCTAGAAATGTGCCCTTTATTATTTTCTTTAAATTTAGAAATGTCCAAACACTGAGAACACAATGAATTTAAATATGGAGAGTTAGCAATATATTTGCAATTTCATGCCACAGAAAAGAAACTGTGACCTTCAGTCGTTATGAAAAGAATGTAGTAGGGATGCTCCGATTAGTTTTTTTGCTGCCAATTCCGATACCGATCACCCATGAGGCTGATCTCTGCTGATCACTGATCTTTGCCTATTGCCTGGATTGACTGTTAATTTTTCTCTTTAGGTAGAAATGATACTAAGTGATCTGGCAAAATTAAAAAATTACTTGGCAATAAATTCACCTAATTTAGACATAAACATCCAAAATACTTGCAGGCTCAATACAGCAGCTATGCAGTCAAAAGGACACCTGAAAAACCTGAAATCAGTAAAATAATATTTAACAGTAAGGTTCTCAGTTCCATAGATTATTAGTCAAATAAATCTGTCTTTATCAAATAATGTCAAAAGGAGACATTAATTCAAAGTCAAATGCAGGTTGCATTAAAATAAACAATCCTGAGTTACTAAATCATAACTTTCTGATAGCACAGCTAGCTGATTATTGCTGGTTCCGATTGGCTGTTTCTGACTGAGCCGAGTAATTATGCAGAACACAGGGAGGAGGCAGATTATTTTTCAGAGATTATCTGTCTTATGTTAGGATGGCGAAAGCTTTAATGCATATCTAAAATCTTTTTTTTTTTTGTGCTTACGTTACATGCTGCAGCTTTAAGCAGACGTTTGGTGTGAGAGTTCACTGCTGGGTGGAGGTCAGCAGTGAAACAATATTTCACAGTGCTCCGTCTGTGAAATATTACTACCAGTAGCGCGTAGCGGCTACCAGCGAATTTCACTGCCAGCTCAAAGACTTGAATTATTTTTCGGTTTATTTTATTTGGTTAGCTTTCTGACTGTGATGCTAATCCAGGTGAGTGTTTGTAGTTGAGCGCTGCTTTACCGGCCGCTCCGGGTGTCCTTTTGTTCCTGCATTAAGCCTCGATATAGCCGAACTCCGTCAAGTGCTTGTTTTTAAAATGCCATATTATATTTATTTTGCTGATGCATTTTGACATGCTTCTCTCCCGGGGTAATTTTCCGCCGCTACACGCAAACTTCCCCATTCACTCAGCGCGTTAAAGTTTCACACAACAGGATTTGTTGCTGCGTGCTTGCACAGTGTGAAGGAAAGAGGAGATGAGCTGCACACGCAGGCTGCGAAGTGAGATAAATGTGATCGTTTTGGTGATCGGCAACAAGAGACAGTCATTGGCCATCACCTATCATACACTTTTTCATGGTAATCAGCCGATTATGATCGGTGGCACACCTCTAGAATGTACATATCAAAAATAAAAGAAATTTGACTTCGCAATTTGATGCCTTGAAATTGGCCTCTGTCTCTTTAAGAAGCTCCTGCAGTTGTAAACGTCATCACAGCAATGCTCATCCATAATGCCGTTTACAACTGTTTTTAGGAGCGTTGGAACAAAAAGTAGTTCTTTTGATTCACTTTTGATTCACTTTTTTGTTGAGGCAATGACATTATAGCACGATATAAAACTGAAAAAGTTAATTTTACATTATACAACCCTCTTCTAAACACTTTATAAGAGCCCAGATGTTGAAGCCATAACTTTTTAAGCCTTTGACATGATCATTTTAGACATTTGAGGTGCATCTGTGCATGTATTTTAGTAACAGATTGCTTCATTTTATGAAATAGAAAAGTCTTAACCAACCAGCCAAGAGCTAAAGGAGAGAATCACTGACTGCTACACAAGGCTGCATCATGTTTAGTTACAATTTTTAGAAGCCAAATTCTTCTGTCCAAACAATAACATGCAAATATAAAAAGCATGTTAATGTCCAGCCATCATAATGGAGAAATGAATCATGCCCTGAAATTGGCAGGAAAGTCAAACCAACTATATATTTTTTTTAGTTTTTGTCAGTCACTTGTGTACATTTTTGGAATAATCGACATTTGCAAAACAAATTTAAATTCTGTTCCGAGTAGTGCACGAAAACAACAGAGAAAAACTGTGTATAGTGAATGCGGATTGTTACATCACTTGTCACCATTCTCCAAATTTTACAAAATAAAATCCACAAGCAATAGTTAACACTGAATAGAATTAATAATGCAGTTTTTTTTCATCCATGCAGATAGATTTATAATGCATCTACAGCGAGCAGTGAGTCAATGATGGTGTTTTGAAGATCAAGAAAGCTGGCAAGACTCCTTCTGTTTCTGAATTTGTCCTTTCCGCTTTTTCCTAATTCAAAAGTCAAACACAAATCTAAACTTCTTCAACAATTCATATAAATAGCACTGGATTAATGGGTAAAGACGAAAAAAATAAAAAAAAACATGCAGTTACAGTTCAGTTGGCAGCATGAAATGAGATGCGTAAGGAAATAAACTTAAGCACAGAGGCAGTGTCATGGAGAGGAGCACTTATTAAAACTGCATTAACGCTTGCCTTAGTGCCACTTTATACCCAAGGAGGCATCTTGGCATCCTGATTCATTTATGTTCTAATTATCTGCATCAGAGAGGCCGACTGATTGGACTAATATGACATGCATGGCAACAATTTAGCGAAGACATCGATATGTGACAGCTTTTTGTTGGCACTGACATCCCTGCTCACAGCATTACAACCCTGTTAATGTCTTGTGCTCCAAGTTAGCTTGACTTGAGACAACTGTTTCTGGGTGTTGTTGAATGAGCATCGTGAATAGCTTAACACTGGGTGTACATGTTCTGAGTTTTATTTCTTTTACTCATTTCAAAATGAACGGCACAACGCGCAGCAATAACTAATGGCAATGAGACACTTCGTCAGGAAAAGAGAAGCATTCTGCGATCGTCTATGTTTATAGTGGCTCTAATGAACAACAGGTGATGGGAATCAATTGAAAGAGTAATCATTAGAACAAGCCAATATAATCACTTTTTGGTGAATTTGGAAACACATATCGGGAGCATCAAGTTATGTCTTTTGTTCAAAAAGTGAACAGATCGATGTATCTGTGGATCTTAGCCAAATGCAGCCATTTGTGTCAGCGGGTGGCATCAACTATATTACGAAACTTAAATTACTACATTAATCATAGCACAAAATGTTTACTTTGTACATTTTTTTAAAAACAACTTCAAATAATGCATTCCTTCTCTGGTTTTAAACTGCGTTGCAATATAAAAGTGATGTGTGGAGTCCTTGACTTTCCACACAATGGCTGTCCCTGTTTTTCAGTACCACTAATATCCAAACAATCAAATTTATTGATTTTAAGGCGAATGGGAAAAGTGGCCTGCTTTCAGTCAGATGACCGGGATTTCACAGCAATATGTGGGGGATGAGCAAAGCAAAACTAAGTTATGGTCCATAAAATCACATTAAAGCAACTAGGGCTATAACGATTCGTCAAGGGATACCGGTACCTTGGTTATTAAACTACCCAGAGGAAAATTTATCTGCCTGGAAGCTTCATTAACCCTCTATGGCATGGCGTTGCCCTCAGGCAACAAACCACATAGCTGTACCTCACATTGCTCCTTTATTTTATTTTTTGGGGGGCATGATTTTTGACATATTTTTGTCCAAAAAATAGTTCTTTTATGAATATAGTTTTTGTTTGATTTGTATTTCATTTCTCATAATCAGTGTAGACAATCTTGGTGTTCTAGACCAATGTTACCCTGAGGCAACAAACCCAAATCTGGTTCCAGGAGGTGTCAGAGTCCGATTTTATGATTGACATGTAATTAGGGACCACCAAGCTCCCAAAGAATGCAGGAAAATATTTCTTCCCCACAAAAATAAAAAGTCATGCCATAGAGGGTTAAATTATGTTTCACCTTGTTCAGGCCGGATCATTATTTGTCTTGGACAGCGCTCTCACTTCCGCCTATGAGTTGTTGATAACTGTTAGCAGCATGGAGTGAAGTTTTCCTTTTATTGTTGTTGTGAGACCAATAAGAATTCTTAAAATGACTGGCGCGACGTTTGGAGTACGACAGCTTTTCTCCTCCCGGAACTGCGTGGATAACGAACGGTGGGAAGACCGCTGCTGGTGTATTTACACCAGCGGATTAATAAAGCCCTAAAAGCAGCGCTATGTTATAGGAATTGTATCATAGAAAAGCAGGTGTGCCTTGGTATATTGGCATTCTGAAAGCTGTCAAGAGCTTAATCAACAGCAATTGAAAATCATGTCAGGATTTTACATCTTGACAATTTTCTTTATCTAACTTTCAGTTTCAAATATTGCATCCATTTCAGCTTCAGATAGACCGAAGTCAAGTACTTGACACACATGGCTAAAATCAAGCTTTTCCCCAGTGCTTTTACTCTTCCACCTTTTTAAAAACTTGAGTGACTCGAAGCACACAGGTGTCTACTAAGTGACTTGAGCTCTCGCCATTCCCCTGTTTTCATCCATCATCAAAGAACATGCCTGAGAATGATTGTCTGTGCAAGTGAGATAATTTACTTCCATGTGATCAGTCCTCTCAAGATTGGCCTTCTTCCATGCATGACCACATGTCCAGTTCATTCAATGTCTCTCTTTTCTAATACAGAAAAAAAAACTGCTTTAGAGGCATTCTGGTTTGTTTTTCGCAAAGCATTTTATAGCCTACAAAAATCACTGCAAGTACATTTTCATGTCCATCGTCAATCTTGTCTCAACAAGGGATCAACTTTCCCCAGTGGAAGAAATTAATACAACACGCAAGCGTGGGTCACTGTGAGATATTTATTGGTCACTATAGGGAATCTGCGACCTGCCCGCCCTTCCCATTACTATCCTTAATGCATCATCTGTGACATGGACACAGTAAAGTTAAGGTGTTACAGTACGAGCTCTTTCTGCTTTTTATGGTAGTGATGATTGCTTGCAAAGTGGTTCATTCTCCACAGGTGAACGGTGCTCGGTCAAACGAAGCTGTCGCTGCTCCCGTGCCGGTTGGTTGTATCTACGTACAAGTCATTCTGCAGTTCTGGCCACTCATCATTGACATTATCATATTGACTTAATGTTAGTTTATTTGAGCCATTGTTGTGGCTCAAATAAAATCTAGTTTATGTGAAGAACAAGAGGTATCTCATCTAATTACCCAGCTACAACCAGCTAGTCAAGAGAGAAATGACTGCTAATTATCACAATACAAGTATGTCTCCACAGAGAGACAGACACCTATTACAAGGCAGCTTGACATTATCAAACTGCTTACACACCATGATCTCAGGCAGGGAAGTGAGTTCATTCTTTTTCTTTTGTGTTATTCTTTATGGTATTAAGGTGAGATTAGGTTAATGTATTTTTAAGACTAATGCGATCTAACTTTATCAACAGTCGTCTCAGTGCTGTCAAAATGAATGCAGATGAAGAACATTGGCTGTGACAGCACTAGTTAAGAGGTGGCCATTTTCTTAGTTTATAATGTATTTAGGATGTGGCCATCAAGAGGCATCAGAACTCACCCAAGAGCAATGGGCGCACAATGAAGGTTAATCAAGCCTATGTCTGACTGCAAGAGAGTCACTGAGGCTGGAACGGGTAATATACAGGGAGGAACGCTGATAGAAAAGTCTGAACTGGAAAGAAGAATAGAATGATCCAAAATACTTTGTGTCTTCCTTCTATTCTTACGTGAATGTTAAACTTCTGCATGTCAGAGCGCCTATATTTTCTTATAAACAAGAACAAGAGCCTATTTAGATCCAGTGACAACATTTAAGAGTTGTTGGCGGCTCATATTGTTGTGTTATCTACTACCAAACTGAATGAATTCAATTGGGGGTCTTGGCAGATGTTTTGGATATCATCTTCACGGTAGAAATAAATGCAGTTAAGACCTCTTCTAGGCTTTAATCAAAGTCATTAAGTTGCAACAATCTTCTTTCTGAAGACAGCTCTTTCAATATTGCCATGGTGCTAACTGGCACAACAATAGTCACAACATATTAAACTGAATGATGAAACAGGGCAAAAAAGATTGAAAATGCTGAGTAACTATGATTTAATCAAGTGCACCTGATTGTATACGCCTGCATGTGATATTTGTCATTTTAGATGAAAATTCTTGAGGGAGTGTTCTAGTTAATTCCTAAACGTATGTTTAACATTTTCTGATTCAAAGAAAGTTTAGAAAGTTTTTTTTTATAGCTTCTTTACTTCTCTTTAGTCTTGAGTCTCACCAGCTTTGTGCAGCAGCATAATGTTATTATGGGGATAAAAGGAAAGCTTATTATTGGGCGTGCTGTGGTGGCGTAGTGGTTAGCGCGACCCATATTTGGAGGCCTTGAGTCCTCGACGCGGCCGTCGCGGGTTCGACTCCCGGACCCGACAATATTTGCCGCATGTCTTCTCCCCTGTCCTTCCCCATTCCTGTCAGCCTACTGTCATATAAGGGACACTAGAGCCCACAAAAGAACCCCTGGAGGGGTAAAAAAAAAAAAAGGAAAGCTTATTTAGTTATTCTTATTGCAGATGAAAATGCAGCCATATATAGCTGATAGTATCCATTTTGGCTTGCTGTTTTTTCATATTCACATCAGGCCCGGTGGCATGGGCGGGCATTGGGGGGCATTGCCCGCCCACAGAGTCTACCATGCCCCCCCTGGACTGGAAGCTGTTTGTTGTTTTTACCTTAAAGTGGCCAACTTTCTGTTATTCCTATATCAACTTCATACAGTAGGGGCTTCCGCACTTCCCATATCTGTGTCCTCTGTCACTGTTTTCAGCAGTTAAAACTGTTTAATCCGTTGTTAACACGTCGTAACCTGTTTTTCAGAGCCGCCTTTAAACGCAACATGAGCGCTACGACACTCGCGCTGGGTTTACATCTGTGCAGAGGTAACGGAGACCTGCTGCTGCTGCGCAGAGCTAGTCAGGTGTGTGTTAAAATCATGCAGCAAACCAGCAAAACGCAAAGAACTTTGCAGTTTTTCCCCCAAACTAACCGACTGAGTAGAGTAATGTAGTTGGATGCAGGTAATGTTAGCTAAAAGATGAGTAGCTAATAACAATACAGCACCTTAAGCTTGCTAACAAGTAGCCTATAGACTACTGATGTTGTTGTCTACATTCAGCTACGTAGATTAATTTTGCCCCCCCTAAAAGAAGTCAATGCCCCTCCTGTTAAACTCATGTGGAGCCGAGGCTGATTCACATACAATACAAGGCCCAATACTAAACTATTTGTCTAAGTGAAAGCATTTTAGATTATAAAATGTTAATATTAATATAAGCATATGTTTAAATTTAGATTTCCAGAGCAGACAATTCCAAAAACCATTGATGCCTCAGCCTTACCAGGAGCACACATGTGGCCATTCCTTGTTAAATCATCCATCTCTAAACTCAGACTGTGCTTAAGATAAAACAAAAAACCTTGGCAAAAACTAAAACATAAACCCATACCCTAGAGCAGGGGTCCCCAAACTTTCTCCTGTGAGGGCCACATAACTTGTCCCTTCTCTGATGGGGGGCCGGGGTCAGTTTGTAACAGAAAAAGTGTGACGATTGTAAGAGTGCTAAACATAAAAATGTATTGTTTTTCAGAAAGCACAATCAAATAACCTTTACTGGATTCTTCAGAGAACAAAAGTCAGGAAATAACACTATTTATGAAATAAATAATAACCAAATAACACTGGGTTCTCCACATAAAAAAAAGGGTTAGGGTCAATTATATGCATGTATAAAACAGTTACTAACTAGTAATTAATAATAAATAAAGTTCATTACTAAGGAACATTTATTTTATTGCAAAAGTCCAACTTATCAAATAAAAATGCACATATATGAAAATACTCTGGTATTGTTCAGGGGGCCGGACCAAATGTGGTGGCGGGCCGCATCTGGCCCGCGGGCCGTAGTTTGGGGACCACTGCCCTAGAGGAAAAAGTTCAAACTGAAGGTTACCACAAAGTTAGGTCAAGATTAAGGCATCAAATCCACTGAAAATAGCATTGGACCAAATTGTGGAAAACATCAAATTATCTGATCTCAGAGACTCAAAGAGCTCAGTCCTGAAGTTTCTCATTAAAATGGCTACATAGTTTAACAAATGTTTATTTCTATGCAATCTTAAGATAATCAAATATACTGTCAACATTTTATGTTCTGGTAAAAGAAAATGATAATTAACTTCAAACAAATTGATATGACATCATCTACACTTGACAATGTGATAATGTCATTTAAATGTCGGTCAAATGTAAGGATAAGAACTCTAACCTGATTTATTATATATTCATTAATTTTTCAGTATCTGCTATTTTCTGTTCTCTCACAGAGAGGTTGGATTCTTTCCCAACAGGTGAGAGTCCATGGTTTATAACATGACCAGGATAAAGACAAATAATAATAAAAAACATTTTTTTTTAAAAATCTCCAGTTCATAGAGAACACCCAAGAATAACCAAGTAAGTAAGTATTTGTTTTATGTGGGAGTGTCTAGAAAAATGCCATACTGCTTTGAGAATTAGGAGTAAACCTAATTACCATACGTCTGTGCCAGTTTCTAATTTAATTGTACGAAAAAAGTAATAAAAAATGCTCTAGTCCAGACTAACTCCTCATCTAAAAAAAAAAAAAAAAACTTCACACACAATATAAAACAAATAAGTTCTCACCCATTGCCAAATTCTTTGGCTTAATTTGAAACTGGAGCAGCTGCTGTCTGCCCACAAATGATAAGCGATTGATCCCATTTCTCTCCCATTTTTTTGTCGCTTTGGATACTGGAATCGTCATGAAGGTTGCAAAAAGATGAGACCTGGATTATTTTAAGAGCCAATAATGCTTTGTTAACTACTGCTTGTTCTGCTAACTTCCTGGTTTCATGTATTTGTCGAGGCTAAGTACGTATCAAGAGGAAAGCCGAAGACAGTTTCATATGTTGGAATGCAATGGCATGATTTACTGGTTCACGGTCATAACAGCAGCAAAGACATGACCTGGGATTGTTTTCCTTTGTTTGTCGGCTCCCTCCCTGTATTCAACTTGTTACGAGCAACCTTGTTTAAGCACCCTGCCAGCCTGTAAGGGGAGGGATAACGAAGTAATCCATAGTCATTACTCAACCATCACCCTTGGCATGCACGCTCCGCTGTGGACCACTTAGCTTAAGGCATATCACTGTGTGAGTGAAGAGGAAGACAGCCACTAAAGGCATTAGAAGAGCAGGCAGTTAGAGGTGGCTGGCATGAAAAACAGCATCTAAGGGGATGTGCTGATAAAAGGGTGAAGGACTGAAACTGTGCAGGGTGCAAGCATGGCTTTGGTTACGTAATACTGTATAATTACCTCAGAAACATTTTTGGTCAGGTATCCAATGCTCTCTGGCAACTGTGGAGGAGAACGAATGCCTTGAAAAAGTATTCTCCCTTAGATTCTGTACGGGTTTTGTCGCATTCCTATCGCAAACCTCGAAGTATTTAGTTGTAATTTCATGTCGCAGACCAACCTCAAGCACTAAATTGTTGTGAAGTTGATAGAAAATGCTTGTTTTTACCTATTAAAACATTAAAATTGTGGTTTGAGCTTTTATCCATCTCCCTTTACTCTGACACATCTAAATATAATTCTGTCCAAATGACTTCCTTGGAAAATTAGTCAAATAAATCCTCCAAAATTGTGGCGACATGTAAAGCCGATTTAGAAATAAACCAGAATTTCAAGTTTAGAAGATTTAACGAAACACCTGTTTAATCTGTCACCCAAAAATAAGAGTTTGACCCAACAAAGACATTGCTGTCCATTTACACCGACAGACTGGACAAGAAGACCAGTTTATCAATTTATGATGCATAGAAGCTGAAATCACACACAACATTGGTAAATTACATACCAGCAATATTTATATTGGATATCGACCTAAATTTTCACTGGTGCATTCCTAATTACTAAATCTTACCCCTTTCCTTCCTCCTCCCAAATATCTTTTCTTTATGTTGGTTTACAACATAAAAGTTAGTAACTGTAATCTACTCAATATGGGAAAATGTTCAATCAGCAAAAACATTTTAGAAGGACAATGTGTGGGAAGAAAGGAGGAGGAAACTGGAGGGCAGCTGAGGTGGGCCATAGAGAGAGAGGCAAAGCACAGGCAGCAGAGAAGAGTTTATGTTGCCATAAAGTTCAGCATTATCACCGGCTGAACAGAGACTAAACCAGGTAATAAGGAAGATGGTATGCAGCACCATTCTAAAGATCCTGATTTAAGACCATTTATTTTTGCCTATCTGTTTATTTTGCATGATGGGGCAATTTACAAGAGGCCAGCTGCGAAAAGCGTGCAGGCCCGATGTGACATCAAACACAACAGCGTGACTCATAGCTGGACCCAGAGCCCATTCCCAGGAATTAGAGTGCTTTGAGTTTTATGATCACCTATCACCAAACCTAATATAATTACTCTGCAAGGGCACTCTGTCTTTCAGCAGGTGAAATGGGATGCTTGAGTTAAGGGGATGGATGTACAGAAGAAACGTTGGGTTGCTATTTTACAATGAGACTGAGGGCTTGAGGAGGAGAGATAATAGAGTTCTCTTTTTCCTTTTTTGTAGTTAGTTCATACATTCAACACATAAAGGCGCTCGCAAAACAAAGCCTTCCAGAGAGCGCCAAGTGGTAGTTCAAGATCTTCTGGGCCCTGACCTTAGCCATGTTGGTAATAATTGACTTATTATTTTAATTAAGCACTATAACAACTCGTGTAAAGCAGGATCGGCGAAGCCGCCACAAGGTCCATGTAATTAATAGAGTCCACTTTCAAGGTCAGTCCTTTGTGTATCCGTGAGGATGTGCACGGCGCGTGTGAGCACGCCGCTCCTCCTGCCCTCTATTTTATCGCCCTACATGTTGTTGTGTGCGACTGGTATGATTAGCTGTTGTCACACCGACCCATAAGTCATTTCCTTCCTGATGCCGCAATCTCTTTTCGCTCTGCCAAAATGCGAAATGTGTCACTGTGGCCACAAGTGATATACTCCGCCATTATGAATAAAATCACCATCATTAGGATATCCAATACGGCGTTATCCCTCTTCCCGTCTTTCAAGCTTGCGCTCTGTGGCTCTGAACCGACAAGGTCACGGCTGCCGGTTCATAGTTTATGTATTTTTCTCGGTTATTCCTTTTGACATTCCACAAAAAAATTAAAAGTGTCAGGAGTAACTCCATTGCCTCCGTTACCACACCTTTACCCTTTGGCTGAAAATTTGAGTACACCTCGGCTCTCCATCATCCTGTGGGCTTGTTTCGACTACGTTTGTCTACCTTGCATCTCGGGCCTGACATGAGGGATGCATAAAATATTCATGCCGAGGTAAAGCCACTGAGATGGGCAGGAATGAGTGCGGGAGGGGCAGTAGAGTAATGTGTGGGAGCGAGACGGGAGCAGAAATTTGACACAGCAGCTGATGCAGGTACCGTACTGAAAATCTCGGGGAAGTAGCATGAGGGTCGGAACGCACACATGACTGAATAGCTTAGCGGCAACATTAACCGGTTAAAGGCCAATCAGCATACTACTCCTGAAAGGTTAAGTAGGTCTAATTGGTACACAGGTTGCGTCAGAGACGGAGACATTAATAAGGCATGGCAAGGCAGAGCGGGGACAGGTAGGGGAGCAGGCTAGACTGACACTGCACTCCACTCTGCATGAAGCAGCAGTGAATGGAGTTAAATAAATAATAATAATAAAATACCTAATCAGCCATCCAAGTGAAAAGAACAAAGCAAAGGAAGCTAGATATGCAATAAATAGACCTCAGGAAAAAAAAAAGTGTTAGTTTCAGAGTTGCTTCTCCTGCAGTAAAGAAAAAAAACACACTTCCTTCTAATGTCGAACTTATCTGCCTTGTGATCTTAAAGACAATTTTATGCAATAAAGGGATTTTCCCTTTTCAAATGTCTTACTCGTTTTCCCCCTCTGCACCTGTTCTGAAAAGATCCGATAACGTCGACTCCCTTAGGGGTAAAACATTCCGAGAAAGTTTAATCTAGGAAAAAGAAAAAAAAAGAAAATAATCTCTCTTAAATAAGAGAAAGACCAAAAAAAAAATCATAGAAACACAGAGGGAACAAAAAGAGTTTTACAGTAACATTCAAACAGGATGTGGATGTGTTCTGTTTTGTCCACATTTAGATGCCGAGATGTTTGTTGTGACCCCCTGGAAACAAATTAAAAATAAACTAATCTGTTAGCGCAGTGACCTAAACTCCCACCGAAATGTGAGAAACATCTCTCTAAAAAATAAATGGTTTGACAATTAAGCAATAGAAGCATTTTGTTGAGTTACTATTAAACATAAACTTCCAAATGCAAAGTTTGCTCAAACTCTACTGTGGGTTTAACTGGAACTTTGACTCATATGTCATGTCAATTCATATCTTCCTTGGGGAATTTTTGAACAACCTGGAATAGCCCAATAAGTTTTATCACTCCTGGTGATAATCTACCTGCATGACATTGCTTTGAGGTTCTTTTAGTTTAACTGAGTCATAAAATTTCATATTCCATAAAAGTCAAATTAGAGTCACAAAAAATTAACAGTTATGGGATGTAATACCAAGGAAGAACATGGCAATTTGACATGGCAACATGGTCAAATTGACTTGTACCTGCTTTAGCCACACAAGAATAAAGTTTAGCTTCTTGACAACAAGCAAACAAATTGTTATTATAGGGTCCTCAAAATATCAGGAAATTTGAAATAAAAATCTGGTGGACTCTACCAGAAGCCTGAAAATGAGTCATCATTTGGTATTTCAGTATTAATATATAAATGAATTACCAGTCAAAAAAAGAAACCATTCACAACTTGATCTCAAGCATTAAATCCTATAGAAAACCTGCTGCCATTCTTTTGACAAAAGGTTTTTTTTTCCCCCCCAAAGTTCACAGCAGTGGTAATTATTATGCAACCAATGATTTTGTTTTTTTAAAGCAACCATTTCTTCTCTGAATAAATTCACTCTTTTTTTCTCTTTGAGGTTATGCTGCTTTGATAAAGGGCAAATTTATCTGAGGACCTTTTACACATCTTTTACCCGGTCCCAACAAATCCGTCCGCACCTGCATGAGAAATCCTCTGCCGGCAGACCCGGTTCTGTCATTGTCGCCGAGTCAAGCCTCGTATCAAAGGAGATCAGATCTGAGTCATCTGTTCCGCGGTGAGGCCTTTTGTTTCAACTTCAGAGACTTGAAGTGATGAGTGTGAGACATCATCAGCGAGGCTGCTCTCTGCAGAGACACTTATCCTCATGATGGTATTATCATACATCGGCAAAGCATACTTTAGGAAGGAGCGAGTGTAGGACGCGCCGCGTGCTCGCTGTGACAGCTGGGGTCTTTATGCTTGGGAGGGAGGAAATGCTCATTACTGATTATGTTTTTCAGTGTTTTGATGGGTAAATAGAAAAACTCCTATCAAAAGACGGCACCAGCAGTCACCACATTGCCTCCCACTTAATCTGGATACGCATCATTGAGAAGGAGGATCATATCATCAGCATAGCACCATATCTTTCCTCTAAAAGGGGAGTGGAAATATTGGCGGGCTCTTTTTCAATCTGCAATTTGTGTATCAATGGGCAGCTATCAATGGGCCACTCCGAAGTTGCTATTAGCTGATAAAGAAGATAATTAGCCCCATGCTGCAAGTATGTGTGCTAATCTGCAGTTAAGAGGACTTTAATCTGCAGGTAAGGGGACTTTAAGTTGATAAAGTCTTAGGGTGCTCCCCTTTTGCCACTCACTTTGAAAAACGAGATGAGAAATCAGGAGGTGTAAAATTAAATTGCCTCTGACAGAACTTGCGGTGGATGGATACAACCTGACTGTGGCGTGGTGATTTTATCATCCGAGTGCCTCAGCCTTAATGTGCGGAGCCATCATCAGCTGGGAACTCACCCTTGTAAACTTTCGCAGCTGCTCACTGCAAAGTCGCTGCTCATCAATCCATCATGTCGATTTTATTTGCCTTTTTTTATTTGGAGAGGGTCTCTTTAGAGAGAAAGGAATTGGGCTGTGTTTGTTTCCTTGTATGGGAGACAAACTGTTCATGTTATCAATTATTAGCTGAAAAGAAGAAGCAGAAAATTTCTGGTTCCAAACACTCGAGGAGACACGTCGCTAAAACTGTAATTGCAGCGAAAATTTGTTTCAAGCTGTATTAACTGAAGAGATATGAATATAAACGCACGGCAAATTTTTCAGGTTGACTTGTAAAAAAAAAAAAAGTACATTGCATAAAATCCCAATAAAATTTGTGGTTGCAACATAAAATGTAGAAGGAAACAAGAATGTATAGAACTTTGCATAAATTTTGATTAATAAAAAAAATCCCTAAAAATGAAAACCTTGAAAAAAAATAACTAAACTAGCTAATACGACAGAGCAATTGGAGCAAAACAAATGAATCACTCCACTCATCATCACTGACTCTGCTGTCATCTTCAGCATAACAGAGAGAAACTGCTAAAGGAGTCATTGCTGCCCTTTTATCAAAAATAAAAAAAAAGGAGTCTTCCTCAACCGAATCGGTGGAAGTGAATTAAATTAATATCTGGACAAACTGGTTCAGCCTTAAGGTTGAAACGTCACAAGGGAATGAGAGGAGATATTAATTCAGTTATAAGGCGTCCTCTGTGTTTGCATATTTGCCTCCCATCCACGGTTGTGATTGTTTATCAACTAATTTTGTTACTCTACAAGAGGACTTGGCGAGATTACGGTCGATACAATGTATTTTGTTAACAGCTGAATGACGGAGACTCAATTTCCTGCATGCAAATGAAAGGCATTGTCAGTCTTCCTAATTCAGCTCGGCTCTTCTTCTCTAAAAAGAAGAAGAAGAAGAAAAAAAGAGTGATGCTTTTCAGTAGCATTAATAGGTAGGTAGATTTCCATAAAGGAAGTGATCCTATTGAGGATAAGAATGAGTAATGCAGCCGAGAGTGCGTCCCACTCAGTGGGAGCTCATTAACTTGAACTCAAAAATGGTTGTGTCAACTTATGAAGCTGTAACTCATTCTTGAAAAAATGCGAATGGCCTCATTGATTCATGCGATCAATTTGCATTCTGCTAAAGAGCAAATTACAAGCAAGCTATAAAGCATAAAAATGAAAAATGTGCACAGGAAGGAAGGACTCCTTGTTGAGTAATTAAACTAGCTGTCGTAAAGAACGGTATAGCGTGAATTTTGTATTTTTTATTTTTATTTTAAAAAACTGGAGTGAGTGAAAGATCTGACATTACTTTGGAAACTAGTTTTCTCCGGCATCTTAAGTAAGCTGTTGAAGTCGACGAGTAGCTTAATGCACAGGGTAAAGTATGCTTCTTTTTTTTTTGGTGAAACTTTGACACATCTAAGGGATGCAAAGCACCTCAAGAGAATGCCAAAAGTGTAGCAACTGCATTTCTTAACATCTTTCAGAGACTATTTAGGCCCGAGCAGCAAAGCGCTGCGAAGGCCTATTGTATCTGTACTGTTTATTATTATTATTCTGCCCCCCTCTTCGTGCGCCTTTTTGGGGGCTTTATCATATTCAAAAACTCACCAAACTTGGCGGAAGCGACTAGGCGGTTTAAAAATTTTGAATTTTAAGGTCGCCGCAAAAATCGCAAAAAAAATTGCTCAACGGCGGCAACTAGCAATTTTCAACAGACCCATTGCTATTCACTTACTTCATCGTAGAGACTTGAAATTCGGTACAGTTGTAGAGCTCACTAAGACGCTCAGAATTTACAAGTAATGTCATAGTGCAAGTATCACAGGAAGTCGGCCATTTTGTATTGAAGGTCCATTTTTTACCTCGAGTTTGACGTTTACAGCCTTCGCATTTGATCGAACTCCTCCTAGGGATTTCGATTGATCGGCTTCAAACTCGGTCAGTCTGATCATAAGGCATGTCTGATTTAAAGTTATCAAATTGGTGAGTTTTGGAGCATGTTGAAGGGGGGTTACCAGGGGTCAAAGTTCACCTACACGCCATGAAACCAAAACCTCTTATATTTCATATACAAAAACACATAGAGGGACCAAACTTTCAGTGATTGATCGGCATCGGGTGTCCTAAAATACCCTGCAGTGAAATTTTTTTTTTACGTAGGCCACGCCCCCTGAGAGCCGGAAGTGTAATGTTTTACTGTGAACGGTCGCTATCTTAGCCCTTTGACCTAATCAACATGAAACTGTGTCCAGAGACAGAAGACATGTTGGTGTGTTGTGGATTCCAACCCCGACCGGCTGCGATGAAGCAGGTGGGCGTGGCGGCGTTGCGAACGCCATCGAATTTCGTTTGGCTCTGAATTCCACAGTTTCGGGGAGAGCTGCTCCAAACTCACTAGGATGGATCCTTATACACCCGCCAACAGGAATCCATAGCGAAATTTGGTGGGCGTGGCCTAATTTCTCTACATCTCCCCCTAGAATATTTTAAAAAATCAGCCCCAAGCCATGCTTTATCCTAGAATTACGAAACTTGGTACACATGTGTATCTTGTCAGGACGTACAAAAAAGTCTCTTGGAGCCATGCTCTAAACCCAACAGGAAGTCGGCCATTTTGGATTGAAGGTCCATTTTGGACCTCGAGTTTGACGTTTACAGCCTTTGCATTTGATCGAACTCCTCCTAGGGATTTCGATTGATCGGCTTCAAACTCGGTCAGTCTGATCATAAGGCATGTCTGATTTAAAGTTATCAAATTGGTGACTGTATGAGCTTGCTGAAGGGGGGTTACCAGGGGTCAAAGTTCAGCTACTCGCCATGAAACACGAAACTCTTATATTTCCTATATAAAAACACATAGAGGGACCAAACGTTCAGTCATTGATCGTCATCGGGTGTCCTAAAATACCCTGTGGTGAAATTATATTTTTAAGTAGGCCACGCCCCCTGAGAACAGGAAGTGTCATGTTTTACTGTGAACGGTCGCTATCTTAGCCCTTTGACCTAATCAACATGAAACTGTGTCCAGAGACAGAAGACATGTTGGTGTGTTGTGGATTCCAACCCCGACTGGCTGAGATGTAGCAGGTGGGCGTGGCGGCGTTGCGAACGCCATCGAATTTCGTTTGGCTCTGAATTCCACAGTTTCGGGGAGAGCTGCTCCAAACTCACTAGGATGGATCTTTATCCAGCCCCCGACAGGAATTCATAACAAAATTTGGTTGGGCGTGGCCTAATATTTCTACATTGCCCCATAGAATATTTTAAAAAATCAGCCCCAAGACATGCTTTGACTTAGAATTACGAAACTTGGTACACATGTGTATCTTGTCAGGACGTACAAAAAAGTCTCTTAGAGCCATGCTCTAAACCCAACAGGAAGTCGGCCATTTTAGATTGAAGTTCATTTGACCTCGATTTTGACGTTTACAGCCTTCGTATTTGATCGAACTCCTCCTAGGGATTTCGATTGATCGGCTTCAAACTCGGTCAGTCTGATCATAAGGCAGGTCCAATTCAAAGTTATCAATATGGTGACATTTGAACAGGTGGAAGGGGGGTTAGCAAGGCTCAAAGTTCCCCTGTGATCGACTGTGTAATACAAAGGGCTTTGTCATGTGTAGGGCAATGCTGCCCTCTGGTGTCGAATTACTGAAATAATGAAACTATTTCAGTAATTTCAGTAATTCGACACCAGAGGGCAGCATTGCCCTACGGAATGACAGTTCAATGTTGAATTAAATAGGAAAAAATTAAATAATTTGTAATTCTATAACAAAAACTCACAGAGACACCAAAGTTTGAGATATTGATCATCCTGGGGTGTAGAATAATATCCAATGGTCAAATGATGACATCACGTAGGCCACGCCCCCTGACAACAGGAAGTCTTGTATTTTACTGTGAACGGTCGATAGCTTCTGCACCAAACTTTGCACGAGTGACCCTGGTGGGATCCTTGACGACCCTATGTCATCATATTATGACGTCATCTAAGCCCCGCCCCCTCAGAACAGGAAGTGCCGTTTTTTTTACTTGGAAAGCTCCGTTTATGGCTCTCTTGACCTAATCAAGATGATTCGGATGATAAACTCTGTCAATGCTCGCTGCTGGCTGAACCGTGTGGGCGTGGCCAAACGGCGAATATCAGTCCCTCGCCATATGCATACGTTTGGCTCTTATTTAGGCATAGATCATCCGATTGGCGCCAAACTGGATATGTATGACCTTTGTTCACCTCTAAAGAGCCCAACGGGTTTGAAATGTAATTTGGCTCCACTGCGCCCCCTAAGTTAATACATGGGTTGTATCTCCTCGACGCATCGACCGATCTGCGCCAGATTTTTCGACAGTCGTCGGGCAGCGCCGCCGAACGCATTCAGGCGTATCGCCCGGTGGACGGGCGGGGAAAATGCGCGACAGCTTCTGCGGCGGCTGGCGGGCGGCGGTGCTGGAAACTGCGGCGGAGCTTCCGCGGTGGGGAGCGGGCTGCGGCTCTGGAAAACGCGCGAGAGCTTCTGCGGTGGCCGGAACCCCCGCGGTGGCCAATAGGCCGGAGCGGCGCTTGCTGCGAGGGCCGCCCGAGGCTGCTTGCAGCTTTAATTCTTTTTCTTCTTGTCACTGACTTGTTTGCAGGGATGTGGCCTGGAGCAGGCGTCTGTTTTTGAGGGAGTACATTGTAGCAACATAATCCAATGTCATCAAAGTCAGGAGAGTAATGACAGAAGGGGAGTTGTGTATTGCTCTGTATGTTCAAACACTTTTGGCTAATTTGCAGTGAGCACATTTAAAAAGGTCTAGTTTTCTCAAAGAATTCCAGAAAACAAAAACACTTAAGAGATGCAGCAAGAAATTTGCTAGCGACCGGAACCTGCAGATTTTCATCTTCATCGGCCCCTCGTCGCTTGCAGCTTGGTCAGAAGCTCAATAATAAAAATTTTTCCCAATCACTGAATGCACCATACTAAGCACTCCAGGGTGGTTCTAATGAAAGTGCTTTTCTGTGCTTTTACAGAAGGGACAAGACTCAGAATTAGCCATTTTTATTATCGTTTTTATTACAGAGGGAGCATAAAAAGGGAAAGTTGTTTGAAAGGACACTTTATTCTGTTCTATGACGTGTCTGCAATTCATTCAGGCTTTGAGTGTCATGGCTTGGAGTGTGAGTGGTTTTGGTATGTTCAGTTGGAGTTGCATATCTTCCACCTGCAGGCGTGGTCTGAGTGTTACAATGACACTCGGATGCAATCCTATAATCAACCTTCTGAGAATTTAAGAAGTTGTTTGAAGGTCATCTTCGCAAGGCGTTTTCTGAGCATTCTGTGCTCCGATTGCACAGCCTACTCTTTGCAGAACAAACGGTGACAGAAGTTGGAAGGTTTAAGCAAGAGAGAGAAGGGAAAAAAAAGAAACAAAAACAGTAAAGACCATAAACTTCACATAATTCATCGGCAAAGTGAATTCACCAGAAACCATCTAGTGTTAATACCAACGTTATATTTATCAGACTTATGCAGGCAATTTCCAACCTGTCATGTTCAGGAGGCAACTAATCAAATCTATTATGTTATGGCTGGAGTGATGGATGGGAAAAGAAGGCTTAATAATTGCAACTTGTCCCTTCTGACATTTGGCCATGTTTCCAAGTGAACAAAAGATCAGCTTTGTTTCCTTTTTTTTTTTTTTGCACAATTTCCTCATTTTCCTTCAATAATTAATTTGAAAGGGCAATGCTGATGGTACAAACCTGGATTTTTTTCTGTCTTTTTTTTTATCAACATAGGTAACAATGAAATATATCATAGGCTCAAGCTATTTCTTATATTAAATTATTTTAGAATCAAAGATGTTCTCATCGGGTTCCAGCCCCTGACCAAACTCATTACGACTATGAGTGTGGTGTGATGTTTTATGGGCAATGAACATTATTTTCAAACTTTTGTTTCTCTTTACAGCTACATTGATCGATAAAGAGACACTGTATTGACTATTGCAGCCTGTGATAAGGATGTGTTGCTATGCCTGTGCTCAAATAAATGTCTCTGACGTCCAGCTCATACAAATTCAAAGCATTTTTTTTTTCCTCAGGAGAAAAAGATTTTCTTGCGAGAACACGATTTACTTAAAAAGCAGTGAAATATTTTGCAATTTGAATGATTAACTTAGAGAAATGTTAAAAAAGAAGGTAAACATGCCAACATTCGTCACAATAATTCAAAAAACTCTACAATAAATATATGTTAAAGATGCCAGACAAATTGGTAAAAGCTAGACTTTCTTTTAAAAACGGTGCTTAAAAAAGAAAAGACATTATTTAGCAGATTCTCAATGGTAATTCTCACTGTAAGTACAGGAGGACATGTTTCCCTCTTCAAAGGGCGCACATGTCAACAATCTTCTCGTCTGGGGGCCTTTTCGACAGCCAGAAGGTTTTAATGGAACTGGGTTTTGGGATTTGCACATGCCTTTGGTCTTGTTCAAAGGAGTGTCTCTTTGAGGCTTCTCTGAGTCTCAAGCAGCTGAAAGAAAACAAGGTGCCCACAAGAGAAAGGCCCCACTATAGACCTTACAGATAGATTCAGACCGAATCATCAGCTGCTCTACTACATATGTCAACCGTCAGTGGCAAAAGCTCTAAGCCTTGGTTTGCCTGAATTGTCAGGTGACCCTTCTGCATAAAGCATTCAAGCAAACTGAACATCTGTGGCAATTTGGTTTCAGTTTTTTTTCTTCTTAGTTCTTCTATTACTGAGTTTATGTCAGTGAGTTTTTTTTCACACTGGATCATTTGTCATGATCCAGTGTGAACAAATTATTTTCTCCAAACTAAAATGACTCCTCCTGTATGAGCAGTAACATTATTGTAAAAATGAATTTGTTTCAATCCCTTTTTAAAGCACCACTTCAACTCCCCTTTTTGAGCTGAAAAATAACACAGAAACACTACAAACCTTCAAAAATATATATTTTTTTAAATAATCAAAAACATGTACCTTAGATAACACCTCAACAGCATTTCCCTTTATTTTGTGTTTGAATGAGAACTATCAGTTAGCATAAATATGGAAAAAACCATCTCCATGCTTTTGCTTTCCAGTCTGTGGTTCCTTATGCTGCAGTTTTATTCCTGTGCGACTCTTTGATTTGTTTGCTATATGTGGAAAAGAGTTGGGCTGCTTCAGTTTACCATGACTCACAACTAAAGTTTTTTTGTTTGTTTGTTTAGGCCATATTTCTTGTTTCTGGTCTGTTTTCGTGTCACATAATGCGTAAATTGTTGCTATAACCACTTTTCCCGAGCTCACTGCTCTCGGTTTCCATGACTACTTAGCCACCCTCACCTGTGCCTGTCTGATTATTTCCACCTGTGCTTCTTCCAGGATGAAAGCCCTTTCCAGCCACATTACCTGAAGCACCATGCCGACAAAATCCTGCATTTTCCTGTCGACTCAGAGAACACGACCCTGTTTCTGCCTTCCTGATCCCCCTGAACCTCGTCTGCCCCTACCTAGTTATTCTTACGGACTCTGGTTTAATAGTTTTGACCCTGCTGACTCTTCTCTGCCAGCCGGTCTTAAATTGTCAAACGGTGAACCTCCTGTAAACCAGACCAAGACCAATTCTTCGACCATGCTACCCTGTCGCTGCATGGGGGCGGGGGCAAAAATTTTTCCATATGCAACTCTGGAGTCCAGAGCTGTAATTTTCCTGCTTTAAAATCAAGTCTGGTAATCGTTTCATTCTCGGCTGGACTTTTAGATCCATAGAATCAAGCTCCAATTTCTTTTTTTTTATTTTGTGGCACATCTATATACAGTGTTTTACAGAGCAAAGGGTCAGCGAAAGGGAAAGGGGGTGGTTTGTCCTAATTTCTAGTTGATCCCTTCACTCCTTTGAGGACTATTTGAGGACTGCACTGCAGTACCCCAAAATACCTAAATTTCATGTCCTGCTAAGAAGTGGGGCAAAGTATATTGTTTAAATTTAACAAGATTTACCTCCAAGTTATCCAGAAACTGCAGCAATTTTTCAACATTTCAGTTTGGTACATGCGAGTTAGGTAGATTGTTTTCCCATTTTGGCTACGCCATCAAAAACGGCATAGTATGTGCCTCAAGTAATATACTGCAAAATGCAAACTACTTCCTCATTTGTCATTTTCTGCATATCTAGGAAAACAGTATATGGAGAAATATGCACTGCTGATGTATGACATTTCTGGTGTACTAAACAATAACAGGGGAAAAGGTTTAATAAAGGAAGAAAGAGGAAAAACAAAACAGAAAGCCATAAATTAAACCCAAACGTATGTTTTCTAATGGATCGGGAAGGTTTGGCTGAATGTGTGGTGTTATATTTTAGAAACACAGGCAATAAATATCTTGGTTATAATTTGGCTTGAAGCTCCTTTGGCACTTTGGTTATGCTCCTTTTATACCAATCGAGTCAAGAAACAGACTTTAACATGCAGTCGCAAACCAGTACGTATTTACCAAACTTTTAACATTAAACTGCCAACGCTGTCAGTGTCGAACCAAAAATACTGGATCAAATATTAACCCCCCTCTGTGAATCAGCAGGCATGGGTACTTAACACAGCAGCACCAAACCTCCCTTAAAATCAGACGCTTAGCCAACTTAATGTCATAATCCCTTCTGCCTCATCAGAGCCGCATAACTGCTACCGTGACGGGCTCGGCTCGCTTTCTCCGAGGAGAGAACACTCAACCATCCAACCTCATCAAGTCTATTTATCAGAATGATCTCTTTAAAGTCGGCTCAGCCCGTCCCGTCGCCCTACTTAAAGCCAATGTCGCGTTAGCGCCGATAGATAGTCTCCATCGTTCGTGCAGCCACATCGCTGCGGATATTGCCTCATTACAGAGCGAGGGGCATCAACTCTTGCTCTTTGGGATTAATGTAACCGGAAACTTTGTCAACACGTATGAACATCTCAACTGGGAAGGAAGAAAAAAAGAGTTTCCATTACGCAAGTTTCACTTATCAACCCCCCTGATACTTTTTTTTTCTTAAACATTAAGTAATATTGGCTATTTAGAGACTATTTTGATCAAAATAATTAAAAAATATAATATTTTTAATTAAGTAATTTAGATTTTCACTAATACTACTCACAATAATACTACTGAAGGATTGCTCTTCGTTGAGCTTTGTATTTAAAAGACGTCTGCTTTCCTAACACACAGACATTCATTCATATATGATAAAGAAGCAGCTACGGTTGCTGTTTATGGCATTTTATATGCTTTTCTACATTGGCAGTTACTTGCAAGATTTAACTTAAGTGATCTTAAAAAATATTACAAGAGTAATAAAGCACCGTATCTCATATTCTCCAACGTTGTTCACAGCTGCAGAATATCTGGCTTTAATAAAAGCCAACTGATTCGCAATAAAATAACTGCAGGGTAATAATTTCCAACATGTGATTTTTTTTTCTTTCTGTTTTGGATACACTGCATCAGTTATTCAGAAATATTTCTTTCTCTTTTAGAAAATTGTAGAGATCAACACAATATTTGTATTTTATTAAAACATAGAGTCCTGATAGTCTTACTTCTACTCTTGTATGCAATTTTCAAAGTTTTCCCTCAAGTTTTACAAATGAGCAAACTTGAGACCACAATCAATACTAACCCTATCCACTGCTTTTAGTTGTTGGAAGCTTTTTGAACAATTGTTCAACCACATTGATTAAACAGCTAAAATACAATTTTATTAAACATATCCACTATATAGCCTGCAGAGTTAGATGGTAGACTAAAACTGTTCCCTTTATGTGCAAATTTGGAAAAGTGATAACCATGTAGGATTGTTTTTTTATTTGGCAATAATACAGAACTTTGTCTATCACACATGATGTTGATTTTTTTTTTTTTCCAAAAAGCTAATTTTTTCTTTGTAATGTAGCCAAATTTGGGGGGGAAAAAAACAAAAACTTCTTAGGCTACAAAAACATTTGCAAGGTTTTATAGGGTGCATAGGAAAAGTGAGAATGAGTTCCAGAAAACGGGCTACAGTGCAGCTACGGCTCTGAAGGTGATTGTACAGTAGATAACTTGGCAAGGGAGTCGAGAACTGGAAAAGATTATCTGTGAGTTTTCGATGGAAAGGATCGTTTCAGAGATATGGAAGGAGCAAGATTATGGACAGCTTTGAAAGTTTGAAGGAGAATCTTAAATCTTGATTTTTGTTTTTTGACAGGAGGTTGCAGGAAGAACTGAGTGACACATTCTACGGATTGGGTTCTGGTGACAAGGCAAGCAGGGAAGTTGGTTCTGCATTCAGAACCAACTGAAGTGTGTAGAAGAACTTGTGGGATGAAATTGGAAAGAAAGAGTTGCAAAAGTTCATATAAAAAGTTACAGAGGCATGCATGAGATTAGGTGCGATATTAGGTTGCTTATGTAACTAAGCAAGAACGTTAAATATTTATAATGGAGGGACTTGAAGCTGAAATGGAAAAAAGTATGAATTTAAATTTATCCAACTATCAGCCAAGAGGGAAGAATTAAAGAGTTCAGTTTGTCAGGTTTGTTTCTGGGCAACAAACCTTTATTTTTTGTAACCCTAACCATTACTAGCCTATTGCTAAACCTAATCAAAACTTAATTGACATCTTACTCCTAAACCTATCCCCATCCTCACAATGTAGTATTTGCTGGAAAAATTGTCCTTATACTGTATCAAATATCAAGCCACATGCACACTTTTAAATGCTCAGCAAACTAAAACATTTCACAGAAGTTCGCATTATATTATAACAAATGTTAATACAAACTACTTAATAAAAGCTTACATCTTTTATCCAGTTAAACAGAGGATTCTTGATTAATGTTGGCCATTTATTTCTGATAATTAAGAAGACATATCTACTTCCAGCTGTGGTGAGACGTAAAATGTGTAGATGTCATCCGCTGATCTATGAGTCCAGATCATCTCCAATTGCAGTGGGAAAAAAAAGAAGAAAAGACGGTACTTTGCCTTAATTCCCACTAAAGCTCACTGTATGTAAACAATAAGGGCGTAATGTACATGCACAAATACCAAAATTATTAGGATAGCCTTTCCAGTTCTGCATGAATGTGTGCTGTATGAATACAGTGTTATTTTGAATCTCAGCACATGCATAACAGGATTTCTTGTGTGGAATAAGAATGTGGAATTTTACATTTTGCAAAGCCACTTTAGAAAGGAAAACAAAGTGGAGATATCTCTGAGCTACAGTGACAGTGGTACAGAGAACAACCAGCCTAAAAATCTAATTTAAAAATTAATCAGCTAAAGTATAAACCTCAACAGCTACAGTATCTGCAGCATGACTCCAACCCTCAACACCAGCAGTGTAGAGACGAGTCGCGACCACCTCCAGTACAATGCATGCACTGAATTGTCCATTTTTCAAAATTGATCAAAAGTTCTAAAAGTCTTTTTCTACAATCCTACCCAAACATATTGACCACTGTCAAGTGGTTTTATTGTTGCGTAGCGATTTCTTTAAATACCAAGATCAGTCTTGGAATTTAAATTTGCCACTTTTTAAAAGGCTAGATCATATCGTTAAAATGTAAATATCAAGAAATTTTGCTTCACACATTTGTGGTTTTACCTCCATTACAAGCATATCAAAATCACACCAAACTGAACTTTACAATCAAGGTAAGAGACTGTGTACCATTACACTATTAGTAAAAAACGTATGCCGGTTTCACATGTTGTCAAACATCACAAACCACAAACTCCAGGGTGCGTTGTAATGGCATGGTTATGAGACACTAGATCCACTAGAGGGCAGTGCAAAATTCATTAGCTTTGTACTATTCTAGTAATTGGTGAAGATGTTGCATTGAAGGAGGCATCCATTTGTTGCTACAAGACAAGTTATTGAATCACTACCCTATTAGATGCATCCCATCTTCAACACATCTGCATCAAATAGCTGAAACCCTTTATCAGCATGTAGCTCTGCTAAGGCCTGGTATTGAGTCATTCATTTGATTCAGGTGGATTGGAGAAGGGATGCCTGGCTGCGGACTGAGTAAGGCACCCCGTTTTAAGAGGTTGCACTTTTACTGCTTAGGGAAAAAAAGAAATTCGCAAAAAAAAAAAAAAAAATTTTTCATCATTTCATAGTTAGAACAAATAGTCCCAAAGGTTTACAGTGTAATTAAGTACATCATATCCACCTAGCTTGCCAAACAATGTTAAATATAAAAGTCAATATACAATTGTTTTAAGTGATTAATGTTATAAGATGAGATGTGTACACTTCAAACCAGCCCAAATGTAAAGAATTATTGGATTATTCTCATTATAAGCACCATTAACACTCTAGTTTCTTGTCAATTTGTGGTGGGCTACAACAAATGGGTTAGTTAACTTTATAAAGTTAATGAAAACAGGGTTTGGACTATGCTCTGCATGTCTTAGAGCAGGGGTGGGCACTCCTGGTCCTCGAGGGCCGGTGTCCTGCAACTTTTAGATGCATCTCTACTTCACACACCTGAGTCAAATAATGAGGTCGTTAACAGGACTCTGGAGAACTTGACTGCACTTAGGAGGAGATTCAGCTGTTGGATTCAGGTGTGTTGGACCAGGGAGACATCTAAGAGTTGCAGGACACCGGCCCTCGAGGACCAGGAGTGCCCACCCCTGTCTTAGAGAATGGGTATTATATTTGCAGTGCAAATTAACTCCTTTGCTGTCATTGATGGCATGATACTGGAGTTAGTTTCTAGTAACACTGAATGGTTAAGAAGTTTTAAAGCAAGAAATTTCAAATAATTCTTCTTAATGTAGCCGGGCTCAGCGTTACACTACCTGAATCACCAACTGAAGCTCTGCGTTGTGCGGATGAAGACGGCTCAGGAGTTCCAGGTCAGCCTAACTGATGGCGTTTTTATTCTGCACAGAATGGAATTAAATAGTTCAGCAACACAAAAAAACACCCAGCTGACATCAGTTCACCTTCCTGCCATGAACGGTCTGGTCTTTTATCACAGTATCCAGCATTAAATGCTAATATAAATGGCTTTACATATTTTTAAATCACGACAAAATAAAAATAAAAGGAACACACACCACTGTCGAAGCTCTATGATTAATAATTTAAAGGCATAACAACTTGCATATTGTGAAAATAACATATAAATTCAAAAACAGACAAGACAGTTCAATAAAAAAATAAGTTAATTTTTTAAAAAAGAGACAAACAACATACCTGCACAGAATGGAATTGGATAGTTCGGCAGCACGAAAAACACCCAGTCGACATCAGTTCACCTGCGCATGACCAAAAAATAAACCACATTAAAAAAGAAAATGGCCGCAAAGCGCCAGAAGACCAGTCGGCTTGTTCACATACTGTATGTGCTACAACAGTAAGGTCTAAAGTTCGACAGAAAAAACATTCCATCCTCCTCTGAACTATATAAGTGAAAGGAACATCTTACAAAGACGTTAGTCAAAACATTCTGTCATTTAGAGCAACTTTTAGACAGTAAATTAACAGAAGCTCCGGGAGAAACTCACCTTCCACAAAAACTGTCATGGACGGTGAAGGAGGAAGTGACGTCACGGGTCACGACCGCAAAAAAAAAAAACACCGTTCCGAAACTTATTACATAGATTTTGTTTAAATAATAATTAAATAATAATTTCCTGATGAAAATGAAAGACAATAAAATGAAGAAAAAAAACTATTAAAAATACATAAATAAGATTCACGTATTTATTTTGGGGGGAATGCATTATGATTTCTTTCTTCCATGCTACAATAAGTACAGTTTTATTCTGGCAGTTTTTATATTGCATTAAGCACCATGTTATTTAAAAATGCACTAGAAGTATTAGAATTGTTTACCCAATTCCATTGTATAAATTCTGAACTTTGCCTCTTTGATGAACGGACCTTACCACAGGGGCCGCTTTTCATTGGCTGATGCCCATTCTACGTGGTCACGTGCGTGACCGTCTCACAAACAGACGCTTCCCATTAGCTAAGTACAGCATAATGGCAGAACTGATAGAACTTCTACACCTTGAAGCCTGTCTGCTACACAGTCTTACGTTAGCTAAACAGATCAATATGCAATGTGTCTGTATCTGACATACACTAAAGATTTTATTTTAGCAGAAAAGGCTTTGGACTAAACTGTTACTCCTGTTAGCCACGCTAGCGCCAAGTACAGCTAGTCAATCAACCATCGCTGTGTTCAGGGAAGCGCTGATTAATAATCGAGAAATAAATATCAAGCCTGGAAACTTGATATCGTAACGGACTGAATGTTATGTTTTTAACTAGGCCTGTCACCATAGCAAATTTTGCTGAGCGATTAATTGTCTCAAAAATTATTGCGATAAACGATAATATTGTTTAAAGACCTTTTTACACTGATTTGATGGAAATGACGTAATAATTCATGCGATTTTTTGCCAAAGTTAGATACACTTTATTTTCAAAAGAACACTAAACACTGGAAATGATAAACAAAATAACCAAAACAACCAAAAGCAAAAATAAAATGGATTCTCAGTCTCTATTAATAAAAAATGTACTTGAATAAAAACTAAACAACATAAAGCCAAAGTGTAAATAAATACTGCATTCAACCAAAAGAGTGCAGATTATGAAGTCTGTATACTATGTTGCCCTTCAGTAATCATTAGATTTAAATAGAGAAGATGGGCACATCCTGATGCAATAATTCACACTACACGTTGTTTTGCTCCTATTTTTCCCCTTACAACAATCTTGGTCTTTCTAAGATTGTGTGGTGTGTTACGGTAGATCGTCGTTGCCGCTCCGATCTAAATCAGGGGTTTTCCTCGACTGGGATCTTAACGCTAAGATCTTAGTATTGTTAGTATAATACAACGTATAATACTAACTTAGTATAATACAACGTTATACTTAGTATAATACAACGTTATACTTAGTATAATACAACGTTAAGATCTTAACGTTGAATGTGACAAGCAGCCAATCAGAAAGCGCGGATTTTCCTCCGCGCTTTCTGAGGGGAAATTACGTCGGGGAACAGCTGCAACGAGACGATATGTGGAAACAACATTAATGTTTATTCAACATGCAAAGAATATAGAAATGACAAGAGGAGGAGTTGGAGCGAAATTGCTACCGCAGTTGGTAAACCCGGTAACTTTTCAGCTGTTCTTCGTTAACGTGACGTAAATAGGTCATAATGATTTTCATTCAGTCAGAACTGACACTAGCAACATGCATTGCAAGTAGATTGTAGTAAAGCATTGATTAATGCCTGGTTTTAAAATTAGTTCACTGAACTTGTAGCCATTATTTTGTGCCCATTGTTGGACACCACACAGCAGGAACGAACCGATCGAACAGTTATACCTAGGATTTCTGTAGGCTAATGTGTGATCTGTCAGGTTTTGAAAATGGGCCGACAATCAGCCGACAGATCCTGTCGTGTGCGCTGGGCTTTACACTAAGGAAATGAGGAAGGAGGGTCAGTGGAAAGCACCAGAGTTGAGCCTTTTTTCATTCAGTGTCATTAACAGAAAGAAAAAAAGGCCGGAAGAGACGATAATTAAGTCGATAGTTTTAATTTATCGTACGATTAATTGATTTATCGTTTATCGCGACAGGCCTATCTTTGCTCGTCTTGCGGGGCGCAGGCGGTTGCCACGGTAACAGGTGTGCTTAAACTGCAAAGAGATTGAGAGAGTAAAAAGGTAGGAGTGGTTTTGAGTTGATCACCTGTTCGGGTTATTTTACCTTTGTTTACCTTTGCTGTGGCGCATTACAGCTGCTGTAGTTTCTAAACGTTGGACTAATTACCTCGTTCCTTTGTGAATTTACGTCATTCACAACAAACATCAAATAGAACAAATATATTTCATAAAATTTTAACAAACAAATGGCTTCTACAGTGGTAATTATGTGAAATTAAATTAATTATATCCCAACTTCAGAAGATTTGCCTTTACCTTTACAGAGCTCTTTGGTTCCTCCTATCAGTCTGTAGCTTCTCATATTGACGTCATCAAACCAAATGTCAGATCTACCGTAACTGACTGACACCTGCTGGCCTCAGGTTTGCAACCAGCTTGTGACTGAGAAACCAGTAACCTCCTCCCAGATGATGACATGAACTTGTTAGTTCCTCTGTCCATTGTAGTAGCTGATATATTGTGAAAATCCGGTAGAAGTGATGCACTAATCCAGTCATGTTTACATAGAAACAACCACCGCGAGGCTTTGCTTGTGAGACTTGCGGTCACGTGGGTCGGTTGTGGGCGGAGCTTGGTAAGGTCCATTGAAATCAATTCATTAAACGGTATCATAGTACATGCATTGGGTCATATTTTTTTCTTAATTTATTACAATGAATCAGATTATTATCGGTTCATGGAGAAATGTGTCCAATCAGCCACAGATTTCACATTACTGGTAGACGGTGAAAAACATTCAGTGGCGTTAAAATCTACTCTCCTTGTAATCGGAATCACCTTAGTCAAATTCTGGTGAAGTTATTTGCTTAAGGCATGTAATGAACTCACTGTGTGATTTTATGTGATATGAATGAGCTGTCATCACACATACAAACTGAACTAATATTTCATATGATGGAAATGACAGCGAAAACGACAGCAGCACATTTAGTTATTCTATCTTTAAAGCACTATTTCCATTATTTTCACCTTGTATAAAGGTTTAGTTTTTTGTGACTGATCAAATGTCTCTTGTTTGGCATTGGGCAAAAAAGGAGGACATGGGAAATGGCCTAAAAAATTTTGCTCTGCTTTTATTAAATTTAAACGTTCAAAACTTAACGAAGCCTTTTGAGAATATCTAATGCTGTTAAGAATTTGGTTTTGAGCACCAGAACGTCTGTCAAATGGCTCTACCAGAGTAAAAATGGTCTGATATTTCATAAATGTGCAGCACGGTAATTCTGCTTCCTTATTCAAGTTGGATAAATGCATCAGATAACTTTTCCACTGCTAGATTAAATGGCAATTTAATAATGTAGCGACTTCCTCTATGACAGTCTGGCAGAGATATATAGAGAATAAAAAACTTTACCAGATGCATAAACTTACAGCGGGATTAATCAGGTTGAAGATATTGGAAAGCTGTCGTGGGAGACTGCCCTCCTCCCTGAGCTTTCACATCCTCTCCTCAATACTGAAGCACTAGCAGGAACTATGTAGATAGGGACAAGGGAGATAATAGGAGTAAATTCTGCTACGTGGGCAGGCCTTGCAAGGACTGACTGGTCAAGGTAGTTCTCCATTTTTCCACAGACAAAAGCAGACCAGGTCCTTGGATTGGTAAAAACAGCAGCAACAACATGTGAGAGCGAGCACTCAGTGCTCGCTCTCACATGCTTAAAAAAAATGTACTGCCAGGAGAGTGAAGGGCTTTCTTCACCTGCATTTTTACAGACATACAATTCTGATAACTTACATATTTTAGAACTGTTTTGTAATGTTATTAGGAAGGAAGCATGAAGCTACAAAGAAGTCAATCATCAATAGATTTCCAAAATACGGTGTTCTCTGCTTCCCATACTGTCAAATGACAGTGATTTAGATTATTTCATTACTTGTATTACTGTCATGCATAATTGACAGCAATATCCAACTTTGAGATCAGTGACATCTTTCTGATGGACCACTAAGCTTTGCCTTCTGGATGAAGATCCGGATCTTTCAAGAAACTGAAGAATGACTCTAGGTCGATCATTCAGTTGTTGAAAATTTTGTTGTAGTTAGCAAATAATTCCTCCAACTTTCAAAACCAATGGATGACTTCCTGCCAGGAGGTCATAGTGGTGTATGTGTCAGCTGAAGTAGAATGAGCATGTCAATGTTTTGAAGTGACTACTGTTGACAAAACCTGCCTGAAGCATCGCATAAGAAATATCTTATCAAATTCATAAAGAAGTACAACTCTTTATGAGTTGCACAAGTATAACCTTTATAAGTGATCTGACCAGAAATCACTTAACATTCTTAATGTTCAGTAAGTTCAAGTTTGAATGGCTGTGTGAAAGTGTAGGCTGACATATTCAAGAGTTCATTTCAGCACTTGTGTACACAGAAAAGAGCTATAGGGGTTATGAATCAAGAAGGAATTCATTAGCGCATGACGGATCTGGTCTGATTAAAAGGCAGTAGTCATGCAAAAGATAACAAATAGCCTGCTGCAACGAAATGCACAGAAAATGTTCAGAGGTTAGGAGGGAGGTCACAGTCTTAAAGAAAAAGTGTTTGGGTTTTTGTGATGATAATTTAAGTCACTCAATAAATCATTTCCATCCCACTCTACAATAGTTAATAGTCCATTAACATATAAGATGCGGGATGCTATACCTTGGCGTTTTACTCAGTTTGAGAATTGTAATGAACACAGAGAAAGACTGTTCGCCAAAATTCAACAATTTTACATGCTTTCTGTACACAGCCTGCATCGCAGCTTTTCATCATTGATATATTGATACAGGATTGGTATTTTAGTTCCAAATGATTGACGTCTCAGTGAGCACTTTCACTTTCTTCTTGCGCTGAAGCAAATGGGAAAACAAGCCCATCATTTGGTCAAAGTAGTATTTCTTTGATCTTCACATTTTGGAGATTTTGACCCAAAACTAGTTGCTGGCATTGCTGATGTGTTCCGACAATGACGAGGAACATTAAATCGCAGAAGGAAGAGCAAAGACTTTGCTTTATCCGACAAGGAATGAACAAGAAACTTTGACAGGAAATGTATTTTTTTTTTCTTTACAGCTGTAAGAATATCTAATAGAATATCTATATAGCAAACATCCGATAAGTATGTTTCCCTCTATTTCCACTGGACTTGTGCAGGTTAGTCATTAAAGGCAGACAGGATGCTACAGAACCAGTTCCCCTACCTGGTCTTGGAGCTCTTTATTGCACTCTGCTGTGGGGAAATTCATGGATGAAGAATGTGAAGCATCTTAATGCACCCCACTGCAGGCCTTGCTCATGCTCCCAGGGCCTACCCTGAATACATTAATGGCTATTTGGAGCAGGTCTTGAGGACAGAAGCATAACTTCAAAACAGTTACAGCCACACACACACCCCCACGCACGCCCACGCCCACCCCCGCGCACGCCCACGTCAGATGAACTGCAGATGCAATACTCGGCTGCCGGTGGACAATATCTCAGCTCTAGAAATAGAAATTTAATTATTTAAGAGAAAACAGTCATTTTGTGTATGATGGATGTTATAAAAAAAACACACCTTTCTCCCCACCTTTCATAACAAAGAATGTGTGTGTGCGGGGGGGCGGAGGGTGTGTGTGTGTGTTTGCAGCAGGTTGCCAGAATTCTCTAGAGGACTTTAAAAGCTAATATCCTGCAGGGATAGAGAGGTTCACAGTGAAATAAAGGGGCCACTAAAGCAGCCTGCAAATTCATGCCCACTGGGCAACAAAACTGTTACATCCCTCGGAATAGTAACGCAGCGTCGCTCACAAAGGAAGATTAAAAATAAAAAATAAAAACTGGGAAAAAAGCGAGGAGAAACAAATAGAGCAGTTGCATAACATCACACTTAATGTTCCAATTACTGCTGCATTATAGAAGGAGTGAGTCACGATTTACGTTGCTACTGTCTCTCGTACCAGGATGATGACACGAGTGTTTGAAGTAATAGCTTCAGGACAGAGAGGAAAGGAAGGTGGCAGAAGGTGACATCAATATTTGCTTGCATTTGAAAATGTTTGCGCAAGGCACCTTTTTGAGCAGGAGATGGATAGTGAAGGAGAGATTAATGACTGAGAGTGCTGATTAATGCCACTATGTGCAATGTAACTCAGAAGAATGGGTCCTTCACAAAATACAGGAAAAAAAACAACTGATCGATCACCAAATGGCACCTAAGGCTGATAATCAATGTTCACTTATGTTCTTGAGTAATTTAAGTTATTTCAGTTGAAGGAACCGGCTTACTTGCTTCCATATCAAAACACACACAAAAAAAATCATAACCACATTTTGCAGTATATTATGGACAGTAACTATCCGAGAGATGGTACGTTGAAAGTAGTGCTACGAAAGGACAATCTCATTCATTAAAAATAATTAGCATCAAACCACAACAATTGACCTAGCAAGTAATTATTATGATCAACTTTAATGTGACATTACCAATTAATTTAAATACGAGTGGAGGAACAGTTGCTTTTCATCGCAATGCGGTTTTGTAACATCGACGCTGTAACCAAACTTGTACTCTGACGCTGCAAAAACTGTTTCACAACCATCGACTTATACATGGTCTTGAGTTGAGCTCGCCCAGGGTTTTGTATTCACAGTTTTTGTATTCACAGTCACAATTCACACTAAAAAGTGTGGAGGCATCACCTCGGCTGTACACTTTAGGGTGGGCGGGTCTCTTAACTTGAGCAGAGACCTCAGTAGTCCAAGCCTTTACAAGAGGCAAAGCAAAGATGCTTATTTTAATCAAGGTTGGCTCTTCTATTTTTTTTTTTTACAATGCTTTACAGTCTACCTTGCTTTAATTTTTTTATGCCTCATCTTTCCTTTTTATTTTATTTTTTTATTTCCGTTTCTTAATCAAGCTAAAGATTTTTTTCTGACATGTGCCCTGGTGGCAAAGAAGTATTTCCACTTCTATAGATGGGCTCTTAGTCGTGGGTGCTTCTCTGGTTTGTCATAGAGTAGAAAAAGCTGATCCAAATGGGAAAAAAAATAAAAAATCAGTTTATGTTTTGATCTTGACCCTATGTCAATGATATATAGGCCGACAGAATGGAATCACATAGTGGAGAAAACTGACTGAAATGACCTTCATCATTAGAGATAAGGTGAGGAGGTCTAGGGAGCCTCAAAGTAAAGTTATTGGTGTTTTACAGAAAAGGGGAGTTAGCTGAAGTGGTTAGAGAATCTGACCAGGATGCACGTCTCACTGGAGAAGACCGGGGCACAAACTGAGAAATCATTGGGAAGACTGAATATATCCCTTCTGCTGTGGAACACCTTGAGGTTCCTCAGAGGGAGCTTACAGGTGTTGTTAGGGTGAGCGATTTATAGCTCTTGATCTTGAACTTTTTTGCCCCACATGTCCACCTCAGATAGGTGGAAAACAAGGACCGGATGTTGCTATGCTACGGATTCCCATGTTCTATGGGAATAGTACAAAATATTGATACGTACTGTATAATGGCTGTTTGAACTTTCTCAGTCTAAAGCAGAAGTCTCATAAGCCAGTCCTCAAGGGCAGTTTAGCCATTGGATTCAAGAGACACGTCTAAACTGTGCAGGACACCGGTCCTCAAGGACTGCAGGGTGAGACCACTGGTCTAAAGTAATGTCAAAAATTAGAACATATGATTCTTAGAGCCAATAGTTCTGATTCATAATGGGAATAATTGCTGTACAGTAGGGACAAGGATAAGATATTTGTGTTGTTCAGGGAAATGTCAAACTCTTGAAATGACATGAACCAGTACTACATTTCCTCCTGGAATGAGAAATTGTACACTTTATACTGTTCATATACAGCAACCCTTAAAGCAGAAAAAAAACCCTTAAAAGTATTTTTTTTTCCGCACTGCAGATGCATTAAGAGAATTTATATCTGTGAGACTTGTAGAAAAAAGAAGAACAGGTAGCAGAAACAATTCATGTAAATGAAATGCCACTGACTGATTTGGTTCAATTTATACTTTTATTTGTTAAAAGCAGACTGAAGAACCCAGCAAAAATTATAACCTATCTCAATACAAAATTTTCTAACTTTCTAGGCAACAAAGTATATGAAAGAAAAAAAGTAAAACAAAATATAAGTTCAGTTAAACTTGTATGTAGGTACACATAAGAAGCAAATAAAACGATTTATGCTGGGACCTTAACAAACGAGGCTCACTGATAACCAGAGTTATGGCTATGGAGGAAAACATCTCCAAAAACTCTCTGTTTCACACAACAAGCAAGTATTTTGGATATAACACCATACACTCTGCTTCCATTTGTTGTCAAACATGTACCACTGTCATCCCCAATTACCATTTCCTTTAGCAGCGGCTGAATTAGAAGGCAATAAGTGAAAATATTTGGAAAATTGCTGAAATACCTCAGGTAGAGCAATGTACGACCAACAAACACGTAACAGTCATAAACTGACTTCTTATTAACTGTATAAATTCGGGTTTAGTATGTGTAAAAAAAAATATTGGCTTTTTGAATGTCATGGCAAAATGCCACACAGTCAATGGAAGGTCGCAAACCTGCTCCGTGGATAGCTATTAGCCAATGCACGTGGCCTCACTGTGCAATATGGGTAATATTGTCACTTGACTTGTTTTAAACGATTTTCTGATTTGCTGGAAAATGTGGACGGAGGGAAAATGTCACTCTTTCCGATGTCTGACCGAGGAAACGACGCCGGTTGGGTCCCCGGCGTGAGGCCTCAAATGATTCTTGGAGCCGATGGGCTCTGATTCATGATGGGAATAATTGCTGTAATATCTCACAGCGCATGAGAGAGAGGGCTGGCTCTTACGGCCAGACGACGCGGCGCTGACATTTAAAAACCAAGCTCAGGGAGGACCCAGTGCACCTCGCAGTCGGAGCCCGCTCAGATGCCGTCGCCCGCGCCGCTTTAATGATCGCCCTTCATCTCTACCTTCTCGCCCACCATGTCAGTGATAAACAAGTCAGACAAGCAGATATCCGTTTGCCTCATTATACATTTCTGAACCGAGCAGCTGGGATGAGACACAGTTCATGCGAGCTGCAACTGGTGTTGAGTTTTGATTTTAGTTGACAGCGGTACATGGTTGTTGTTTCCTTCAGAAAAGTCAAAAAAAAAAAAAGTTGTCTTCACACTGGTAGGAAACATGTTTTACTTCATCAGCTTCGAGATAAGTGGATATGTGCAGCACTTTATTTTCAAGTCAGGATGCAGTCCCCCCCCCCGCCACCACCTGATTGGCCTTTTATCACACAGCATGGGCTGCTGACAATAGAGAGATGCACTCGAAAGGTAAGGAAGCACAGATGAAGTGAAAAATGATGCGGCAGGTTTGGTCCAGCATCTTGAAGAACGGCGGCGTAAGAGTTCAACCACAACACCAACAACAACAACAAAAAGAGACACGATATGCAATGAAGCAAACATGAAACCAAACACCCAAAGCCACATCTTCAGATGTTTGGGGTTTCTTCTACACTACGTGAAAAAGAATCAAAGTCTGTCGCACCTTGTGGCATCGAAATCTCACCTCAAGGGGGATTCTGTCTTGCAAAGCCCTGGCAATGAGGTGTGAACTATTAATATGAGCGTCAGATAATTATCTATCAATTATATGCAGAATGAAGAAGGGGCTGTAGAAAATGTTAATATGTCAACATTTTTTTTTAAAAGATTTTTTTTAAATGTAAATCTAAAAACATATATCCCCTGTTTTCCCTGTACTAGATACTTACAGAATCTAATTTTGTGGTTGTAAATCCGCCTATTTAATCTAATACATCAAACATAATTACATCAAAATAGCAATGTTGCAAGATGTGCACCTCCTACAGTACATGCCTCAGTCGCTCCAACTTTTAGTGTCAACAGTGTGAGGAGAGAAAAAATAAATAAATAAATAAATAAATAGGCAGAAAGTCGGGGGAGTGGTGGCTTATTACGACTCCCGCTGGAGGATGTTCAAAGGAGAAGCCCGATGTGCGCCGTTTGTCGCTTTCTGTTTTAATCTAGCCTAAAGACATAAGTTTATCAAAGTGAATTCTCAGTTGCTGCGTTCGGGGCTCCAATGTCCCGGCGTTCAAAGGCTCGGGGACAGAAGATGAAATGGCGGACCCGTCACGCGCTCAGGCTCACCGAGACGCACCAAAAACACGAGCGCGAGAACAAATCTCTACATTAGGGGAGCGATTGTGTGCCTGTCTATTGATATGAAAGCCAATGTGCAGAACACTGTGTGGGAAGGAAAACACTGCCATCAAGGCCAGCAGAATTTCTGTATGATTTCTTTTTTTTTTTTTTTTTTTTTACAGAAACAAGGTTTTCCTTTTAAGATCTCATTTTAACATCTGGTTATTCTGCGCAAAGTAATTGTCCTCTTTTTTCTTCTTCTTTTCTTTTTTTTTTGCATTACAGTACCCAAGGCCGTAAACGATGTCACTTTAAAATTCAAGGCGTGTTTTTCTTGGGGTGGCACAGCCCTACGGATCGTTGTGTTCTGAAGTGTTCTTGTTTTTAAAGTATAATGCCTCGTTACCGAAGGAATATGTTCTCATGTAAATATATCGGCTTCCTTATTTTTGGTCTTTTGTGGCAAAAACGAACATCAAATCCTCTCGAAGTTTAAAATACAGAAGAGTGGCAGCACATTGTAATATATATGCATCTGGTTTTTGACCTTTAAACACCAAGAACAAAAACCCTTTCAGGTGCTACACGGTGTTAAAAGGTGTCTTGGACGGGTCTACCAAGGTCGGTTGTCACGTTGTGAAAGGTTTGACGTTTACAAGGACCCATAACCTCTAATTCCCTTGTGCACCAGTGTGTTTCTAATGCTTTCCCCTGTGCAGCTCCATCAAGTTTCTTTTTTCCTCAAATAAGAAGGTCAAGCAGACCTCAGAACATTTAACAAGGTCAGGCTCTGTGCTCCTTAACATTACCAGACATAATTGTTGTTGGTGCTCTACATATTCATTACAATGTACCCAGCAAAGGCGTTCACCTTTTGACAATTTGTCAGCTGCGATGTATCATCTAGAGCAGGGTTTCCTAACCCTGGTCCTCGAGGCACACTGTCCTACATGTTTTAGAGGTTTCCCTGCTTTAATGTGCCCGATTCAACTGATTGCAGTTCAACAAATGCCTGTTAATCGGTCATCAATTGAAATCAGCTGGACTGAAGCAAAGAAATACCTAGAACATGCAGGACAGTGTGCCTTGAGGACCAGGGTTGGGAAACACTGATCTAGAGGACTGTGAAACGTGTGTATTTTACACCGACAATGCGCTAATTATTGGTGTAAAATGGCAGTGTAATGCATTCAATAGTTGTCTTAAGAGCATTGTGTAATTGTGATGTGTAAAAAGATGGTCTTTAAAATATTGTTACACATGAAAACGTAAAAACCGGAGTCGATGCCCTTAGAACCACTTTCACTGCAGTGTCACCTGTTCTTATATGTGATATGGACTACGAATGTACTAAAATCTATCCATCTACCTACTGCACCTGCAGGTCTTTTGAAGTATGTCTTTAAAAGTTTCCTAAAGCATTCCTAAAGACTGGATTGTCTCTCCAGTCTTTTCTAAATGGTTCAGGCTCAGTCAGACTGGAGGAAGAGTGCGTGAAGACGCACACTTTCAGGTGTTGCTCAATGTTCTCAACTGGATTTCGCTCTGGACTTTGACATATTTGGGACGACAACATGGATTATTATTTAATGTTGTCTAATGAATGTGTTTGTGATCATTAAAAACGTAGCCAGGTATAGAAAAGGGACTACTGAATACTGTACAATATTCATTTAAGCACCTAAAGATGTCAGGTTTTTGCAGCCTCCAACTGATTTTTGTCCCCTCATGTTTTCTCACTATATTGAGTTAGCTCTGTCCAGCTTTCAAGAGAAAACTGAATAAAAGCATCCACACCACCTGAAGCTGCCACCGTCATGTTTCACCACAGGGAAAGGCGAGTTGTAGACTCCACAACAGTTGTCTTGTCAATATATTCTCCCATGTGAGATGTTGATATTTGCGGTTTCCAAATTTACCAGCAGCCTTTTGGCTGCTTCTCTGATTACTGCTCTTATTGCTTTGCCCTTTCGGTTCAGGTGTGCAGCCATGTTTGGGTGGGTTTGCTACATTCTTTTCCATTTTTAGATAATGGCTGGAGCAGTGCACAGTGGCATGTTCAAAGTTTGGGATGGGTTGGGTATATGTTTCAGTAAAATGAACATTGTTCTTTTATTCTATGAACTATTGACAATTCCAAGCAAAAATTTGGTATTTATTTGCAGAAAATGAGAAATAGCCAAAATAACAAAAAAGATGCTGTGCTTTCAGACCTTGAATAATGCAAAGAAAACAAGTTCATATTCATTTAGAAACAACAATACTGTCACGAAGCGGTGCGGAGTAGGGTGAGAGGTGGTGAGGCAGACGCTGTAGGCCCAGGTAAGATGAGTAAATGATTTTAATAAAGCAAACACAGTCCAATCAACGGGCAGCACGGCCGAGCAGAAGCCAGGGCTCGACGCCGGTAGCAACCGTTTACACGAATGGACAACACGACTGACAGCACGCACATTAGACGCTGAATTGACAAGGACCCGACGAGGAACAAGGAACACAGGTGGAGTTAAATACACATCGGGTAATCACAGAATGAGACACACCTGGGAACAATCAAGGGGAGGACAGGACAACACGAAGACTCGGGGACACAGAAAACTCTAAATAAATACACAGAAAACACAGAACACGACAAATACTAATGTTTGAACTCAGGAAGAGTTCAGAAATCAATATTTCAAACATTTCTGATATATATATGTATACAAAAAAACACCAATTTACATTCATAGTTATTTTTCACTTGTTTAACCCCTGATGAGGAGTAATAAACTCGGATTCTTTTTTTTTAATTCATTGAGATCTTGAAGATATACCAAGATGGGTTTAAAAGAAGTCTTAAATGGAACTTGCAGAAACTCTGAGTACCAAAAGACTTGGAAGGTAATTCTGGAACGTTGTTAACCCAAGGCAGCGTATCTTCCTACATCATTAAAGCGCGAGGGAAATCCGCTATCGAATGACAGGGGGGTTATAGCTTATAGGAGCAGCAAGTCTGAACCACATCTTCCTGATGCTCCTCTGAGGACCCATGAAGAAAGAGGTCACTTTGAAAGTAAAGATAGACCAGGGAGGGAAGGTTTTGAAGAGAAAGTTTTAATTGCCACATTTGTTTTAGAGGGAAAAAAAGGTTACTAACAAGAGAGAACAAACACAATTAATGTAGCACTGGCATTCTCACAAGAGATGAGGAACAGGAAAAATGGCTTAGACCAAAAAAAAAAAAAAAGACAGGGCCTGTAGCTGCTGTCAAGACAACTGCATCTGGTTTATTGTTTTGATGTTTGGTTTAAGGTGGCAGTGGTTAAAGTTTATTTAATATTAAACATTAAGTTTAATATGTGTGGTAGTTTTAGTAAATTTGTGTTGATGCTCATTAAGTTTGGTTAAGTGTACATTCAAATGTGGGGGGGACCTTTTATTTTGTTCCGCGGACCATGTGTTGCCTGGGGATACATTAGCTGGCGCACTTAGAGCCACATGGGGCATTCAAGCTCAAGAAGCTGATCGCTAGAAATTAAACTTTATTCCTCTGGAGTCAATGCGGCTAATGAGGTACGGTTTTGTTTATTTGTATCTTTTATTTATGTAAACACTCCATTTATTGTGAACTGATTTGGGTTTGTGTTACCTTTTGTTTTTAGTTCTGACGGCATTTTTGGTGACTTTGTAAGACTTGTCCACAATAAATGGCTGTTGAAACCAAGAACTGCGTTAAGCCTTGATTAAACTCGAGAGGAGCAACAGGGCCTATTGGTGAGCCAATGAATGGGGAGAAGAAAGAAAAAAAAAACGAGTTGAAGAGCATGCAGCAGTCCGAGAGGAACGGCTGTCGTGCGTAGTAGCCACTCCTCGACGGACGCGATAACAAAGCCAGCTGCCGTCTAATTATATCTTGCTTACCCAGTCGATTTGAGCCAAAAACAACAGCAAGTGCAAGGAATCTTTTCCCGGAACCGAGTGCGGCGTAAAGGAATCACACAGGAAAGCGACATCAATGCCAGCAAGAGAGCGAGTGAATAATTCTAGGAAACACAGCAGACATCAGAGAAACAGCTGACAGCACTCTGAGCTCAGAATGGATTACTGAAGAACAAAAGTGAACGCTTAAAGCTGATCAAATACTGAATTAATAGTAACAGATTTATATATATATATATATATATATATATATATATATATATATATATGGTCATGTATGTCAAATAAATGTATCTTTAACAACCAGATCCAACTCACTAATCTCTAATTTCTCATTTCCAGAAATATTACAGCTTAAGAGAACCAAATCTACCTGACAAGCTTGTCATTACACTTGTGTCAATATGTTCAGTTTAAGGTGGGTTAGACTTAAAACTTAAAAGGAAAAATAAAGATGCGTTGCTTAGGGTAATAGTCAGTACCTCATGCCAGACATGTATCAGACATGAAGTGCTGCCTGCCCTGTAGTTGCTCTGCCAAGAAGCCACCCAGAGCTAAGGCAGCTGTCTGTGTACCGACTTTGATGTCTTATTAATTTTGTTGGTTGGCTGTACATGTGTTGGCTTTTTTTGTACAAGTGCAATATGTGCTCCGTGCCACATGCTGCTGAGGTGTGTGCATATATATATACAAACGGAAAACATTTGTAGTAAACTTCCCAGCTGGCTGCTTTACAGTACTCCATCAATGTGAGCTCCTGTAGTGGATATGTAAACCTTGGAAATCAGATTCTTCTCGCACAAATATGCGCACCTTTCGCTCTCTGCCGAGACATTTTCAGAGCCCTGTCACGATGGCTTCACATGGAGTTGGAAAAAAATATCTTTTATTCTGCCGTTTGTGTTTCAGACTTCTTCAGAAAATGTGAGTGATGTTTGTGACCCTGCAGGCAATTAAATAAATAAAAAAATAGCTACAGGAGATACAAATAGTGTACTTTAAAGCAAGTGATCTTTTTATTTTGTTTGCTAGTTTAGCATTCAGTAAGCTTTTGAAAGGCTCCACGCATAATTCATGACAGCTATATCTTTATATATATACCTTAGGGTAGCAGAATGACCTGAACCAGTTCTTCAGCATGTTTGACCAACCCGCTCTTTCCTCCTCTTTCCACATGCTGTTGCCCCCCATCACGTTTGTCGACAGCTGGCTTTTCTTCTCGGGACTTCACAGCTCTCAGCTCCTTCGCTTCAGAGGACTCCGTCCCACATCACTCCTCTCCCGCCACCATCTCGTCTCCTTCAACACTTTGGGTGAGGAATGTGGCTGCAAAAGATCAAGGTGCTAAAGGTTGCTGATCTAGATGGCATCAGCTCCCGGCTTCTTCTGAGGTGGTGCGCAAATAAACTGTGTGGCATCATGGGATGCATGATCAACCTGAGCCTGAAGACAACCGTGGAAGACCTCCTGTGAGGTGTCAGTGACAAAGACCAAACGTCCGGACATCGGTGGCTCTGACGATGCATCTATTGAAGACTTATGAGAAATTTGTCCTATGTTCATTGGATCCGCTGTAGTTCACCAACTAGCCTGGCAAGGTGTAGGTCCGACTCTCAGGATACGGTACTAGCAGACTTCTTGTAATTGAAGGGCAAAGTAATGAAATGCAACAACATTCCTGATAAGAATTTAAAGGTGAAATCCAGGTGGATTTTGGGGAACATGCTGATCCCAGACAAACCCAAGAAATCTCAGGAAAAATTGTTTCAGAGGAAGTAAATCAAGTTTAAATGCTGAATCAATTGAGTTATTAGGGTCCAATTGAAAAGCTACAGAAATAGGCAAAAGCCAAGATGACCAAAAAGTGGTCTCAAGAAAACTTCCATTTTTGAGAATAGTTTGTGGATATTTAAATATCATTAACCACCTACTTGCACCCTTTACTTTAGTAATGGCTGAAATTAAATTCTCCCCACATAAGCTGTCCTTTACTCATTAAAAATGTACTAAGTATCTTAATTTTAGTAAGTTCGTCCCCTACTTCAATACCATTTTACTTTTTAAAAAAATGTAACTATTTACTAATGTGTTTTTTAATGTTTTGGAATCTCTCGTCAATCTTCTCATTAGTAATGTATCCACTAAGAAAAATATTAACATGTTCAATATTTATTATACATGTAGACACACAAATACGATTGTGGTGCTTTAGTATTGAATTCAATTTTTGTGGTGTGTTTTGGGAATTTTTTTAATATCAGTTTTCACGAGAACCATATCAAAATGTTGACTTGCTGAAGATAACTATTTCCAGATTTGCAAATGGTGCGCCTGCTCTAAGGAGGAGCAGAGGGTCAAAAGGTAAAAGCCATGTGTGTTGCGCCACAGTCTACCTCATTTTACCCAGTCAAAGACGATTAAAGCTTCCACAAATGTAACAGCTTAATTGCTAATTGTAGCTTAATTATAATTCCTGATGCCAAGAAGCATGCTACTGATGACTAAAGCAGGACCGAGAATGATAAGCAGCCACAATGACTTTTCAAACCCCAGACAATACTGAGTCATCTGTCTTTGCTGGAAGACGAGTTTGTTTCATCCGAAGAGTTTTTTTTTTCTCTCTCTCTCTCTCTGCCCACCGAAAAGGCAATGAGCAGTAATTAGGGCCATATTAGCACATGTTAGTATTCACTGGGGAGGTGAGGATGCTGCGAGGGGGGAAAAAAAAGGAAAAACTAACAAAAAACACAGACGGTAAGTAGAGACCATGCCACTTTTGCATCAAGTAACAAAATAGGTGAAGAAAAAATAGCAGGAAGGAGAGTATAGAAATGAAAGGCGGAACAGAAAGAGTTCAAACTGTCAATCATGAAAAAAAAAAAAAAGTTTGGTGCGTTAATGTGTGCCCCATAATGAATAAGAGACGGCAGCATGGGCCCCTGTGATTAGCATTTATTAGCCTCCTTTCTGAGCTGTCTGTTGAGAATGCACAGGGTGAATGGTGAGAACCAGGATAACTAATCTCATGCAGAGCGCATAGAGAATGGGAGGAAAATGAAAACTGTAGCTAGAGCTGGGCAGGTATTTAAAACGCATTACTGAATGTTGGTCTATACAAGCAAATTTACCTGCAGATTTACCTCACTAAGATGCTGTTACGATGTTGTCTTTCATCGTAAAGTCGGCCTTCACGACTCCCATAAATATATATACCATAAATATTTATTTATATACGGAACATCCTGGTACTGTAGTGTGACTAATTATCTGCTGAAACAGTGTATTAGTTGCATGATTACCTGATTCCTCTATAGTTAATTACACAGCCTGCTCTTCCCTGACCTCTGCCAGCATGATGCATTACTACTTCATCTCTCACTCCCTTCCTCTTTCTGTTTCCTTCCACCTTTTCAAAAGTTCACTTCAGTCCCCTTTGATTATTTTTTTTTTATGTAGTGATAAAAACCATAAAAAATAATTGGCCTTTCAAGTCAAAGTATAGTCTTGCTAAATGTCGACGGTTGTAACATTTTGTCATGTTACAACCACAAATGTCAATCTCTTTTATTGGACGTATATGTACCAGACCTAGACAAATTATTATTACAGGATTACAATCTTACGGTTTGTTTGTTCAGCCCCATCCCAGATTGGCTCCATACAACCCGGCTGGGTTTTCTTCTTGACAACTGGCAAGAAGAAAGCCAGTGTCAATAAGTCTTGCTTAAGCTTCACTGTAAGGACACTCGGTGGGGACCCGGAAATTCAACCACACACAGGAGTTAGAAAAGGAAAGAACAAGTTTAATAAAATTTTCAGACACTGGTCGCTGCTCAGGATGAGGTCGTCAAACACAGCACTGTAGAGCAGTGGACGGGTGGAGCTGAGAAACCAGGTAGAACAGGCTACGGTGGAAGCAATGAAACTCTCCACAAGGAGATCCAAGAGGCAACACCCAGGGACTCAGGCAGAGGTCATACACAGGAGGACAGAGAGAGCAAACTTAGCTTGAGGGGCAGGCAATGCTCAGTGGTCGTGAGGCAAGGCTTGGGTCAGGGTCCAGAAATCCAGAACAGATGGGATCCGTGAAGGGCTTGGCAGGGGGGGGTCAATCCATGGACAGAAAAGGGTCAAAGAAACACTGAAGGCTTGGAAGGAAACGCTGGATCTCTACTGGCTCATGCTGTCGTTAATTTGGCAAGGAGGCAGAGGGGCGGGGCCCTGGTGGAACAGGTAAGCAATCAGGCGTGGTAGCTGAGCTGAATGAGTGTTTAAGCACAGCATGGACAGGACAGAACATGAATCATGACACTTCGCTACACATTGTACGCTTGCTTTGTGTCGGCTTCCAACAAACGTGGAAGAAATTGCTCATGACACCAAAACGAAACTTTTTGACTTGACATGCAAAACTAACTGTACGTTGGCAAGAAAACACCATCCAGCTCTTAAACGTGGTGGTCTTCACATTATTCTGTGTTTTACTCTACTTAGCGGCAAAAGACTTTGAAGTGGAAAAAGAAAAGTAATTGAAGCACAAGGTCATTGTCTTCCATTTCGGTTCAGACTGGATGTCGCTGAAATTTTCTCTGGAGTGCCTTCTGTAAAACTTTGTCATGAACCAGAAACAAAACAGTGAAAAAGATAAATATGTTGCTACATATTAGTTGTACAGTGTTAGTTTGTTTTAACTTCTAGCTGTCGGAGCTCAGAGTATGACTCAGTTCAAAGCAATATAGAAGGTGTTCCGTTTTTCTTTCTGCTTGATCAATCTTCTTTTGCTTCTTGCACAAAAATCCCACCTAGAGAAGACGCCCAGGATGCAGCCTGACCCAAACTATCACCTAATTACTCACCTTACCTTTAGGGCCAAACTCATCTGAGATCTGTTATGATCTTGATCTCACGACCAAGGGTTATTAGATCATTGGTAAATCATTAGCTTTTGGCCACATTTTGTTAGATGAGGTCCAAATCTGTCTACCATCTGTCGCTTCATGTGAGCAAAACATCAAGTTACATGAAATCCCATAAATAAAGCAAAGACTGATTCCCAGTAGATAAAAAAAAGATAATCTATGTTAAGCATAGCAGTGATGGATAATGAATATAGTAGTTTAACTTAAGTTGAGCATTTTTGCATATTTAAATTATAACCTTCTCTGAGTGCTGCAATAACAGGAAGTTATACGGTTCCCCGTGGTCTGCGTTGAGTTGTTGATAATTTTTGATCAGTTCAGAGTGTAGAAATCCCTGTTTGTAAATCAAATATCTACTGAGAGAAGCCAAAAAACTGCAATAAAATATATAAGTTGCTACATTCTCTTGTCCAGAGTAAATAACAAATTCTATTTACAAAAACATTATATATGAAAATGCATGGGTGCAACATGGAAATGTGGGATCAAACATGTTTTGTTTTTTTTAAACTATTGATTTAATAGCTAAACTGACAGATTAATTGCAGTATCCTTCGCCACCCTACATTGCTCCACCACCCCCATCCTATCCTTCAGTGCTAATTAGCCGCACACTGTAGTTAAAAAGCAGTTTATTCCAATGTCATCTGTTTAAGAGGAGTTACTTCTGGCTGCTGTCACATTATTTTAAAACAACCAAACACAGACAACGCCTCAATCTTTCATGCGCCTTGCGATTTAAATGGTCACCTTAGTTATGCGCCCTAAGTGAACTCGCAAATCCTGACACAATGTCTCAAAGGTAGCTAATGCATAAAGATAGTCCCCTGACTGATTCATTTTCTGTGGCCTTTAATTTATTATCGAGCTTTGAACTCTCACAAAGCCGTTCCACTACGCGGCTCCATGTATAGTTAAATACTGAACAAAGTCTTTGGCAGGTTATGACAAGATTCCAAACGCTGTAAGGTATTCATACTCTTTTTTTTTTTTTTTATTACATTATGTTACATGGTAACCGAATATTAGAATGTATTATTGAAATTTTTTTGTGGTAGACAAGCACTAAGGAAGGTTTGTGAAATTGAAGAAAAATGATACAAGGCTATGACTTCTTCTTCTCTGCTCCCCTTCAAGTACAAACCTAAAAAGCCTGGGATAGGCTTTTGTATGCGAGTCCCCGAGTGAATACTTTGTAGAGCTTTTTACATCTAGACTTCAACCTTTTTCCCTCCTTTTCTCTGCCAAACAATCATTCTAAACAAATAAAAATTAAAAAAAGCATCCCATTGTGGCTGGCCGGTCGACGGTCATGTCATGTCGAAAGGGGAATTTTCAGTGCAGCCTCTAGGTTGCCTTTTCCACCAACCAATGATGAACTGATGCTAGAGCTACTAAACACCAGTTCTCTGTGTTTCCCCTAACCATGCTTTGGCTCCAGCACTAAATAAATTCACCAATCAGGTGTGGGATCATTGAGGACAGCAGCCAATCAAAACATCTTGAGTTCAAAACCCTAGAATTTAAACCATATAAAAAAAATAGTGCTTGAACTATGATGAAATGTCGGATTAATATTCAAACACATGCTGATTGTGTTTTAACTTCCCTCACTCTTTTAAATAACCATTAACAAGTTTAAGTAGGTCAACGTTCTGCTTTTGGCTGAGCTCTCAACTGATTGTTTTCCACTGACTAAATAAATGTTTCTGGCTCAGTCCTCGACCACTGCTGGTCTTTAAATATCTCCGGGTGGCGTTAATAAACGCTCTAAACTCCTGCTTCCCATACGACGATGCAGGTGAGAAACGAGCCGCTCAAAATGATGGTTGTTGAAGAAAAACAAAAAGGTACAAAGTTGGGTTCTTTGGTGTCTGCGATGCTATCGTTTCTCTGACAATCCTCTGATCCTGTCACATTTATACCGAGGTTGACTCACACACAGGTAGTCTAATTTGAAAGTTGATCCTGTGGTTGATGAACAGGCCTGTCGCTGCTTCTCTCTTGTCTGCACTTTGACATACGAGTAAAAAAAAGAAAGGGGGACTTTGCTCTCTTCTTAACAAGAAAACTCCCTCCAGCCATTGAATCACCACTGCCTTATCCCGAGCGCTAATGAAAACGGTAGCCATTAAGAGGTCAGTTTATGTGATCTGCCATTTCTGTCGTCTACCCAGGTGGAAATAAAAAGAAAAGAGAAAAGGTGCTTGTCTTTTATTCGCCACTTCTCCTGCGACTCAAACTGCCAGTCACTCTTTTCCGCAAAGCTGTTTTCCTTTCAAAGGCTTATTGGCTTTGGATACAGCCACAGCTCTGTGATTTTTATCACATGAAAGGAGGAGAGATTTTCCTCTTGTCTCCACAGGTCTCAGGTATAACAAGACAGGGAGGGAGAGAGGGGTGGAGAATCCATAGACAGCCTAAGACTGGGCGGCTGGAAAAGTGAAAACCAGAAAGTGAAAAACAAAACATAAACAGACAGTTTCCTTAAGTAAGGGTCAAAAAGTGACTAGGTGTTTGGGCTGGAAGTTCCGTTAGAAACGCAATTAGCATCCGGTTCTGTGTATGTGACAGTGGTTATGGATGAGAGACAAGGAGACAAAAGGAAGACAGAGAGAAAAATGAAAAATACCCACAGGTATGTGAATCCACTGGGGAGCATTGCCTGGAGGAGAGAGGATAGAAAAGAAGGTGATTGACATTCACTTTAATCCACAACTCTCCGCATGTCATCCAATTTTTACACCTGAAAAAAAAAGAGCTAGAGACTATGAGAGAGACGATGAAAATGGACAGAGGGGAGCAGATGAAATAATAATAATAAAAAAAAAGTCAATAAAAATAGAGGTAGTCACAAAGAGAGAGACTTAATTCTGTAACTTGATGACACACAGAGAGGGATTGGAAGAGATTTGAAAGGAGATGTTGTGAAGGAAAGGGCAGGATATGAGTTATGCTTGAGGGGTAAAGAAAAAAAAGAAAATCTGACCAGTGGAAAAAGAAAAGGTCGCAAACAAGATTGAAGGGGCATATAATTTGATGAAAGCGGGATGCACAAATGGACCACAGAATGGTGGTTAGGTTGCTGCTGAAGAGTCAGTGCAGCTCGGGGTGCATGGTAATTATTCCACCGTTAATGATGCTGACGCTTTCAAAGCAACTTCTTTGAGTTTAATTTAGGACGTCAGAGAGCATATATAGTGTTGTGCTGATGCAGTGGATAAGCCACCCGGGGAAAAAGCAAAGAAGTGGAACTGTGGCAGATGAACTGTTTGTTTTAATGCGCGAAAAGCTGTATTGTATTCAAGGTAAAAACTGCGCGACCTCATGGGACGGGTAAAGTGTCATGCTAGCTTTTATGGTTCTATAATATTAACAGAAGTAAATAGCAACTTTTTAAGCTGCTTCGTGTTGGCTTAAAGGGCTGCTTGCAATAGATTTTGTACTTCGCCCGTTTGGTTTGTTGACCGTAAACTTGACCTTTTGAGTCGTGTTGGTACAACCATTCCATCATTCCTGACAACAAAACCAGTCAGGACTGGATTCTCCAGTATTTACTAATGCATTCACTGGTAACACACTTATTCACCCAGTCAGTGTCTGGAAAAAGTGTAACACAAGTCTTCTTGCTTTTATCTGGGATCAAGTCTGATCCATTTCATAGAAGACGTGAGGCTGTCATCATGTCCCTGTTTCCTTTGTTTCCTGCTTTGATTCATGACATCCCAACCCCAACCAAGCCTTACCTGCTGATTAGCTCGTTGCTCTCACCTGTGCATCTGCCGGTCCTACTGGGTGTTGATTGGGCTCGCTTGTCCTGCTGCTTGTATATTCTCCTGTGTTACTAACTTGGTGTTATCCTCTGTTGTTTTTTTTTGTTTTCTTTTTTGTCACAGATGTGGAGAATTATCCGTTCTCCATGCTGAGTTCTCGATGTATGAGATTGCAGAAGAGTCAGTGAGTCGAATTCATGAATTCCGTTTATTAATACCAAAATACAGCTGGTCCATTATGACCTGTTACCTTTAAGAGCTAACAGAAAAAAATGGCCCCCCAGAAGGGGTTGTGATCTCCTTTGTTATTTATTTTTGCGGTCTATTTATCCTGCAAAATTTGGCCAAAATTTGGCCAACAGGATGTTCTGGAAAAGAAGCCACTGATCGCCTTGCACAGTTCATCAACTGACAAATATTCTTGTAACATTTCCTGACATTTTCCGAGTTATACAAAAATCATTAAAAACACAGATTTTTTTTTTAATGCAGCTTCCTTTGAGTCTGCCAACCACTTGACAAAGTCACAGGAGAAAAGCAGCCGCATGTGCAAAATCCTGAGTCCCCTGTACATCCTGGCGTAATTGTTGCGGCAAGATACAGAAAATCTTGCTGCTGGATGTTACCTGAAAGGACAACCAACTGGGATGAAGTATCGCCAGCAACAAACGATTTTCATATAAATCGGGAAGCTGGTCTCAAAACCCAAACAAGTCAATTCTAACCTGAAGGTATTTTATTTCGAAATTTTTACTGCACACTAGCGGTTTTCATACATGTACCTCTGATTAAAAACTATATATTACAGAATGGTGCTTATGGGTTTTTTGGGAAGGCGGGGGGATTCACCTGAAAATTTGCCACCTCGTGAATACTTTGCTATGATAATGCGTCTCTGCCAACAGTTGAACCAAAGCTGCTTCTTTTAACACCCAGACATCGTACAGCTTTTCAAACCCGATTCAGTGAAAAAGTCTCAGGATGGAACATGTTTATCTCCATCCCAGGAACAGTCTTTTTGCGTGTTACGTGATTCATCTTTTGCTTTAATACCAGTGCTCATATAAACCCAGGTGGTGTTTAAATGACAGAAACTACAAATACAGATCTTGTTTCAGTCACTTTATTAAAATGAAGCCTTATTGCCCTTTTTAAAATAAATCGGCACTCTGACAAGCCACTGCTGTCATCAACTATTCTGGCAAAATATATTGCAGTAATAATAGCATTTCTTACAGACATGAATTACTTTATGAGGTTGCTTTACATAAAGTAGTGCTCTACTAAATCATATTTCTAAACAATCAGAAGGATGAAAGCTTTTGGAATCTTTCCTCTTTTTCAATCATAGGGTTATTACTTCTAAATTACTTTATGTGATATAACCAGGTTGAAAAGAGAAGGAAGCACAATGGGCAATGTTAAACTAGCAATAACCCCAACTAAATGAAGTGAAAAGACACATTCTACGTGTATGTCTGAGGCAGAAAACTCACTTAGCTCTTTGGTCATCTTTGAAACACTGGGAGCACATGAGTCACTGCTTGAGAAGTCATATTATGTCATATTATGCTGGCTATTAGTCACTAGTGTTAAAGGAATGTCCTCAGTCACACCAATATTGAAAACAGCTGAAAAAACTCACCACAGTGTGCCGAAATGAGAAAAACGAGAAGTAGCAGATTAACTTTTATTGCACATAAATCATAGAAGCTGCAAATACAAATTTGGTTTGAGATAATTGGGAACTTTTTTCCCCTTATGTAAACACATCACAACGTTTTGCTAGCATTTTTGAGTTATGGAAAGCTTTTTTTTTTAATGCTGCATTTGTAAAGTTACCTTAGAGTTAAAACAGCTCTGTCCTTCATCCAACACGTCGTGCTTAAAATCTTCAACCAGCCTGTTAACACGTATGCCAATCTTATTATCAGCATTGTTTTTCTATTCTTGAATGCATGCACTTTAAAAAAAAAAATTAATTGCTGTCTAAAACTCAGGCTTGGCAGTATTTCAAATATTCTTAGTCCTCTAAATCTGACAAATCAAATCAAGGCTAGAAACCCATTTGTTTAGAGCCGCCTTTGATAAATAACAACTGGAACAATATAAAGAGTAGTTTTTTGTTTTCGACCTGTCATCTTTTGTCCCATTCTTTGGCACCACAGTGTGATGTCTTTTTCTTGTTTGTTGCTTTATTTTCCTTCTAATCATTTAAAGCACTTTGATTTGTGTTGCTGTTAAAAATGTGCTATACAAATGAAATTCCCTCGCCCATTTGAAAGGTACGGGGTGAGCTATAACGAACTTCTTTTTTAGAAGTTGTTTGCCAGAGAAAAATAAAAAATAAGGAACAAATTGTTCCCACACAAATACATTATTGAATTGCAGCATTGTGCTAAATGTAATTTAAGTTTTTGTGGGTTTTTTCCCCCAGGTTTGAGTAGAACTAACTGCAACCTTTTCATCCAACTATAGCTTACTTTAAGTTTTAGCTACACTGTTCAACACACTTTTCTGGAGACAGCCATAATGCTGTCTCCAGAAAACTGCAAAACAGCTGAAACACTGAGTTCCTTTAAATCAAGGAGAAAAGCCCAACTGTTCAGAGTTGCCTTTATAGTAAATGGAACATCGACAAACATGTCTGATGTGTGGTGATGATTTTGAGGACGGCATATGACAAAATGTAATGTTTATTGTCTGTTTCATAATTGGTGATGTTCTTTAACTACTTTGAACTTCCTTATTGCTGAAATGCGGTATACAAGTAAACTTGACTCCCCAACACCCTTTGCTTGCATTTGTACATCTCCAAGCAAACACATTAAAAGCTCAAGTTCTTTGTCTGTCTGTAAACTTCACCTACACTGTATTGCTTGTTTTCTTTACTTAACAAAATGGTAAAAGCATGAAAAAAAAAATACAGTCAGACCAACCATGCATAGTCCCTGAAACCGAATGGGATAGTTTAGTTTACATTGCAAACACTCCTTTCTTCTCCAATCCTTCATTTGTGACCTTTGTTGTAGATGCTTTTTCTCTAATTAAAATAGGAGAGAAGCTGGCAGGCAACTGTGGTGAAACTGCAGACCACTAACACTCACGTACACACGCCCACATACACACATACACACACACAACAGACTGAACATTGACACCCTCAAACCAATCTGCTTCCAGAAGGTGTTCTCCCTGACAAATCAATACACTCGACCTGTCCATGTACCCTATATGCACTGGATCTCCTATGGAAAAGGGCTGATAAGACCTGAAGTCCATCACCGCTTCCGTCTCGCCCCAGGCAGCACAGTCATGGTAAACTTCTGGGCTGTTTTATCTTGTTAGCAAAATAGCTGTATCTATAATCACTGCCAGCGGCGATGTTGGAAACTTCGGGGGTGACATGGGCAGAAATCTTGAAACATTTTCAGTGGTTTATAGTTTTTGACAGAAATTCATTTCAGACGCAGCGTTGCCTGTTGGTTTTGAGGGAGTGTGTGGTCGTACCGATGTATTTGTTTTTTTGGTTTTTTTTACAAATTGTCAATATGTTAACATGCTGAATTGCACCCCGCCTCTCACCCGTTGGCAGCTGGAGATAGGCACCAGCACCCCTCCTGACCCCACCAGGGGCAAGGGTGTAAGAAAATGGATGGATGGATGGATGTTGAATCGCAACCGTCATGGCCACGTCATTGTATGCAATGTAACAAGTGCACAGGAATGCAACATGTGGTTGGCCATTTTTTATTTGAATCTCACTCGTTCAGGCTTTGCATGCTAATAAAACGTTTTGGCCAGGCTGGTGAGAGTTTCTGCCCTTCAAGATTACATTTGACATGCAGATTTAACTTGAGGTCTCCATACACTTTATTTAAAAAAAAGGCTCAAATTTTTTTTAGCACTCACTGTCAGTGTCATGAGGCGTCATGGTGAACACAGGTGAGTCCAGGAATTCAGCTTAAAGTTTAAGAATAATCACTTTATTGCCACGCTGGTACCTTTCCAATGACAATTTACTGCGAGTGCAGCTAGAAGCAACAATGATCCCACAATGACTGGGGACAACAGGTAAACTTAAATACACGCAGGAACCAAACACCATCACGAAATAATGAAAACAGCCGTGGCAATTACGCCCAGGTGGTGGGCATTAAGCAACACTGAAACGAAAGAAAACTCAACTCATGACAGTCAGAGATTCAATTATGCAAATGTTTTCCTCTTTCGTGCGATTTAGTATTGGAAAAGTTTTTTTTTTGTTGTTTTATGAAGAACAGAATAATGTTATTTATGGTTTTTCTTCCCTTTCAAATATTTATGTAAATCTCATTTATGTTTGATAGAATAGCTGTCTATGTTGTATGAGTGGAGTACAATATAGACAGCTATGTTATCCTTCCAGAAACCTTTCAGTAAAGTTCATTCGAAATATTTCCCATTATGAGCCTTGGCCACCATTTTCTCAGGCTCAGTTTTCTTTTGCTTGGACACTGATGTGTACATTTACCATCAAAAACACCTGGAGCTTTAGGACAAAACCCCCGTCTGCTGCATGAACATGTTGTTCTGCAAATGTCACACAGGTCTTAGTTTTTCTTTTTCCAAATTTCGGCATTGGAGCTCTTCAGTGGACGACAATTTTGCCAAGTCTCTTTCTTATTGTTGAGTCACTGACTCTGAGCAACACTTTATTCTAGATGAGACCTGGATATAGTTTTGAAGTCATCTTGCCAAGCAAGTTACTTTTGGGTGGGTTTACAACTGCTCAGTGTTATTTTGTCTTGTTTCTCTCAAAAGTAAGGCCTTAGAAGTTGCTTCATAATCCTTTCCTGACTAGTCAACATTTTTTCCTACTTCTGTGAATTCTTTCTGTCAGGCTTTTTAGAGATTTTTTTGGCCATTTCACCTTATAGATAAGTTACTTTAAATTACATCTTGATTCTACAGGTTTGACAGTTATCATGCCTGAGTGTGGCAAGTAAAATAAAAAAACTGTGGGAAAACAGATTCACGATTTATCCAGGGGTTGATTACTTTCTCACTCAGTCAGGTTGGTTTGGATAGTAGTTGCCCCTCAGTATGTAAATGAATAAATAAGTCAAATCCTTACTTGAAAATTAGTTAATTTTATCAACCAAAAGGTCATCTTTGTCTGACTATAGGACTAATTTTGTTATCTAAAACATGTACAGTATGTATGACAACCAAAATATTTAAGGGCCAAACGGTTCTCACGGGTTTATAGCACAACGTGCTATAAATCTGACTGCAAGGATCTCTGAGGCGGTTCTTATCCACATAGTTTGCGAAACTAAACCACGCCTTTTGGTTTTCATTTTCTCTCTGCACGTCAAAATCCATTCTCAGGTCTGGCCACTGCTAATGTACTTGGCATTGATAAACTTTACTGCAGCTTTGGTTTCCCTCAGAGCTGAATAAGTAGAGAATGCATTTCCAACAAGAGGCTACTGCCTCCTTTGTTAGCTAAATCCAGGTGGTGTCGGGTTTTTTTTTCATCTTTTTCTTCTTTTTTTTCCTGGACAGAGTGTTGGGATCAACAGTTCTTCTGTTATGCTACGATGATGAATAGGCTTGACAGTTTCTTGCTTTTGCCCGTTTTTCTCCCCCCCCCACCTCACTTTTTTCTCTTTTCACAAAGCTACACAGACTGGAAACCCACACACACACACACACACAGCGGGCACTGCGATTTCACAGCGTTGTGGATGACAAACACACACAGCAAAAACACATGGACTTCCTGGAATTTAATGAACAGTTAGAGGAGAAAACTTGCTCCAATTTATAAATCAACCACAGCGCTGCGCAGCCAATCGACCCAGAAAGACATAGATAAGCAACCCAACCTTTAGCAGGAGCTAACTTGGTAAATTTCGTTTGTGCATTGGTGGTAATTAGCGAAATCAACAAAGTGCATTCCTCTGACTTTTTATTCATTTTAATTCCCACTAGAGAGACTGAGGACAGCAGGCAGTAATACATCCAAAAAACATGCGAGGGATGATGTAAGCCAGATTTTAACAGCTTGCAGGAAAGAAGAGGGATATTTGTAATCATGTGTTGCAGTCATAATATTGGTGAGTTGTGCTGTCGTCTGATTAAAGACTGGCGTCAATTAGAGCCGAATCATTTAAATACTTGGAGAGGAAGTGTGCAGAACAGGCACAAAAAGAGGGACAGAAATAAGAGGAGTTGCACTTTGGCAAAAACAGTCCTCTATGGACCTCCTGAGTGGGGTAATATTAGCTTAATTTAGAATCCTGACACAAAATAAATGAAAGTCTGATACAGGAATCCATGTTTAAAAGTTACATGCCATAAACACTGAAAGGTTTCTTGGATTCTTTAGCAAAAATATTCGAATTTTTAGGGTTAACAACTGAACAAATTATGTATTTATGGATTGCTTGGAAATTAACCTTCCCTGCAATGTTGAATCGTTTTCTCCCATATTCAATAAATGGATTCATGTCTTCAGCACGTGCTTATCATGTCAACATGCCTCAAAGATTAAAAGACGCTAAAGAAAGTCATTCTCTCCTCCCCGCCTCCCCCAACACTTTGGTTATTTTTTATTTTTTTAACGCAAACTAATCCGCATGAATCTCACAAAAGATTTAAAAGAAAGCCAACCACATTTGGAAGAGATTAGCATGGAGTTTTGCTCTTTTCTTAAATGTTTCACCTCAGATGGCGCGGGGTCTCAGACGCCCACTCAATCAGATTCTACATTTGCCATTATTCTCTTGGAAACTCAGAGAACTGATGGGGAAAATCCCTATGAATATGAAGCATTGGACTGAAGCTACGGCTGCTAAATGACTGCAGAACAGAAATGTGCTCGCACATTTGCGTAGACACCAAAGATCAGGCAGGCGCAGCTCCGTTTCAGACTGTTTTTACCACTTAAATGGTTTTGACTGGGATTATACTTGGTTGTTAAGAAGTTCTACAAGAACCTCAGCAAAAAAACACAACTAAATACTCATAGCTGATCTTGAGTGACCATCAATAAAGTATCATGTGCCCATTTGCAACCCACCACATGCCTGGAAAAATAATCAAAAGTGTTTTTCTATTTAGGTATGATCACATTTCTTTCAATAAAAATGGGCGCAGGGATCCCGTGTTAGACGTATTCGTTCCTGTTTTACTATAAGGAGCTAAATTATCCTTAATGTATGAAAAGGTGTGGTCGATGCTTTAAAGATTTCTGTTTGGTCAGCGTTTATGAACAGAATCACAAAACACATTTTTAAATTCAGCTGAAAACGCATCTCATTGGAGACGGCACGGTTAGAAACAAACAGGAACTTGACATTATTCACGTGCTTGTCGAAATTTTTTTATTTCATTTAAGTCCTACGATTTTATTTTTCCCTCAGTCAGATCAGGTGATGAAAAGTAAAGCTGACTTGTATCAGACGTGGCACGCTGAGCATTTTTGATTGATCGCTGGGTTTCTTTGAGCTCGCCTCCAGCCCCGTCAAACAGCGGGACCTTTATTCCGGGTATTGGTTTTTCAGCATTATAGTTGGTGTTTTACAGACAGAAACCGATTAAACTGTCAAACAAACAAGTACCAGCGCAGGTTTAGAACTCAAATTGAAGAACCTCACTTCTAGATCCACTACAGTGTACAAATGGAGAATACAGGTCAAATCAGTAATATTCTTCCCTTTCAATCGTTCAACCTGGCAACGAAAAGATTGTGGTACGACTGCAAACCTATCAAGACATCTCCTTTCAGCTAAAGGGACATCCATGGCAACAAGAGCGTTGGCTAGTGACGCAGCCAAGTATCTGTAGAAGAGCTGGAGAGGTTTTCTGAGAGAATTTGTCAACAGGATAAATGCTAGATGACATTCAAAAGTGACAATTTAACAAAGTTATATCTACTTTTTTTTTATGATGGCTTGAATGGCGCAAATCGGATTATTTCGCATCGGTTCTCTCATCCTGTTGTTTGGAGTTTTGTGTTTCAGTTGGGTTATGTTTCAGTTTCCTCCATGCAGAACTCTACTTGCGTTGCCTCGAGTTAATCGCGGCATTATGCTGCAACTTGCACCTAGTCGGTCTTTTCTGGTCCTAACGACCTTTATTTGTCGGTAGACTGACAGAAACAAAAGCATTAAGGACACGGGGGACAAAATAAAATGCAGCAAATGATCCGCGTCAGAATTTGAAGATTTGTTTTAGGGGGACACTCTGTATTTATGGGGCACCTGCTCTGCCCCTGAGTCACATTGTGCCCTGGAATAAATTATTAAAACCTGAATGAACATCTACTAAGTTTTGCACTTAACAAATATGGGTTTTAGGGATGAGTGGCAAGAAAGACCCACTGACAGGAAAAGAAGCCACACAATTTTGCCTGTGGCATAAAATCCAAATGGAATCCGTTGAACTTTGTGGGTGTAATGTGACGACTAGAAGATGTTCAGGTGATGTGCCTTTTAGCAAGGCACTGTTGGGGGAAGTAAACCAAGCATGTGTAACAAGTTAATTATATTACTTTAAGTTAAGCTTTGAATTCCTGTCGTTATCTGTTATGTAGGTTAGTTATTTCTTTTTATTAGTGCCTGTTTGAAGTGAGCAGTTCATTTTTCCTATTGCACTTGAACGCACCTCATGCGGCGCAGTTATGTGAATGAGGAGGAGGTTAAACGTGCTGCACCATGTTCTACAAGGAAAATGTAAAACATATGATTGATGATTGATGGGATATGTCTTTTTTTTTTTTAACACCGTGGGAAGTTATATGGTCTACACAAGCCGGAATGAGATTTTATCGAAATGTACAGCGAGCTAATAACAAGTTCCTTTGTTATAGTTACATAACTGTGCGTTACTTTAGCTTGATTTTTTTTGCAATTGCGGCGGGATTTTCTTGGATGTTTGTTTGCTTTTGACCATTTTTTCTTTATTTTGGATGTTATTTTCTTGAAAAGAAAGGGAGGTGTTTTGGACCAGACTGTGCAGAGTGCTCACTGATGTTTCTTTTGATACCTCAAACAGACAAACAAAATAAAAGACGGCCTGGCTTCTGTTCTATTTGACACCCTGATAGAAACACACAACGCAGAGTTAAAACCTTGGACCGGCCGCGCATGTATATTTGATCTCAAAATGATGCTTCAAGAAAAAAAGGAGAAAACAAAAATCACAGTATTGCTTGTGTTTAAAAGCTATAACACCAGCAAAACAAAAGAGAGCTGCCGACATGCTTGCATAGACAACTCTACATTTGCACACCGCCATGTTTGAAGAAAAAAAAAAAAAAGATGAAAAGGGAGGGATCAGAGAAGTACATTAAGGGTGTTCAGATTTGATTTCTAAGGCAGATATAATGATGGTTAGTTTTCTATTCATCTTCTCAGCTCAGTGGGAGCACAGTAGGCAAATCGGGTTTTAGGATCTGGCCAGTGGGCAATGAGGAGGGCTATTAAAGGACCATTACCATCTCCTGCCATTATGAGGCTGTTGCTCTGGAGGAATTACCTTGGTAATGAAACCAACCTGAAACTGACTTGCTCGCGGCGAGCCTGACATACATTACATGGGAACACCATGACACACACACACACACGCGCGCGCATGCACGAATAATTCAAACACACACAGTGGGAATTGATCATTCTTGCTGTTAGTTTCTCAGTCGTCAGAGCGAGCTGATGTGCACGCACTCAGACACCCACGTCCACGACACTCCGCTTAAGCCGGTGTGTAGGAGTCCAATTAATCCCTTTGACAGTCGCTTGTTTGCGCGCCTGACATTAGCAGGATGCCACATGTTTTCTTTGGTTACATTCGCCCTCGCCGACTGCTCCGCCGGTTGTCGACGGGGGGCCGCGTTTCACGCACAAAATGCTCTCCGACACTTGGTCTCGCGCGTGCACTCGGGGAGCAGGCGAGCCACGACGAGCCATTAACCCGAAATGCTATCTCAGAAACACATACGCTTTGTGACATCGGCAGAGGCTTTTTTTTTTTTTTTTTTTCTGTGATCCACTTTGTAATGGGGGGATGAAGCAGAAGCGATTCAAGCAGTGTTTAATAAAAATAAAAATAAAAAGAGGCTTTAGTTAGCCTGCTTTGGTCCATTTCAGAGCCAGTTTTTATGTAGGTTTGAGAACGTTCTACTGTTGGAACGTTCCGTTCTCACCAAGACTCAACCGGCAGTAAAGTGAAAAGTTCTGGAAACGCTGGCTGCCTTCCAGAAACTTTTATATTTAGTCAGCAAAAACAAGACGCGAGTTGTACAGCCACAGTGAAAAGTACATTGAAAGAATCCAGGAAAGACTTTTAAATAATGGGATTATTCCAAAAGCTGTCAAACATGGTGGCAGAAGCATCATGCTGAGGGTCTGCTTCATTGTTCATTGTGTCTTTGCATATTACAGAGTGACTGAAACGACAAATAAGGGACACCCACAGAGTCTTTTCATCTAAAATCAATAGCTGAAAGGTTGAATCTGAGTTTTTAATTCAATATTCCAACGGGGACAATGATCCCAAACACACAGCAAAACTGTTTTTGAATGAATTATGCAGGCAACATTAATCTCCTGGAACGCCCTTCATAAATCCCTGACCTCAACCCATTTGAAATTCATAAACTATGCTTGCTCGGAATGAGGGATTTCTGGCAAAGTGAATGACAATGTATGATTGGACTGAATTTACCTTTTAATGTGTAGACGGCTTTGAAATGGCATGTGTTGTAATTGGTGCCATCGTAACCGTTAACACATCAAAACCTGGTGTAAAACATTAGGATGGTGTGTTTTAGATGTTTTGTATGATTCTCCAAATCAAAATGAACCATTAATGAGCCTTAAACACAAAGTTTTAGGAAATATCAATTTTTGTCTTTATATTGTGAAGAGAAACATCAGAGTTCTTAATGAGTTGAAAGGATGCCGAGTGGAAAACATCTAAAATATGCTTTTTAATAATTTAACCCTTTGGACTTGAAAGGGGAATAACATAACAGCAGTGTCAACTGTATTGAATTATACATGTGATTAAATTGGAGTTTATCTTCTCAATGCATCATGTTAGAGATACCAAAATGAAATTGAGAGAATATTCAGTGATGTTAAACCTAACATCCCGTTGCTCGGTTTGTGTATTTATTAAGCAGCTTCTGCTCCTCAAACGAAATGTGCCAAAAACAACAGATTTAACTGACTCAGAAAAGTCCGAAATGTTAAGTCGTTCACAGGGACGCATCACTCTTGAAACTGCCAAGATCTCAAGTCACTTTGTTGCAAACAGTCAACAGGGTCGCAAGAAACGGGCACAAATTTGCAGCTAATGATTTTTGAAATCCATCCACCACTAAATAGGACACATAAGTGAAAATGTTAGGACTGAAAACAGGTTTTCAAATCATCTGTGCACTAATAAAATAACAGTGACCATTGGAAGACCAGATGGGTGGACGCATGGCTGCAGTGGAAATAGGCACAGAGCTTTACTTCAAGCAACATGGGGATGGGGAACTAGTACGAGCTGAGACATTAAAGATGAGTTGGACTGAATAAACACCGAAACTTACTGTTCAAAGTGCTCTGCTGTTTGGTTAGCCAGTGAAGAAGTTAAGCAGTCAAAGATTATTACCATGGCCACCTTCCTGACATTATCAAAGCTAAAATTAGCCAAAATGCGAAAGTTAGCCGAAATGCTGCCAGTGGCATGTGGGGTAAAACTAGCATGATGTTTTACATTGACTTTCTCCATTTAGGGTGCCAAACATGGCAAAACATTTTTACTTTTGCAAAAGTAAAAAATCAGATGTTTACTTTGTGGCACTTCGTTACCGGAAAACGCGCTCATCTCTTAGCAACATATTAACAACAAATATTGTTATTGTTCAAAAAACATAAGATTTCTTCTGCTCTTTTGAAACACTATTTATCTTATACTACTTAAGAATTGTGCAGTTGGTGAATTTTTCAGAACAGTGAAAATGTTTTTTTTGTCATTGGTGGTGAATATGTAATAAAACAAACATTCAACACAAAAGTAAAAATCTGATTTGTACTGTGTGGCAGTTCCTCACCAGAAAAAAACACTCATCTCTTAACACCGAGTTAATTATTGTTCATAAAACATGAGCTCTTTTGAAATGCTGCTCATCTGCTTAGAACCAAGAAATTTACAGTTGGTAAATTTTGCAGAAGTAAAAATCAGATGTTTACTTCGTGGCACTTGGTTACCAGAAAACACTCTCATCTCTTAGCAACAGATTAACAACAAATATTGTTATTGCTCAAAAAACATAAGATTTCTTCTGCTCTTTTGAAACACTACTTATCTTACACTATTTACTCCTTAAGAATTGTGCAGTTGGTGAATTTTTTGTCATTGGTGGTAAATATATTATAATTATATACTGTATATTATATACTTGTCTGTAGTAAGTGTTCTGCCAAGATGGCGTCTCTGTAGTTCTAACTGGAAGCTCTGCTCTCGGTAGGCCCCAAATGTCAATCACTTATTTTTTTGAATGTAAGAAATGAGCATTGTCGCATGTAGAGATAGTTCAGGTCTTCCGTTTATTATCCTCAGAGCTGAGGGCACCGTAGCTGTTCATTCATAAAACCAATCCTCAGACATGAAAAGCGTGGGCACAAACAAAAAGCCATTTTACAAGCAGTTCCACAGGTTTAATTTGTTTTGTTTTGTTTTGTTTTACGTTTGGAATCATATGAACAACTAAAACTCGAGCCCGAACTGTTGGCCTAATAGGAGCCTACGCACACAGACGATGTTATTTACAGCACCATTCCAAGGTTTCAGCCCATTCCAGCTTTACTGTGGACCTAAAGCCTCACCGTGGGCAGCAGGGGCTTCAGCCAAAAAGACTTTACAGCATCATAAACAGAGTTATATCCCATCTCGCCGACATAATACATGCTGGAGAGTTACCAAGGGAACAACTTGAAGCCATGCCTGCTCTAAAGGGATCATGGGACAGTCCTTTGAAAGAAACAGGTGAAGATGCTTAATGATGATGTAATAATTTACTGTGCAATAATAATTATACTGGTCACAGTCTTCTCCGCCCCCCCTACCCCCACATGCCATTAACGTTCCTGTATGGGTTCCATATGATGACCACATTTGTGAAGGTCTAATAAATTCAACTGAAAGGCTTGAGAACTGTGGATATTACTTTTGTTTTCTGGAAAGTTCTGGGTCTTGTGCTCCTTGCTGTGTTAGAACCTTTTTTCCTTGTTGACTGGAGACGAAGATAGAATGAAGCCTGTGACTGAATGAAGACTGTGCACAAATTTTTATAATTGAACTTATTTTTTCAGTGTTAAAATGTATATTCCAGCAGTGCTAAAATACATATTTTGGCACTGAAAAATTACGTACAAATATACAACATTCAAATTTCAGAGGCATTTTTAATTCAAATCCTGATGGCACATATTTACTTCCATACTTTGTGGACAAGACTCTGTCTTTTGTTTGCATAGAATGTACACCTGGTCCAGTGGTTCCGTATAAAACTGTATAAAACTTTGCCTCTTTCCTAGATTGAACCATTGAAAGAAGCATTACTAACTTCAACCGTGTAACCTGAGCCAGGTCATCTGTGTCTGTGCTAGCTTATTTAGCTCTGTTTCTTTCCAAGGAGCTATTGCTGCCATAACCCATGTGTCCCCTGTTCAATTTTTCTTTACCATAAAAGAAGTTGCCCTGACTTCTTCTTCTGTGTTTTGGCTTAATTTCTTCCCTAGGTAGTTACCGAAGGAGTCACTGGTAGCACTAACAATGTTTTCTTTACCAGGAAAAGCTCTGCTGACCCAGTGCTTCTGTGTTTATTTGTCTCTTTCTGGGCAGAAAGCTTCGAGAGAGCCATTGCTGCCAATAATTACGTGCCCTGCTTTGTTTTTTCCTTTCCCTATAAAGGTACTCCTGATTCAGTGCTTCTGTGTTTTGCTGTGTCTCTCCTTCATTGTCATTGAAAACGATCTTCCTTCCTTCAACTATGTGAACTCTGCTTATTTTTCTCTCTCAAAGAATATAATGCTGTCCATAATTTGCTATGAACAGTGGATGAAAGTCCAAATAATGCTCCGGATCTCTTTAAATTTGTAACAGCCAGTAATCACAGGAGACTACGGTATTGACTATAGCCCTTACAAACATTGGTATGGCAGTGATTTACAAGTTTAAAGCCAAACAAATTAAAATTGCATCACTTAACTGACAAAAACGATTTAAAGAAAAACAATATTTGCCAACCTTTAATACCTGACACCTAATATGGTCTGTATCTGGTTAAAAACCAAGCATCCAAAACCGCAGTGAGAAAAAAAAAATCCCACCTCGCTTTTCTTGCTGTCTATCACTTTCTTAAAAAAAAACAACATTTCTGTCTCTTGAGAACCAAGTTTCTTTAGCAAGTGACACATTTGAAACTTTTCTTTGACATTTCCTATTATACCGCTAGCTTCTAAAGCAATGCAGGGATTTAATAATAAAATACATTTACCGCCTACAAAAGGCTTAATTGTAATTGTGTCGACTCACGTAGCACGGGCTTAAATGAAATATGTATATCCTTATATTTGAAATCATACTTTGAAACTTAAAACGGATATTAACAAAGCTGAAAGAGTCATATGTATTTATAGTTTTATGCACAGTGCACCTCTGAAGCAGAGCAACATCTACCAATATTTCCACTGCTGTTTAAACTGTTTGTCTTATTAATTGATTATTAATTATGTTGTTCTCTATGTGACGTGTCCAAAAAAAAGTATTTACCCCTCAGACCCCACCACATTAGAACAATAAAATTCAAGGAATATTATTTAAGTCATTTTTTGATGTTTCGGGTCTATGTCTTTAACAACTTTCAAAATCCAGGGACTTAAGTCAGTCGTACTGAGTAGGGAGTCGAATTTTGATCTTTTTCACAGATTCACAACTGGATTTATGTCAGAACTTTGACTGGCCAACTCCGACGGTTAAACATGCTTCGATGTCAGACATTGATTGCTCAGGCTGTGTGTTGCATTTCATTTTGTTATAATAGTAACAGAGGCTTTATTTCAGCTGTATTTTTCTTTGTGCTGGTCAGTCACGTAAACACATCATTTTTTTCCAGTAATAATGTGCATTTTATGACATGTGGGAAAAATGCCCATGAAACGTAAGAGATACGGAAACCGTTTCAAAGCAATGCTGATATCAATTTTGGGCCCAAATGCGTCAAACATAAAAAAAAAATTTTTAAATCCCCCAAGTGCTTTGGAGTGCAAGTTTCCACATTTACATGAAAATGTTGAACCCTCATTGTTGTTATGGTTATTATTCAGCCATGAATAGCTTTAGACGTCCCCAAAAAAACCATACCTGCAGTGAAGCTCTTTGGTGTTAAATGCACCGTGGAACCCATTCAGCGTGCAAAACAAAAGGATGAATCTACTGTCTGACCTGGATTTCCCGTCTTACATAATGCTCATTTTCTCTCTTTTGCGGCTTCTGTCTGTCTGCCTGCCTGCCTGGCTCTGCCTTCCTGTGACACACCAACACTTAGGCGGAGATTTGCATACACAGAGGGGAAGGAAAAGTAGGTTCGAGTGTGCGAGCGCGATGGAGGGAGCTTCAGTGGTTCTCAAAAGGCAGACAAAGACAAGAGATCACCAGGCTGTCAGTGTGAAACCAGCCATTCAGTCTGAGAGGCATCATGCATGATAATCCCAGCGGAGTGCAGAGGTGTCTGTTTATGTGTGAATGGGGGAAACCAGCATGTGTGCAATTTACTCTGCCGCCAGGTTTAAACAGTTCTGTGAGGATAGCAAACGCTCTTTGTGGGGCGACTTGTAGCTGCTTACGAACAGCGCAGGTCAAATTCTAAATAAAACTGCTTGTTGTGTTTAAAAGCATCTGTGCTCCCATGGAGTCTTGCTCTTTCTGTGCGTGATTCTGGCAGATTTGGTGGTTAGAGCTAAAGCTTCAAACATAGAACTGGATGGACGGACGGACGGACAGAAAACAATTAAACTCATCCTCTTTCTTCTTCTGGAACCAAAGTCTGTTAATGCAGCTCATTCATGAATAACAGTTCCTGCAGTTCAGTCTCTCAAAGACGCAGGACCATCATAAAATGTTGTGTTATTTCAAGGCTTAGCTGACGAGGTTCCACATGTCAAAGATGCGTTGTGCCCGCCACTAATTCATTGCACAATGAGATTCGTTTGAGATGCTGCAGTATTGATCAAGAGAGCAGAAAACCTCAGAACGTCGGTCCAATCCACCTGGACTCGCCCTCCCTTAAAACTTTCAAGAAATCACATTCAAGTTCCTAAACCTCCGCCACTCTACAACCACACTGCCCGCATGGATCAATAGAGGTAGCAGGGAATGCATTTCTGTAGTGCTTATGAGACTAAGTGACCAGCTTGTTCATCTCCAAAAAGTCCCACAAGAGTTTGGCTTGCAGATGCTCGCCACGCTGAAAAACACGAGTCACCTGCCTTGTCTGGAGATGTCCTTGTGAATACCCCAGCTCCGGCCATTTATCTCTTTCTTGCCCCGACGAGTGTGGAGCAGGTGCTGCGTACCGCTCAAACAACAGAGCATCGAGGTATGCATTGTTTGCTCACTCTGTCTCTCGGTGTGTGGATGTGTGTGTGTGTACCTTCCAGCCATGTAGATAGCTCGTTGCACCATGATGTCAGGAAAAAGGTTGTTTGTGACATAAACCTGAAAAAACCTCCACTTGCATCCTTGCTTTCCGGCCTGTTCTTCTCGGCTTGCCCCTTAAGTTCACTGCCGCTGTCCGGTTTGCATTGGCATGCAAACGAACAACGGCTTGGCCGGGCCTAGAAATAATAGGGTGTATCGCTGATCACTTTCCCAAAAACATGACTTTCTCTGTTTTGTCGTTTCTCTAAGCATGGAAGGCTCTGTTTTTATGGAAATCTAGCAAATTCGTCGGTAATCCCCTGATTCCACAGGCCCTTCACTGTAATCTGATCGAGCTAAAATCAAACACTCACAAGCATCTGGTCGGGAATGCTCTTGGTTTCCACGTAAGTGGGAAACACAGCACAAGATAAGGGAGCCTCTTTTAGACTACAGGGCTACTCTTCTCTTGTGTGCCCTGCCTCTTTGGGCAAGAGGGAACAGTGCCATCTAGTGTGATGTTTGTACATGCATGGTGTGCAAATAATCTCCTCGTTGAAGAAGTTGATCAAAAAGTATCAGGGAATGCTTAAAAATGTGCCGTCTTTCACTGAACTTTATGATCAGACGTAGGATGTAGGAAGTGATGAACAAAAAGTGATGATTCAAACAGAACACATTCAAGTCAGGCTACCTTTCAGCAAACGTTTATTTCCTTTCATGTCATTCTGTTACCCTGCTGAACCTGAGTGTTGACCTTTTTCACATTACAAAACAGCTTTTTTATGGTTTAATCAAGATTTGTGGAGGAAAGGAGCTGTACAGACAGGTTTCATAAGGAGCAACTTCTTCATGGACTCCCATTTATTTAAATGTATCTTGCCATGTCACTTGTTTTTAAGGTGCAAAACATTTTTTTGCCGTTTTTTTTTAAAGGATAAAGTTCTTACCCTTTTAGAACTATTCCTGTATTGCTACGTTAACATGGCAGCAATATTGTATTATGTAAATAAATAATAACACAGGTGCAGATATTTAATATTTCATTTGTTCTAATTGTAGATTGCTTTGTGAGAATTTCAGTTCCGCTAACTGTATTTCTGATTTATGTTTATGCCGGTTGAGTCATATGAAATATCACAGATAATCCACCTTCGATCAAATCAGACTAGATTGAAAAATTACTTAATCATCAATTTTCAATCAATCAATCAGTCAAATTTTATTTGTATAGCACATTTCAGCAGCAAGGCATTTCAAAGTGCTTTACATCATTACAAACACAGAAACACAATGCAGCATAGAATCAATCATTAATTCAAGTTCCATCAATAAATTTGTAATTGATTACATTTCAAATACAATTCTAAACAGGTGGGTTTTTAGTCGAGATTTAAAGGAAGTCAGTGTTTCAGTTGTTTTACAGTTTTCTGGAAGTTTGTTCCAAATTTGTGGTGCATAGATGCTGAAAGCTGCTTCTCCTCGTTTGGTTCTGGTTCTGGGGATGCAGAGCAGAACCAGAACCGGAAGACCTGAGAGGTCTGGAAGGTTGATACAACAACAGGAAGGTTGATACAACAACAGGAAGGTTGATACAACAACAGGAAGGTTGATACAACAACAATGCAGGTGAAACATTTCTAACAAGTTTTGGTATATAAAAAAAAAATACCCTGCAAAGGTACAGAATGGAGCCAATTGACCAACACTGGGAGCAAAACACTGACTGACTTGACAAAATCCACTCTGTCACGTAATTCACCATTATCGTTTCATCACTAAGCCTCAATAAAGGCCAGGGACTTAAGGTTCCTCTGTTGGATCCTGTTGAAAACCTTGGGTGGTTTCTGCCAACTGCATTAAAGTGTAACCACTCTGCTAATCCGTTCTTTTTCTAGTAATGTCTGCTGCAGCAGTTTCGCAGCAGCTCAGGTGTGACGCTGCCCCAGACAGTTTAGCGGTAGTAGAAAATTAACTACGGTGGCATCATCAAGTTTACCGTCCACTTCATAAATTTCATTTGACAGCTGGTGGAGATTATTCTCACACCTGCTGTAGAGCTACGTCTTTTCACAAATAGATTGCCTTATTCATGTCATTTGTTTTAAGGAGATGGGCAATTAATCTTCCTTTGTCGTTTCATTTTCAAGTTTTAGTTTACACAACCTTTAGACCTTTGTTTTTAAAAGTATTACAGATGGTAAAGAAGAGAATGAGGGTTTTTTTAATAGACATCGATGTTAGTCTAAACAAAACCCAAAACAGATTTCTTTCACTTTATACTCCTTTTCTACTTTACAATTTTTGAGAGAACAATTACACTAGAATGGCTAGAGTTAGTCCACTTTGACGTATACCTATATCGGCTTCGATAGTCCAACTGGCCTGAAGGATTTTCTCTAGCAGGTGCTTTTGTTCTGTAAATAGGGCCATTACCTTATCAGTACCCTGGTAATGGCCTCAACGCATCTCACAGTTGCACAATTGTTCCTTAGACTTCGACTTCGACTGACTTTGTTGTCATTTTCAACAGTATAAAATATGAATATAAATCTAAATATAAAATATAAAGTGCAGGACTGACAGTAAAATAGAAGTTATTTAGCTCTGTACATGTGCAAGGTATAAAGTGGAGACCAGTTTTTGAGTGCAGTCCAGTTAAGAGTTCAGCAGTCTGATGGCAAGTAGGAAAAAGCTGTTTCGGAACCAGGTGGGCCTGCACCGGATGCTGCAGAACCTCTTTCCAGAGGGCAGCAGGGAGAACAGTCCATGGTGGGGGTGTGAGGGGTCACTGACGATGTTTCGGCCTCAGGACACGCATCCTGCATCGATGGTTGACCTGACACTTCGCCCTTTTGCCTGAGCTGGGTGTGGAAGGTTGTTGCCGAAGCAGTTTCTCCTTGTGTGCCTTCTTCTCACTCACATGAGAGTTACCGAACTCTTTTGCAAGCTCAACCAGGAAGTCCACCCGTCTCTCCTGCACCCCAATGCATGCCTGATAAAGCACATGTGCATTCAGTGCTGCCATGTCAATCATGTTTGCCAGGTTTGCTGACCAGCTGTCACATAGTGATGGAACCTTGGTCACCCCCCGCAAGATTATGACTGAAATAAATGCCATTAGTTCTTGTGAACTAAATAGGTGAAGCAGTCACCTATTTATCCTCCACAGCACAAAAGGCTGCATGCAAATTTGCATGTGCAAAGTCTCCCAGATTTCTTTTGCTTACACTTTTTGCATGATTTTTTTGAGGTGGATCAACACAATTAATTTGGTTAGTTTATTTCTAAACTGTCATGTTATACCCTCTTAGCTTTATTTCAAAGAGAAACATTACTAATTTCTTTTAGAAAAACCTTTGCATATTTTTTGAAACAGATTCTATGTTTTGCAAACTCTATGTACATTTGGCAAAATGACCTGGATAATGCAGCACAACATCATGGATCAGCTGCAAAAGGTCACATCTCTCCAAAAACACTTCATGTATGCTTCAAAACTAAACTGAAGAGCACTACCTACAGGAGACCTGATCTCCTGCAGGTATCATAGATACCCACCCCCAACATGGACTATTCACATTCCTACCCTCTGGCCTGACGGTCAACGACCACATTTACAATTGAAGAAGGGATGCTAATTTGAGCCATCAGAGTCGTCAGGGTGGACTCCGGCCTTTTGGCCCTGTTGAGCCGATATGGGAAGGACTCGAAAACTGTGCCATCCTGTGCCATCCAGACTGGTGAACCAGTTTCATCAGCGGTGAAAGCAAAATGATCTGTCCATGTAGCATTAAATGTTCTGCCATCACTGTAAGCATGGCCCATGGGACGATCCACTTTTTTACTCTTGAATAAAATATGCACGAACCTTTGGGATGGATTATGAGTCTTTATTTTTCATTGAGCACACACACATTCTTGTACCACTCAGAGGACTCTCTGTGTATTGACTTCCATTTATGCCAAATGGAAGTCAATACATATATTTTTCCTTAATCCTAACAACTGAGTATGTTCCTAACCTTAATCAAAACTAATCAATAAAAAATAATCCACACCATACTTCTAGAATTGAAATTAAAAAGTGAAGACGGGAAAATGTTGTCACTCCACAGATGATCTTTGATTGTTGGTGAAAAATGTCCTCTATATGTAGCATATACAAGCTCAGCACTTTGTATCAGCTGTGGTTGTTTTAAAGTGCTTTATAAATAAAGTTGGTATGGTATGGTATGGTAAACGTTAAAAGATTTTTTTAACTACAACCTCACAAATCTGACCATTAGGAATTCAAACCCTCTTAGTCCTACAAATATTAAAGAAGTTTGCACGAGTCGCCTGATACACAGATAAAACTGCATTTACGCACTGATCCGGTTATGAGGACAAAAGCACTTTTGACTCATTTCACGCTTCAAACAGCCTCAGATTTGTGCACAAGTGGTGCGTTTAAATGCTGGTGAAAAGCTGGGTCATATGATTTTTACTCGCAGTCTAGTGTTTTCATCCTCTGAACGTTTGTCACTGTGCTTGTGCCGAAGTGGCAAAGACGTTATTTCGTTGGAAAAGGGAATATTTACGTACTTCTTTATCCACCTTATTCCGAGCCCCCATGAAGCTTTGCGTGATTTGTGGGCGCGACTTCCGCCGCAAACCGGAACCGCCGTTTGTTTACATGTTAGCAACTCGCTAACCGGCTTTCGTCAGAGCTTTTAGGCTGTAAAACATGTGGGAACTCCAGCTATCACAGCTTAAATGTGGCAATATTGTTTTACCGCTACCTACAGCTAATGCGGGGAGGGATGGCGACTTGAAGAAATGGCCGCAAATAACCCGCACTAGCATGTTTAGCTACTTCACTGACTCAGTTGCTTCGGATGCAGATGCGGGTTTTCTTCCGTTGGCTTTTTGTCCACACAGTGAAATGATCACATATGAAGCATTTTGGTTTCTCTGTTCAAGTTTAGAATTTTTAGCCAAATTCTTTTTGTTTCCTTATCTGTCAGTAGGCGATGAAAACTTGCTGCAGCCACAAACTAAACTTGGTCAGATTAGAGTACAACCAGGAGCAGCACAACAGTTACCCCCCAAAAAACCTTCCAGGAATAAGGTGGATAATTCTCCAAAATTGTTTATAGACGTATTGTGCATTTTTGAGCGGTACAGATGAGAATAAAATCTATCGTTAATCTCTTTGTTAAATAAATAAAAAATATTACTTATTTAACCCTCTATGTAGGGCAAGTCTAGAGTATTCACTCCCCTGGTTGGAAAATCCACATACTGGTTGCAGTGCGGGAGAACAGTCTTCATGTTGGCCTGGTTAAAATCCCCCAGCAAAGATGGATAGATATATCTATTTATATATAGTAATGGTAATATTAATAATAATTATTATTAACATCCATCCATTATAAATCACACTAAATCTTTTTGGACTGTGGGAGGAAGCCGGAGCGCCCGGAGAGAACCCACATATGGACATGGAGAACCAGAAAACCCCATGCAGACAGAACCAGGCTGGGATTCAAACCCAGGACTTTCTTACTGCAAGGCAGCAGTGTTACCCACTGAGCTACTGTGCAGCCCTGATGTTTTATTCACACCAAAGGAGAATTTAGAAACTAATTAAGCAAACAGTGATGACTTTAGATTGTGGCAGGAAGCCGGAGCGCCCGGAGAGAAACCTGCAAACAGGATGTTAACTTTTGATAATTTATTCGCAAAATTCAATGTTTCTTCCTCCTAGTGTCCCTTATATGACAGTAGGCTGACAGGAAGGAGAGGGGGGGAAGACATGCGGCAAATGTCGTCGGGTCCGGGAGTCGAACCCGCGACGACCGCGTCGAGGACTTGAGGCCTCCAAATACGGGTCGCGCTAACCCCTAAGCCACCATGGCACGCCCCCGGTCCCAACTTGTTTCCTCTTCTTCTGAGGTCGAGCTATCCCAAAAGTAGTAGGTTTTCTTTGGGGGAATCAGTAACATCCTGTTATAAATTTCATGCTCTTCTGGGGTCAAAGTGCACCGTCTGGGGTATCTTTTTATTTGGGAACTTGGTACTTGTGGTTCCAGCAGTCTTTCTTCATCTTTTGAGTTTGAGGGGTACCTTGTGCCCTCGTTCAGGGCAGTTTTCTGCTTGTGGACAGTCTCACTGCCTGGAGCTCCACTGCTGTTCCTGCGTGTTGACGCTGACGCGCCGTCTGGGGAACATTTAAGGTCAGAGACCCCGGAGGATGTGTCATTTTTCGATATCTTCGCTGAACACTCCGGACATAAAATTGTTGAAATCGAAGGCTCAGCTTTGAGATTCGCCGCAGAAGAAACCTCCCCAGCCGGGTCAGCTTGATCTCTGGGAACCGATGGAATCCCGTCCCAAAACAAATCTTTCTCAACCTCCTGGGAGGCACTTTCATCTGAATCAATTCCAGGAAAGAAATGGTCGAATACTTTCCTCATTCCTGTCGTCACCAGATATCCTAGTCCAAAGCCAAGTGGAAAAATTAAAGGGTATGGCATTTTGGAAACACAAAAATCCTCTCTAGACTCAAAACCTGATTCTCACTGAAGCGTTTGGATTCTAACTGATGTGTTGAGATTCAAGCAGTTAAAGCCTCAGAACTTCTTTGATCTGTTGTGATGTTTATGATGTCATCAGTGACCTCATCAGTGAGGTCACTGTGGTTCTGGGGAGGGTCCTGCTTCTGATCGTTGCTATGGGAACAAACAGATAAGTTCTGCCCGACTCAAACTGAAATAATGACCAAATATTTAATAAGTAATTTTTTTCTTTTCATTTATTTAACATGAATTGATTAACAATAGATTTCTACCTTGGTTTTCTGTACCTGCTGCCATATAAATTGTCTTTATCCATTATTAATTTGGTTCTGGGAGGAAATTGTTCAGATTTTATAAACATTTGCAAAACAAAATTTTCTCTAATCTTTGTTAACTCTCTGATAATGATCAAATTTTATATATTGTTGTTGCGCAACACCTCCCCCCTCTTCAGTCTCTCTCTCTCCTCTCTCACTCTCTACTTCCTCTTCTGAGAGGTGAGATGTGCTACCAGCTCTCCATCTATCGGGTTAATTGAGTTTCCTAAATCTGCTGGGTTTTATCCTGTCCAGAACTGAAGTAAACTCTGTTTAAGCTGGCATCGAGAAAAGAGTCGCCTGGTTCCTGACGAACTACATCCAGGTGTCCCAACCTTCTTCCCCCTGTGAATTAGCCAGACTGAGCAGCCTGCAGCCAACTAGTTTCACAGAGCTCACCTGTTAACGGTCGCTCTTCTCTTTATGACAACTTGCACTTGGTACAGGACCAGGTTGGTTTTAGTGACTCGGCGAGTCCCAAGGATGTTGTTTTACATATGGGCTACCAGCAACCTATAAAACATTTTCCACTTTTTCCTCTCCAGAATTAAACATCAGAGCTATTTTACAACCATCAAAGAACCTTAAGGTGACTCATTAACTGAATGTCCACAACATCTTTTAGATTTTCTTTATGCTAAGTATTTTATTAGTAAGGCAGTTTTGCAAGGGTCAGTGCAGCTTAACCTAAAAACATTCATGTCTGTCACTTTGCTTTTCTTTTTCCATGCTTGAACATGATCGCCTTCACATCGAGTTGAAAGTTTGGTGCTATTTGCCCACAACCGGTCAGTTATTTGCCAAATCAATCAGAAAATAGAGCAAACTCCTCTGCCATATTAGCAGCACATCCGATTATTCAGAATGCAAAAGGGAGAAAATGTTCATCTGTGCAGACAGAACGTCTGCATATGGTTAAATGTGATTAAATGGGACTATTAAGACACAATGCTATGATTGAGTCGATTTCGTTGCAACAGGAAATATAATTTGGAGTCTACTGCATCGAAAGGTTGCAAATCTTTGGCCACATTTCTTTTTGCCCATTTCATATTACACCCTCTGTGGTTTGAGGGGATAATGGAAACACAGAAAGATACTCGACATTTTACAGAACTTGAACTTCACAGAATATTTGTACTTTTTTTAGGTTTGATCAGCAAATTGTATCTCAGTCCTCCTAGTGTTTACCAGTGCTGCTTGTCTTTACATAGTTAAGTGTAACGTAGTAGCTCTCCTTTATGCCAGCCACATCACACATATGCCAGCCTTTATGCCAGCACACTTCTCACATCGAAGATAAATCTTCATTAGAACAAGCTAACGAAGCTTTGTACAAGCGCCACCTAAACAGTAAGCTTGGTTAGGCAATTTAAACAACCTTAAAAGCTTTTTTTGCAGTCTTTACATTTTTTTGTTTTTGTTTTATAAATATCTTTTTATGTAGTTGACTTTTAATCTCTCCTCTTTGCAACAACGTATTGTTGTTAAGGTTAGTTGGAGGGGAATGTCTGTTCTTTGTAGCTTCAACTAAGTTTTGCTCAGGTGGGAGCGTCAAGGGGACGGAGAATGTGAGACTTTTAAAAAGTCATCAGCATATGTGCTGCTGCTTTATCCAGTGAATTCACTAACATCAGTAACCTTGTCTCTCGACCTGCACACTGTATAATTTGTAAGACGTTTTATATTTTGTGAAGTAAACGTGGAGTTCTCCACAGAAAGACATACTAACTGCAAACTTCTTCAGTGAAAGTCAAATCTTTCTCTCTCTTTTTTTTTAATGGCAAGAGTTTTGATTAGCTTGATGAAAAATGAGTGAATAAAGTGTTCAGGGTAAGACCCGGGGTCAAGGATGGATATTTGTGGTGCGCCGGGCTCTGTATGGATAATGACTAGTTAAAATTCAAGGATCATTTAACGTGCACTCCCATTTAACTAATTTATGACGTCCATTTGTATTTTTTCTTTTTTGTCTCTTGGGGCTACTTATGAAAACTGTCCAGTAATTAAAATGGACTTTGTCATATTAGATGACCCATTACAATCTTTTAAGAAATTATACATCCTTAAAACAAATGAAAAACGGTCTTCTGAGAAGTACCTGTGGAGGAAACGAGATTTCCTCTTTAAAGTCGGAGAAAGGACTTGCGACGGTGCTGTTCTAAATAATAATAAAAATAAAAAAAAAAAACACAATGAATATCATTGAGATCTTTTTAGGGGTCATTATCTACTTCAAGGAACACACCAGCATGAGTTTTAACTTAAACAACAATATACACAGATGGACCAAATGGTTAGCACTAATCTGTTAATGACCGAAAGAAAAAAGGCCAGGGAAGCCAACAAAAGTAACGCTAAAAAAAGGCAATGTGTATATCTCAAGCATTAAACAGCTGACCGAGTTAAATCCAAATCCAGAAATAGAGTGAGTGAGGCAAAACTGCAAACCCACAAAAATACGACTGTCCATGGAAAGGGAGAACAGCACTGGTGAGAGGATGCATCAACAGGACAACTATTAGTCCTACAGTCCTCAAGTCTGGCTTTCATGCATGAATGGCCAAAAGAAATAACCTGTTGAAAGAAAGTCTCAAGAAGTCCTGTTCACGGTTTGCCACAAACGATGTAGGGGACACACCAAATGTCTGCAGAGGGACGATCTCATCAGATGAGACTAGAATTACACTTTGAGCTAAAGGCAAAAGCCTAAACAAAGTCTTCCATCAGAAGTGATGGAAAGATGGATGAAGCTGAAAAAGAAAACCTGTTAAAGGCTGCAAAAAAAAATTAAAGACTGTGGTCTGAAAGGTTTGCCTTTCAAAAGCACAATGACTCTACACACATCCAGTAGGGGAGATATATATGATTGGTGTGTGTGTGTGCAGGTGGTATGCGCACTTCTCACATCTGAATTTTTCTGTAGAGCATATATTATTTTCTCTCAATTTCAGTAATGCGCTACTTTGTGTTGACCTATCACATGAAGCTCCACCAAAACCATTGAAGTTCGTGGTTGTAACGTGGCGCAATGTGAAAATGTACAAAGGTAAGGAATACTTCTGTAATTTAATGTACCTGGTAAGAATTCAATAGAAGACCGACACCTTGACAAGTATAGAATAACACATTTCAAAAGAAACACTCATGTAGGAAGCTTTTTATTTTAAAACCTGGTGCACTTTCTATAGCTATTGCTAAATGAATTCTTGGAACAAATCTATTAAAAGAGACAAAAGTGTGGCAGATACTCTACACATTACAGATTCCTTATTGTACTTTTGTAGAATTTATGTCTGCCCTCAGAGAAGAGCGGTTAACAGGGTCAACTTACTTCAACACTCGCAGTAGGAGAAAGGCCTTGCTTTCCACACCGGGCACGCTTCCGAGGCCACCGCTGCACGGGATTACTGACACAAAGAGATAAAACCAATGTGTTACGCACGGCTTGTGCGCTAATATGTGCATGTTGTGTGAACAACTCGCACCAGAAGAGCTGCTAGCGATGATATAAATAATACCTACTATCACAGATAGGCAGACAGCGTAAAAACGTGGCTTTTGAAAACAAAATCCACATGGCGGCTTCTCCAAGAAGATCAATTATAGTCAGCAATTGGGTCAAATTGCTGACTCCGGCTGGGACGTGGCTGCCAGAACCAGCACTCGTATTGTACTAAAACGGTGTTTTTTGTTTTTTGGGGGGGAGTGTTGTTTCGTGATCGCTACAATCAGCGTTGATTGCATGGCGGATTATTTAATGACCCGAAGAGCATGTCATGCTGGTCCATGCCCATATTTGGCACTGGACTACTTAACCATCTGCTGAAAAACACAATTATTCTTTAGTTCAGGCTGATGTAGCAGGAAATGAAGGGAGGGGCTATCATCTTTGCCACTGCAAACCATCCTCCTGCCCTGCTGGATGAGGTTAGTGTTACAGCGTGGCGATATCATAAGCAGGGCGTCTGCTGGCTGTAATTCCCCCCATCATCCCGCTCTGCCCCGGCGGCGACGTCGGCTCCTTCGCTCACCGCGTCTGCCCCGGCTCATGGACAGTGATGTTTCTTAATTATTCAGACAATGGAGTGGGGAATGAAACAAGCTAATGGGGGGAAAATACTCCGAACAGCCAGGTTAATTTGGGGTTTATTGAATTACTGTGTGAGTCGGTGTGATGTCATTAATTACAGGAGATTGCTAATGAAGAAATGGGAACTGTGAGGAGGAATGGGGGGCGTTTTCAGACGCAGTAGGAGAATACACAAGCCTTAGACGGAGTCTCGGATAGACAGCTTCTGTGAAAAATGTGGAGTTTTTTTTCTTTGTCTTGTCAGAGATTTTCGCCTGGAATTTCTCTTTAACGGGACCATCACGAATATGCTTTGACCTAAACTACTCCACTGTACTTTTATTTATTATTTAGGTCATTCTTCCTACTAGAAGGTAAACTTCTACCTCAGCCCTCTAGGATTGCCCTGTTTTCGGCTTCGTCCTTCTGCCAATCAACTCAGACCAGTTTCAATCAATCAATCAATCAATCAATCAATCAATCAATCAATCAATCAATCAATCAATCTTTGCACCATGCAACTCCTTCCACAACACTTTACACAATCAAAAGCAAACCCAAACACACTGCCCCAACTCACCCCCAAGAGAGGTAAAAACTTTTTAAAAGTGCTTTTTTTTAGACAAATTGTTTTTAAAGGCAAAAGACGAGAGGAGATATCAAACATTAAATAGCAGTGGAGGAAATTTTACGCCTTTTTATGCTTCATCAATGACAATCAGTCATTCGAAATTATTTGTACAGAACATTTCAACAAGGCAGTTCATGAAAACATGTCAGTCATGTTTTCATGACTGACATCATGAAAACACAAGATTAAGAAGCCCTATTAGGAGTCAACAACTACAAAACCAGCAACAAACATTACATCTTGACGAGTGCCATCATCAAGGTCATCGAATGTGTTGGCCAACCATTTATTATGGTTCAAAAGCAACTCTGAAGGCTAATTTTCTTTGTCACATTTAGATTTTTCCATAATTTGTATTTTTTTTTGTGTGTGTCTATATATGCGTCTGGTTAATAACTGTTGTTTCCCTACATGATTATTGCTGATTTTTCCTATGTAGCCATTCTCTTGGCAGCTGCTACGCATTCTGTCGATTAGACTCACTAAATCCTAATTTCACTAATCACCTGCCCAGCATTTATGCCTGTTAGTTTCCATTACTCCACACACAAAGTCTTCTGTTGTTTCTCTGCTGTTTAGACCGCCGGGTTCTCTGCCGCGATTCCTCACACTGACGAACCTCTGAGGCATTCACAGAACAGCCGAGATTATATCACACACAGGTGGACTCTTAACTACCATTTGGGCAACGTCTGAAGGCAACTGGAGTTTATTTGTGGGCATCGGGTCTGAATACGCCACACTGTAGCATTTTGTGTCAATACAGAATTGAAGGAACTTCAAGGGGGATTGAACAATTTTGCATGTCTCTGAAGGGGGTTAAATAAAAGCACCGGGCACAAATAAAAAAAACACCTTTTGTATTCTGAATACACGAGCCATTCTGTAGGTTGTAAAAATGATAATGACCTGCACATGGCCTGAAGGAGAAAAGAGAGGACAGGTCTCTGCTCTATAAACCTCCAAAAATAAAAGCACACACTCAAGTCAATGATGGTGGGAAAGGAGGGGGAAAAAAACAAAAGGTTCACACACCGTCGTAGCAGAGTTTGGTAAATGGAGGACAATAGTAGGGCAGATTTTATTGGCAGGAATATGAAACCAAAGGTGAGGCTGGCAGAGGCGGGGAGCGAGATAAGCTAAAAAGCATCGAGAGAAGCGGTGTTGGTGGGTATTGTGGGGAGCAGAGGGGAAGGTGGGAGCAGGGGTGAGACAAATTACACCGCACCCCATTTCTCCCTGACATCCTTCAGCCCCTCTCCTGAGCCCCTCTGTCTTGGATGATGAATAGCATCCCCATTTGCATACCAAAAATGCTTTCTGATACGCGCCCCTCTGAGTCATTTTGAGAGATTAGAAAATATCGACAATTATTGACAGAAGCTGAAAGCGTCGGCAACCTCCCATCTGGATTATTGCCTATACCGTTTCATTTTCCCATTTTCCTCCTCCTTACGAGGATACGCCATTGACTGAAAATCTGATTGCCGAGGCTTATGAGCGGAGTCTGGGTGCCGCGCGGTGTTGACTCGTTATAGAAGTGGGCCGCTCTGGAAAGGCTGTTGTGTTATTGCGTGTTTGTGCACATTTCCCAATGACACAGACTTTAATTAAGATAATCATCGCTTTGATACTCTGCATGGACATTCAAGTGTGTCTATATATGTGCGTGTTGTGGTGGTGTTCTATGCAGGTCCGCACAAACCTCGTGATCGCATTCTGCGTCTGGGCAAACCTTTTGATTACAATAATAAATAAATGACATAAAAGAGAGGACAGGGACATAATGGGGCGCTCATAAATTAACGAGCTGCAGAACAATTCTTGAAATATTAAGAGACCTTTGTCGGGCCAGAACTCACCGAGAGAAAGAGGCACAGGAAATGAACGCTGTTAATTGAATAAGACGGACACCGCGAGTGGAGTCGGTTATTAAAAATTCAGAAATGGAGACGCCAGGATGTGGGACAACCAAGAGAATGATGTGCCGTCCTTTTAAGAAACAACTTGAAACAGTAATTATTCTCTGAAGGTAAAGGTCCTAAAACGGGGTAGGCCAACAAACAAGAAAGATGTTGATCAGTGATCAGCAGGTCCAAAACTGGAAAATGTAAAGTTTTATTTTACCTTATAATTCATTCTCTATTCTACTATCTCTATCTATCTATCAGTTTATCTATCCATCCATCCTTCCATTCATTGGATGAAAACCTTAATCGGTATTGAAATCGGCAAGTCAGACTATATAGAAGACCGCTATTGGCTATCCTGCGTCTTTAGCGCCGATAACAGAGCGGACAAACATTTCTGTGATATTCTTCCAGGATGTGGAATCCCACTAAATCCTCCCCCGTGAGACCAAGTGTCTTGTTAAGAGGTGGAAAATCTCCTTACTTCTACCGCAGACCAATCTCTGGTCCCCAGCTAATTAAGTTCCTTGTGTCTCAGTTATTTGTTGTTGCCTAATGAGAGCTATCAGCAGGCTGGCAGTGTCCTATACTGTAATTAATGGACAATGGGAAGATGAGGAGGTGGTAAAGATGAAGTGCGGAGGTGGTGGGGGCCGGGGGGGAGAAGGTAAAGTGGAAACTCGTCCTGTCTGATGACCTGCTGGCTGCCCTTCCTCTTCCTTCTCCTCCTCCTCTCTCTCTCTGTCTTAGCATTCCTCTCTTGATTCGTTGCTCTTTTTCCAGTGGGCTGTTTGACAAGCTGCCAGTTCTAATGCCCTCAGTGCAATGTCCCTTGTCAACTCCCATAAACTCTTATATCTATCAGAGCCTCCTCTTAACAAAAAAAGCAGCTTCCATTATCAAAGTGATTAAAAATGATCTTTAATTTCAGGGACAGTCAAGGGCACAGTGAGTTTAGACAATAAGCCATCGGCAATAAAGTTCTATATCTCCAAATCTTTTCTCGTAACTCGTCTCTGCTGCACCTTCTGTTCGCTCTTGCATGCCTTATAGCTTCAGGCCAAATACATATTGCCAGGTACATAGCAACATTTTTTTTGCTAACTTGATACAAAACATTTGAGTATTAAAGTGATAGAAAGAAGCCAAAAACTCAATTTTAAAGACAACATGTTTTTTAACTTTCAGTCAGCAGGTTAGGACCCATTCCCTCAGTGAGACTTTTATATTTTGTTATTTTTGCAGTACTTATCTATTTCCAGATCTTTCCAGACTTTCTGTGCAGCCCGGGAAAATATGGAAACAAAATAGAACAGGAATGTGTTTGTTCTTCCAGACGTTATCCTTGAAGTCGCACCAGTCCACCTACTCTTCCACACATTCCTATAATTCATCCCTTAATCAATTAATTTCTCTCTCCCTTCATACTTTCTTCTATCTGTCTTTTTATCCATCCATTCATTTAGCCATCCATTAGGTTTTCCTTCCATCCTTCCATCCATCTGTTTATCCATCGCTTTGTCCATCAATTCAGCCATTTCATTAATCATTCATCCATCCACCCACCCAGCAGACCATCCATCCATTTTGGTTTCATACACTTCGTACTTCATGAATTACAAACGTGTGCCTTAAATTAGCAAATTTTTGTATTTATCCCTAAAACACTGATTATGCAGGAATGAGGACATATAAAATTTAACTCTGAAAACATTTCCTCTGGGGTCCAATTTAAACAAACTCTAGTTCATTAGAAAGTCAGATCCGTTTGTGGAGGTGTGAATGCTCAATCCAACTCGGATTAGGATCAGAAAAGCGAACTCTGATCTGCCTGAAAACCTACGTCTCGGTTCGGATGATGTGAACTCTGGTGCAGTTTGAATGCATATGTCAATGCCATGCAGATGGGAGATTGCTCCTAACGGTGGGAAGTGGACTATAGCGCAGGGCATTCTGGGTAAATACAACCAAAACAAACGATTGAGTTTAGCGCCAGCAGGAGAAATAGCTCATCGTCTTTTGCGAAAGACGAAAGAGAAATCCTACTACCGCTAAAATTTGACGCCCTTCCATGTTTTGTTTACGTTTTGTGAAGAAGGAAGCTGCGCTATTTAATTCTTCTGAGGCTTTCCTGTTTTTTTTCCCTTCAGCTGTTCATGGCGCAGCGCCACCACAGGCGAGGGAGGCGAAAAGGTTTTTCAAAGGGTTTGGTACGTTTGACACAGTGCGGTGTAAAAGCAAACCGCACCAGCTAAAAAATGTTTTAGCGTTGGTCCAATATGGAACCTGTTCTACTGGACTGTCAGGTGTGAAACAACACAGCTTTAGTGGTAGAATGTTTGATAATTTTATAATATTTGTCATAATATACACATCCCAAAAAGTTGTCCTTCCAGCTTTGTTTCAACTTAGTAAAATTCAACATTTTAAACCCCTATAAACCCCTTTTCTGGTCAGGCTAATCTTATCTTCTGCTGACAGTAAGCCACTAAATTAATTATCACCCTATAGTATGTATGCTAAAATTTGGCATTTTTAAAATGAAAATTGAACAGCAACAAAAAAAAACCATGCAATGTCATCACAAACACAGCGAGTGGACATGGCTAAAAGAATAAACACGATATACAGCAGTCGATAAATGTCCCTGGTGATGGCAGAAGACTTTAACTCTGGCATGAATCAAAAGAACACCCAGTCTGACTTGTTAATTTAATTACCTGAGTTGTTTCGGGAGATTTTGGACGGCCGCGGAGCCGGTTGGTCCCGATGCCAGCAGAGGCCACCTCCGTGTCAAACGGTTCTTCTCATTTACTCCCTCTCTCCCAACACGGACACGCTGCCAGGTCTTTCGCAAACGCCGACTCGATTACCTTTCCGGGGTGCTGGTGTTAAAAGGTGTGAATAGAAATGGGAAACATGCAGAGGAGAAGTATGGTGAGGTAATAGGGATTTGAAGAAGAAAAAAAAAAAAGAAAAGAACGCCTACCAAAAACAAAAAGGGTTGTGGTAATAAAAAGGCTTTGGGAAACGCTGGACAGCTACAAGTGCCAGTACAGGCCTGATTAGGACAATTACAGAGAGGGCATATGGGGTCCTCAAGGTTGTTTGTTGGTCACAGCCACAGAAAATGATTAATGAAAACCTGCAAAGTGAGTACTAATGTTTCTTACGCCAAAAAAGAGTGCAGAGAGGCTGAGACGTGGTCGGAATGCATCTGACTGAAGCAAAGGAAAAAAAAGAATCAAAAGTTTTGAGGTACTGCTCGGATGCCAGGCAAGGCAAAAACAAAATAATGATTTTTTTTTTTTTTTTTTTTAATGGGCCCTCCAATGGGAAATTGATCAGGATGATAAATGCATGTGGTAGAGACAAAAGACGGATGCTGGAGAGAAGGGAAAAAAAGTGTTTACTTTCAAGGTATGTTGGAGAGATGGGAGCGCGGGACGGGGATGGGATGGGATGGGATGGGATGGATTCTCTCAAAGAGCTTCACTGGACATCAGGCAGAAAATGCAATGAGTTCCAAAGACCTTCCGGTGAATATCAAACAGATGACTTAAGCCGTTTTACACCGACTCTGTCATCGCATTGGCAACTGTTCTGAGGCCGAACGATAATTGTAAAGGCTGAAGAGGAGAGGCGAGGAAGCAGTACCTGGACAAATCACTGAGCGCACGTCTAATGCTTACCAAATACTGTGCCATGCATTGTGTAGATTCAAGCTCTATTGGCAGGCCTCCCGCAGTCTCGCCGTCTGTGTTTATCTCGACTGCTTGAGTGGCTGCCAACCTGAGGTGGTAAACTAAATTTGCTTAGCTATTTTGCTTGTTTGTTTCCAAAGTGCTAGAACTCCACCTTCATTTGAACCCGCGGCTTTTCCCTGTGTCGCACATTTCAAGAACGTTGATTCTGGTTCTATTTATGTGGTCTTTTCTGTTTCAAACATTGCTTTGACCAAATAGATGAAGGTAACAAAAGAATTTATGAACGTTTCCGAATAAAAATTATCAAAAGATTTTCAAGCCCATGATTTTTTTTTCTAAATGTTTATGTTTTTGCATTTGGTGGATGCTTTTATTCGTAGAAACATGCAAATGCAAAGTAACAATGTAGTTTCACCATTCAATGAAGTTTAAAGATAATATCCCAAAAGGCTTCCTGCTACATTTGCAGATAACGATGGCATTACAAAAAGTTGACTGTAATTTTAAGTAAGTTTGTGTCTAACACTTTCTTACATTTCTGTTTTATAAAAGGATGTGGAAGCTATTTTTCTTGTGCGTCACGGATGTGGAACACATTTTGTTGGTCCATCACACAGGGATCAAGAAAATAAATCAGTATATATCGGTATATACCGATATATATCGGTATATACCGATATATATATATATATATATCTAACTACAACTCCATTCATGAGGCTTATTTCTTCAAACCATCCAAAAGATACAGGCATTAAGTAGTTCAATAAGATCACAAATTTGGAGTACAATCAAAACAGGAATTAAACTTACAAAGAAAGAAAAGAACAATAGTACTTTTTTTAAAAAGTACTTAATATACTTGTGGAACACTTTTTTTAATGTCCTCTACCACACACACACATACACACACCACACCAACACAACATTACGTCCTCTGAAAGTACCACGCTATCAGGAAACACAATTGTTATTTTCCCAGGAACGAACAATTTTACTGACTTTGCCAATAGCCATCACCTGAGGCACTAAATTAAAATGACCTGAACGCCCTTTTAAACTAATAACTTAGATTTAATGTGAGAAATTAATATTAACCAAGTTGTTGGGTCCCTGGCTCTCGGGAGTTTAACCACTAATGAGCTGGCTCTGGAAATTCAGTTTGATTTAATCGGACCAAATTCAAAAATATGTTCAGTGAAGCTGCTAAAGCAAGAATGGAACGACTTTCACTTATCCTATTGGTTTCTTAGCATTATCTGAAAAATAATCATCAAGGGGATCATCTGCAGCATCCCCTTCACCATTTTGCTTTTGGCCCTACCAATCCATTAGTGATCCACTCATCAGCACCAACCACACTGAATTTCATCATCAATAAAACCTTTGAAGCATTTGTCTTAATGTCATTCTTGGCTCAGTCTTTCGGCAGTAATATTTGAATCTCAGTAAATGGGATTGTGTACTGGCCGTCTTTACTGTGGCTGTGTCTTTAAGCGTCTGACGCTTAAAAAAGAAAAACGAAAGCTTGGACTTTGGAAGCGAGGTACTGCCGAGAGGTTGGGAGCAGATGATGTCCGACCTGCAGTGAACAACCCGGGCAAACACAACGTAGCGGTTTGTCGAGTCTGAGCGAAGCCAGTTCCTGTTTGGATTGACACTATCCTAAACTCCAGTACCAAATATGTTCTAGTCATTATTGATATTAACGTCTAAACGTTTTTAGACGTGAATATGCCAAAAAGAAAAAAAAAATGAAGTCATGCTTCCACATTGTTGTTAAATACTGCAGCAGCCATCTACAACAGGAAGTGAATCTCCACTAGTCGAGTTGTGGCGTCCAGCAACATTTTGGATGAATCCCAACTCCAACGTCCCTGAATCCAATGATTGAATTACCTCCACATGCACATCAGATCTACAGATCAGAGTATGCTGTTCATATTTTTTCTACCAAAAGGTTCTTGATAGGTCGAAAATAAAGTGATGGACATTTTCCGAAAAGTAATCAACCATGCCATTTGAAATATGTGATGCACCCATGGCAAGCTACTGAATGGTGTTGGCGTGTACCCTAGCTTTAGCTCTTTTTAGCTCATATTAAATGCTTTGATAGATTCTGACAACAGCCGAAGGAAAACGGACAAAACGTGAGTTTGGGGGACAGTGTTGGATTCAGGTTCAGTGAAACGGGTCGGCAGAAACGCGGAAGCAACATTATGATAGCTACGCTCTCCATTACTTTATTCAATTACTCTAATTAAAGCTAAATGAACCAATTAATCAGTTAATTAAACCAAAATGGACACACTTCAATCTGCTTTGCTTGGTCTTTAAAACAGTGCGTGGTGATGTCGCACAGGGAGGATGATAACAGCAGATGCATCTTTGGGGGGGGGAAGAAATTATAGGAAGTTTAGTTTTGCATTAGCTGAAAAGATCTGCTCAAAATCTGAGGAACATGTTTGTGATAAACTCAAACATTGTTTAGCCAGGAATACTTTTTTTTTATCACTAGCAATATCTTCATCACAAACTAACATAATCGCACGCTGCATGTTTTTTTTTTTTTACCCACGGCCAGAAGGCACAATTTACATGTAAAAATATTGATTATTTCGACACCGATCAAAAATTCTTAGTTAGGACATCATATAATTTATATATTACAGAATATTTTATTAATCTTAGTTGCTCCGTCCTCTTCGGTTTCAGATGTGCTATCCTGGCTCTCGGAAGTGTGTCAACATTTGTTTTGCAGGGTTTCGTTTCTCAACAATGTCTTAGTCATTACGCAGTGGGATTCCTCTTAATGTCTTTTTCTCGCTGCAATACGGAGATTTTACAACAATGTGACAAAACACATCTTAAATTTTTTAAACGACTCCCGAGCATCAACTACAGAAAGCTACCCATCCCGGCTGCGCTTTTGAACCCTACCCAGGAGACGCGTGCATTTCACGGCGCGTTCTGTTTGTGTCCTCGGGCTGCTAATGTCTGGATAACTGAACTTCAGAGGCTCTCGTCAATGCCGGCGCTCCCTGAAAAGGAAGGAACGAAATCATTTGGCGCACTAAAAAAAAGAAGCGGGATGACAAGATATGGCAAACAGGCTGATGCAAGTCAAATCACGGAGAGCAGGTGGCTACAAGAATGTGACACACAAACGCAGGCGAGAGGGGCTGGGGCGGCGGGATTGTAATAGGGCATGGCAGTGAGGAGAGAGGAACAGGTGCAGAAAATGAGGAAATGAAGAACGGTCGAGGAGGAAGAAGGAGAGAGTTGTCATACAGTGGAGAATTAGAAGATCTGGACACGAAAAGGAAATTGCATAAAGAGGCAAGAAGAGACGGGGAACGAGAAAGCGACGGAGGGATAATGTCCATATGAGCATGGAGCCTATCACAAAAACCCGCTGTACTATTCTCACCATGACAATACCGACAGATTGAGTTGGACAGGGTTCACAGGCTCGAGTACCAGTCAGTCAGAGAGAAAAAAAAGCTATTGAGTGCTTTTCTGGTGTTATCTAGCTTGCTGCTGAATACTCTCCTTCTGTAGCCAAAAAAACCCGGTTCTGGTTACAGCACTCGGTACAGGCTGTAAGTCCATAACACTTCACCTCTGTCGAGAGTCAATCTCGCGCCCGGCTGCGAAACGTCGCTTTTAAACTACCGACAGTTCCGAGGAGAGGAAGCGGAAGTACGAGAGCTCTTCGTTGGTTGATGTCCGAGGAGCTCGTAATCATCTTAGACGTTTGCAGGGACGTCCCTTGAAATTTACATTCTCGTCTCGCATTTTGTATTTATTTTTTTGGCTTTATCGCGAGCCTGCGTTGCTTCATTTGATATACAGAGTCGCCCTCCGTTCCATTGTCTCTGACCCGTTCGTTTTTTAATCATCCAATTCACAAAGGACACAGCTACAACCAACAGCAGAACACAATCCCCATTATTTCTCTGTGAGATGTCATGTTTGTAATTGAAAGTATTATCTCATTGATCACGGCTCCTATTGTAATCATCATAATTACCACTGCAGAGTCGTTTAGATGGTAATTTGGGCTTTTCTTACCAAATGTCAAGCTATTCATCTTGTTGATAGTGGCCTATGGAATTGGCTGTTGTCTCATACAACATCTACTGCTGGTGTTTGAGATTCTGGCTGTGCTTGCAGCATGACCTTTGCCCTCCGGATTGTAAGGGGAAGAATTTGGAGTGAGGGACACCAGGCCGACCTTTTGCCCAAGGTTTTCCTTCATCTGGCCCTGCTACTGCCTTGCCCATAACTCTTGTCGTAAAGAAGGTCTTTTAAATATGGATGGATACGAGTCAAGGTTGTGTTTTTCGTTGCTCAACACACAGCTGAATCCAGATATTAGCATATGCTAGAAAATGAAAGGAAAGATGACTTTCCTTTAATCAGCAACTATACTTTTTTGTTTGCCACAGTTTTTGTCAGCTAGATTTTACAAAATATTAATCACCTAAAGTTACTGTAACTGTTTGATTCGCTTTAGTTGAACTTTTGTTAAGTTTGTCTAGAAAGTTTGCTTCATTTGGGGAAGTGAGAATACCCAATTAAACTCTAACACTGGACCAAAAAAAGTGAACTCTGTTCCGTGTAAAAAGCTGGGCCTTGGTTCAGCCGAAGTGAACTCGGTTGTGGTTTGAATTCATATATGAATGCCAGGAAATGGCCTTTTCTCTTGCCATTTCTACCAAGAGAAATGGCTCATGCTCTTTTACCAAAGACAAAAGAGAAATCCTACAGCTGCTAAAATCTGACACAGCTAAATTTTTTGTTTACATTTTGTGAGGAAGGAAGTTGAAGTCAGTAGTTTTTCTATTCTTCCGCCCAGTGGTTTTCAGTGCAGCGCCGCCTCAGGCGAGGAGGTGAACAGGTTTTTTAAAGTGTCAGGTTTTTTACAGTGAAAATACAACTGCATCATCTGAAATTGTAGCAAATTTTACAATTTTGGTTCTCAATTGAAGTGAGTCAAATGGATAATCAGGTGTGAAAACACCATAAAGAGATAAAGTGATAGAAAACATAAATTTTTAAAGGAGAACCAAGTAGAAATTCTGATATAATCAAAGTGAATTACTGTGAAATTATTCAACCCCCACCTCACACAGACATAAGAAATAAGAAGGAGTTGGGGCTTTAAAGGTTTCAGAAAATAAAACTTTCAAATAATATGTGCATTTTATTGCAAAGATTAAGTCTAAAAATAGTCAGACAACTCTTACAGTCAGCAGAGACGCCATAGAAAATACAAATATGACAAATGATGTGGCGCAAAATAACTTCCCTTTAACTTGATGATCATTTGAGCGTGCAAGGCAATAAGCAGGTGCCAAGTGTGAGCAAAATAAAAAATATTAGGAGGATTAACTCATAATTTCTGCTGTTTAACATCATAATGAAAGTATTCTAAAATTGGGGGATTTTTATTATTATTAATTTATCTTTTTTACTTCTGGAGATACTTTCAAACTGCATTGCTTTAAACTTAAGGACTGAACTTGAATTTGTGGAAAACAATATGAAACACATTTTTTGTCTCTCACAAATATACCTCATAAAACTTCCCACAGACCAGGTCTGGAATACTCTGACTATCACTTAGCGTGACCTCCAGGAACACACGATACATCCCATCCGGGGGCATGTTACACAGAACTCATCAACGGGAACAGATGTCATCATCAACAGCGATAAAAACAATCATTACACTGACAGCTTTACAAATAGCTAAGTCACCGCTCGTGGGGAAGACAAATGACAGGACGCCATCTTGTGGTTTCTGGACTGTAAACTTTATGCATATGCAAGCATATTTTTCAGATACATACCACAAAGTCGTTATTTTTCGAATAGTTGACTACATGCACACCCGAGGAGTGCCCTTCATGCGGCTGAAAGCACGACCTTGGCATCGATACCCAATGGGGGAGGAGGGGAGAGACAGAGAGAAGACGGAGGGGAGAAGAAAGTCAGGAAAATGAAATATAGGGGAGATTAGGCAAGGGAGGTAAAGGGATGTTTCATAACCTCTAGTTTGTAGAGCACTGAGCACACCAATGTAATACACATGTGGAGAAACAACAGGTATGGACAAACACACTCTAATATGACTGTGTTTCATTAAATAATTAGGTCTAAATGGAGGAGTATGTTGTGGTAGACGATTGGCTGTTGCAACCCTTGAAGGGTAAATCCGGTCCATTAAAAGACACAAAGACTCACCGGACAAACAACAACGCAAAGAAACTATTCATGCTTCAGGACAGGTTAGCAAGAGTAGTTAACTTGTTTTTTGTTGGGATTCTTTTTCTTTTTTTGACTGAGGACGTAAACCATAGCACCAGGAGAAAACCAATGACTTCAACTGGGAGAACATGCTAACACAATGCCTTAAGACGTTAGGGTTTAGCATATTGTCAGTGGTTGTATTTTAGATATATTTAACAATTACCACGGGCCAAGTTCATCTTTACATTAAATACTCAAACTTTGATGGCTCACAGACAGAATTAGAGGTAGCAGGTAATACATTTATAACTTAACTAGGGCACATAATCTGAAATGTTTGTATCCTTAACACTTTGAGTAAACAATGAAAAAGAAAACCTTCTCAAATTACAAAAAAAGTAATAATTTTGCCAGCAATTATCAAATGCTATTGACTTCCAACATGATCTCAATTCCGTTCATTTTTTGGCCAGCTTTTGCATTCAGCTTGTCTCAAACAAGAAAAATCCCCCCTCTGGTTGACACAAGTAAGGAGACAGGCTTGTTTAGGACTTTCTATTTCCTCTGTCTGCACTGTTCTAAAATTGGAAAATGGCTTTAGGCTATAAGAACCACACTGCTGTAGCTTGTCTATTAATCACACACGTCAGCACCCTTGAACTTCTTGGTCAGTGTTTCTTTTACAAGTTCTATTCTCCGTAGTCGAGCAAAAGGGAAAGGGTAAAAAAGAACAAGAAAAAATGTGGCTCTTATGTGCCTGTCCCCTAAAAAAAAAACTAGACACAAGAACAGAATGAAATGTCATACTGGAAAATACTGAGTGTACATGTCCTCATTCTGCTGTGTCGTTAAAAAAATAATAAAAAAGAGTTGAGTCACTCCGCCTCACATTCCCACTCATCTCACCCTTCTTTGGTGCATTACAGTTCAGATTAAGAATCCTGCTGAGAGTTCGTCAGAGGCAACATCAGTTCAATTCAAAGGCTGGAGGTTTCTATAATGTATTCCCTGCTAACTCCGAAATATTTCAACACTCCTCTACTCCCCATACTATTTGTTTACATGCTGGTTACTTGAGGCTCTTAATTCTTCACACGGCTAATGTGTGCTCTAGAGCCTCTGCTGCGAAAAGGCAGACATGTCAAGCTGAAGGCCAGCGACCACATCCGCCCGTAATACAATTGCATCTCGCCTGCGAGTAATTTCATATATCTGTTATTAATGGCCCGCAAGTCGGTTACGTAGCGCTCACACCAGTCACACGACGCATCCCACGGCGTATCGTAACAGCTACTTGCAGCTCTGGGCAGCAGTACACAGGAGCTGCGGCTGTTTTAGGGGACCAGAGGACGCAAGGAAACTGGCTTCACGTTCTGTAATGTCAAGAACTGACAAACCCCGTCACCCCTGCTGTGCTCCCAAGTGTACATTTCGCTAATAAACGTGACTTGAAGCGCAGTGGAGAAAAAGGACTTCTGTGTTCTGTAATGTATTCACCTTTCACGAGGCGAACACCTGTACGTTTTCCAACAGAGGCTCAAAAATACTGCAGTGTAGCAGAACACTTGAGGCAACGGATGACTCTTTGGGCCACAGGTTTCCTGCTGGTTCTGTTTCCCAATGCTGCCTCCAAATGGCTCCAGTGTTTGGGGTGTTTGGTAGTGCCGTAGAAAGACATAATTGCTAAGCACTGTCAAGTGAAAAATCACTTTATTATTACCAGCTTACAAAACTCAGATACCCATCAACAGGTGAGAGTAAAAGAGAGTAAAAGTCTGCCGGAAGGCAGACGGTGTAACCTTCATGTATATTGCTGCCAATGCAGACATTCATGAGAAAGATGCGCCACAGAGGCCAACTTGCTAACGAACACCTCCGAAATAGCTTGTATTTCCAAATCTCAAAACGTAATGTAATATGGTAAGTGTACTACTTACCAAGAGATGATTTCAGGTATGCAATAATGAGCCGAGAAGAGAATAGAATATGTCTTTGTTTGAATTTTATTGCTCTACTTTTTGCATTCCCTTTGAGTTTACAAGATTAGGACTTGAACATTTTGTCCGTATTTTTCATTTGTTATATATTCTGCTTTTGAAACATCTGTTGTTTTAGCTAGAATCTGTATTTTAGTTCATACTTCCAACTAAAATACAGCTTTCCTACTTCTATGATTCTTTCAGCAAACAGTTTTCGCAACGATTCTGCCTTTCTCGTCTCTGCATTTGTTCTCCTCAACCCAAAATTAAAAAGAAAAGAAAAAAGCAATACTCAGACAACGGGATGGGCTCCTCTGTCCTCTCTTTCTCAACGAAATATGAAACATTTTAATTTATAATTATCCATTACAATAAATCCTGTAATTCCTCACTTGGGGTCTAAAAGCTTTTGACCGTCACAAAGATGATGGCTGCGCAAACAAATCCCAACGGTCTGATCATTAACATGACCGGTTCTGGAAGCAGAGTCGTTATTTGCAGGCGGACAACGACGCAGATAAAACACAACAACAAAAAAACTCTGTCGGAGAAAAAAAAAATCTAAGCTGTTTTTCATTACTGAGATTTTTCATGGCTGGTTGTGAGAAAATGTCCTGAAAATCACCCAAATGATTATGATTAAGAGAAAATTTTGGTCCTGCTGAAATAAAGATTTCAAACTAATAATATTTTAATCTAATCAATATCGATGGATAATGAAACATCTGTCAAATTTCCTTATAAAACCCTGACACATAAATGCATCAAATTCTGAATTATGTTCTTCCTTACTTTTCATCAGAATTCCCATTTGTATAAAAAGTTTGGAAATCAATAGACATTTTTATATGCTAGTGCTGAGCCTGGCTGAGGGGAAAGAAAAGATCATTTGATATAACTTTACTAGCTGAAAATGGTTCCTGCACAAATTTACTTGGTGTTTAAACAGAAGACAATCTGACATGATGAATGATGCAATAAAACTATTTAAATGTATTTATTTTTTTGGTAAATACAGTTCAGTTTGTATTTACATCCATCACATAGATTATTAAGCTGTCCCTAACACCTCACCGCTCTGACATGTCCGATCAGAACAAACAATATCCACTTTATTCCAATATCCCAGGATGCTTTGTTTTAGCTTCGTGACCAATATTTCAATCTGAAAATTAGCATTAGCAGTAGAAGTTTTGCATGTGAAAACGTCAACTCTTACACTGAAGCGAAGCATGTTCAGCTGCTTCACACTTTGTCAGCTGAACTCCTGCAGACAAAGGACAGAGGTTCAGATCTGATTTAATGATCTGAAATTTTCTACGCTGTCAAATCTGTTCAGAACTCATTGTGTATTTAACATTTTTTAAGTGGGAATTCGATTCAGAATGTGATCAGGGAAGAGACTGGGATGTTGCGCACTGGAGATTTATATCTATTTTTCAAGACATGACTTTTACCTCTTCCTTTCTTAAAACCTGCAAGTTAAACCGAATGAATGAGTTCATGCTTTTCTATAAGCTCCACTTTATTTATGTTTATTGACAGCAGCGCAAACAAGCCTACACAGCGATGAGTCAGATGCTAAATGTTTTGCTCCTAACGCTTCTTTTTTTTTTTTGCAGTCAGTTTGTGTTGCTCTCGTGTAATAAGCTGTTTTTCCAACTTGACAAACTGCAATCTTTCAACTGTGAACCAATTTTTTTTTTCTCTCCCCCAAATCTGTCTGCTACACTTTTATTTATTTACTTCAGTCCGACCACCACCAAGACGCCAAGATGGAGTTAGGAGTCTGAATTTATCTTTCTTGTAAATAACAATTCAGTAAAACTAATTTCGATCAGTCCTTACATCATCGGCTGAGATCAAATTTTGGACCAGATACATTTTTCCTTAAATCTCATCGATTTTCGCATCAGAAATTGTCGCGTGATCGTTATTATTAAGACGATCGTCTTTCTTCCCTGATTGGTGTCATTTATGCAATATTGGTGTGCCCCGTTTTGTAAAACCCATATGACCTTGTAATTTCCAAAAGCAGGATTTATATATTATAAATCAACGGGATCGATTACCTCACAGGCTGATCATGCTAACTGTTTGAGCTAAACAAGCTGCCAAATAAAAGCTGAAACCGTAAACCAGAACTTAACTCTCACACTGCAAAATATACAAGTACGCATTCACACACTCTTTCTCGCTTTCTCTCACACACACCCCTACACACCACTTCTCTGAGGCTAAATAATGACAAACGGAGGCACGTAACTAAGGTGATTAATTATCCATGTCACCAGATGGGACGATGAGCAAAAAAAAATAAAATGTCGGATTTTCCTTTCTTTCTCTCCCCCCGCCCCAAATGTATTTCAGAATGCGGATTCGATTGGAAAAATGACAACCATATGTTGATGGATGACCACAGGCGAGTATTAATCAAAAACACAGATAGAGGGGATGCTACGAGGACAGATGACTGTATCTGTGAGCGGGCAGCACAATGAGAACCAGCAGGATGTTTATACATGGAATCAAAGTAATTAGAAACACTCCACCAAGACAGCAGATGGTAAGTATGCTAATAAGACTTTCAAAATAAATTGTTTAAAATGTAAGTAGAAAAAATATATATTATGTGATTCAACAAACCTATTTCGAAACTCGCTTTTAGAGCACGAGTACATAAAATAACAAAGGATAGCAGCAATCGAGGAGGAAATGATCATTGTTTGCAAAATAAAAAGGTACTTCCTGTCCAAATTCCCACTTTAACTAGCATTAAGCATTTTTTGTTCTTGGGGAAAAAAAATGCTAGTTTGCAAGAAGTTCAGGAATACTAGAAACTGTTGTCTGGTATCCTAATGAAAAGAATCAATTCTTATTTAGGGACATTAATCTTTTTTTCTCTCATTTCCAAATATAATGAAATGCAGCATAAAGGGAAAAGTAATAGTAAAAAGATTTTCTATCCAGTCACAGTGGATAATGGTTTCCTGAGCTAAAAGTGCAGCATCCTGTTTTTCCTGTCGATCCAGGAAGAACTTTAAATTAATTAATCTTCCCAGTTTTCCATACTTGTAGTTCTTGTTTTTTTTGTTGTTGTTTTATTTTTGACTCTGGTGGACTTTATTTGAAAGTGCTAAGACAGGAAAATAGGTAAACAGAGAAAGAGGGAAGACATGCGGCAAATGTCACCAGACCAGGAACTGAACCTGCAAGGATCATGGATTATTTCAGCAGAAATGTTATCAAGATTTGTACAGTTCGAGAAAACGTTTTGTCAATCCTAATGTGGGATGCACACAGGATGGAACATAGCATCTCCTCCACTCTTGAAGACAGGCAAACCGCAGGGCTGTGTCCTCGGCCCCCCTTCCCTACTCACATATGACTGTTCACCATCATAAAACTTATAAAAACAATTAATCAGTCAAGGGTGGAAGAGATCAAACATCGGAGGCAGTTTTTTTGAAAGCACCAACATGGACTTTAATAAGGCCGAGACCGAAGAGGCAGTAATTGACTTGAGGGTCTCTCAGCAGTCAGGACCCTTTACATTGACGGAGGGTGTTGAGCTACAAGTTTCAAACTAAATGGGTCCACAAGAACCTCTGACTCGGTGCGTGGAAGACGGTCTTCAGCGACATCCTTCATCGATTCGCTTCTGGGTCATTGCAAGCACTTAAAGTCATAGTTCCTTTTTTTTCTGTATTACTCACCTAAACCAACATTCAGCACGTGGCTCATTAGCATATCAGGGCAGACAGCCATTATGCAAACTTTTTAATCTACTGCAGCAGTTCTTATTCTCAGAGACACAGAGTATGTTTTTTTTCTCCCCATAATCCCCAATGTGACAGGGGCTTAGAGGATATCCTAGCAGTCAAGAAGTGCGAGGCAAGTTACACCTCAAGTTGTTTTAGAATTAACAGTCACTCTATCATGCTAATTTCTAAACTGTGGAAGAAGCCAGAATACAAAATAATAATAAAAAAAAAATAAAAAATCCCAGAGGAATGATTTTTTTCTTTGGATTTTCGTCTCTTTTCTTGCAGAGGTGTCAGACGTAGAAATAACTTGTGTCAAAAGTCGTTCAACACCAAGTTCCTGGTGGCAAAAAGTTTCATTGGAGGACTTTTTTTTTTTTTACCATCTACCAGTAGCTGAGCTTTTAGCCTTCTGCTCATTCTGTGCTGCCTGGACTTTGGACTTTTGTATTTCTGACGTCATCATTAAAATAATCCTTTCATTCTCACAACCTGGGTCCACCGCGTCTGCCTCACCACCTCTCACCGCGAAACGTGACAGTTGCAATAACTCATTTGATCATGAGCTCTCCCAACATTGAACCGTAAAAGTAATTCTTCTCTAGAGGACTGTCTGTGTAGTGAAGCCCTGTCCTGTTAAATGGGCTACATTAGCATGGAGGAGACCCTGACTCCCTTTGACTGTTAGCTTGTTTAGCTATTTGCACCGAAGATAAATTAAAAATGGTTGGGGACAAAGTGAAAAGAACATATTGTGAGACAAACAGCAAGGTTTTTTTTTTTTTCTAATTATGTTACCACATCGTCAGTGACCCCTCACACCCCCACCATGGACTGTTCTCCCTGCTGCCCTCTGGAAAGAGGTTCCGCAGCATCCGGTGCAGGTCCACCAGGTTCTTTTTCCCACTTGCCATCAGACTGCTGAACTCTTAACTGGACTGCACTCAAAAACTGGTCTCCACTTCATACCTTGCACATGTACAGAGCTAAATAACTTCTATTTTACTGTCATTTCTGCACTTTATATTTTATATTGTATTTTATTCTGGAGTAACCTCATACCATTGGAACCTCAAAACATTGTTCTGAGCCGTATGCAACGAAATTTCGTTCTGTATACACCCTGTGCATGAAAAATGATAATAAAGTCAGTCTAAGTCTAAGTCTTACAGAATTGAAATACTTATTCGTCAAACCTGAATTATTTATAAACTGCTTACAGATTCCATACATCCATCGATACTCCTTGGGTTTCAACAATTTTACAGATCTTAATGCACAATCACCACAGATTCTCAATTTGAATGACATCTGGACTTTGACTGGGACATTCTAGCATGTGAAGAAGTGGTTTCGGCTGTATTTTGAGGTTTCTGATCTGTCGAAAGTTGAACCGCCATCTTATTCTCAGTTCTCTGGATGACTCTTACTTGACTTTCCTTTTCGTGCTGAATTTTTATTTTTTTTTCCACCATCACGCCATAAAGTTCAGGTTTTAAACCGGAGGACCTTCTTACAGATGTTTTCTATGTCCATCGTATGACGTGTGAGAAATACCAAACAAGATTTCTTATGACATTCTTTCAACAATAGTTGTTTCTTTTATTGCCACTCTTCCATAAAGGCCCGATTTGTGGGGTGTGCCACTTACCGCTGTCTTACAACTGGATCCTTGTAGAGTTATAATGGACCTCTGACCTTTTTCCTGCTCCTCTGATTGATTCTTTCCTTGCCCATGGTTTAGAGGGAACACCCTATCTTGGAATGTGTCTTGGAATTTTGTCTAATCTTTGATGAATTGATCAGCATTTTGTGAGATAATTAAAGTTTAGGTTGATGTTGAGTTTTTTTTGTTTTTTTAGATCTTAACACATCTGTCTGGTGTGTTTTGTGGTTTCTTTAAAAGTCTATTTATTTATTATGATTTTTACTCTGAACTTGACACTGGGTTAGAAACTGCATCAAAATCAGAGTAATGAAATCTTCTTGGTGGGAAACATTTTATTTCCCCTTCTAGTGTTTTCGAGTTGTATGTTGGAGTTTCTTAACAAACATTTAATTTAAAAAAAAAAAAAAAGAGGAAACTTTAGTGACCCAGAGTCGACGTTCTCTTCCGAGACTGGATCCAACTAAGATGACATTCAGAAGCGGAGATATGTCTGCTTTAATGAGCTGAATGTTTGTGGCTCGAAACCAGCTGTGATCTGAATACAAAGACGGTGTAATGTCATGTATATGAGTCAAACAAATTCAGCAAAGGGGCAGAAAGAATGACCTCTACACCTATCGATTCCAGCCCGCCTGTCAAAACGGCGAACCGTCGAGGATGTGAGAAGCAGCTAGATTGTTAAGGCCATCTCTGACAAACTTTTCAAACTGTAAACACCTTGGAGCATTCAAACTCCACAAAGTGATAGCATAAGTGATCTTTAAGTGAAAGCAATTACTACATCCACTTAGTATTTGATGGGAGGAGAATTTTAATAAACATTTTAACTTTGATCATAATGTGAGAGGTTTTACACTTGTTTTTAAATGTAGCCTAGACAGACGGCCGAGATAAATCCTCTCCGTGTGCGAGTTTCATAACAAGTCGGAAAACAGCAAACGCGGTTTTTGAAAGAAACGTGGGCCCAGCGGTGTCACACAAAGTAAACAGGAGGAAACTCATAAAAATGCTGAAGCCTTCCAAATATTCTCAGCGGGGATGAGAGAGAAAGAATTGGGAGACAACTAGAGATCAGTGCCTCATATAGATAAAGAAATTGCAACAACAGCAGAGACATATGAATCTTGTACGTGGAGAAACAAAACAAAACAAAATAAAAAGGTCCCTCACCAGAGGTGAAGGGGAAATAGAATTTTGTAATTTTAATGAGCAGCACGTTGCGCCTGGTCCTTCCCGACAAGGTCGCTACTTGATAAATGTTCAAAAGAAGATAAGGTCACGTTTGGAGTTTGCAAATGAAAAATTGATCGTCCCATGGAAATTTTAGCACCGCACCCGGAAGCGTAATTGTGTTTTTATGACACATGTCCCTAACTGTGGCAGAATCAATAGAAATTGTCGGTAAGACTTTATTTAAAGGAGTGTGCATAAGACTGACATGAAACAGTCATAAACATAACAATGGTAATGAACATGAAGGAGTCTTTATCAATGTTTAAGACTGTTGTCATGAAGTGTCATTCAGTAAATAATGACACTTTTTAATGCAAAGTTGCTCTACACGTTGCATTAAAAGTGCCGACTTTGCATTATTTGTAAATAATAAAACTTTAAATGCACAGTTGTTACTTTTAATGCAACCTTTAAAGCAACTTTGCATTAAAAGTGTCAATGCAAAAATGTTGACGTTGCTTCTTTGAAGTGTTTTTTACAGTTAACTCTTAATGTCAACTTTTTAATAAACAAAAATCGACTTAACTATAAGGATGGTTGTGTGTGTTAAAGTGGAAAGAGTTGCTCACCTAGAGGTCAAAGGTTGGCTCTGGCGCTACGTTCAAAACAGACTGACAGCTTCATTCAGACCACGTTCAAAAGTGGTCGGAAATGTTGTTTATGCGTTAACATCCATCCATTCATTGCAGGGGCAGCTTTATTGTTGCGAGTATTCCTTTGCTATGTAAAAGTTTGGCTAAAAACACTTTGGTTAAATCCTCCATAAGGAAAAGGCCACTCTGTTGGCAAAAGTCTGGATTACAGAATGCTTGACAGATGATTGGTATTTTTTCTGTTCTGTAAAGTTTACTTCAGCTTTTTTTTTTTTTAGCCATGGAGGTCACTGTACTTTATGCCGCCAATTTCAGCTTTATAGAAACCCGTAAAGTGTTTGGCCGTTGATCTGACACTGACAAACCAGTCATGCTTTTTGCCTTTCTCGCGCTGTGACAGCACTATACGTAATAAAGATAAGCAAGAGATTTCCTGCCAGTGTGACTCGACAAAAATGCAACCCGAGTGAATGCCAACTGTGCTAATGTAATGAATCGTAATAAAGTGAGGGTGACTGAGTTTATAGGTGGTTTTTACAGTGACATCAGTAGTACCTCGTCAGCAGGGAGAGTTTGGGTACCAGAGGTCTGATCATCATATTTTAATATCCGGCGTGAACAACTCTGCTGAAAGTTTGCCACTTGCAAACGAAGGTTAATCAGACAATGTGCGATGTGTAGATAGATTAAATAAAAATTTGGATTGAATAAAAATGATTTTATCCAAAAGTTTGTTTTAAACTAACCTACGTCTATTCAAACCCAACTGCAGTGGTCAGTGCACATCAGTTTGCTTGTCTTTTACTAAAACAAATTTTAAAAACTGAATCTCAGGTGCCATAACCCTTATATAATAATCTGATACATACACTATATATATATACTGTATATATATAACATATATACAGTATATGTATGTTTTAACCTGGTCCACTTAATATAAATATACCTGGAGCAAGGTCAGTAGTTAGAATGTTGGCGTCCATTTCAATGTAAGGCAACAACATGAACCTTCTCATTAATATTTATTAAATCGGGTTAAAAAAAAAAGTGCTAGGCTACATGTCAGCTCTGACATGCAGTTGCATCAACCTCCAGCCAAACACATGTCATGTACCCAACTTTGCAAAATACCGAAACATAAGGAAGAGCATCCATACAAACGTCCAGGTGGGAAAATAACCAAACTCTTAGAAAGTGATGCCCTTTTTTAAAGAAAAGAAACAAACACTAAGAAGCATGTATTGCCATATCTTGTGTTGCTTGGAGCTTTAACTTCTGTTATTTTTCTTGTATTGATTTCTTAATATTTTCCTCGTCCGTGTTTATTTCCTCTGTTTGTTCAGTTATTCTTATTTTGATTCGATCGCCCTCGTTCTGTTCTACTCAGTTCAGTCGGCTCTTTGTTAGTCCAGTTAGATTATGTCTATTTTTTATTCCTCGTGTTTATTTTCCTTGTTCCTCTGTTTGTTCTCCCTCCTCGATCTACTTCTCTGTTCCCATCTCACAGCTGCAGCGTGTTACTAATCAGCCACAGGTTTTCTGTCCACTAAACCCATCATGTATTTAAGCTCCTCTTCGTCGGTCAGTCATTGCTGGATTCTCTCCTCTCGTTCTCCTGTCGCCTGTTCTTTGTAAATTCTTCATCTTCACTCCACACTAGCTTCTGTCATCTGACTTTGCCTGGCTGTCTGCATTTTGATCCTCTCACACACGCATCACGACTTAAAAGCTGCAAAAGTCAAAGAATAGATTTGTATATTAAAATAAATATTTTTGTCTCTGTCACATACAGCCCAGGACATTCACAGAGTAAGTTCTCTATGAAAAGTCATATTGGATTTATTTATTCATCAAAATAAACAATCCCGGTTGAATTGATTATTTTTTCCCCAAGTTGTAACGACTGTCTGGAATCACTATCTCGTTGGTCCCAAAGTTGCGTCCTTTTCAGCTGTTTGGTTTTTAATTTAAGATGAAGTTGAACAATTTTGGAGCTAATCCACCTTTCTTCATTTTTCCAACCACTTTGTGCGACGCATCCAAACAGAGCCTTAGCACATCATCAAGCTTGACAGACAGTACAGTGTTCCTAGGTTTGATAGCTTGCACTTTGGCCTCTCTGAATATATTTTTTCTAGCCAAACAGCTCAATCTTTTTGTGGTTCAGCCATAAAACATTTCTCCAGAAATCATTTGGCTTGCCCATATTGGACACTGCAGGAATGAGTCAAGCTTAAAAATGTGGTTTCTGAATGCTGTTTGTTATTTGCTAGCAACCCCTAAGTGGAAGTTTGGGCCAAATAGTTGACGCTGGGACACGGTCAGGAATGAAGTTAAATAAGGCCTCCAATTTCTAAGAAGAAAAGCAGGCTAACGTCCATCTGGAATGGTGTCAGGAACTTGTCACATGACTACAGGTGTTTGGTCATTTAGCCAAACATTTTCCTTAGTTTAGAAAATTTGCTTTTGCCTCTCGTATTCAAGATTCCCTGAGCTTTGTTTGTCGTATCTCCGTTTCAACCTGAAAGAATCACAACGCAATTGTAAAATCAAAAGCCCCAAATTAACTAAATCTTCACGATTTGATTTGACTTGATTAAGATTTAGTAAATAAACTTTAGCCCAACCTTGTACTTTTTAGTACTGATTTACTTTTGTATTTTCTTTTTCAAACGCCTTTTTCAGTCCGTTACCAGAAGAAACTGGTTGTAGACTGCCAGTCAACCTGTGTTAACTCTTCATCTTTACTGATCACACCGGACGAGGCTTTTTCTATCTACCCACTGCCCTATCAGTTGTTTCGGTCTGCTTTGTCCATTTTCTCTGCTGTTACCACAACCATTCAGACCTCGCTCGGCTTTGTCTGTTTCTCCTCTGCTGTACATCTTCAGTTTCTCTACAATAAGGATTGTGTGCCTCATTTGGGAAAAAAAAAGTTCTGGTGTCTTTTATAAAAGTGTTTGTATTTGCTCTCTTTCTAGAGCTAAGCTACAGTGATGTCACTGCCAATATATGACAGGTGTTTGACACCTGGCTCACAATGCGAGAAAAGAGCAGGACAGTAGAGTATTTTAAAGCTTTTAAATAAAGTGACATTTTAATTGTATGTGTTTTTATTCACTTATATTTGTTTTGTGGGGAAAAACACACCTTTAAGTTGTCAAAATATGTCATGGAAACGGCTTGAAAGGGATCATCTGTAAATAAAAGATTGGATTTTTTTTAATGCTACTATGTTACAAGGCTGTCATAATGGTTAATAAGTGGCGAGGCAATTGTTGGTCAACACAAATCGACTGTTGTCACCTGTCAGAGGCATTTCTGCTAATTAATTCTTCACGAGTTGGAGTGAGAGCGTTTGCAGAGCCGATTAGGATTTCAGTCAGGCAGCTGAAGGAATAGATAAATGTCTGAGAGAGGGACAAACATGTGGTTTGGTTTTTTTTTTTTTCCCCTTTTCTTTTTCTCGAGATTACTGTCTGACAGCCCCAACAAAAACAGCCTTTGCTTGTTCCCTTGTCACTTACTGTAGCTGACATGTTGTTCAGAAAACCAGCGCTAACAATGAAAGAACACTGCTTCCATTCAGCTCTTTCCATTTCACCATCTTCTCTTCTTTCCTTGCGGCGGATTCGCACCGACGACGGATAAAGACAGAACCGCGAGGAGGATTTATGAGGAAGGCCGCAGCAAAAACAAAGTATTTAACACAGAGTAATCCCCATTTCCGAAAATTTACAGGTCCAATGAATTAGCGGAGTTAAGAGGTGCTGCGTTAATGAAACCGATTTAGTAACATGGTAACAGAGTTTTAAGACAGATGGCGTAGCTTAATGACTTCGGTGCTGTTTTAGTGAGTCTCCAGACTTCTTCAGCAACTCTTTTGGGGAAAAAAAGCACAGCTCAGGACAAGTCAAACTGGTTTCTCTAGTGATATCCAAGACTTTGACTTGAAAGCACATTTCCCTGTCAACGAGCAGTGCACTCTCCCATGCCACCAGCAACAGTCTGAACAGGTGACGTTCCCCTCTCCACGTCCTGCAGATTCAGGTCGATTCCTTTGATGCCGTTCACCTCACCCTCCATATTTGCCACTGTTTTCAGTCAGTTTTGGGTCCATTTTAAACTAGTATTGTGGATTGCATACAAAAAAAAAAAAAACAACAATAAAGATGTTGAGGTTACTTGTTTGTGTTTGTCACGATCAAAAATATTAGCAACTTTTCACAAGAACGGTAAAAGTGAAGCGACGTTCTTTCCGGCTGCTTTCCGACAGTGCAGCAACGTGTTCGGGAGGGGCAGTGCTTGACTACTAAATGGTAAAAAAATAAAAAATTTGACATCAAAATAACATAAAACTTAGAAACGGCATAAAAGAAGATTTTCAAACTGTAACTGTTTAAAATATCTTTCTTAGTACAAGAAACTGGACCATGCTTAGTTTATTATTTTATTGTTTTGATTTGGAAATTGATCATATTTTCTGTTTATATCATTAGTCGTAAAGATTTTTAAAATATGTCTTTTTACTTGCCAAACTCGTGCTGGTTAAGCTCAAATGGTTGAGTTACCTTTTACCCTCATGTAGCCGCAAAGAAAAAAAAAATTGCATAAGATGGAATTTCTAAGTGACCTCAGAATCATATTAAAACTGAACTGCGTTCATTTATTTATGCACTTTTGAGTTTGCTTATCAATTCAGTTCAGCTAAATGGATTCATTTATTCTTTGCATGGTGCCCTATCACTAGAACTACCAAAGATTCCCAAAATGGGAATCTTTGTCCAGGTACCAAAGAGGGGCCAGTTTGGCCCTCCAAGAGAGGGTGTGAAGAGGCGCCTTTGTTATGTAAATAAGGCCATTACTATCCTGTTCCAAGGACAATCAGCGTGAAAGTTGATGTAGTGAGTTTGGCTCTCCTCCCCCCTGCTCACCAAATGCAGTATATTTCAAGTCCCATGCATAGTTTCTCTTTGCATGGTAATTCTTACAACAAATCCTGATGTTGTTTTCTAAGTTTTGTCCCTCTAGTATCTTGTCTTGACTCTCAATTTTCTTTTTTAAACAACATGTTAACCAGTTTAATAGCAGATGCGCTCTAAAACTTTGTATATTTTGCATCCTTTGTTTACGGCTTTTTTTTTTTTTTGCAAACTTTACAACAAAATTAAATGTCTTTTCTTAGTGGTTAAATTATCAGCTAATAAACTGTTCATGATCTACTGCATACGTTTTGTTAGGTCAGTTGTTAACCTAACAAGCAACAACAACTGCACCATTTAATTGATTTTAAATGTGTACTATAGGCAGAAATGTCTGTCCACTAGCCTATATTAATTATTTAGTAATAAGCTGTTGTAGTGACTGGTGGATGGTTATGGTCTTTTCTATAATTTCTTCTCTGAAATTGCAATAGAGGACTGGGGTTTCACAGTACACTATGGTGAAAAGTCAATTTAATGATGTCGATGAAAGGATGTTAGCTGCCATCTTCCAGGTGTGTTCAGTTGGAATCAGAGAGTAATTAGCAGGAAAACTAAGAGTACTTGTTCCATGCAGGTCATCTACATCCTTTCAACAATTGTCAATGTCTAAGCCTATCACACTGCATGCATCCTCACACCCGTCTGTTGACTGCTTCTTCAGCTGTTGGTTTTGTAGGTTTAAATACTCAACAAGCTGTCGATCTTTTACACAGCATCAATGTTATTCTTATCTCTATAAAAAACATAGAAATAACCCCCGGCATTTATGACATGGAACCATAAAGAAATCGAAAAGCAAACTCTGGTCTACCTAATAACCAGGGTTATTAGGTGTGGTTTGAATGCATAAGTATGTGCCAAGCAAAGTGAATACCATTCCAAAAGCAAAACATGAATTGTAGGTCAAAGCATTCTGGATAAATAAACCAAAGCAAATGTGCATGTCTTGCACTAGCGGGAGGAATTGCTGGTAGTCTTTTGCCAAAGATAAAAATGAAGTCATACAACTGCTAAAATCTGACGTGACTCTGTTTTTGTTTACATGTCATGATAATCATTACATTCAAAATTGTAACATCTGTTACATTTTAAGTTGATAAGATATGCTTTCACACTGCATTGTGTTAAACAAATGAAACCCCATTAGCAACTTGTTTATCCTCTTGCCTGTGAAAATGCTGCACTAAGAATCACTGAAGGAAATGACAGAACAAAATCTGAACAAGACACTAAGCACAACTTGATTCTTAAAAATGTAAGCAAAAGTGGGGTGGCCTCAGATTTTAGCTGTTGTTGGATGTTTATTTTGTCTTTGGGTAAATGTGAAAAAACAAACACTGTTCAACAAAATCTGCTCAGCATGAGTCGGGGATGAGGCATCAAACTATGGAGAATGTTGTTTTTCACACAAGTACCCTCTGCTGTAGTGCGTTTCCTGCTTTTGGAGCGGTCTCAGGACCACTTGGCATTTACGTATACATTCAAACCGCACTACAGTTCACTTCAGCTGAACCGAGACCTAGGCTTTTAGGAGGACCAGAGTTCACTTCTTTGGTCCGCATTAGAGTTTGAGTACACATTCACACCTCCCTAAATCAACCAAATTTTCTAGGCAAATGAAAAAAGAGTATTAACGTGGGCTAAAGAGGGCTGGTGTGAATTTACCCCAATTCTCCTGAAACTTTGGGAACCTGTGGCAGATGTGTGCAAATCCACTCTCAATATCTTGTACATCACATGCCAATGTGTTATAAGTGGGAAAGGAAATGCAATTTTTTTTCAACTTGTGGAGAAGATGAGCTATCTTATGCTGAAGATTGCTCTGTATTTTATCCAATTCACTTGTGAAAAAAAAATCACAAATGCATTGAACAAAGATACATTTCAAACATTTTTCATGTACAATATCAATAAATACAAAGTTACACAGAAGCAGCACAGCGGTGTGGTAATTACCAATGTCTCCTTGGAAAAAAAGATCTCCAGTTTGAATCGTAGCCTTGGATTTATTCTGTAGAGTTTGCGTTCTCTCGTGCCCTAGTGTTTGGACTTCCTCTAGCAGTGCTAAAGCATAAATATTAATAATATTCAAGATACCTTGTTTTAGTACATCTAAGTAGCCATCTTGGTGTGTTTCTGTGTTAGCCCTGTGTTGAACTTTAAATTCTCCCTTAGATACATTCTGCCTATCATCGACAGATAACTGTATCCAGTTTTTGGGCCTGAATAAGATGTAAGCTGGTACAGTAAAAATGTCAGAAGAACATTTCTGAATTGCTTGGGTAAAGGTATTGGTCTCTGTAACTCAATTCCATCAGGGTTGATAAAAATGTAAATGCAATAAAGAACCTTGGATTTGATGAAAATGTTTACATTAAACACTTTGGTGAGCACACTTGAGTCTATGAAACACAAAATTCTGCCTTTTTCACATGCAAATGGTAAAAATTGAGTAAAAAATCTTAAAAATAAATTATCTTCTATTCCATTTACATAATTATCCACTGAAATGTTTTAAAATTAAGAGAAACAGTGCAATTGCACGTCTGTTTGCAGTCATTTTTATATGTATAAAATGTGAGCATACGCCTAAATGTTGAATTGGGGAGTGGGGAGAAGGTGACTTTAACTGCTGTGTTTTGAGCGTGAAAGTTGATGTGAGTTTGGCTCTCCTCCCCCCTGCTCATCTACATGGATGCTAATTAGACCATTCAGAGTCGTCAGTTTGGCCACATTTGGATGCTAATAACCCAGTTTGGCCCCTCTCGGTAGCTCTAGGAAGATACCCAATCTGGCCCCTCTTGGTAGAGATAGGAATTTCTCAAAATCCTGGTAGTCCTAGTGCTATACAGCTCACTCTAGCTGCTATTTTGCATATTGTAAAAGGGGAAACTAAACAGAGGTTTTAGAAGCTGCTGCCATATTCTCAGCTACGCCAGAAGATCACTGACTCTTCGGAGGATGCTAATGTCGTATTTAGCTCGGCATTTCATAGTGCGAGCGTTCGTTCCTGGAAGTGGGCAGATTTGGAGTTTGCTTCATGAGGTTTCTGATTAGACAGAAACATTCTTTGATTTGTAAAGCGGTAGGCCTCAGCCAGATGGCCATATTGTGCCAAGAGTTGGCTGCTTTTCCTTCCGCTCTTGCACTCCATTTCTGTGCCTTCTGCCATGTGGCGCAACATGCAGTAATCTGTGAAATCTGTTGGCAAAGCTTTTAATGGAAATCTTCCAATTTTCCGTCACCGCTCTAATGTAGTTTGTGATTCTTTGACGTGTCGTGGTGTGTTGGCTTGAGATGTGGCACTGCTCTGTCTTTATCAATGGTACGAGGAGGCCCATGAGAGGAAGCATGAGCCTCGTGTATCTGGACGACACAGTTCTCTACTCTGTTGAACTGTTGGAGTAGAACTGTAGTGTCCAGATACGCAAGTCTGATTGAGACCTAGAGACACAGACTCCTTGCTAAAAGTGCAGCCAAAAGTGAATCTACTTAATACTGATTGGAGAATTTATGCAATCACTTTTTTTTTTTTTTTTTTAATCGCCCCGTAAGGGGTCTTTTTGTGGGCTCTAGTGTCCCTTTTTTCAAAGTAGGCTGACAGGAAAGGGGGAAGACATGTGGTAAACGTCGTCGGGTCCGGGAGTCGAACCCGCGACAGCCGCGTCGAGGCTACGTTTTGCCTGAATGTGGGTTGCGCTAACACCTCCGCCACCACGGCACGCCCCATGCAATCACTATTTTTAAGTTAAATATGTACTTTGCTATTCTTTTATTGCTGTTTTCACTTTGATATCAAATTACCTTTTTTCTTTTAATTAAAAAAGCCACATTTTTTAGATCATGACTGATTTCCGGAAGCAATAAAACTTGTTAAACATCCGATGGACTGAGTATTTTTTTATATACGCACTATACAAGGTTGTGAGAATGTGCAATACAATTAGGATACATTTTATGTGTATCAGCGTTGTTCTTGGTTTTTAGCTCCATAATCCATAGAAGTCCTTAAAGTGTTATGTCTTTTTCAGTCACATTGTATCATTTTATAGAACAATCCTGTGACTGTTACCTTCAGTTTACATAAAAATGCTGCATATATATCAAAGACCACTTCAAAGAAATTTGCTTTTGTAATCCAACGCTTTTGAAATTGGGCCTCTGTCTCTTTAAGAAACTCCTGCTCTTTCTGAAACTCCGCCTTCAGGAAGTCATCACAACAAGGCTCCTCTATTAATCCTTTAACAACGTCTTTACCAGCATTGCACTGAGAAGTAGCTCCTCCAATGAGCTCAGCACATGCGCAGCTGCACCAGATGTTTGCCAATTGCTGCTGGCTAGTCTGAAGGAGCTGAGTGGAGGAGTCGCAGGGAAGGAGTGCTCTGTGAAGCGGCAGTTTGGAAACTGGGAATCTGCAGCTCAAAGGAGGAACGATGTTGAGATGACTTCCTGAAGGTGGATTAAGAAAAAAAATGAGTTTTTAAAGCGACAGAGGCCCAATTTCAAGGCGCTAAATTACAAAATGAAATTTATTTGAAGTCATATTATATATATGTATATACATATACATACACACATACACACACGCATACACATAGCATTTTCTAACAACTGAAATCAACATAGTATTTGGTTGTGCTATAAAATGCAACCATGTGCCTGGAAAACACAAAATACTGTCTTTTTCTTTTTCCACTATGAAAAACGCCTATGCAATGCATCATGCACATTGAAATGTGTTTGGAGCAAATTGGCAAAAGGTGCTGAGGAAGAAGAGAGTATGAGCTGGTGAAGCCACATCAATGAATCAATCAAATTTTATTTGTATAGCACATTTCAGCAGCAAGGCATTTCAAAGTGCTTTACATCATATCAAACACAGAAACACAATGCAACATAGAATCAACAAACAAAACACAGCATTAAGTCAAGTTCCATCAATAAATTTGTAATTGATTACGTTTCAAATACAATTCTAAACAGGTGGGTTTTTAGTCGAGATTTAAAAGAAGTCAGTGTTTCAGCTGTTTTACAGTTTTCTGGAAGTTTGTTCCAAATTTTTGGTGCATAGATGCTGAAAGCTGCTTCTCCTCGTTTGGTTCTGGTTCTGGCACCACATGACACCATATACCATATGGTATTGTTAGGGTCCAAAAACAAAGAACTGAAAATAAGATACATAAATGTGAGGAACCTCTGAACACGTCAGCAGACGTGTTCAGGTACGGCACATGAGTAATTGCCGATTTCACATTGCCCCGGCAATGTGAAATTGTCAAGCTAACTGTATCCAGCATTAGCCAGTGAGATGGAGCCCCCTGGACACCATTAACCCACTTGTGGGGTCACTGCACTGGGGAAATTGGGAAAAAGAGAATTTGGTCTGGGGGGGTGGTGGAAGCAAACAGTTCCATGTTTTTGTTTGTTTGTGTTGGTTCAGTACATGTTAAGTGCGTCCTGCTAACATAAAACCCACTGAGACCGAGATCAAAATAAATAGCATCAGCGCTAGCTAGGACAGATGACACATGTGCATGACTGTGAGTCGTTCTGCTTCCATATGACTGGAGGAGCACTCACGCTTGGGATGTGTTCACACATACCGTCACATGAATGAAGCTGAGAGGACGGAGCTGAGATGTGACAGCGGGAGCTGTCAGCATGGCTGTGTGTGTGTTGTATGAGCTGATCTGTCACCGAGAGCTGCTTCTTCTGTGGAGCGGACGGAGTAGGGAAAAAAAAAAACATCACTTCCAATTTATTTCTTGGCTGGTTTTAAATAATCGTATTTGGTTTTTTTTTTTATTATCATTATTTTTCAATTTAGTAGGAATTTCTAGTCATTTTGTTTGTAGTTGTGAACAAATGCTCGTAAATGACTTAAAATTATTTAACTTTTTTTTCTGTCTCTAGGGGTCTTCACCAGCATTTCTACTTCACTTTAAAAAAAAAAGGTTTTGTTGGCTCTAGTGGCCTTTATTTGAAAGCAGTTCAACAGGAAACAGGCTAATCAGAGAGGGGAAGACATGCGGCAAATGGCGCCAGGCCAGGAATCGAACCTGCGACCGCCACCACAAGGACTAAGGCCTCAATACGTGGGTCGTGCTTTGCCCCTGCACCACCACAGCATCCCTCTACTTCACTTTTGACATAGAATCTCAATTGAATTCAAATCTGCACTTTGATTGGTCCAATTCCTCCACGTGCATAAGCTTTGATTCAAAGAACTCTGTCCTGCTGGACGACGGCTTGATCGGTTTGCATTGGTGCCACACACTAAACTGAAGTCTAACTGAGTGGACGGTGGTCTGTGAGACGTTAGGTGCTGGGAACCTTGTTTTCTGTCTTAATCCTGCTGAAACATTGTCCTCAACTCTCTCTCTGGTGCCGTTTGTTCACTAATCTGACACCGTCAAAGAACTCCAGGATTCATTTCCACATGTGGGACCTACCACTATTAACTATTTAGGTGGCATCTGAAGTTGAGTGTCACAATATAAAAACTCTCTGTTTTCAGATTTTTAAAAAGAAATTTAAAGCCGAGGATCAACAACGTGTTAAGGAAAGGCTGCGGATACTTGTGCAAAACACTCAAGAACGTTTTCCAGACTGTCGCAATGAGGTATTTGTTTGTATAATTTTGAGGAAAGAAATTCATTTTAATACAATTTGCGAGTAAGGATGTAATAAAACCTGAAGCTATGAGAATAGTTTCCGGACGGCGTGTATATTTTAATGTGTCATGTCTTAAAAACAAACAACAAAAAAAGCACATCTATGGTCTGAAAACCAGAGGGACACGTTGACTCTACTGTCACAGAATCAGCTTTGGGCCATCTGGACGCACCTGAGGCAAAACCCTGCAGAGGATGGTATAACACCCACATGCTGGAGCATTTGCATTCCTGTAAAAAGAGTTCGATAAAGCGCTGGGGATATAATACAACAACAAAAACAAGAAAGAAAAACAGAGGAATGCTGACAATAGGAGAACATAAAAAAAAAACTCAAACAACTTCAGATAAAAAGTATTCCTTGCAGGGCAAAGTTGCTGACACGTTGTAAATATGTTTTGTGCAGTCTTTCTGTTTCCCGTTATTCAGTGAAGAGAGTGAGAAATAAGTTGTTGTTTTAATCCGAGTTTGTTTTTTTTCTACTGCGACGCAACATTCTTGTTAACAAAATCCCACCACACTCACGTAGCAACAGTTGTGTTCGCTCTGTCGTTAAGATACAGAGTACTTCAGAATGTCGATGTTTAATTTTAAAAAGTTTAATGTATTTTATTAGGATTTTATGACGGAGCTACTTCCATGAAGTGGATTTTGGAGCATTTAAGAGCCAATTAGTTTCAGGAAGCTGTTGATGTACAGTATATGTCATTTAATTTTCTTTACAAATGAATTTTGTTTTGGGAAGTTTTGTTTTTTCACAAAGACCGAGGACAAAACCAGCCAACTCAAAGCTGTTGAGAAATTTGAATCTAAATTAAAACAATACTCTTAGTTTTCAAACCTTTCACTAAGTACATCCAAAAATAGAAGCATGATTTTGAATCGTGGAAGGAGCTCATTCATGGCCGAGTCAAGGTCCAGACGTAAATCTCATCAAATATCTGTCGTCACCTAAAAACTGGTTTCCCACAGACACTTTCAAATCAATCTAACTGATCTAGATCCATTTTGAAGACAGAAATTTGTAGAAATTTTTGTTTGTGCAAAGCTGGTAGAGACAAACCCCAAAAGTAGTTCTAGCAAAAAGTTCTGAATGGACCCAGAGGTGTCGACGACAAATACATGTCGCACTTTAAAAAACGTTTTCTCCTTTTTGAGAAACTTTAATATTTTCCTTCATAGTTATTTGCTACTTTGTTTCAATACATCGCCAGTGTGTGATTTGCAAAACGTCCTCCATTTGTTATGCCCGGTGATGCAAGCAGCTCTATATCTGAAACAAACATAAATCAAGGAACAATGAGCTTTATGGGTTAAGATTTTCGAGTTTTCTTCGATGTTCCAAAAACAAACAGACTTTTTCTGAACTTAGCCGTTTTCCTGCTCAGTCATTCTCGCATCGATTACATCACCTGTCCCCAATTCAGTCATGCAACAGGAATTGCATTTTTTGTTCCTTTAACAGCATTTAAGGGCCATAAAAAAAGTTACTGCTACTATTTGAATAACTAAAAATAACTGCAGTGGGTCTGCCTTGGGAGAAAATTACTTATTCTCTGCTTACAGCATATATTTTTCTCAACGTCTTGAATTTTTTTTCTCTCTCACCCATTAAGGAGAGGGGGGAAAAAAACCTAAAATCCAATAAATTATGTAACTTACACAGATAAAATGAAATTAACAGCTTTATTTAAAAAAAATTTATATCACGTCAAACAACTCCCAATGCAGAGCAACCAAATACTCCCCTCCCCACTTATTTGCAGAAATAAAGTGTGCGTATCTGTGGCAACTGCGGATGCATAAAAGACATGTGGGATTTGCAGCGTCTTGTCTAATTAACCGTTTCCCTCCGACAGACGCCGCTCCCTCGCGCCGCTTTCATATTCAGATGTGACTTGCTGGCCTTTACTTTCAACCGGTTTAATGGTCGGCAGAAAGTCTTGTCGGTGTGATCCCACCTGACCCCCCACTCCTCCCCCGTCTCCTTATCGTAATGGAGTGTTGCCGTTAGCAATGCGAGCGGCGTAGGAAAGTTGTGGGCCGTAGGGACGAAACGGGAAGTGACGAGGTGTGGGACGGGAAATGTTCCACACCATTGTGCCCCGCGCTACCGTCGTCAAGTGTAGGTGTTCACTTTCCTCGCGTCTTAACAAGCTGCGCCACTGAAAGCCGAGTCATTAAAACCACTTAGCTGGAAAAAAAGAAAGAAAGAAAGAGAGAGAGAGAAAGACTTAAAATTATAATCTATTGCAGCGGCTGAATTCGTTATCCTTAAAGAGTCCTCAAGGCTTTCTTGGTGTCTCCATTACCAGGCTGGGCATTGAGGCTGAAGGTTTCTGGGGCAGTAAAATCCAGTATTAATGCTTCACTGCCACTTGTCAGGGCTGTTGGGATACATCTTGAAGAGCATGCAAGAAGACGCGAAGCCGCGGGAGTCGAAGAATCCAAGGCCAACGCGCTATACGGCATCAGAAAAACACTCCCGCTGACTTTCACAGGCTTTTTTTCCTCCCTTTGCACGCTTCAATATCAAATGGTGAATGACACAAGTGAATGGCTCAACACAGAAGTTGCTTTTGCTCAAAATCTCCCTAAAATACCGTAAAATGTTCAAATGAGATCAACATGTGGAAAGGAAGGGAAAAAAAACTAAGGGTATGAATTATTCAACTTAAACGTTAAAAATGATTCTTCTGTGACTGACGTCTAAGTATAGTGAAGAGTTTATATTTCGCATTAAACCAGAGGCATACATTTTTGTTATTTTTTTCTGATGCGTCTTTGTCTAAAGCATATTTTTGTTCTTTTCTCCGTCACAACTTAGATTTGTCTTCCTTTTTGATGTATCAGATCTAAACTGGTCTGCCTTTGTTATTATCTGATGTATTCTGTTTTTCAAAAAAAAAAAAAACTTCTGCCTTTCACAAATGCTATTTCTCTTTGGATTTACAAAGTTTTGCATTTCCCATACAGTTTGATTTTTCTGCAGTTTGCCGTCGGCTTTGATCTATTCTTTTGTTTTTTATCATTTTCTTTTAATTTTCAAATTTTTTATTTGACTTCAGTTGCTGGTTTTTCTTGTAGACTGTCCCAGTTCTTCCGTTACCACTCCATTTTTTTATTATTGTTATTATTTCTTTTAAACTAAGATCTTCTCTTCGTTGGACCTCTCTGTCTTCGCCTATTTTTTTTTACACCGCCAACTTTTAGACAAAGCTTAAAATTTTCCTTTTGATAAAGCTCCTAGTCAACGTGGCTAAGCTAATTTAGCTAACTTTTTTTTGTACAGTCACATCAAAGGTTGTTATTTGGGACTGTGTGTCATGTACACTGTAAATATGTGCATTTACAAAACCAGTGCTCAAATATCTCAATTACCAAATGATGAAATTACTAATTGATATGCAACACTCTGGAAATGATCTGTGTGTCTTGATGAAGTTTTAATCACCTCAAGATGCTGGATGCTTGAAACTAAAACTATGAAATACTTTGTTTTGTTTTTGGCCAATAGTTAGCTAATCACTTGGCAGCACTCATAGAACATTCATTCTCCATTCTCAGGTGATAATTTAAACCTTAAATATGGGGCGGGGGAATTAAATGAGATGGTGAAGTTGTGAAAAAAGTGTTACCTAACTCCATATCCTTCATCAGAGTACACTAGTCAAAACAAGAGCACAGAAAATGCAACTTGATGTTCTGAAATCTGCTTTATTTCTTTACATTTAGATTTGCATGACACGTTTTTTTTTATATATTGTGCCAACAGACATAACCACACTCAGAAGTACTAAACTGGGAGTGCTTTCTATAAGAAGGAAAACAAATTCTATCTTGAAAAAGGTGTGAAAGTAACTTCACTAGCTTGGAACGATTCACATCTCCTCCAAACAAGCATTTTCTTCACCACTGTTTCACCTTTAATGGTGTATTTGAGCACTATATTGAGATGTAAGAAAAACAATACCGCTGATTTTTCCTTTTTCACTTTTATATTATTTTCTAGGTTCCTTTAAGCCTACTAATGCCACCATCTATACAATATTTTACAAAATGATTTGTGTGACATTTATTTTCTGAAACAACCTTAATTTGTATTGGAAACAGACAGCTGCATGTCTTGAAGATCCAATCGTATATTTGCTTGTCAAGTATTTCACACTCCAGCAGCTTACTTGTGATTCATCAAGCGAACAATATGTAACATTTCAAAAAATAAAGTCAGAGATCGTACATTCACTAAAATTACACAGACTCCCTTAGCAGAAACTGCGCTTCAAGCGAGATCATCCCATGAATGATGCATGCGATCGTCATGTGCTTCCAGTTCTAATTATTTTTGCTGAAGCACCAACTTTGGGCCGTCCTTTGAAAATCACTTTCATTACTCTCCCATTCCTAGATGTATTTATCAAGGAGTGCAGCTTCTTGTAAACGTTTCATCTTCAATTTCGTACATGTAGAGATGAGAGTGCACCGATTCACCTCTCCTGAGCATATATGCTGACAAAATCTTTGTTTCTCTGCGACCGACCTCGGGTGTCCTAGCTTTCCCCCCAAAAAATGTTGCCCGATTAGGAACGCAAGAAGAGCGTCTGAGCTATCAACTGTGATTTGTCTCCTGGAGTCTTTACTCATCGGAACATACCTGAAACAGTATCAGACAGCGTTCGTGGAGCTAATGCTATGTGTATGCAGTAAGGTGAGGACAAGCATATGCCCTGTTGACCTGGGCTGGCTGTTACTCTCTGCGAGTGATGGCAGGGGCATCAGCAAAGTGATAATTAGATGCTGCAGCGGGGCATGAGACAGAGGGGGTGGACTATCGCCGTAGTGAGAGATAATTTCACACTCTTTGCCCTGATAACTGTCTAACAGCTGCTCCAAACACAGCCAGGAGAGAGGTCACGCTGAGTAATCTCACTTAAAGCTTAGCCAGAGAGAGAAAAAAAAAAAAAACACGTGCCATATAGCCAGGTAAGCAAGCGTGTGAACATCTACTGCTGACGATCACTTAGTCATTTTGCGACATTTCTTCTAATTCACCTGGCTGTGTGTTTTATAGTTTTATCATTTTCAGATTTCTTTTCAAAATATTTCTTTTTTTAATCACAGAGAACCTATGGAAATCAAATGTTCAATTGAAATCTTTAATACTAAAAAAAAAAAAAGGAAAAAAAGTGAGTCATCACTACAGTTAATTTAAAACCTAGTCACACTACAGCTGCTATTGCAGCCATTAAGAGTCAATCTTGCTAATGTGATCTGGATCATTGTCTCGCTACGATACCCAAGACTGCTTGAGCTTAACTTTATGAACTGATGGTCAGATATTATTTGGTAAAGAGAGACATTCAAGGTTCCATCTATTACTGCAAGTTGTTCAGATCCTAAAGTGTCAGAGTAGCCCCAAACCATCTCACTAATGTGTTTGCCTGTCAGTATAATGTTTGTTTTCTGAAATGCTATGACAATTTGACACTAGTTGTAACCGGCCACACACCTTCCATATTTTTTCCCTGGGGTCACTGTAAGTTTTGATGAATGTTTTGGGGAATGTAAAGATGTTGTATCAGCAAACGTAGCAGAGGCCCTTATGTCATGTGGTTTTTGCATCGGATCTCTTCCAGGGATTCCATTGTTACTCTCATTTCTCGTTCCTACTGTTGAATCATCGTCAGTGACTTTAATCGTTGTTGAGGTGTTGTTCTGGATTCTTTATTTTATACTTTAGATCGGTCAGAGATTTGCTTCTAGAGTAACTTTAACAGGATGTCTGACAGTCTTGGATGCCGTCGCAAAGAATCACTTCCATTCTACAAGATCCCATTGACTCTTGCCTGTTCTAATTGATGCGTACATCATCTGACCCAATCTTTAGGCAAAATCGATTTGGTGTGTTTTGGGCCTAAACTAGAAGTTATGTCAATGGCCAAACAGTTTTGTGTTTGGGATGAGGGCGTTATCCCCAACTACCACAAGGACAGTTAGGAAGACAAAAGCTGAAAAGGTTTAATGTAACTCAAACATTAGATTTCCATTTTTTCTTCACCAATAGACTCAGAAAGAAAATTCTTGACCATATTTAATGGTTGGAGTGATGAAGTTCTGGGCCCGATCAAATTACCATTACAAGATTTTCTACCGTCATGTAGCCCTATTTGTCACTGTTCTGTATTTTCTCAGTTTGTGGATAAATGTAAATTTGTAGATGTTGCAGACTAATAGATGTCAGTGACTTTGTTTCTGACTTGATAGTTTGCCAACAACAGGTAAAGGAAGTCTAGTTTCATCTTGATCAGGGCCTGGATCACAAGGTCCTCAAGTTTGCTATAATGACAATGATTTTTTTTAGTTTGAAGCAAACTTGCACGAGAAAACAAATTCATTAGCCTTTTTGAGTCAAATATTGTCTGACACGTTTCCCACCAAAAACAACTTTGATATAAACTCTCTTTTTTTGAACTGCAATGATTGGGAGAGCACATTGTAGTGAAGAATAAATAAGAAGACAGGAGAACAGGCAGATATGGGCATTGTGCTGTTGCTAAACCCCTCAGCTATTTCCTTGAAATTACACCAACTAATGATCCGTTTTTCTAAGCTCTTTAATTGCTTTACTAAAAACAAAACACTTCGATGGCGAATGAGCAAGCTTGCTCAAAGTAAATGGTGTCCTTAGCTGGCCTCCATAAAATAATGGACTAAAAAACATAGCTAGTTATAATGGCGAAAGCAGAGTCCCTTCCTTTGACTCCTACTGTTTCTATCAGACATTCAGTCACAGATTAAAGGTACCACCGCTCTGATGTTGCTGCCCCGTCACTTTATGTGCTAGGATCCCTCCAACCATTACATTCAGTTCACATTAGACTCGGTCTCAAACATAAAATGTGCTATTTACATATGATGTCAGGTAATTAAGCACTTGTTTGACATTAGGTTTTCATGCAAGAGCTGACAGGTAGCCAGGAGACGTAAACAATATTGCTTGTGTCTGTTTTTATGTTAGAACTTATCAAGCACAAAGTAGAGAGAGAAAGCACAGTGGCATAAGCAATGTCAAAGTAATGGTTACAAACCAGATAGAACATGCACAGATAGGGAGAAAATTGAAATATAAGATTGTGTTAGTTTTACTTATTAATTCGGTGGCTATTCAATGACTTATGGCAACCTAGCAGGTTAGACGTTATTTAATGTGAGTTCTGTCTTCTCAAAACACCCAATGGGTTACGGAAGATGGCCGTTTTCAAAAGTTTTATTTATATTAAATGGGAGATTTTTTCTCCACTTTCGCTGCATGTATGATCAGAATGAAAGATTATGCCAAAGATCAGTAATACTAGATGCTGCAAGCCCGTGACTTGGCGGATATTGGCTAGACTCATGAACTAAACTTGACTGCATCAGTCCCTCCAGTTTGTCACAATTCTGCAATCGTTGACATTCACGCAAAAACAGATAATTTTTTTTGTCCTCATGTATAATTATAAATTTTTTTCTCAAAAGTGGTCAAAAACACCGGAATTCAGTGACTGTCTCCCACCAGCAGGTGGCAATATTTCTCACTTCTACGACACTGATTCCTCATCCTTTCTTGAGGTCAGGTTATAGTCTGTGAACGATATGGCGAGTGACAAAAAGTTACATTTGACATCCTGCTTAAGCATCTAAGCAGTATATAAACACACTACATTTTCTGTATTTATTTTTGAATTGTATTATTGCTCAACTGTCCAATATTGATTTGAAACATCTAAAGTTGTTCAAGTTATGTGGTTATTTGAGTGTCTGTAAATATTAAGCTGTTCAAGTTGCATCTAATCTCTACTCATTATTTTTCCTCTTTATGTAGATCTTGGAAGGTGCTCAATGACATGGAAAATATTCAATATTTTTTGCAAATATCTCTGACATGAAGTGCAGTTGTGAGGTAGACACAGTAGACCCAGGTATGAAGAGTAAATGAAGGTTTAATGGTGAAAGAACAGATATCCAGGCAGCACAGGTGAGCACCGGCAATAACTCAGACAGTTGGTAGTGACTGGAACAGACGAGAGACTAGTGACAAATGACAAGCAACAGCATGGACAAGGACCCGACAAAGAGCAAAGAACACAGATGGGATTAAATACACAAGGAAGGAAATCAGGGGAAACGAGGGACAGCTGGGGACAATCAAGAGGTAGGCGGGACAACACAGAGACTCAACTGAACACAGAAACCTAAATTAATACTCAGACAAACCACCTCACAATCTCTAAAGTTGCGCCACAAAATTATTGATTTTGATTGCAACCCCCCCCCCCCAAAAAAAACTCACAGAAGCAATCTCAAACTTTTGGAGGGACTGGTTGTTTAATAAGAGGAATCTACTTTGAATCTGTTGAATCAGTGTCTGGTTGTGGACATCGTTTAATCGTTTACAATTATCTGAGAAATCTTTTCTTAAAACGATAAAATGCTGAAGGCAGTTCTTTTTTGGAACCTTGAAAACGATCCAGTGATTTTCCATCAAAGCACTCAGGATAAGTACATGAATGTTGGGGGGGACCCAACAGACACAAATGTATCAGGTTCCTCAGTAAACTGCCTTAGTCTACAACTAAAAAGATACAGAATGTATTAAAACACTGATTAACACCATTATAAACACTCACACATTTCTAAGCGTCTTGGTGTATGTTGAAATGCCACGATAAGAATTTAACACGTTCGTTTGCTCTTTGTACATTTGTGATTACTCTGTCACTTTTAGCGACCCTCTCCTTCACACACACGCACACACACATTAAATACACACTTGCACATCACCATGCATGACTGGCAGAGCTCAAGCCTGCTCCCTCGGGGGTTCCGCTCCCTTTATTAGAAATGTATTCTATCAGTGCTTTTAATGTAAAAGTGCAATATAGTCATTTCATGGCATGTTGAGCAACTTTGCCACATTATTGTGGGTTCTCTTAGGCTTCCCGCACTGGAACAACAAGACCCGCGTGCACAAATGCACCGATCAACCTCGTGAACTTCCACTGTGACGGGTTACGGAACAGGAATGAACAGATGACTAGCTCCGCAAATCATTTTGCAGGCTACATGTGGGGCGAGGGAATAAAAGCTTAGGAGAAAGGGTTGGCTGAGGTCATAGAAATGTATATCAGTTTCAACTGTAAAGTAACTGGATGCACAGCTATAGCTCTTTTTTTTTACAATGCAGGAAACTACTTCTCAAACGTGCTAACAAACTCAGATAAAATAGCGTTTTATTAAATAAAATCAAAGGTTTCTCCAGCCAACCCTTCTCGGCCAGCTGGCTTCATAACTCTCGTCTGAAACAAACAATTTCTACTAATCTTCTCATCAGACATTGCAGATGATCTTGCAACTGTATATATATTTTTTTATTCCTCCCTCAAACATCCCCACGCTCGGGAAACAGAAAGTTGTTTTTTTTTTTCTTGCAAACTTTTCACAGAAGGTACTCCAGGGAGAGAGAGAGATGGAGAGAGAGCTAAAGAGACAGTGGTGAAGGCACATGAGTTATGCAATCAAACAAGTCAGGGGAATGCTCATTATTTTACTTTCTGAATTGTTTGTTGTTTTTTTCCTGCAAGGTTTTTTTCTCTCTCTCTCTCCTATACTGTCTTTGCTATCTATCTTTCAACTGGAAACCGAGTTTCTCGTCTGAGAGCAATCTCTATAATGTGGCAAATCCTCTCGATTTTCTAAGTAAGCCCCTCTAAGCGGTTCAAAATATTCCTTCAGCCTTTTCCTAGACTGACATGGCAACAAACAAGTGGCCCTATGCTTTATACATGCGTAGCTTGTTTTAGGAGGAAACTTTGTCTTCTACAAAGGGAGAAATAGTTGGAAATTTGCTACAGGCCTAAAATGGACGTGAGAACTTGAAAATGTTGTGACTTTCATTGCACAAACAGGCTCAGCTGTTAACAACAAGAATTATGTTTTGATGGTTCTCAGTTGAAGCTGAAGTCTATTCCTGTTAATCAATCAACCTAACATCCACAAAAAACTAAAAAAAATCCTTGAATCCTCAGTTTATGCTCTGCTTGCACTTATTCAACTTTAAACTATTTTCTATTTGATTTATTCCAAAATTCAAAATGAACTAGCATGAAGCTATCGCTGCTTCTCTTATATTAAAATAAATGCATATTTCTATCTTTGTCCATTTGTTTGTTTTTGTGAAGGATTATTTTTCAGAATACTTTGCAGCGGTTCACAACAGCTTTATAAAATGGTGAATTGAATATTGTCAAGAAGACGCATATTGAGCGTTCACATGTTCGTTTTGCTTCCATCCCAAGTGAGACGGTTCATTATCAGTCATTAGAGACTTGAGACGTCACCCGGACTTGAAATAGCGATCGATCATCTATAAGTGGGAAAATCTCAACATTGAAAAACACAGTTCGAAGAGCACAGAAGGACATTAAATGAGGGTGTGGAGAGATGTCGCAATGCTGAATATTTTCTCATCAAAGTGAATTAAGTCTCATTTAGCAATCCTCAATTGCTGCCTGCATGTAGCTTCCTTTGGTAAAGTAGGTTTAGGTCACTAATACTATCATCAGCGCCAGATATGAAGGACAGTGATTTTAGCACTTCTTACTTTGAAATTTGACAGGAAGTCATTTTGGCTTTGCTCCATTCTATTTTTCATAATTTTTTTTTTTGGTTTTTGTTTTGCTTGAAAAAATATACATCTTATCCGTTATCACATTTAGAAAGTTTGCCTGCTTATTTACATGAACTGAGTTTTAATTTAATGATCAATGAAGCTGTACTATCATGCCCTGCCTTGACATTAGGAAGGAAAAAAGAAAAACTCTGAAACTGACTGAAAAGTGATACAGCGGGGTTAGTGTTTTTTCTTTCTTTCTTCAAAAGCTGCAGTTTCATTAGCTGACAAAGTTACTGCTCAAGTAAATTAAAGTCAGAATTAGTTCTGTTATTCCAGTTATTCTTCCCTCCATCTAAGTCGGAGAGAAATGTTAGGAATGATGAAACGCCATAATTCCTGACGAACTCTGAAAAGCCACAGTACAGGACAAGGACAGATTTCTGTGTGGGGAACAGTCTGAACCACACACACACACTTTATTGATATCCAGTTTTTATTGCAAATACTTCCATATGACATTGGCCCACACACTTTGTAGTTATAACAGTGTGTGACGTTTGGTTGTTCTACAAAGGAAGAGCTCATGGAAGGTATTCGCATTAGGAAAGACCTTTTGTCTGCTTATTTGGTCCAAAACAACATGACTTTATTTTATTTGATTAGATTTTTTGTGTGGTGTGGTTTGATTTCATATTGGGCATTTTCTTTTTTGAAAGTGGACCAGAATTTGTATAGAAAGCCCTTTAACTGAAACTATGGGTTCGAGATGGAGCAGAGACCCAGATAAACTAACTTTGGAAATCCTGCTTGCTGCATCCTTGTTGTGCACATTTGTGCTGTTATTACAACCGCAGTACAGTTTGAACGACAAGAGCAGCTCTTACGACGCTGGTTTCGCGATGGGATATTTCTAATTTTGGATCCATGTTAGCAAAAGTGTGCTGCAAGCAGAATGAGTCGAGATGCTCTGCATGCCCTGGCCCACAGCGAGAAAGAGAAACGGCGGATCAAGTGCGATTTCAGCTCAAACCATCCTTGCAGTGGTAGCGTTAACAGCACTGAAGGGATCATTGTTACCATAGTGGCCAGCAACGGTGACTTGTAAAAGTCCGAAAAGATGTATATTTCCGTCGTTCTGTCATTCTCCTGGCAATTACAAAACCTGCACTTGTACATTAAATCACCAGAAAGAAGGTTGCAGTCCTCTGAACAATATTTATCAAAGTATCCAGTTGTGTACAGATGTTTATGAGGGGCAGGAGCTCAATTGTATAAAAAAGGACACCTTGTGCAGCCTAAAGAACTGACATATAATATTTTCCCCATTCTGGAAAATTGTCTGGACAATTTCTTACACTCATAAAAAAATAAAAAATAAATCTTTAGTTACCTTTCATTAAAACAGATGAGAATAATTTGATGAATTTGTAACAGAATACATACCTGTACAAACCCAGTCACCCATATGTATTAGTAAACACCTACGAAGGGCTCGACCAGGGAAAAATACAAAGACAGCTCAAAACAAGGGTATATTTTAAGTGCATGTCACAAAATTCTTAAGATTAATAAAATTACAGAAGCACTATAGATTGAGGAAAAGGTGAAATGTTTGTCTTGTTGTGCAACATTACAAAAATGTGGGGCACAAGTAATATGGATTTTCACGTTTTTTCTCTTTAGGAACAAAGGCCGCTGCTCTAGCACCACCTAGTGTCTATCTGTGTGCCTTCCTGTCAGCATTAGTTGACCCAGTTACGTCTTGTCAACTTTATTTGCTGTGCCACTAACATTAGACTGTAATATTTAGCACAGATTGGCCTTCTATCATATTATCACTCCAGAATTCACTCAAGTCCTGAGTGGCCCACTCTTTCACAAATGTTTATAAAAGCCGTGTGCATGCGTTAATACTAGATTGCATACACACGTGACAACGAAAGAAAGAGTTTCTGGATTTTATTTATTTGACTGTGAAATGTGTGAAATGACGCCATTGACAAACAAACCTTACACTTACATCTCAGCTTCTACATTAGCACTTGAACTAAATATTTGAAATTTTGTTCAAGCCTTCTTTCTTTACCGAGTCTTTTTTTTCTCTGCTTGATGACTCACTTTCAGTTCATCCCCTTGATACTGGAAAAAAAGTATTAAATAACCAGCTGAAGGGCTCAAGAGGATAACGATCAATCATAAAAACGACACATTCAACCTCATCCTTTACCCCGCAACGGTTCAGTCCCGAGAAAAGAAGAGGTGTGCTTGAGTTCAGTCTACATTATGGCACTTCATGGTGGCGACTTATAGCACTGAAATCTGCATAGCGACCACATCGGAGGTTAAGCAGTGGTGGACATAATTACCCGTCTCTGTTCTTTGCGTAAACACGTTTCAAAGCTTTTCTGTGTGCATTTGCTTTCTGCCCCCTTGTGTGTGTGCTGCTGCGGCGCTGTGATTGCTCTGACCCAGAAAAGTGGTGAAACAGAGAGCTCAGAGTCTGCTCGGTGACAGAAGGACGGGGGATTCCATGAGGCGGCACTCAACTCCGCGAAGCAAGACGACGAGTCTCACCCCGTCACCGTCGACAATTGTTCCAACGAGCCGCAGACGAGATACTGCAGGATGGTACGGCAGTAAGACAAAGATCGGTTTTTCAGTGTCTGCAGCAATCAGACACTGAGGCACATCTTGGTAAATTTTGATATCGCAGGAAAGCTTATTATTTCTGAAATTCTTAAAATAGAAAGAAGGAAAGACATCTTAGCTGCGCTGGTAACAGATTTGAATACCAGAATGCAGTAAACAATTTTCACACACAGTTGCCAAGAAGAAAGGGTTTGATCGTTTGATCACATGACATTTTCTGTTTTTACTGTGGAGCACCTGCTGTATTGTTCTGTAATGCCACACCTCACCAGGCAGGTGAAACTGAAAGTCATTTGGCTTTAATTTCCTGGCAATCAGGTGATGTCCTGACGTTGTCATTTGGATCTCAATCATTATTTTTGTCAATAATTACTTCATTGCACTTACTTATGGTTATTCATAGCCCAACCAAATCACTGTCGCACCACAATGGTCTTCAGTTTATCTGCATTGTTGGGTCTGATGCGTCTTATCTCCCTACTGACAAGACAACATAGATACTCTACGGTCTGGTTTATTTCCTGGCTAATCAAGCACAGGATTCAGTGGTCGGTCAATCAGGTACTTTAGACAACGTGAGCAGGAGCTGAAAATGAAGTCAGCATCGACATTAAGTTAACAGAGGAAACATAAAGTGTTCTATAATTTCCTGGTAGACAGCTGTACTGATTTTGGACGTGTCGTGTTCTGTGTTTTCTGTGTGTTAATTTCGAGTTTTCGGTGTCTCTGAGTCTCTTCGTTGTCCTGTCCTCCCCTTGATTGTTCCCAGGTGTGTCTCGTTTCTGTGATTACCCTCCCGTGTATTTAATGCCACCTGTGTGTCTGCGTCTCTGTCGGGTCCTTGTCTACCAACAGTCAGTCATTTGTGTTTTCATTCATGTACCTGTGCTACCAGTGCTGAGCTTTGTTTTCCCGCTCTGCTGTGCTGACAGGGTTTTGGACTGTTTGGAATATTCAGACATTATCATCATTAAACTCCGTTTTTTCCCTTAAATCTGGATCCTCAGCGTCTGCCTCTCCACCTCACACCGCACCTTATGACAAGACGTCATCATAACCAACAGCAACAGATGACATATTTCCCCAAAACCATCACTGGAATCTCCACATTTGGACTTCAAGCCTTGTTGGTTCGGTCTCTCTCCCCTCTTTCTCCAGACTCTAGCTGCATTTCCATTGATCTGAAAATTGCACAAATTGGAAAATTGATTTGCATAACAGAGACAACCCAATTTGGAAATTTTTTTCAATAGGTTCTTGTGTCAGAATGATGTGGTTTTTCAGTTGCATCAAAATGAGTGTAATTAATATACTGTAACCACGTGCACCAACAATGAAATGTATAATTCACACAAGATAAAACGTATACTCTCTATTTACTATGTATATTTCAATGATTAGGTGTGTATATAGAAGCACATTGTATTGTTTATGTTACGATGGTTTGTAATTTCTCTAAGGACAGTATATTTTATTACATTATACCTCACAATATATTACGTGTCTTGCATGTTTGAGTAACTATATACAGTATGTAACTGGCTTCAGTGCTATAAACTAGAATGACACACGCCATAACAACCACACAATTCAGTTATGACTAGGGAGTGCAATTAAATAAATTAGTTTTCTTCCCACTCCCTTTCGAGATATTACTGCTCATGTATTAATACAGTATGCATCACATTACATTGACAGGGTGAATTAGATAATTCCTTGTTTACCCTGTAAGCATATCACTGCATATATATATATATATATATATATATATACAGACCAAAAGTTTGGACACACCTTCTAATTCAATGGGTTTTCTTTATTTTCGTGACTATTTATAAGGCAAGAAATCCCACTTATTAACCTGACAGGGCAGGTTGACCTATGAAGTGAAAACCATTTCAGGTGACGACCTCTTGAAGCTCATCAAGAAAATGCAGAGTGTGTGCAAAGCAGTAATCACAGCAAAAGGTTGCTACTTTGAAAAAACTAGAATATAAGGGCTATTTTCAGTTGTTTTACACTTTTTTGTTTAGCGCATATTTCCACATGTGTTATTCGTAGTTTTGATGCCTTCAGTGTGAATCTACAATGTCAATAGTCATGAAAATAAAGGAAACTCATTGAATTAAAGGGTGTGTCCAAACTTTTGGTCTGTACTGTATATACAGTATATATATAATAGCTTGCTAGTTTCCTTGACTTCTTAAGGGATGCAATATGGATTTTCCTCTATCAATATAAAATAAACAAAATGAAATGTAATATCTGTTTTACATTTTTTATTGAATTACTGAAATTAATGATCTTTTCAGTAGCATTTCTATTTACTGAGATACACCTGTACTGTCCGTTTCTCATTTCACTGCATTTACAATGACGAAAACATGATATAGTCCATGCTCATTCATGGATGTTCGTGTTTTTAGACAATTTTCCGTGGCTTGCAGTTCAGATGGTGCCTCAGTGCGCAGCCATCATACTTCCCTGATTTTTAATCTGTGGTGCGGCTAATGTGAGCGCGTCCACCGGTGTGCAATATAAACACTTCGCCGTTTAACTTGCTTGTACACTGTAATGACAAGAAAAACAAAAACAGTGCAGAGGTGAAAGACAAAACACGTCTGCTGTGAATCAGTGCAAATGAGCCAGATGGAGGGAGGGAGTGTCAAAGGGAGGCCACACACAGCTGCACAATAGATTAGTCACACACCCTCACAAAAATTAACGCCAGCACATATTATCCTGAAACATTAATCAAGCAGGAAGCAAGCACATTGTCTTCAGAATGGATCGCCTACTCCACACAGACTCAAATGAACTCTATTACACTGTAAGCTAAACCCACTATGTCAACTCAAAGAGAGAGAGGGGAAAAAAAAGCAAACGCATCCCCACAAGCATCTTCTGCACCTCATTTTTCACTGACTGTTAATAATGCATCGCTTACATTCAGTGGGAGCATTGTGAGGCACAGGGCTCAGGTGGGTTTTGTGAACGAAGAGGCCAACCAATCAGACATCGCGGTCAAACCTATCTGCCTTGAACTTATTCGGGGCTTTTGTTCGAATCCAAAATGCCGTCGCGCAAAATCTGCTTGCTAAGCTCATGCATTTCAAAGTAATCAGAAGAGAGGTCACAATAGGTCGCGGCGTGAGCCGCCGACTTCGGCCTGCGAAAATAACATTTTATCTGTTGCCGGGTTTAGCTTGTTGGTTCTCTCAGGACATTCAGGAATTGTTCTTTGAACACGGAGCAGGCCGGGCTACAGGCCGTCGCTCTGTCCGACCGATTAGCGTCTTTTCCTTCCGCAAAGGAATGGATGTTGACGTTGCGGTTGGGCGCGGTTTGAGGCAAGCGTGTTGATTTATTGCACAACTTATGCACCTTTTAGCCAGGCCACCAGGACGAACCGCGAGGGTAGAAATGAAATCATAGGCTTTGATTTTGTCTTCAAGATAACATCTCCCACTCCTTTGCACCCACCACTGAAACCAAACACCCCCCATTTTGGAAAGCAGATATGAAACATTGAAGGTGACATAATGTGCCCTTTTGTCATAAGCTGACACAGTTTCCTGAGGCCTTAATAAAAGCGTCTGTAAAATGCTGTCAAACAGCAGGGATACAGATGGACTGCAGTATTCTCCACCCGGCCGTTGCACCTCTTTTTTTTATCATTATTATTTTGGCAGTCAGTTTCTGAAAGTGAAGAGGAGTTAAGCACTTGACTGCACTTCTCCCTTCTCTTCGATGGATTGCATGACTTTCGGGATCACTTGTGACGATCTAACCCACAGGGCAAATGTTAAAATTCGTAATTTTTACTAAATTGGTAAAAAATTACACTTACAGGACACCCTGTCTGGCTAATAAACTTATTAACATAAGTTAAAATATTGAACATTTTAATATTAAAATGAGTTAAAAAAAAATCTAAATCTAAAAATGTTTGTATTATTTTTATTTAAAACAGAAGAGCAAGAAAAAAACACTCTTACAGCTTAGTTAATATAATGTATTGATTATTACTGTTATTATAATGTTAGATATGACATTTAATTGTTATTTAGATTGCGTAAGATAGACTTTCATTTAAGTCAGAGTTGCCTGTTATGTACTCAAAATCCTGATTTACCAGTTCAGCTAAAGATAATTATGAAACTCCAGGAAGACTTAAGGGAACATTAAAGTAATCGGCGACACTCCTTTAAGTTTCATACTAACACTTTACAAACACTCCAATCTCTTTCTTAAAGAGAGGTAAACTTATATTAGAAATTTCTAATATATACGTAGTGTCAGCTAGTGAGACAAAACGAGTTAGAGAAAATCAAGAGGGTTGATTCCAATAGGAATTTATTGGTTCCTAATAACCAATAAATAAAAATTCCGTTTACTCAAGAATTTTTACTGACATATTTTGAAAAGGATCTTAAACTATAAGAATAATATGAGTGTTTTCTAAACCTGGTGACCAGTCTGTGACTGGTGAACTTGGTGGAGTTCCAGGAAGGGTGTAGAATATTATGCAAAAGGTTTTATGGTACAGAGACAATAAACATAATTTCTGGAAAAAAAAAACCCTCCTGAGATATATTTATATGTTTATTTCTAAGCAATTGATGGACATGAAAAACCCTGAAGCAATAAATTGCAACTTGGCATGGGGCTATATTGGTGTATCGAGGTACACCAATATTTTCAGCAGGTATTGTTTCAAAATCTCTTGCATATTGAGCCATATCCTGTTTGCAATCCTTAAAATCAGCAGCAATACTAAGGACAGGCGTCATCGATGCTTCGAAAAGCTGATGAGCTAAAAAGACGTGTTTGTGGTCGACTACATTCTACATAGCAGAACGTCACAAAAGGTATAACATTCAATAAGCATTAAATACTTGAAAACTACTACTAAACAGCATCATTTTACTCTACGTTTTTATGTAGTCTATGGAAGTAAATGGGCGGGGGCACCGATTATATTGTTTATCGTTTCACAATAAATTCCAATTAATAATGTTTAAAGCCTCCCAAAACTGTCCTTATTGTTGGGACTGATTGTTTTGCTATTTTTACCGACGGTTTGTTCAGTGAAAGCACCAATAAATACCAATAAATTTGAAAGTATCGTGCAGTTTAGTGATACGAATCACACTTCTGTACATAAATGCTGTCCTGAAAAAGTGCATTACAAGTGGGATATTTTTTCATGAGCAGTTTTTGTATTTATGGGGCTACAATTGCTGTGACTCACAGTAATACAGTTACCTGAAAAAGAAAGAAAACAATAGTTCTTATTGTCGCTTTTATCTTTATCACAATGGTATGGCAAGATATGATATACCTTTAAGTCCATATCGCCCATCCCTATAAACAAAACCATTTTTAGATTATTTTAGCAACAGTAGAACAGGTTGTTTTGCTTCTTTTGACTAAAATCAATTGCAATGTCTATATTCCAAAAATATTCTCATAGTTATACACCAAAAATATTATTACAACTGTCTAATTACAACAAATATATGTAATATGAATTTAAGGCAAAGGACTTAAACAGTATGAATATAAACGGTTAGGGAAGAAGCTTTATGAATTCTACAACATAAGCTAAGATGTAATTAGAATATGAAAAATACTGTTTTGCTGGTTTCAAATTAAACATTTCTTACATGCATTAAATTACCTCAACAAAGCAGGAAGCTTAAAGTATTTTTAAAAAAAGTTTAGTCTGATCCAAGTTTCTTTGGAAGCTATAAAAACAACCATATGAATAGATGTCAAAAGAGACTCAGAACAGAGTAGCTATCAAAGAGCTGACAAAAATATTTGTTTAGAAAAGCACTAAGAAAACTGACCTTGGCTCGCCGTCTATACACCCAGCAGAAGCCGATCAATAAAACGTCTCCAAACGTTTGTCCACACACTGAAACCAATAGAAAAGACAGAGTTAATCAAACAAAATTCAAAATATGTAAAAACAAATACTGTTTCCAAAACCATTTACCCCTAAAACATTATGAGCATTTAAATAAAAGAGAATTTAAACATAACTGGTAGTGAAAAAGGAAGTCTGGAATGCTTTTATAGTGCTGTTTTTGGACATGATGTTACATAAACCGTCTGAATAAACCATGCAGGTGCTGTCAGCTAACCTGAAGCAATTTGGCCTACACTTTCAGCCGTATTTATGCTAACAAAAGCAAAAACAACATAACGACCATAATTATGCCTTTACATTCTCAACTGCAGGGATGCTAAATCTTGGGGGAGGGGGGAGGAAATATGAGCATAGACCATATCTCCACTTAAAAAAAAAACAGCTTTAGCGCATCCCCAGTGTGAAAAGTATGGATTATAATTTCAGTCTCTTTTAGGACTGGACATGTTTGGAAAAAGAACGTTAAATGTCGAAGGTATTTGCAGTTGCAGACTTTGATTAACTGATATCACATTGTCAAACATGTTTCTTTCCTCTTATCCTTCTCTTTACCTTCTTTTTTTATATTCTTGTCCTCACCAAATTTTCATTCTTTTCTGTTTTTCTGTTGTAGATCTTTCCCTCCTTTTGTCTTTCCTTCTGTCCTTCCATCCTTTGTCCAGTTCTTCAATCTGTCATTCCTTTCTTGTGTCCCATATCAATTCCTTTCTTGCGTCCTTCGTTTGCTCTCCCTTTGTTGCCATCGTTACCATCTTAACCTCCCTTGCGATATTTCTTCCGCTTTTTTGTAGGTGTCCCATTTGTTGCCTGTAGAAATCTCTACCGTACATTCTCACAGTGAACTTTGGAAAGATGTCACTGCAAAGTGGTTTGGCTAATATTCGAAACTAGAAGACAAACGTTTATGGAGGGGACCTTGGAAGTCTTGGTGTCAGTGACAGCTTCCACACCGAAAGGTGTTACTGTTTCCCAACTCTGATGGAAAACAGAGTTGCTGACAATTGTTTTTTTTTTCTATAAAGCCACTCAAAAAAAACACCATCTTCCCAAAAATATATGAGCTTTAGAGGTAAATATGAGAGAAAAAAACTAATGATTGGCAAAGCATTGGGTGTGTAAGGGAAACACGTGACAAACAACTGCTAACAAATTTTTACCGTCAAGGAGCAATTTATGAACTGGGAGGCTTTTCACCATATGCACCCAACCTCAGCTGGAAAAATTGAAGATTTTGAGAGAGTGTAACTGAGATAGTGCTGGTTTAAGTGAAAACGTGTCAGAAGATACGATAATAAAAACTAATAATGCATCCATTCCATTTTTAAATGTTTTTTTTTTTTAATTATTATTATTATTTCAGTGAAACCCTTGTAAAATGAACAAAGGGGCATTTTACTGCTAAAAAACGAAGCAAAAACCGATCCTTATATTGAGTCCTTGAAACAGCATGATAAATGGATGCCGAGAAGTAAAAAAGAAAGTTTAATATCGGCGTAATGAAGAGGATTCGAAATTAAGAAAAAAAAAAAAAGTTTGGAAAAAAAAGTAACAAGAGAAGGATTCAAATATGAAGTCAGCTTCAGGGGGTGAGAATGTACTGAAAACAGAGAGACGGAGTGTTAGTCCTCTGTGCTGCAATAAGCCTCCAGCAGCGAGGGTAAGAGGCAGAAAGACCAGGATTCCTGACAGAGCCTTATCTCATCTTCGGCCTGGAATAAAACCCATTTTCCAGCCCCGAGACAATAAAGCACAAGGTTACTAAACCTCACGCCCGTGACACCCCTATTTAGAGAGAGGCCTCGGCCCGACATAAAAATGCATAACACCATCACTGCGCCGAGAGATAGCGCATGACACCGGGTCTTAGCTTTCTGTGTCCGTGAGCATATATGTGTGCTTTATGATAATTCAACAGAGGAGTGTTGAGCTCCGCTGTGCCGTGCTCGAGCTGGAGAAAGTCTACTGGGGAAAGTAGAGAGAGACGGAAAAGTCACGACGGTCCAACGCTGGCGTTGGTTTTTGTCGTTTTTCTTCTTCTTCTTTCACTGCTCGCACACAAAGCTTCATTAAATCACAAAGCAACAAACAACCACGCGAGTGCGCGTGCATGCTTTCAAATAACTAAACGGAGCCACGCATGGAGTATGTCTGATTGCTTCCTCTGGGATTTCTTCCCCCCGCACACTGAAGTGAATGTGACATGCGGTCTCTCATCATCACTAAGTGGATTGAGCATTGTGATGGGAAACTCAGGCACCCTTAGGAAAAATGCCATAAGGATAATATGTTAATGCGATTCACCTCTTTCGTAATGTGTAACCAGCATTTCCCGTCTTTCCGTCCTTAGCCCTGTCCAGACGAGAGCGCCACCTATTTCACTTCCTGAGATGACATGTAAAGTAGCTCATAGGTTGGATGCTGGGTTTATACCCTGATGGTAAAGACTTCAATTTGATTTCAGTGGTTTTTAGGTCTGATATTTGTTTCCTTTCTGTTCTGGTCCTTCCCTTCTTTTGCCTTCAGTTGTATCTTTCCTTTTTGCTGTCTGTTGTGTCTGTTGTTGTATCCTTCCCTTCCTCTGCAGTCTATGAGCTTTTTGTCCCTTTCCTTTCTTTTGCTGCCCATTATGTCTTTACTTTCTTTTGTCTTCAGTTGTCCTTCCTTTATTCCATCCATTCTGTCCTTCCTTACTTAGTTGTGTCTTTCTTTTCTTTTGTCCTTTCTTCCTTTCCTTTATTCCTTCCAACTGTTCACCATCCCTCTTTCGTTCATTCCTTCACTTTTTGTGTTTTGTATATTATATTTCAAAATGAGTACTTAGGAGATGGGATGTGTTTTTTTTTTTTACAAGTTTGTGAACCCTGAAAATAAGGGGTTACCTTGAGAGAAGAAAAGTAATCAGATAGGATTAAGGCACCAAAAGATGCCTTTATGGACTCCAAAGGAAAGCCATCAAGTCTCAGACTTCCTTGCCTTGTTCTCTCCCTGTCCCCCTGAAAAAAGCACAGAGAAAAGTGAAATGTCCAGTGTAACGGCGAAATACTTTCTGGCGAGAGTAGATGCAAACACAGGGTGGTTTAGGCAAACATCTGCCCAGAGCCAAAGTCTGCCCTACATAATTACTGGTATATCACGCAAACAAAAACACCCAAAAGAGATAGAAATACGAAGCCAACATTGTGTGGGAAAAAAAGTCTGCTCTGTTTGGTCATATCATTGCAAATTAGGTCAATGCAACCACAGCAAGTAAGGCATCGGTGAAGCATTTCGTTTTTTCTGTGTGTGCATGTGTTGCATCACTGCTTGACTCACAAACAGCCACTGCGAGACGACCGATCTTCACCTCGCTCATCAGAGGGATCTGGCAGAAAACCAAAACCTTGGGAAGGGATCCACTGGTTCATTTAAATGGCGGAGCGGCAGCAAGCCAAGATTTGGCATTCAGTAAGACTGTTAATTACATGGGAAGCTCCAATGCAGGGCGATGGAAAGCTATTTTGTCTGAAAGAAACACCTATCTAATCTTCCTTCAATTATCTAACTTGGTAATAAAGCTCTGGGAGGGACGGTTGACACTTTTCAGCACAAAGCAAGGCGGATCTGAGTTTCGGTTGAATTTTCAGATCAGTCTGTTTATGTTTTGCTTTTGTTTAAAAAAAAAGAAAAAGAAAAGAAAAACCTGGTCATGACACGAACTCTCACAAAGATAAAAATAAAAAAAATCCTCCATGCAAACACTATAATTACTATAATTTGTCTCTACATTAGCGTAGAGACAAATTATAGTTTACGGCGTAGAATTCATGGAAAGGAAAAACTGTAAAACCTGCCACTGTTTACTTGATAAGTGAAGTTAGCTCTGTGACCGGCCCTTTGTACTGTACTTATATGAGCTTGGGAAATCACCTACTCATAACTGCAAGATAACCTCATTTGTTACTGGCAACAAAAACATCTCTCGAATGCAAGATATATTTCTGTTTCAATCTTCTATATTCTGAAGTAGGCGGTTGCAGAGAGTACTTGAAGGCATGCACCACCACGGGGCAATTTGCAACGAGAAAAATAGCTATAGTTAGCCGGCATTATTTGACAATGATGAAATGTGAGCTCTACATTTTCCTTGAGGTGCTTCAGACGGCGCAGTAAACTGTAAAAATGTGACGGGGGCTGAACTCCTTCCACGGAATTAGGGTGTAACTCTCACAACCTGGTGTTTTTATTCGCCCGTGCGCACACACACGAGCGACTCTCTGCGCGAGCGCGCGCGTTTTATGCGCGTGCGAGATCCAGAGGCCCCTGTTTATCAGATGCTGGCAGAGTGGAGAACAGCCGGATCGATAGAGCTTTGGCCTGAAACAGGGAGACGGTACCTGGATCTCGACCGGCCTCCACCTTTCCTCCCATTGATCTTCATTACCTGAACAGACTGGAGCGAGCAGAGAAGGAGCTGCTCACACCGCCCATTAAAGACGAGAGGATAAACTGTGTGTGTACTGTACACACGCGCCGCACAAATGGGGAACACGTGAGGCACGCACACGCTAATACATTTCAATTACAGTCACAGCTATTTCCATGACTTTGTAAGGACCTTAGGTATTCTACATTCAGACTCTGACCACTGCTGCTTAGAGACACGTAAAAATGAAAGCTGACCAGCAAATCACCTGTGGGCTGTTAAAGCAAAAACAAATAAGAAATTACTTAGAATTAGAAGTTACTCTAAATATGTTAATACTCGTGTAAGACTATTTAGAAGCAATGCTACTCTTTGGTAGGTAAGTAAGTACCGTCTGTACTCACGTTTTGTCAGAGTTCACGCTCTTTTGCCAAGTGTATAGATTAAATCGAATCGTATGCAAGCGTAATTGATTTTTATATTATTATATAATGTTTTTTTGTTTTTTTTAATCATCTGAGAATTTCCTCTGTTTGAAAAATGTCACACAATTTATCAAATTAAATTGTTGGAACAAAGATTTCTACCAACAGCACAAGCAGAATCGATTCTAATAAAAGAATTGATGAAATACCTGTATACAAAAAAAAAAAAACTTACCAAGTCCAGGCTATTTTCAAGCAACAAAGAGAAAGCAATGGAAAAAATGAAGAAAGCAGCATGGATTTGAACACATGGATTGCTTTTTGCATTTTTTCGATGCATCTTCCCTCCCCTTGTCTCTAAATAGCGAGTCATTTCATGCCGAAGTCGAGCGAGTTTGAGAGGAAATGTGAGGGGAAAGATGGAAGTGAATAAAAGGCAGTTTATTGAATAACCAACACTGTCAGGTACCATTCTCCCCCTGTGTCTTAAGTTAATTTAATTCTGCCCCCCATGTCCCATCAAGTCTCATTTGGAAGTAGACGGCATCAAAGCCGAGCCGGAAAACAGCAAATGAGTGTAACTCAATTGTTGTGCGGCCATCATTGATTGTTTGCCCGGAAAGAAGTTGGAAGAGAGACAAGACACTTATTTTCTTCACCTCTCTCACCCTCAGCAATCACTTTTTGAGATGGATGAAAGTGTGTCAGAAAGTAGCTGTACCTGTTAGAACGCAGACGCCTCAGTTCACTTAGCTTTCAGCTGTTTCATAAGGTGCTGTATGCACAAGAAACACTAATGGCACACATAGGCAATTAAGGATAATGTGGTGGACTTGCATACAAAAATGTATAAAAAAGAGAGCGAGAGAGCACTCCTTGGTCGCAGAATAAAACAGATGGGTCTCTAATTAAGAGCCTAGAGCAGGTCATTTTGCCCGTTGTTACTCTTTCAACACTGGCACTAGTGTCAGGATTCTGACAGCAACGTAAACAAGTAATGCTCTTTAGCATATTGGGCTCCTTAATTTATTCTTAAAAAGATAATACATAAGTAAATAATTTGAAATCTGTTCAAAAACTCTACTCAACTGAAAGAGATTAGGTTTTGTCTGCTGGACAGAGGCCATTCAGGAAGAAAAAGTTGTAGGGAAAAGTCAGATTTGATTAGAAAGTCTGAAAATTGGATTTGAGTGAAAAACAACCAAAGGCTGTTGGATTTTTACTATTATAAGAAAGATATTTGTGTAGTTTTGTCAACTGGCTATTGTGCTAAATGCTAAACCATGCCAAACATTATTCAAGTAGTTCATTAGAGGCAAATCAACCTGACAGTACACCAGATCAAGACAAAATATTACTGTCCGAACATACCAAAATTTATGCAAGTCATCGACTATATTAGCACAAGCAAATCAAGACTAACAATTCTTCTCAATCGTCAAGAAAACCAGTCTATGTTTGTGTGTTTTGACCAATAGGATAACGGTTCCATAAATCTCACACATTGTTTACAAGAGTCTCTCTTTGCTGTAGAATATTCCACCGTAGGTTTGATCTCCAAGAATGCTGTATTTTGAACTAGATTTTACGCTAAGCAGCCCAAAAGCAATATGTCTGCCTAACCCTGCAACTCCCCAAAAAGGAGGATATGATATTGAACCTTTCTTGTTAGTATTTTGTGATTTATTTTTTTCCATAGTATTTCAACCTGGAATGCTTTTCGTAATTGCATTTTGCAAAAAATATATTGTGTATCACTGCTTGTTAGTGTTGCACAGGTTTTAGGGTACGGTTGGAACAGTGTTTCCATTCCACCCTGGCATCTTTTTACTACGTTGAGCTCATATTTTTGATGTGTTGCCGCTCGCTTTTGCAATTTTAAATACATTGGTGCCATCTTATTTAGTCACTCATCTTAGCAAGAAGTCAACCAACTTGTTTCTCCTAGATGTTCCAGGGCTTCTGATAAAATGTAAAGGTGCACATTTCCAGCAAATACCACAGTTAACCTTCTAATGCTAGGACAGTAAAGAACTGTGCGAAGTTGTCATCAGCGATTGACTGAGCGTGGTTTTACCTGACAGGCAACATGTTTGGAATGTGTTTGTAAAGTGTGCTGGTTTATCTCTAGTATATTTAGACAGGGCCTCATGGAAATACATAAAATTAGCATGACTCATTAACTCATTATGTGCTCGGACCAAGTGATGTGTTAAATTGTATTTCTGTACCACAGAAAGCAACAAGCTTGTCCCGTATTGACTAAGCGGTGTGTCAAAGCTGTGCTCACTGGTTAAGACTGCAGCCTTATTTCATGTAGCTATTTGAACTCAGACCGCAAAGGAGGGCAGTGTTACAAAGAAAGTCTAATTTACAAGCTGGCATTGTCATGTCTGCGCTTTAAATAGAAGGTAGTTGTGTGCCGGCATGAGAAAAAAATCTTAAAGTAGTGGCATTGCTTAGCTCCGTGGTTCCCAAAGTGTGGGGCGCGCCACCTAGAGGGGCTGCAGTGCCATTGCAGGGGGGGCGTGGGAAGTGGCATGGATGAATGAAAAAAAAAAACAGTTACACAAAAATGTTTCACTGTAAAGATAGCTTGTAGTTTGTTTTGTTGCAATCTGAAGTGTGAAATAAACTTCAGTGGAGTTTGAAAACAAAATATGTGTATAGGTTTATGTCTGGTTGAACGATGTGTGTGCCCAGTTGATTTTTTTTTTTTTTTTTTTGGGGGGCGATTATTGTAATCCATAGGGGGGCCCAGAAGAAAATCTTTGGGAACCACTGGCTTAGCTTATCATAAAATGGCAAAAATAAGGTACAACTGCAAACATACCAGGAAGTGGCAGTCCACCTTAGCTGAAAGTCTAGTTATCAAGAGGATTAATCAAAGAAACCTGCAATAGGATTGTGAAAATTATTGTAAGAATGTAAATTTAAGCCTCGTTTAAAGATTGCCCTTAGATATAAAAGGGATACAGCAAACATCCAGAAGAAAGTTCTCTCATCAGTTGAGATGAAATTCAACTATTTAGCCTACACTACAAAAACACAACATCTTCCCAAGCATCTTTGTATAGTTTCTAGTGCAAATACCATCCATCCATCCATCCATCCATCTTCTTCCGCTTATCCGAGGTCGGGTCGCGGGGGTAGCAGCTTCAGAAGGGAGGCCCAGACTTCCCTCTCCCCAGCCACTTCTTCTAGCTCCTCCGGGGGAATCCCGAGGCGTTCCCAGGCCAGCCGAGAGACATAGTCCCTCCAGCGTGTCCTGGGTCTTCCCCGGGGCCTCCTCCCGGTGGGACGTGCCCGGAACACCTCACCAGGGAGGCGTCCAGGAGGCATCCTGACCAGATGCCCGAGCCACCTCAACTGGCTCCTCTCGATGTGAAGGAGCAGCGGCTCTACTCTGAGTCCCTCCCGGATGACTGAGCTTCTCACCCTATCTCTAAGGGAGAGCCCAGCCACCCTACGGAGAAAACCCATTTCGGCCGCTTGTATCCGCGATCTCGTTCTTTCGGTCATGACCCAAAGCTCATGACCATAGATGAGGGTGGGAACGTAGATCGACCGGTAAATCGAGAGCTTCGCTTTTTGGCTCAGCTCTCTCTTCACCACGACGGACCGGTACAGCGCCCGCTTGACAGCAGACGCTGCGCCAATCCGCCTGTCGATCTCCCGCTCCCTTCTTCCCCCATTCGTGAACAAGATCCCGAGATACTTAAACTCCTCCACTTGGGGCAGGACACCCCCCCTGACCCGGAGAAGGCACTCTACCCTTTTCCGGCTCAAGACCATGGCCTCGGATTTGGAGGCACTGATCCCCATCCCGGCCGCTTCACACTCGGCTGCGAACCGCTCCAGCGAGAGCTGCAGATCACGATCTGATGAAGCCAAAAGGACCACATCGTCTGCGAAAAGCAGAGATGAGATCCTAAGGCCACCAAATCGGACCCCCTCAACACCTTGGCTGCGCCTAGAAATTCTGTCCATGAAAGTGATGAACAGAATCGGTGACAAAGGGCAGCCCTGGCGGAGTCCAACTCTCACCGGAAACGAGCCCGACTTACTGCCGGCAATGCGGACCAGACTCTGACACCGGTCATACAGGGACCTGACAGCCCGTATCAAAGGGCCCAGTACCCCATACTCCCGGAGAACCCCCCACAGGGCTCCCCGAGGGACACGGTCGAACGCCTTCTCCAAGTCCACAAAACACATGTAGACTGGTTGGGCGAACTCCCATGCACCCTCCAGGACCCTGCCGAGGGTGTAGAGCTGGTCCAGTGTTCCACGACCAGGACGAAAACCACACTGCTCTTCCTGGATCCGAGGTTCGACTATCCGACGGACCCTCCTCTCCAGGACCCCTGAATAGACCTTGCCAGGGAGGCTTAAGAGTGTGACCCCTCTATAATTGGAGCACACCCTCCGGTCCCCCTTTTTGAACAGGGGGACCACCACCCCAGTCTGCCAATCCAGGGGAACTGCCCCCGATGTCCATGCGACATTGCAGAGTCGCGTCAACCAACACAACCCCACAACATCCAGAGCCTTAAGGAACTCCGGGCGGATCTCATCCACCCCCGGGGCCTTGCCACCGAGGAGCTTTTTAACCACCTCGGTGACCTCGTCCCCAGAGATTGGAGAGCCCAACCCAGAGTCCCCAGGCTCCGCTTCCTCAGTGGAAGGCATGTTGGTGGGATTGAGGAGGTCTTCGAAGTACTCCGCCCACCGGCCCACAACGTCCCGAGTAGAGGTCAGCAGCACACCATCCCCACTATAAACAGTGTTGGTGCTGCACCGCTTCCCCCCCCTGAGACGCCGGATGGTGGACCAGAATCGCCTCGAAGCCGTATGGAAGTCTTTCTCCATGGTCTCTCCAAACTCCTCCCACGCCCGAGTTTTTGCCTCAGCAACCGCCCGAGCCGCATGCCGCTTCGCCCGCCGGTACCCATCAGCTGCTTCCGGAGTCCCACAGGCCAAAAAGGCCCGATAGGACTCCTTCTTCAGCCTGACGGCATCCCTCACCGAAGGTGTCCACCAGCGGGTTCGAGGGTTGCCGCCGCGACAGGCACCGACAACCTTGCGGCCACAGCTCCGATCGGCCGCCTCGACGATGGAGGCACGGAACACGGTCCACTCGGACTCCATGTCCCCCACCTCCCCCGGGACGTGTTCGAAGTTTTGCCGGAGATGGGAGTTAAAGCTCCGTCTCACAGGGGATTCCGCCAGACGTTCCCAGCAGACCCTCACAACACGTTTGGGCCCGCCAGGTCTGACCGGCTTTCGCCCCCACCACCGGAGCCAACTCACCACCAGGTAGTGGTCAGTGGACAGCTCCGCACCTCTCTTCACCCGAGTGTCCAAGACATACGGCCGCAGATCCGATGAAACGATGACAAAGTCGATCATCGAACTGCGGCCTAGGGTGTCCTGGTGCCAAGTGCACATATGGACACCCTTATGCTTGAACATGGTGTTCGTTATGGACAATCCATGGCGAGCACAGAAGTCCAGCAACAGAACACCGCTCGAGTTCAGGTCGGGCGGGCCGTTCCTCCCAACCACGCCCCTCCAGGTCTCACTGTCATTGCCCACGTGAGCGTTGAAGTCCCCCAGCAGAACAAGGGAGTCCCCAGGAGGAGCACTCTCCAGTACCCCCTCTAAGGACTCCAAAAAGGGTGGGTAATCTGAACTGTCGTTCGGCCCGTAAGCACAAACGACAGTCAGAACCCGTCCCCCCACCCGTAGGCGGAGGGATGCTACCCTCTCGTTCACCGGGGTAAACCCCAACGTACAGGCGCCGAGATGGGGAGCAACAAGTATGCCCACTCCTGCCCGACGCCTCTCACCTTGGGCAACTCCAGAGTGGAAGTATGTCCAGCCCCTCTCAAGGAGACTGGTTCCAGAACCAGAGCCGTGCGTCGAGGTGAGACCGACTATTTCTAGCCGGAACCTCTCGACCTCACGCACTAGCTCCGGCTCCTTCCCCACCAGAGAGGTGACATTCCACGTCCCAAGAGCCAGTTTCTGCAACCGAGGATCGGACCGCCAGGGTCCCCTCCCTCTGCTGCCACCCATCCCACACTGCACCCGACCCCTTTGGCCCCTCCCACGGGTGGTGGGCCCATGGGAGGGGGGGCCCATGTTTCCTCTTCGGGCTGAGCCCGGCCGGGCTCCATGGGTAAAAGCCCGGCCACCAGACGCTCGCCATCGTGCCCCCCCTCCAGGCCTGGCTCCAGAGTGGGGCCCCGGTGACCCGCGTCCGGGCGAGGGAACACCAAGTCCAAAGTTCTTGTCCATCATAAGGGGTCTTCGGGCTGCTCTTTGTCTGGTCCCTCACCTAGGACCTGTCTGCCTTGGGTGACCCTACCAGGGGCATGAAGCCCCAGACAGCATAGCTCCTAGGATCATTGGGACACTCAAACCCCTCCACCACGATAAGGTGGCAGCCCATGGAGGAGTAGTGCAAATACCGTATATAGTATATTGTAAATAAGTCAAAACCAACTTACAAATCACGTATAAGGAAGGTATAGGAGCTTGTTTGAATTTAATAATTCCTTAATATTGATTTAAAAAGCACTCGCTCCACTGTCAGATTATTTCACTTAAAATATGGAAAAATGTCTTGTTCTGCGTGAAATAACCTGCCAGTAAAACTAATACTTTTATTAATATTAAGGAATTGTTTACCTAAAACAAACTCCTGCATCCTGCTGAAAAGTTACTTATGAGTTAGTCTTGTCTTCTTTCAAATGTTCTACAATATTGACACTAAAATCTAGAACAGAAATACATGGTAACATTTTGTGGTTTTGCCATGAAGAAAGTCTTGATGCTCACTTCCAATTTTTTTGCAGAAATATCTTTGTGTGTGCGCCCGCGTGTGTTGGTGTGTGTGGTTGTTCATATTAAAAATTAAATAAGACGACAATGAGATTTCTGTGTGAACCCCAAAGCTACCTACATGTGCAGAAGTAGAACATAGACTTCACACAGCAGTGCATTGTTTTTGGAACTAACGGCAAATAATGGATACATTTTAAAGTTATTAGAAACCATCAGTTTGGTCACAAAGTCTTAACGCAAAGGAAGCTAATATCAAGACAATTAATGGTGATGGACTTTTGGGGAGCACTCACTGCAACTTCTGTATAGGAGTCACTTTAGATGTGTAGTCATACTAGAAGTGGTGGGATTGTGATGTGATGCGCGTCAGTGACACAGATGTCTTTTAAGGTTTTATAATTATAATTTTCCGCCATTGTTTACACCCAGGTTAACCATGTCTGGTTTCTTGTGGGGTAGAAATATGATGCACTCTTCACATCAGTGACGTAAAATTTTGATAAAATGCAACAAGTTGAGACAGCAGATGTGTTGAACACTATTATAAAAGTTTTCAGATTTAGTACCACATATGAAAGTGGCACAATTCAGATTTTTTTTTTTTCGCAGGCAAAAAAAATTGGATTTCAGTCACGATTGCCAGCTTTGTGAACCTAACACCCTAAACACCATGTTCCATTGTGAAACATAGTATCATTCTGTGGGGATGCTGTTTTTATAAATCCTGTCATCCATATTTAAGATCCTGTTGTTTTTTCACAGTTCTTTTTTTCTCTTATTACACTTACAGTGCACATGTGCCTTAGGTAGCACATATTCAGAATAGTCTCCATGTCTTGGCTCCGTTAAAGGAATCCACATTTGTCTAAGCATCAAAGCGTTTTACATCGGTGACGGGTGACAATTTCTTTCTTTAAAACCCTTTTTTTTTTGTTTGCACTCATCTCATTACACATTTTGAAAAGGTCAAGCTCGTGACTCAAAGCCCCGCCGTACCTAATAGCCCTTTGAATTTTGCTCCCGTGAGCCGTGAATGTGGATCACGTGTGGCGCTTCCGATTTCGCTCGACGGCCGGGCTCGATGGGAATTCTCTCTTTCATCCTCCCTCCTCACACGGCAGTGTTTTGGCGCGGTTCTGTTCAACACATGTCAGTCCGTTTCATTTTCATTCCTCGGAGCCGAGGCCAAGCTCATTCACATGAACGAACGTCATTACATGTACAATTCCATGTAGAAGGCATAATCATCTAACTCTGCCGAGCATGTCGTTCTGATTGCTACGGCAATTACCAGTAGCAAGTGTTGCTCTGATTGACAGGATCCAGCTAACAGTATTGTGCATACAAATAGCACGGAATTGCACAATATTCTTGCCTTTACGAGTCAAACAGAGTAAAAAACACCCATAACTATCAGTTTTTGTGGTCATGATGTCACTGCAAACAAAGCACTTGAAACTAAAACGCATAACAAATCACTTGTTCAATTACAACAGTGCATAATCTGAATTCACAAGCTGTGTTTTGTGAATTACTAGAGTGGGATATTTCAGATGCAGCAGTGAAGTCCATAGTGGAAAAAAAAAAAATTGGCTTTAGATCCAGCATGCTTTCCAAAACTGAAAACATAAATAGAAACAGCCGGCCTGGAAGACTGTAGCCACTAAGAGAATTTTGACTTTTTCCCGGAATCCTTCAATGCAACGCGTTGGTTGAAAAAGGTTGACACACAAAATGTATAGAAAAACATTTATAGGTTCTTTCACCTCAATGTAACAGTCATTGCACAATTCAAATGAAAATCAAGTGTAAGAAGGGAAAAAGTGGAAAAGAAACCACATTTTACAAAGCTGTAGTAACCAGGTTGGATACGTTTGCCACAACATTGAATCCTCTGTTGTAGCTCATTTTGGTTCAAAACCAACATTTTAGTTTTATTTGTTAGACGTTGGCCAGCATGCCAAGTTCCCACCAAGTCTCCCAGATTGCGAGGACATCTCTTTCCTCAGCCCTCTGTAGTTGATCCCATAGATTTTCTGTCAGATTCAGTTGTGAAATCTTGGCTCTGCTATTCCAAAAGCTTCAATTGTTCTTTATTGGATGCCAAAATTTTATTGATTTAGATCGATGTCTGATTAGACTCACTTTTCTGCTAAAAAAATAAAATATAATGATTCTTTTAAATCCACATTCTAGTAGGAAGGTTGAAATGTCTAGAATTTGAAACATCATTTTCTTCACCTTGATAAAAAAAAATAAATAAATAACCTAACTCCATTTGTAGAAAAGCAACCCCACAGGGTTATCATCCAGGTTATTCTGCTCCCATAATGCATCACTGTGGGTACTTTGGTTGATTCACACTGCTGTTTCTGTGCCAAACACAGCTTTTAGTATTGTGGACCAAAAACGTAACTTGGATTTTATCACACCGTAACATTCTCCCACAAGCTTTTAGAGGCTTTTAGCCAAGGCTGGAGGTTTTGTTTGCCATCAATCCTACTTCCTTGGCAACGTCACTAAGCAAAGTTCCTATTGTTTTTGCAATTATTTACAAAATTGAATAATTACTTCCCCTTTTGATTACATTTCCATCTTCCCTTTCTTGACTGAATTGCATGAAAGCTAGGACCAAACTGGCATGTCTGTATTTGAATCTATATCAAGGGTGTCAAAGTCATTTTCATTTTGGGCCCGATCAAAAACCTCAATGTTCTTAAAGGGCCAGTTGTGCCAGAATGTATTAATAAAACCATTAAACAATCAAAATCACAGATTTTGTGATGCTAATTTAGAAATATTTGTAAGAAAGCTTTACGATATTTGCGCTAATGTATGACATTAAATGTGACTTTTTATTACTCGCCATATAAATCACGGACTGTAACTTGACATCCAGTAAAACTACATCCAGTAGTCACTGAAACTCAGTTTTTTTTTTTTTTTTTTTTTTTTGCCAATTTTAAGCAAAATCAGCAGTAAAAATCAGAAAAAATGTGGGGATGTGTTGATTTTGTGTGAAATTTGTGCATTTGTGAAAAATCCGGGAGACTTATTGATGTAATTTGGAGAATTTGGGCCACATATAAAGCTACGGCGGGCCAGATTTGGACCACGGGCCTTGAGTTTGGCACATGTGATCTATATAACTGGACTCATTTGGCTATAAATTTCTGAACATAAATCTGTTAAATCTGTTTGTCTTGCAAAGTGCCCTAAGATAATCTTTTGTTGCTTGTGAATTATTTTGCAACATAGCTAAACTGAACTGAATTGAACTTATAAATTCCTTATGGTCCAAGAACGCCTCAGCAAGCCCCAGATTGACCCTGTAGTGACCCAAACGGTTTGCATTGTTTGCATTTGACATCCTGGAGACAAACTGTAACTTTCCTACTATTCAGCTGTACTGTGTGTCCTCTAGAGCTTGTATGAAATTCACTGAAATGCTAACCCATTTAAATCAAGTATTACGTTTCTAAGCAGCAATAAAACGGAAGTGCCATCTGACTGTGTAGGTATCGGAAGAATTACACAGTCAAGGCAGGCATCAATTGTCCAGCATCATTGTGTATGATGAGATTAAATGGATGTTAGTGAAGCAATGATTAATCCTGTTGTGAATTGCTCCATAGATTGCAAGAGAGCCCCGAAGGACGGGGAACCAATCTGCCGAAAATCTCCCCACAATAGCACTTGTTGTGCATGCGGCGCCATCACTTAGCAGAATCTTAAACTTCATTGCCATGCAGGAACAAACTCAAAGCCTCACTTTGTCGCCGTGATAATTAAAGATAATTTATAAATAACACCATGCATTATTTATAAAATGAGAGGTTACATGATAATTGGTATGCAAATGTGTCGCCCCCCTCCCCCCACTCATCCAAACTAATAACGTAATAATAAAAAAAACTAAACAAAGAAAAAGAGTAAATTTTTTTTTTACCAGCAACCACAATTAGTCTTCAATTAATTTGTTTCCCAATTAAACTGCGAACCTCCAATTAATCAATCTTCAATTATTAGCATATTATACACATCACATCATGGCGTAAATACACAAAGTCATATTTTATGCTCTGGCAGACATGATAAACAATGTGTTGGGAGTTTAACATGCACCACACCGATCCCTCAAACACAACAATCACCACCTAACCCACATACACAGAGGTGCTTGTACTTTCTGGAATACCAATTGTTGCCAGCTCAGAATGGAAGAAAAGTTAATGGGCTGTACATGGCACAATAAATCGTGGTTTTCCTCAACTAATCGCTCACACACTGCATCTTGAATAAAGTATTTTGCAGATATAAGTTAAACCGGGTTACAAAACCAGCAGAAAAAAACATTCAGAAAAAACAGGAAAGCTGCAAATAAAAAGATTAATTTAACAAGGCCTGTTAAATTTAATTAAAATTAGCTACCGCAGAAGTGTAAAAACCTAAACATCTGTGTTGGTTAAAACTTCTTTTCTTCACTTCTTCACTTTAAAAAAGAGTGCCTTTAACATGTAGTTAGCGTGACCCAGCTGAAAAGACCACATTTAAACAGTGAGGCTAGGTATATGTCTCAATCTTAATGGATTTCTCAGTCATTCCAAAAAACTAAAATGCAACTTTAACAACATTTAGATCTATTTGTGCATTCCCATGTGCTTACTGTTGCTTTGAAGCACGCATTTTCAAGGGATGTTCTGTTGTGGCTGCATGAGACGTATTGCAATGTAGAAAAAAAACATTCAATGTTAACTTCCTGTTGAGCTTTTCCAATTTCTTCTGAATATCCTGATAATTTCTGGATGAGAGTGTGTGAACCATCAAGAGGATTTGCTGAAAGTAACATTTGTGTGAACACCATTCTTTTTACACTCAGTGTACTTCCCATCCACATCCCACCCACTCAATGCACCTGTCACTGTGTTCTTTGGTTGCAGTTCTCCATTTATGAGAAAATATACCTGAAAACACTCCTGGTGTTACAAAGTGAAAACAAATACAAAGCAAAAAACACAGCTAAAAAAGCTGAGATGTCCAAGCAAAATGCAAAAGTAGGGTCATGGCAATAACCCAATAATGTCACTTGCAGATGGCCTGTATGCGTTGATGAAGAGCCACTCACCTTAGCATGCTGGATGTTTGAAATGGCTCACACAGCAGAAGGGCTGGACTTGTTTTAGCAATTTCTGACCACTTTGGACCAATCATAGACATATTATACTCTAATGATCAAAAACTATAAACAAATATAGAATCAAATACTTTGTTGTTGGGTGTCAAGTGGCTAAAAATAAATAAATATAGTTAATTTGAGTATAGCTGACAAGATATATAAAAACCTATGTCACCAGTATGCATAATAAAAATTTCTACTGCAACACTGGTGTTTCCAAATATGATGATATGGGGAGGAATTTTTGGGGGGTTCAGAGTAAAATGTGTTTTAAAATGTCAGAACATTTGTGGCAAAACAAGGAATGGTGTTACACAGTCTTAACATTACAGTAGTGTTTCTTAAGATGCTGGTTGTATTCTGAAAAGTACTTTCTGTGGGTGTAAGGGGGAATTTCTGTAGCATCTGTTACACCCTTGAAGTATGTGTTATGCCTTTCGTCGACTCCAGTTCTGAATAGTGTGTTCATACCGAGATCAATAGAGAGAAATTCTCAGTAAGTCAGGTTACTGAGAATGATTATTAAAATGTCGACGCACAATGAAGGTTCTGTAAGTTTTGACAACATCATCTTTAGTTGAATTAGTCAGATCGAAAGTGGAACTATCATTTTTACTTTCATTTTCAAGCACTCTGCATCTGGAGGTGAGTAAGGCGCAGGCGTAGGACAGTGTGAGACTAGTTAATCTTGTCATGTTAATCTTGTTTATCTGGTGTTTATGTTGCGTATAGCTGTGCAGAATGCATTAAAACTTGATGTGAGATAGTTATGTTGAAACAAAATCCAGAAACACACGTGATGGGAGTATTAGAGATTAGGTTTTCACTCATAAGTAGATAAAACAGTTAAAAGGTTTAAGATAGAAGAGAAAACTACATAAAGTGGTACAGCAAACTCCACAAAAACCCATTCATTTATAGCAATTTAGGGCTTAAGATTAGGTGACTCTAACGTTAATAGGGTCACCCAAAAAAGCCCATTAGTTGAAATTTTTCATGATGAAATAGAACACCGCTTCAGAAGCCAATAAATACATCCTTAGTTTTCACCAATTAACATATGTTTACCAAGATTCTAAATTATCATGTATGTTTTGTAGTTTTCTACAAAAACATTGCCACTAGCAACTATTGCTTTATGCCGATTAGCAAGGTTAGTCTTTTATACCAAATGTGGTACATTAAAAATAATCAAAACACCATTACTGCAATATGAGCAGTTAGTTGTTTCTCGATAAACTGTTGAACAAAAAGTCTTAAGACTTAAGGATTATCAAACTAAAAACCAAATTTGTTTAGATGAGACACGGGATGCTATGCTGGAATAGAAGGGTTGAGAATTTCTTCCCATTTCATTATCTGTTTTCTTTTTTTTTGTATCCAAAGTCAAACTGTTGGTTAAACATGAGGATTTTTGCGTAAAGAGTTATGTCTCTGAAGCTACCCTTTCCATTGCTTGTCATTTTAAAAGGCATCTCTTTACTCTGGTGTCAAGAAAGAGAAGAAAGGGAACAATTTTGTCGACATCCTTCAGGGGACATCCTGACATCATCCACATTGACAGTGGAGATACGGTGCTGTTACAACACAGTGAAACGAGAGGGGGCTTAGTTTAGTGTCATCAGCTTCATCACTCAGGGGAATGACCTAAGCCTTAACAGGGACTGTGACAGTAATGGCCTGGGTCTCTGGAAAAAAAAAAGAAGAAAAAACTGTTGCCAGGGCAAAAACAAGGTGCGGGGTTATGGAAAAGCTGTCCAAAGTAATAAAGTAGAGCAGGTTTGATGAATTTCCATTTGTAATTTTTGATGTAAAGTTAAGAACTGACAGAGGAAAGTGGTTAGAAAAGTTGTGCCAAGCTTGTAAAGTTTCACTTATTGAAGAGTTGGCACAACCTCACAATTTTGGGGGTTTGTACAAAAAAAAAAAAAATCATAGAAAGATTTTAAGTAATACCATGATTTTTTTTTTTTTCATGGAACAAATGTCTTCATATATACGCAGTCAGAAAATGCTTAAAAAACCAATTAATGTGTCTGTCATGAATGTAAATAAGCATATTGGCAGGTTAAGTTATTAAGTTGAAGGTAAATGTGAATTCCCCTCTCCCATTCCTCCCTGCTGTCAAATGTCTGCTTGAGTATAAATCTTATGAGATGTACATTTTAACATCTTTTCCTGGACTTATTCAAGATGAGAAATCTCTTATTCTGTCCATAATTGGAAGTTATTTTCCAAATCAAAATAATAATAATAATAAAGAAGAAGAAGAAAAAGAAGAAAAGGCCCCAAGGAGTGAAAATTTGAGCTTGGTCCGTAGGAGAGCCTAGCCACCAAGGGGTTCACACTCAATTTAGCTGCAGCACATATAAAATTTGAAGGTTGTTGGAGTAAACCGTTATTTTTCTTTTGTAAAAATAACAGTTTTGTAAAGAAAAGCTCTTGAAAGTATTCACTGCTCTGCCCTTCAATATATAATACTAGCTTCACGCTACAACGTGCTCTACACACCATTATTGGCAAAATATTAAAGCAGCAATAGGAAAGATTCTGATTTAAGACATCTCAGCCAAAAGTTATTTCTCTTACATGTCTTAGAATGGAAAATGGTTTCATGGTTCATTTCCCGAAAGATAATTAAGTTGCTCCACTGTTTTACTTCGCACATTTTAATTAGGACTTTGCCACTCATTAGTTTTTGCGATATGAGGACGCCTGCACGGTCAACCAGTCATTCTACTTAACCTTTCCATTTTGCTGCAATGAGATCCATTTGCGAATCTGTCAGGGAGCACGCGCTGTGCAGACTATTCGTAATCCGCCGCCTGAAGACGCACCGCTAAACAGTTCTCACCGCAAGCAGTGTACGGGGGGAGGTAATAGTTGTCTGCCCTTCCCTTTTGGTCACAATTCTCCTCCATGTGCACTTCTATGCAGACTTTGGAGAACGCCTTATCAAAAATCTCTCTCTGTTTGAAAATGTGTTTTGAGGGGGAAAAAAAAAAACCCTCCAATGACGTATTCTTCCATTGCTTGGTGGGTGTTGCATTTTCATCACTCTCATTCTTCAGCCCTTAGAAACACTGCGAACCAGCGTGTTTAGAAAGACTCTCTCTCCGATTGCATCTGCTCAAAGTTGCCCCGCTGATTCACAGAGGTGAGCAGCATGTGTGTTGTTACTCCTTTTTTCCAGTTTCTTCCAGATCTATTCTAATAAAAACTGATCTGAATCATATCTCCAGCAGAAACCGAAAAAAACCAAAATCACTCCCCCTCAAAAACTTTTTATTTTTATTTTATTTTACATCAAGTACAAAAAAGCAGCATGAGTTGTTTATTTATTTATTTATTTTGTTATATGGAGTTGATTTCGAATCAGGAATGAATCAACCTACCCACACAGAAGGATGAAAGCAAGGAGAGGTCTCACTGATTCTCTCTTTTATATCTCACAGTGATATAGGTCACACAGTGCCTTGCAAAAGCATTTGCAAGGCACTGTAAATCAGGAAGGGAAAAGGAGGAAAGGGAAAGAAAGGCAAGTACTGTTAAGTATCCCAAAAGTACAGAAAAAACATCTCATCTGGACACTGAGGGGTACCTCAGTGTCCAGATGATGCTGAGGTATCTGGACGCTGATACCTCAGCAGATACCTGTTTTGCATTTGCAAGCACAAACTTCAACGTACTTTATTGGGATCTCATGTGACAGACCTTGGTAAAGCACCTTTTGCTGCATTCACTTCTTAAGGTCTTTTGCAGGAGGCATCTAGCAGCTTAGCACATCTGACAACTGAAATTTTGACTCGACTTTCTTTGCAAAGAATATGAACATTAGCTTTACGTTCAGAAACAATTGCTTGTTCAAGGCATGGACCCTGCTGAAGTTTTAAATGTCACCCAATCACTGACATTTGGTCATGACTTATGCAATGCACCTGTTCGACGATATGAAGCTTGCCGGAAATTACGTGTTGTAAACAACCATCCTCCACTGTGAAAACAGAAATGGCGACCTGAACGAGACGGCTGTTAACGCTAGCTTAATATTTGGAGGCGCGGCCAACATGGACTGAAGGGCTTTGTTCACTTCTGTTTGCTGATTGGCTCTTTTAAAGCTTTACAGGACAAATCCAGGTCAATGGCAGGAATCCCAGACACAATACTGAATTGAGATTGGAATTGAGTAGAAAGGCAATAGACAGGCTAACCGCTAACAGGTTTTCATCCAGTGTTTAGATCAGTTCATGTAAGCATCGACTGTGACTTTGTTGATTATTCCTACTGCTTCATTCCAGGGTTTGGAGTGTTCAAGCAAAATGGATTTTTATCTTTCTGTCTTACAGAGCTTTTACATAAAGTCCAAAAGACTTCAGTAGTGATGTGACCTGTCCAGCAAACCTTCTTCCACATGTTCCCTGTGTCCTCCAGATTGCTCACGGAGAACTGCAAAAATACTTCTGGATGTCTTCCAACAACTTTCTTCTTGGAACTGTTCCATAAAATCTAAACACATTCAGTAGTTCCTACAGAGCTGCATTTAATTACTATTTAATTGCTGCTTTCTCTCACGTGTTTTCCAGCTTGTTTCACGTTCAAAATTCATCCAAGGTGACGCAAAATGACAAAAACCAAATCACGTCTTTCATCACACCTCTTGTGTCTAAGACGAGTGTTTCCGGCCACGTTTCCTGGCAAAGGCGGTTAACACCTGCGCCACAATGATGATGAAAAGTGCATGCAAGCATCTCACATGTTGCAAAACACCAGCAGCGAGGGCAGGGCGGCAGAGATATGGTGCAGGTTGCAGGTCCAGTCACAGAGCTCAAGTTTAATCTCAACCAAACAAACAAAACAAGTATAAAAAAACATCTCTTTTAAAGCCACAGGCTGTGTTGCATTTGATATCAGGTGCATTTAAGAGGCCTTCTCTGATTGACTCACACTATCTTTGGTGCTTACGTAACTAACGACAACCAATGTTCTCTTACATGCCACTGTTTTTTTCTTATCCCTCAGCGTCCAGATGAGATTTTTTTTCTGTATTTTTGGTCTACTTAACAGTACTTGCCTTTCTTTCCCTTTTCTCTTTCTCCCTTCCTGATTTACAGAAAGGAAAAGAGTATTAAAAGGATGGAGCATCAGCATTCTCTAGAGGCCAACAGAGGGAATGACATAGTCTTTGTTGAAAAGCATTCATCTTTCCTCTCTGTCTGATCTTCTTCCTTTCCGCGTCTGCTTGCTGCAGAGATAGCATCATATTTATTGCAGAATTCTGCCGTCTCCAGACAGTTCTGTTTTGAGACGGATAGACGCTCCTATTTTTTAATTTTTTGTTTTTTTTTAAGGGTTGACTTTTGTGCATGTGAAAACAACCAAAATGAAATAACCTGTCTCGTGGCTTACAAAGAACCTACAGGTAACTTTACTTTGACACACCCTAACTGAACTTTAATAAGTAAGTGGCTGTGGGGAATTGTTTACTTTGGGTTTTTTTTTTTTTTGCTGCTTTACCTCAAAATTTACAACAACAAAAAAACAGAGCTCAGTGAAAACATCTGTTTTAGTTTCCACTTGACACATTGCAAATTCTTCTTGTAGGAGCATCTGCAGGCTCCGTGCGTTGGGTAATTCCACCTGGTGTACATGTTGCATTCATGACAAACCCTGGAAGTGGGTGGGTCGGCATGTCACTTGGAAACTAAAAGGAAAACAAAGCAACCAAGGGCTCTATATGGGGAAATAAAAGGAAAAGAAAACCTCAGCCGAGACTAACCCTCCCTGCAGAGGAATGCCAGGGATTCTGTGCCATGAAGATGAATTTGTTATTTGTTTTTCTGCAGGAAGACTGAACTAGTCTGATTAAATTGTATGTGCTGAGCTGACAGAAAAAAAAAAAAGAAGAGTTTGCTTTAGGGAACCTAAATGTGACGCTATAAGGGAATCTGGATATGTTTTTACTCGCACCATATTTGCATTGACATCGTTGCGCCATCGTTTTATTTGCCATAAAACTCTCATTTACTGATAAATCCTGCAGCGGTTTTGTTCCACGTTGTTTAAAGTTGCTGTTTTCATCTGTGTGAGATTTCCATGTTGTGTAGGCCAAACCTTTGTCTGCAATGCTTTGTGTGCATTCAGCACCATGCAAATACCAACTTGAGTATTTTTAGTTTGTCACCTGACAGACATTTTGCATAGCTGAGCAACACAAAGTAGAGAATAATTGTGAGGTGCAAAGAAAATTATACATGATTTACTTTATTACAGTTTGTTGTAACAAATGGAAATCTTAAAAACATTAGTATTCACCCCACTCCAATTGACACTTTGTAGAATTACTTTTCAGTGTAATTTTTACCCAGAGTTTTATCTCCGACAGACTTACACGTCTAGATGCTACAATCTGGCCACATTCTTTTCAAGAGACCATAAAACTCTCTTGAAAAGATTAGACATAGAGCATCCATCCACCCATTCATCCATTGTCTATACCTGCTTATCTTTATAGTGTCACGGGGGGCTGGAGCCTGTCTCCACTGGTCATTGGGCCAGAGGCAGGAAACACAATGGACAGGTTGCCGGTCCATTCCGGGGTTACACAGAGACACACAGGACAAACAACATTCACTCACGCTCTCATAGAGCAACTAGGGACAACTCGAACTGCTTCTCCATCGTCAAGTCTCACTTTAACCCATTAATGTCTGGCTTGGTTCTACCAAACTAGTACTACTGTACATAGTTCCAGAGTTTCACACCAAGGTGGCACAAAACTTTTGCTCCAACCTAATGGGGACCAGAATGCACCGTTTCTCGCTTTTTCATTGCATTCCCTTTCTTCAGAGAGGCGTGCTGCCAAATCACGACAATTCTGATACAAAAATTGGCGCATGTTCTGTTGGCGGTGTTTAAAATTAAACTCATAATTGCGCTCCTCCACACTGAGCAGATCCCTGATAGAAGATGAAATGTCCGCCGGGCCACAGCAGTAGTTGAGATGTGTTTGTTCGTAGTGATGTTATCCCGGGCCAATCAATAAATGAGGCCTGCTGTCAGTCGTATCGCTGGAGAGCAATACTCTTGTACTACCCCAGAAGTGGGTACGAAAAATGGGGAAGAGTCGCACAGGATCTTCTGATGGAGATTAATTTAGTAGGGGCAGACCAGTTACAGACACTGGTGGAAAAGCACCTTTAGAGAGTAGGTAAACTAATCCAAAAAGACATGATTGTTACTTTAACTGTCATGGTTTCTGGACTGAGGGAGGAAGTCAAAGGACCGAGAGAGCTACCTACCTATGCATGGCGAGAACCTACAAACTCCCAACAACAAACCAAGTTCCAGCAATCACCATACATTATCAACTGGGTTTAGATTATTATGTTGATAGATCCATTCTGAAATGTCTTTGATCTAAACTGCTGCAGCTTAGCTCTAATTATACATTTCAGGTTTGTGTCCTGATTCTCTTCACCTGTTTCAAATCTTTTGGCACCTCAAACAAGTTTTCCTTCTAAGATGTTGTTTATTTGACTCCATCTTGTAATAACCTCTACAGCTACTTCCTCATAGCTGCTGAGAAATTAACATTCCCACAGCTTGATCGTGAGTCTGTGTAGGAAGATGTTTTCAGCATGACTGTCTCTTCTTACCAGAGTGCCTGTTTACTGTAACTCCAACATGACAAACTGCAAACAGGGCTTTTTTCGACAGTGACGTTTTTTGATCAATTATAGCCACGTTTGTAGAGTGTGTGACTGGCAGATTGTCCCACCTGAGCTGTGGACCACAACACATCATGCAGCTTCACTAGATGATTCATACTAGTCATCTAGTGGGTCATCTGCTAGTATGAGTGGATAACTACTTCTTGAAAGGTTTGGGTTTGTGTTATAACCTTTCCATTTTCCAATGATACATTGAACTGTGACTTTTTTTGTAGGTTTGGATATTGTTTTACAACCAAAACCTTATCGTTGTCCTGTTTTTTGTGTCCCTTGATCTTCAACATGCTGTTTGTTCAAAATCAATCAATCAATGAATGAATCAATCAAATTTTATTTGTATAGCACATTTCAGCAGCAAGGCATTTCAAAGTGCTTTACATCATATCAAACACAGAAACACAATGCAACACAGAATCAACAATCAAAACATGACATTAAGTCAAGTTCCATCAATAAATTTGTAATTGATTACATTTCAAATACAATCCTCAACAGGTGGGTTTTTAGTCTAGATTTAAAAGAAGTCAGTGTTTCAGCTGTTTTCTTAACGTTTGTTCCAAATTTGTGGTGCATAGATGCTGAAAGCTGCTTCTCCTCATTTTAAACCAGAACCGGAAGACCTGAGAGGTCTGGAGGGTTGATACAACAACAGCAGATCTTTAATGTATTGTGGTGCTAAGCCGTTCAGTGATTTGTAAACTAACAACAGTATTTTAAAGTCTATTCTTTGAGCTACAGGGAGCCAGTGGAGGGACTTTAAAACTGGTCTTATGTTCTCTTTGTTAACTAACAAAGCTCTGAGACCGTCAAAGAACAACTGGATTTGTCCTGACATTAACTTGCACAGTTACGCTACTGACTTTTTGGATTACTTCTGAATGAGACTGGTTGATTTGATTTGGGAGTTAAAACAAATGGATGCCTCAATTTTCCGGTTTTTGTTAGAGAAGTTGGGAAATACTCAGAAATCTTCAACTTCACAATTACAGTGTCGTAAATTGTAGTGGTTTGTTACAGTAAGTCAAAAATAAAATACATTTAGGCTTGCATTTGATTTGTAACAAAATGTGAAAAAGACTGGAGGGGGGAGAGAATGCTTTTGTAGGCACACGAAATCCTCTTGTAAACCTAAAAAGATTGAAAGGACACAAAGTGAAACTTAAAGGTGAAAAATGTCGACGACTCAAACAAAGAATCTCGTTTAGTCACTTTATTTTTAAGTGTAGCGAAAGTATTTCTCTGCGTTTCTCTTTCTCTTCTGCGACACATTCTCTCTGCCTTGCCTTTCATCTAAACACTCGGCAGGTTTTCTCATGCCCGGCCAGGACACATTGGAATTACCTATGGGTGTCTGAGTGAGACGCTCCACCCATCCTCGACTGATCCGACAGGTCCACACCTAAAACCATCCACATGGAACCGAGTCATTTTCTGTCAACACAGTAGGAGCTGACACACGACACTTCCTCAGCAGCCAGACAGGATTTCTGTGTTTTACCTTCCACTCCGTGTCTTTGGTAAGGTTCTTTGTTTGTTTTTTTCTTGTTTCATATAGACAGATGCTTAGGAAATTAGATGCAATTCAGATTAGTTGCTGACCGTCAGTACGTCTTTGAATGCTAAAAATAGAAGAGAAAGAAAAAAGAGAAAAGAAGACTAGAAAAACAACAATGAAACAATTAGAGGAAGTCATGTTAAGAGGTAAGATCAGTCATACAACTTATAGATGACATGCATAAGGGAAACTAATAGGCTACTGAATTGATTGCTCTCTATTTAAGACCGAAATTACAAACAGAGACAAAATCAAAGTTAAACTGGTCAAAAAGAGGAATGCATGGAAAGTTCCATGAGAGAATGCCAACCACCTTTTACAATAAAGAGGCTTGGAGATGTATTGTTTTAGCTGGAGAAGTAGATGCAACTAACTTAACTCGTAGAGGAAGTTCTAGTCAGTTTATTTCTTCTGCCAAGGGGCTCATGTACAAAGTATTATTGTATTACTCTGTATTTCTGATACAATATTATATGCTACATGAGAATTAAAAAGGTGTATTTATTCTGTGTCCTGTAAGAGTCGCACTGAGGTTCTAAATGCAATTGTTTGAATGCAGGTGCGTAAACGCATTGCACAATCTGAAAGAGAGTGATATGTGTGCTTTGTGAGAAGAAAGAAAAAGGACAAACCCTTAGCAAAGAGACGATGGGACCAGCTGCGGCTGTTGGGGAAGGCGATGCTGCATTTGGTAGCAAATAGGAAAAACAAATTGCTGGCCAGCTGATGCTGTTTTTCTCAGAATAGATACACTCTGAGATTTCTCCTCCCACCCCATTTTTGAGATGTCACCTAAATTTTACTCTAATTTACGTGAGATTTGTCGAGGAATGGCAATACTTCCTGAAAAAGAGTTTGGAGACGGACCAAGAAGTTGGCTGGCAGCTGGAAACGGGTTTTTCTCGGCCGAAAAGGCACCGACCAAGATCTCGAACACTTAAAAATAATATTATCGGGGCCGGCGTCGTAACTAAGCACAACCAACTCTTCAAAGTGGAAGTTGAAGATGACTCGAAGACGGCTGTTTTAACCTTCAGTGAGGTGTTCAAAGATTAAGAGAGATATCCAATCAAGTCAAATGAAATCTGATTTGATTTGATGAAGAGATAAAGCAACGACGTAAGAAGATACTTAAAAGGAAATCTTGTGTCCTACAACATGCAGAGACATATAAAAAAAAAAGCAAGACTTCTAAGAAGATAACAGGAAGGCCATATGTAGAGTTGCCATCTTTGTCTCTATAGTTATATATCAGGTAAACTCCTCTGGAAACAACACATGAAAAAAACAACTAGACTTTTTTCTGATGTCATTGGAAGCAGCATAATGCTCTCCGTGCTAATTACCCAAATCATTAGCTTAAGATGATAGAAACATTTTAAAATATCAACTCCACAAACATTTTGGTTCTGAAATGAATTGAAATGAAATCACAATTTTCTTTTTTCAAAAGACGTATTGGTAGGTTGAAACTTGTCCAACATCAGAGATGAATAATTGCCCTTGGAAAAACTTTGTTATTACTATAGATGAGCATCATCAGGGACAAATGGATGTAAATGCAAGAAGCCCGTCCTGCACAAAATGCCATGCATTATGACTCCCAAAAAGCATCGCTCAGCAGGTAAAATTGCTCAGCATCTAAGTCTGAGAGGAACGGGCCGAGGCGCACTCTGAGATTAATGCTCCTGTCTGGATCATCCATGTATGAGGAAAGGTAAAGTGTGGGTAGCATCAGCGTCGACTGTACGTGTCTGCTTTTAAATAGTCTCTGTTTTGATCCCCGTGGCATTTGTAGAGTTGGGTCTTTTTATGCCGTTGTAATTTAACAGTCAGAAATGCTGGATGAGAAAGTAAATGGAATCTGATTTGACAGCTCAATATGTCCACAGTGATGCTGAGACGTTGACAGAGAGCATTTTTTTGAATCCAGATGCCAGGGATTAGACGGAGCGGTGGGCAGTGAAGCTGTTATCCAACTTTTTCTTTTTTTTCTCACCCCCTGTCAGACTGCCAGTGTTTATCAGAATGAGATGTAAATATAAAAATGAGTTTTGGGAGAGTTGGGGTGGGGGGGCACTTTTTTCTTGTTATTGTAAAGTCTGGCACTTTTAAAGGTACAAACTTTTTCTGATTGCTACACTTAAAAAAAAAAGTTTGTACTTAAATGCTTTGAAATACAAGACATTTCTTTAGAATGTGTACTCAATCAGGACAAGACATTAACTATCAGGAGGGACTGACGTCAGTCAGACCAAGCTCCCACGTCCATATGCACAAATCAAAGGCTTTTCATACTTTAAAGAAGTTGGACTCCAACTTCTTTAAAGTTGGCATCATACTGACGGCTGCGTTTGCCTGTTAAGTGGCATGTTTCAAATACTGTTCAAACATTTCAAGCGGCTTGCTAATAGAGTCAAGAGCAGGGGTCCCCAAACTTTCTCCTGTGAGGGCCACATAACTTGTCCCTTCTCTGATGGGGGGCCGGGGTCAGTTTGTAACAGAAAAACGATTGTAAGAGTGCTAAACATAAAAATGTATTGTTTTTCAGAAAGCACAATCAAATAACCTTTTCTGGATTCTTCAGAGAACAAAAGTCAGGAAATAACACTATTTATGAAATAAATAATAACCAAATAACACTGGGTTCTCCACATAAAAAAAAGGGTTAGGGTCAATTATATGCATGTATAAAACAGTTACTAACTAGTAGTTAATAATAAATAAAGTTCATTACTAAGGAACATTTATTTTATTGCAAAAGTCCAACTTATCAAATAAAAATGCACATATATGAAAATACTCTGGTATTGTTCAGGGGGCCGGACCAAATGTGGAGGTGGGCCGCATCTGGCCCGCGGGCCGTAGTTTGGGGACCACTGGTCAAGAGTATTAGTTTGTCCTCCCTACAAAGGCAGGCTCTGATGATGACTCACCCACTGAAGTGTAACAAGTCAGTTTTAGAAAACTCCACTCAGACTGAATGTGAAACATCTTTTTAACTGGAAATACATTTGTGAAAGTAATGCCAGGCAGTTTGGATTCCACCCACTTCATTAACATGAAAGAGCTGCTTATGGTGTGTGTGTGTCGGGGTGTGCAGGCGGGGGTGGGCGTGTGTGTGTGTGTGTGTTAGGAACTGAACACACCATTAAAAGAACAACTGCAGTGGTTCTATTGCTACTGTTGCAGTTTAAGCATCATCAATGCAAAGACTCAATGGAAGAATGTGTCTTGCTTCCCTTTGTATTTTAAGACATTTTTATTTATCAGAATAAACGGGGCTAAAAAAATTCATGAAGCACATAAAGTTTTTTGGGGTTTTTTAAATATCCTTTTCGCTCCATTTCACAATTATCCGCAAGGACAGCCTGAGGGCATAGAAACAGCCAAGAGTTTGGTCTTAATTGAATAGAAGTCAGAAGAAAGTCATTGTTTACAAAGAAATCCTTAAGAATTTGTAAGGATTTGAGTTTTCTCTGCGTTTATTTAGGTTTCTGTGTCAGTTGAGTTTCCGTGTTGTCCGGTCTACCCTTGATTGATCCCAGCTGTGTCTAGTTCCCCTGATTACACTCTGTGTATTTAAATCCACCTGTGTCTCTTGTTTGTTGTTGGGTCCTTGTCTAATGTCATTGTCTCTAGCTGTGTTTCCTTATGATACCAGTTCTGAGCTCCAAGCCTTCTGCTCACCTGTGCTGCCTGGATTTTGTGCATTAGTCTTCATTAAACCATCATTTTCTCTACTACCTTGGTCCACTGCGTCTATCTCACCACTCTGCAACCTCAAAACATGACCGAATTCCCATTTGCCACAACCACAATAGATGGTTGTGGCAGCATTATGCATTGGCCATTGTTTTCTTGAGTGAGGACAGGGAAGAGAAAGGGAGGAAAATAACCAGTGCCCCATTATCAGCCGACATGGCTTTGATAAACATGAATCTGCAATTTTACTCTGTCAAACATCCCGTATTGGGAAAACAATCTAGTTTGCCAACTGAGGTTAGGACTGTTAGAAATGTCTTTATCTGGTTTAAACAAATTATCATCCTTGTTTGTAAAGTCTCAAGCAAACCTCTATGGAAAAATTTAGATTATTTTATTTGTCTAGCTGAAACATTTCACTTTTGCTTTCTCAGCCTTTAGTCTTTTAATTCTCTTTTCTTCCCCTTTTCTCAGGTTGAAAGCATCTGGACTTCTGACGATTTCCAGATTCTCTCCTGACCCTCTTCCGTCCAAACACGCACCCATAAGTGGGCAATCATGAACTGGGGTAATCTAGAGGTGCTCCTGAGTGGAGTTAACAAATACTCCACTGTGTTTGGCCAGGTCTGGCTCTCTATGGTGTTCATCTTCCGGATCCTGGTGTTTGTGGTAGCAGCTCAGCGGGTGTGGGGCGACGAAAACAAAGACTTTGACTGCAACACTAAGCAGCCAGGCTGCACCAATGTCTGTTACGACCATGTCTTCCCCATCTCCCACATCCGCCTGTGGGCCCTGCAGCTCATCTTCGTCACCTGCCCATCGCTCATGGTCGTCGGTCACGTCAAGTACAGGGAGAAGAAGGACATGGAGTACACCACCTCCAACAAGGGGCAGCACTTGTATGCCCGCCCTGGAAAGAAACGTGGAGGCCTGTGGTGGACTTACCTGGTAAGAAAGATGGATTTAGCAAAATTTGGTATCCTTGATTTGACTTTGACATGAAGTTGGGCTTAGAAATTCTGAGAAAAAAAATGTACAAACTTGCATCAAAAGTGACATTCATAGTTAATTTATTCTTTCCCACGTTTGATACAAATGCATCCCATTTTACAGGTGAGTTTGATCTTCAAGGCGAGCTTCGATGCTGGCTTCCTCTATATCCTGTATTTCATCTACGAGGGTTACGACATGCCCCGCCTGACCAAGTGCGAACTGCCACCTTGCCCCAACGTAGTGGACTGCTACATATCCCGGCCCACGGAGAAAAAGATCTTCACGCTCTTCATGGTGGTCTCCTCTGCTGTCTGCATCTTAATGTGCATCTGCGAAATGGTGTACCTCATCTTCAAACGTATCAAAAAGATCATTATAAGGAAGAAGGAGTACGACATGCAGAGGTTCTTGGAAAGTCACAAAATGACCCCTCTCTCAGATCCAAGGCCGTTCAGATCCAAAGTAAGAGTGGATCCTACAGTATCTATTCAGAATCTCAACAACATCAACACTGAAGAAAAGCCTCTTAAGCGAGTGGAGGAAAGCTAGCAGTACACTGTCCGGAGTGTTTTTGTCGAACGCCATGGAGAGAGGGAGTTCTCCACGAGAGAAAACGCCAGTTGCTTTAAGCAATCCTTTAATGTGGATTTGTAAATAATTTAGATGATATTCTGAAGGACACGATGTGCACCTCTTCTCTCTTAACACAGAGGTCTCCAGTGTGAAAGGATTGTGTGTTTGACTAGTCTTATTTGACTGGTTGTAATTGTGTTCTGGTTGTGCTATCTGTAAATAACTACAACACAAATAAATAAATGAACGTGGCCACTTATAAGGATGTAAGCATTGACCATGAAGAATTATAAATAGTATTGAACAATGCTTAGCATTTTCTAGTGCAACTGAATGACTCAGTTTTATTTATCTCAGGTAAATAGTCTTATCACACCCTTTGATTACAACTGCTTCACAATAAAAGTTTATATTTTTCACGTAGCTGGAAAGTTGTATTTTCATAAACCTATTTTAATAGAGCTTTAACAATAAAATAGTTTAAAAAGAGTTTGAAAAGGGGGTAAAGACACATATTGAAGACGTTTTGCTTTATATTTTGTATTTATTGATGCAACCAATAAAATCGTTATTTACAAACAAATGAACAGTGTTATTGCAGTTTATTCTTTGTGCAAATCATCGTTCTGCATTGCCACAAGGTGACGTAGTGACTGACTCATTTAGTAAGTATTGGGTTGGATGTACAGTAGGGAGGGGCTTGTTGTGGGTGGGGTTTTTTTTCCTCTCCCTTTTTTTCCCCCGTTTGTCTACATTTGTGTCTCTCCGCGCCTCTAGCGTCCAATCAGAAGCTGAGCTCACTTCCGGGGTGTCAGCGTGACAGAAAAAACGGACCAATAACACACGCGGAAAAGCCGGCGCTGTTTTCCATACTGCGGATGTGTTTTTGTAGCAGGAAGTGAAGAGTTGTCAAACAAATCATGAGTTTTCACTACGGACAGGTAGGACAACTTAATGTTTTTCTTTTGTTTCTTGCTATGGTGACTTATTTAGTGGTTTAATTAGTGGATTGTGTGTTCCGCAGCCTTCGTGTGACACCGCCAGTCGTTTATGTTACACCACAAACGACTTTTATTCATTTGTTAACTGAGGGGTTGTTCCAGACTCGATTGTGTATGTTCAGAAATATTTGCCTACTGTCACTAAAACTACTCGGCAATAGTTTTAATGTATGTAGTGGGGTTTTTATGTATAAGAGTTAAAATTAATGTGATCTCCTAAGTATTACGTGTTCTAAAAGTTTGATGCTGGTTTAATAATAAACTAAACTCTGCGCCTCCTAATTTGAATGTGTCTTTTAAAGTGAATCAGCCACGATTCCGTATATTGCGTGGTTACGGTAACCTGTGGTATACGTTTATATATGTATATATATGTATATATATATCAGTGACGTAGGCACTGACTTAATGATAATCATATTTACAAATGTATATGCCCTGCATGTTATTGTTTACATAAGGAAATTCCGCGCATGCGGACAACGCTTGAGGGCAAAAAGACACTCCTTTGACATGTCATCCATAGCCGCGCTGCCGCCGTAGAATAATTCCGTTAACTCAATCAGACTTGGACATGTAGATATTATTAATTTCGTGTTGTGCTCCACAGCAAAGGGAAAACCCGTTAAAGTCCAACTCAAAACCACTTCTTTCTCGCTCCGACTCATTGCCATAGCAACAGACAACAACGCCACAAAAAAAACCACTCAGATATTTCCCACACAAAAAGCAGAACATTCAGTCTGTTACAGGTTTTAGGATTAATGTTTATTTTGCGATTTTTAATAAATGATTGCTGTGGTAAGAGGAGAAAACTCCAAATATATCGCTGCAAGATCTAAATTGTTTATCCAGAGAGAACATACAAACTCCACGCAGAAAGACCCCAAGCTGGGATTTGAACCCAGGACCTTGTCTCTGCAAGGCGACAGTGCTACAAGCTGCACCACTGTGCAGCTCAACTTTCATTCTGTTAAATTTAATTAGTAAGGGCACATCATTAATATGTATTTTTGCTGCCTTGTAGCTCCAGAAACTTTCTTATCTCATGCAAATTTGCACCATCATACAATCGTACACAATTTATAAAGGAAACACTGTTAAAATGGGGTTCTATTATTATATTTTTGCTCGGATGCCATAGAATCGACTCAAAATCACTTGAATTCACCTGTTTTCCTTTGTATTACTGTGTAGGGGTATCCAAGAGGAGGCCACCCACTTCAAGGTAACCCATATGGTGGAGGCCAAGAGGGCTACAGGGGTCCCCCTGGAGGTGGAACAGGCCCCACTGGGGGCTCATATGGGGGTTATGGAGCTCCAGGTTATGGTGGGCAATATGGGCATGGACCTGGTGGTGTGCCCAGGGGTTACGGAGGACAGCCTTATGGAGGACAGCCATATGGAGGACCTAACCGATACAACGCTCCTGCAGGTAATTCCACTCAGCTGCTGCAGCTGTGTGAAGACTTCAGTAGCTGTAAGAGTAAAAAAAACACACAACAAGACTGCAAGATTGACCTCACACTTCTTCTTTGTTGCTTCTTTCTTTTGCTTTGCGGTGGGATGATTGATAAAAAAAGTAACCTGCGTTCCCAGATACTCATGCAGAGACGCGGCTTAAAGTGGGGAAAGAGACGCGGCACAGATGAGGCAGCGGGTGAGTTTTGCGGAGATATGTAGTCATTTAAACCGCGGACGGCATCATTAATTTGTCTGAAATAATCTGAGACTTCAGATGCGTTTAAAGTATCTGAGATTGATGACCTAGCAGGGCTAAGAGAAGGGCTCTGTGAAAAGTCATTTCCCCCAGTATTCAATGCTAATGCAAGTGTTTGCAGAGCTTGGATATTGTTAGCTATTTGTTGAGAATAATCTGATTGAGATAATTCAACTCTAGCTTGTTGGTCTTCCATTCTTTACGGAGTTATAAGAGACAAATCATACATGAATCATTTCACAATCACCTTTGCATCGGAGGAAACATTATGCAGCACTGTTCTGATGGCTTGTAGCAGGATTTTAACTTTTTCTTGGTTGCGAGCCAAAGCTTGTCGCCGTTTTCGTGCTGCACGTCTGTCCAGAAGTAGAAAAGATTCTGTGAAATATATTTAATGTGATTACAATCAGTTAGGTAAGGCTGCTTTAATTCTAAACAATACTTTACTGAAAAAGCATTTAAAAAAATAATTTAAAAAAATAATAATAATAAATAAAGTAAAAAAAAATAAGAGAGAATAAATAAATAAATAAAAAAAATTTAAAAAAGCATGTTGCATGCTTGAGGGGTAGTGAACTAACATTGCACTTTAATTTTATAATAAGACAAACTGGAGTCTCCAACTTGACAAGAACGTAGCTCTTGGCAACTTGTCAGGTTTTTTTTTAATAGTAGTATGTGGGGAAATAAATACACACTAACCCCTTTTTTTATTACATCTATTTTTAAAGAACACATGAGGTATATGTTGTTAAGGAGAAAAAGTTATTATGTTAGCTTAAATTTTGGAAAAAGCATGGCTCTCCTTTTCCTCCTGTTAGCCGGGTCGCGAGCGGATGTCATCACGGCTGCAAAAGTACGGCGAAACAGAATGACGTCACAGATCACAGAGTTTAATTCATACAGAGCAATCGACAACAAAGCTGCAGAGATACAGAGATATGCATTTTCTCATGAAAATAAAAACACACAAGGGAAGACAAACGAACACAGAGACAGACAAAGGCGCCCACGTGGAGAAAAGATGAAAAAACTCTCAACTCTCCGGTGCTGACCTGAAACTATAAACCAAAAGGGTGTTTCCCTATTTAATATATGCAAAGAAGGCGTTCTGCTCTTCGACCAATTAGAACTCCCTCAGGCCCCCAAAGAAAGTTGGGACTTCCTGATTTATAGCAAAGGTGTCTGTTTTTTATCTAAGCAAAGGGCGGACTACCCCGTGGTCATCTCTGCCTGATACGGAAGATCCCTGGCGCCAAGAAGTCTCTTCTGCTCTATCGGAATTGTAAATTTTATTGCTGTGTCTGTCAAAAGGGGGAGGAAAAAAGGGCCCTGCCTGCCTGTCTGCCATTCCCAGTTCCCACATGCTCAACAGAAAACCGTTCCAAATAAAAGTGTTGGCTATACCTTTACACGTGTCGTATATTAGCTGTATTAAACGCCAACAAATAATCATTTTCCTTTACAATGTCCAGCTTTATGTCTTGTCACACACACACGCATGCAGAGAGCAAGGGATCCTCTGCGGGAGTAGGTCCCCGTGATGTGATAGTGTAAACAGACGGAAGTCCCCATGAGGTGATAAAAACAAGAACACACACACACACACACACACACACACACACACCCTCCTCTCTGCTGTTTCTGTGTGTCTGTGGCCCCACTAAAGTTTCAGAATTTGAAAATTATGATTTGCATTTGTATTCAACCCTCGTTTACTTTAATGTTTAGTGGAATTAAATGAGAAAGCGTTAAAGGTATATATCTTTATTATCTAAAACGAATAAATAATTAAACTTACATGGGTGGAGAGAATTAGTAGCCCTCTCAGGTAGCGGTTCTGGTTCCAGTTCGAGTTCTGGTTCTGCTCTCTGTTCGGTGTCTGGCCTTGCTCCGGCCACCTGCCGTGGCGTGGGAGGAGGCGTGACGGGGTTGAAATCAAATCTCTGCCCTGAAGGCAGGTCTGCCACAAGTTCGCCCTCTTCCTTGGATGAAATGACAATTACAGCGTCCTCATTAGGGTTAAGCCTATGGAATGAAAAAAAAATAAATACGTAAATAAAAACGAAAAAAAAAATCAGTTTCCTGATTGGTTCAAATAGGCTATTATTTAAAAGGAAAAAAAAAACTTACTCTGTATTCCTGTATTAGCAGAACCGGATTGTGTCACAGCTGCATTCACCGAGTGAGATGATGTTCTGATAGGTTCAGAGTCATTTCTTTTCTTATGCAGCGACAAGCAGTTCTTTCTGCGGTTGTCCTGGACATCTGTAAGAAGATAGATACATAGTAAATGGTTATTAGTATTTATTTTCTCGCTTTTAGAATTCTGGTTACAGAAGTATTAAATTACCCGTTGTAAACTCTGATTCTGTAGGATCCTGGTGTGTCTCCTGAGTATTGGCAAGATCTGTAAACAAATAATATTTTAAATTATGTTACAACTCTGACTAAAAAGAAAAAAAAAAGAAAAGGTATGGTGAAAACAAACTTACCGCTTATAAATTCAGATTCTAAGACGATGCTTGGATCTTCTGAGACTGCACCTAAAAATAAGAAAATCATTATTAAGCATGATGCATTTCTGTATATATATATATATGTATATAAATGTACAGTATATGATTAGAGAAAGAGAATTTAAGAAGTGAATTTACTTACGATCAAACAACCACGAAAGAACCTGGGAACTTATAGTTGCAGATCTTCCTGTAAAGTCAGACATGATTCAAAATAATACTTCTTTAAAGAAATTAACAAGTTTACAAGTCTAGAAATTCTGTTGTATCGGAAGTCACTTGACGTTCTGCAGAGCTGTGATTCTTCTTCGAGATGGTGGCTCCTTTTAAAGAGGTCTAAGAGGTTTCTGTCCATTCATCTGCTTGGACACGCACACACGCACAGGCACACCCACCCTACCAAGAGGGGACTTTTGTTTCTATATGTCTTTATATACAAACACACACACACACACAAATGGCTTGGTGAGCAGCACTGTCATGGGGCCTCCTCCAAAAAGTCATGAAAATGGATCCTGTGCTGGCGTTTACAACACATCAATCAACCCCCGATAGAGACCCAATTGAGATGATCGGAAATATAGAGAGCCATACGTGTCACGCATGATGACCGGAGGTCATGAGAGTCTTCCTGATGGCTGTGGCGTATCCCTCTTCAGGTAGCATATCAGAAAGACCTTCTGTTTAAAAAACCGGAGGTAATTACACCACCCAAATCTATTTCAATATACTATATTGTATGTTACTATTGATTTTCTAACACCAAACCCCTTGTCTCTGCTTCTATTGGCTAATTCAAACTGGCGGTGTTTAAAATTAAACTCATAATTGCGCTCCTCCACACTGAGCAGATCCCTGATAGAAGATGAAATGTCCGCCGGGCCACAGCAGTAGTTGAGATGTGTTTGTTCGTAGTGATGTTATCCCGGGCCAATCAACAAATGAGGCCTGCTGTCAGTCGTATCGCTGGAGAGCGATACTCGTGTACTACCCCAGAAGTGGGTACGAAAAATGGGGAAGAGTCGCACAGGATCTTCTGATGGAGATTAATTTAGTAGGGGCAGACCAGTTACAGACACTGGTGGAAAAGCACCATTAGAGGGTAGGTAAACTAATCCAAAAACACATGATTGTTACTTTAACTGTCATGGTTTCTGGACTGAGGGAGGAAGTCAAAGGACCGAGAGAGCTACCTACCTATGCATGGCGAGAACCTACAAACTCCCAACAACAAACCAAGTTCCAACAATCGCCATACATTATCAACTGGGTTTAGATTATTATGTTGATAGATCCATTCTGAAATGTCTTAGATCTAAACTGCTGCAGCTTAGCTCTAATTATACATTTCAGGTTTGTGTCCTGATTCTCTTCACCTGTTTCAAATCTTTTGGCACCTCAAACAAGTTTTCCTTCTAAGATGTTGTTTATTTGACTCCATCTTGTAATAACCTCTACAGCTACTTCTTCATAGCTGCTGAGAAACTAACATTCCCACAGCTTGATCATGAGTCCGTTTAGGAAGATGTTTTCAGCATGACTGTCTCTTCTTACCAGAGTGCCTGTTTACTGTAACTCCAACATGACAAACTGCAAACAGGGCTTTTTTCGACAGTGACGTTTTTTGATCAATTAAAGCCACGTTTGTAGAGTGTGTGACTGGCAGATTGTCCCACCTGAGCTGTGGACCACAACACATCATGCAGCTTCACTAGATGATTCATACTAGTCATCTAGTGGGTCATCTGCTAGTATGAGTGGATAACTATATCTTGAAAGGTTTGGATTTGTGTTATAACCTTTCCATTTTCCAATGATACATTGAACTGTGACTTTTTTTGTAGGTTTGGATATTGTTTTACAACCAAAACCTTATCGTTGTCCTGTTTTTTCTGTCCCTTGATCTTCAACATGCTGTTTGTTCAAAATCAATCAATCAATGAATGAATCAATCAAATTTTATTTGTATAGCACATTTCAGCAGCAAGGCATTTCAAAGTGCTTTACATCATTACAAACACAGAAACACAATGCAACATAGAATCAACAATGAAAACATGACATTAAGTCAAGTTCCATCAATAATTTGTAATTGATTACGTTTCAAATACAATCCTAAACAGGTGGGTTTTTAGTCTAGATTTAAAGGAAGTCAGTGTTTCAGCTGTTTTACAGTTTTCTGGAAGTTTGTTCCAAATTTGTGGTGCATAGATGCTGAAAGCTGCTTCTCCTCGTTTGGTTCTGGTTCTGGGGATGCAGAGCAGAACCAGAACCGGAAGACCTGAGAGGTCTGGAAGGTTGATACAACAGCAGATCTTTAATGTATTGTGGTGCTAAGCCGTTCAGTGATTTATAAACTAGCAACAGTATTTTAAAGTCTATTCTTTGAGCTACAGCTACTTTGTTAACTAACAAAGCTCTGAGACCGTCAAAGAACGACTGGATTTGTCCTGACATTAACTTGCACAGTTACGCTACTGACTTTTTGGATTACCTCTGAATGAGACTGGTTGATTTGATTTGGGAGTTAAAACAAAGGGATGCTTCAATTTTCCGGTTTTTGTTAGAGAAGTTGGGAAATACTCAGAAATCTTCATCTTCACAATTACAGTGTCATAAATTGTAGTGGTTTGTTACATCAAGTCAAAAATAAAATACATTTAGGCTTGCATTTGATTTGTAATAAAATGTGAAAAAGATTGGAGGGGTGAGAGAATGCTTTTGTAGGCACACGAAATCCTCTTGTAAACATAAAAAGATTGAGAGGACACAAAGTGAAACTTAAAGGTGAAAAATGTCGACGACTCAAACAAAGAATCTCGTTTAGTCACTTTATTTTTAAGTGTAGCGATAGTATTTCTCTGTGTTTCTCTTTCTCTTCTGCGACATATTCTCTCTGCCTTGCCTTTCATCTAAACACTCGTCAGGTTTTGGCCAGGACACATTGGAATTACCTGGAACCGAGTCATTTTCTGTCATTTTCCGAGTCATTTTCTGACACATGACACTTCCTCTGCAGCCAGACAGGATTTCTGTGTTTTACCTTCCACTCCGTGTCTTTGGTAAGGTTCTTTGTTTGTTTTTTTTCTTGTTTCATATAGACAGATGCTTAGGAAATTAGATGCAATTCAGATTAGTTGCTGACCGTCAGTACGTCTTTGAATGCTAAAAATAGAAGGGGCTCATGTACAAAGTATTATTGTATTACTCTGTATTTCTGATACAATATTATATGCTACATGAGAATTAAAAAGGTGTATTTATTCTGTGTCCTGTAAGAGTCGCACTGAGGTTCTAAATGCAATTGTTTGAATCCAGGTGCGTAAACGCATTGCACAATCTAAAAGAGAGTGATGTGTGTGCTTTGTGAGAAGAAAGAAAAAGGACAAACCCTTAGCAAAGAGACGATGGGACCAGCTGCGGCTGTTGGGGAAGGCAATGCTGCATTTGGTAGCAAATAGGAAAAACAAATTGCTGGCCGGCTGATGCTGTTTTTCTCAGAATAGATACACTCTGAGATTTCTCCTCCCACCCCATTTTTGAGATGTCACCTAAATTTTACTCTAAGTTACGTGAGATTTGTCGAGGAATGGCAATACTTCCTGAAAAAGAGTTTGGAGACGGACCAAGAAGTTGGCTGGCAGCTGGAAACGGGTTTTTCTCAGCCGAAAAGGCACCGACCAAGGTGTCGAACACTTAAAAATAATATTATCGGGGCAAGCGTCGTAACTAAGCACAACCAACTCTTCAAAGTGGAAGTTGAAGATGACTCGAAGACGGCTGTTTTAACCTTCAGTGAGGTGTTCAAAGATTAAGAGAGATATCCAATCAAGTCAAATGAAATCTGATTTGATTTGATGAAGAGATAAAGCAACGACGTAAGAAGCAAGGGCGTAGGTTTGGTCTAAGGTTTGGTGGGACCTTACAACTTACTGACCAACCCCCCCCCCCCCCCCCCCCCCCGACCATTTTTGACCGTGGGGGGGGGGCACCACATTGGCTTAATAACCCCTCCCCTCAACCGTAACCATAACTTGATCATACATCTTGTGTATACTCAGCAGATCAGTTCAAGCACACTTTACTTTTTCCTTTTCAAAATTCAGCAGCGTAACCTGGTTTGTATTCACACTAGCTTAACTTAAATTAAGAAAATATGGCATTTGAAATGCCATATTTACTGAGATAATTTCACAGTATAACTAACACCTCACCTGGAGCCCTGAAGCTCCAGCCACCTCTCCATCATTCTGCTCTGCCCCTTGCTCTGCTGTCTGAGCATCCTATGTGAAAAAATATTACATAATTAACAGACCTATTCTACCTCACATTCAGTGCTGACCTTACTAAACACCGGACTTTACAACAAATGCGTTGCGTGATAGATATCTAACTTATGGGTCCCCTCACTGTACTTACAGCCGAGGTAGCGAAATAACTTCTAATGTCTGTCGTCCTTTTCTTTTTTGGTGGCGACATGGTCTCGGAGACTCATAATAAATGTCAAACTCAGAAGGAGACGCGTTCACTGTCAGCACCATGGACCAAGCTTCCGTTCCGCATGTGGCCAGCTGGCCGCCGCCTGTTGCAGCTAATCAAAAAACGTAGATCCACGTTCTTTGAGCCAATAGCGGCATGGGTCGTCATAGTTCATAACAGCGAATTTTAAAATGAATGCTACCACTGCGTAGTATATTGAAATTTTAAACTAATCAATGTAGATTTTCGTTTATTTATTTTGTTTTTGTTAAAAAATACATTTTTTTTATTTTTTATTAATATGGCAAAAAAATTGGTCGGGACTATTTTATATCCCTTGAATATTGGTCGTGACATGTCACGACCGTCCATACCCACACCTACGCCCATGGTAAGAAGATACTTAAAAGGAAATACAACATGCAGAGACATATAAAAAAAAAGCAAGACTTCTAAGAAGATAACAGGAAGGCCATATGTAGAGTTGCCATCTTTGTCTCTATAGTTATATATCAGGTAAACTCCTCTGGAAACAACACATGAAAAAAACAACTAGACTTTTTTCTGATGTCATTGGAAGCAGCATAATGCTCTCCGTGCTAATTACCCAAATCATTAACTTAAGATGATAGAAACATTTTAAAATATCAACTCCACAAACATTTTGGTTCTGAAATGAATTGAAATGAAATCACAATTTTCTTTTTTCAAAAGATGTATTGGTAGGTTGAAACTTGTCCAAAATCAGAGATGAATAATTGCCCTTGGAAAAACTTTGTTATTACTATAGATGAGCATCATCAGGGACAAATGGATGTAAATGCAAGAAGCCCGTCCTGCACAAAATGCCATGCATTATGACTCCCAAAAAGCATCGCTCAGCAGGTAAAATTGCTCAGCATCTACTATAAGTCTGAGAGGAACGGGCCGAGGCGCACTCTGAGATTAATGCTCCTGTCTGGATCATCCATTTATGAGGAAAGGTAAAGTGTGGGTAGCATCAGCGTCGACTGTACGTGTCTGCTTTTAAATAGTCTCTGTTTTGATCCCCGTGGCATTTGTAGAGTTGGGTCTTTTTATGCCGTTGTAATTTAACAGTCAGAAATGCTGGATGAGAAAGTAAATGGAATCTGATTTGACAGCTCAATATGTCCACAGTGATGCTGAGACGTTGACAGAGAGCATTTTTTTGAATCCAGATGCCAGGGATTAGACGGAGCGGTGGGCAGTGAAGCTGTTATCCAACTTTTTTTTTTTTTCTCACCCCCTGTCAGACTGCCAGTGTTTATCAGAATGAGATAAAAAGGAGTTTTGGGAGAGCGAGGAGGTGGGGGGGCACTTTTTTCTTGTTATTGTAAAGTCTGGCACTTTTAAAGGTACAAACTCTTTCTGATAGCTACACTTTAAAAAAAAAAGTTTGTACTTAAATGCTTTGAAATACAAGACATTTCTTTAGAATGTTTACTCAATCAGGACAAGACATTAACTATCAGGAGGGACTGACGTCAGTCAGACCAAGCTCCCACGTCCATATGCACAAATCAAAGGCTTTTCATACTTTAAAGAAGTTGGACTCCAACTTCTTTAAAGTTGGCATCATACTGACGACTGCGTTTGCCTGTTAAGCGACATGTTTCAAATACTGTTCAAACATTTCAAGCGGCTCGCTAATAGAGTCAAGAGTATTAGTTTGTCCTCCCTACAAAGGCAGGCTCTGATGATGACTCACCCACTGAAGTGTAACGAGTCGGTTTTAGAAAACTCCACTCAGACTGAATGTGAAACATCTTTTTAACTGGAAATACATTTGTGAAAGTAATGCCAGGCAGTTTGGATTCCACCCACTTCATTAACATGAAAGAGCTGCTTATGGTGTGTGTGTCGGGGTGTGCAGGGGTAGGTGGGCGTGTGTGTGTGTTAGGAACTGAACACACCATTAAAAGAACAACTGCAGTGGTTCTATTGCTACTGTTGCAGTTTAAGCAACATCAATGCAAAGACTCAATGGAAGAATGTGTCTTGCTTCCCTTTGTATTTTAAGACATTTTTATTTATCAGAGTAAATGGGGCTAAAAAAAATTCATGAAGCACATAAAGTTTTTTGGGGTTTTTTAAATATCCTTTTCGCTCCATTTCACAATTATCCGCAAGGACAGCCTGAGGGCATAGAAACAGCCAAGAGTTTGGTCTTAATTGAATAGAAGTCAGAAGAAAGTCATTGTTTACAAAGAAATCCTTAAGAATTTGTAAGGATTTGAGTTTTCTCTGCGTTTATTTAGGTTTCTGTGTCAGTTGAGTTTCCGTGTTGTCCGGTCTACCCTTGATTGATCCCAGCTGTGTCTAGTTCCCCTGATTACACTCTGTGTATTTAAATCCACCTGTGTCTCTTGTTTGTTGTTGGGTCCTTGTCTAATGTCATTGTCTCTAGCTGTGTTTCCTTATGATACCAGTTCTGAGCTCCTAGCCTTCTGCTCACCTGTGCTGCCTGGATTTTGTGCATTAGTCTTCATTAAACCATCATTTTCTCTACTACCTTGGTCCACTGCGTCTATCTCACCACTCTGCAACCTCAAAACATGACCGAATTCCCATGTGCCACAACCACAATAGATGGTTGTGGCAGCATTATGCATTGGCCATTGTTTTCTTGAGTGAGGACAGGGAAGAGAAAGGGAGGAAAATAACCAGTGCCCCATTATCAGCCGACATGGCTTTGATAAGCATGAATCTGCAATTTTACTCTGTCAAACATCCCATATTGGGAAAACAATCTAGTTTGCCAACTGAGGTTAGGACTGTTAGAAATGTCTTTATCTGGTTTAAACAAATTATCATCCTTGTTTGTAAAGTCTCAAGCAAACTTCTATGGAAAAAATAAGATTATTTTATTTGTCAAGCTGAAACATTTCACTTTTGCTTTCTCAGCCTTTAGTCTTTTAATTCTCTTTTCTTCCCCTTTTCTCAGGTTGAAAGCATCACGACTTCTGACGATTTCCAGATTCTCTCCTGACCCTCTTCCGTCCAAACACGCAGCTATAAGTGGGCAATCATGAACTGGGGTAATCTAGTGGTGCTCCTGAGTGGAGTTAACAAATACTCCACTGTGTTTGGCCGGCTCTGGTTCTTTATGGTGTTGATCTTCCGGATCCTAGTGTTTGTGGTAGCAGCTCAGCGGGTGTGGGGCGACGAAAACAGAGACTTTGACTGCAACATTAAGCAGCCAGACTGCACCATTGCCTGTTACGACCATGTCTTTCCCATCTCCCCCATCCGCCTGTGGGCCCTGCAGCTCATCTTCGCCACCTGCCCATCGCTCATGGTCGTCGGTCACGTCAAGTACAGGGAGAAGAAGGACATGGAGTACACCACCTCCCACAAGGGGGAGCACTTGTATGCCCGCCCTGGAAAGAAACGTGGAGCCCTGTGGTGGACTTACCTGGTAAGAAAGATGGATTTAGCAAAATTTGGTATCCTTGATTTGACTTTGACATGAAGTTGGGCTTAGAAATTCTGAGGAGAAAAAAAATGTACAAACTTGCATCAAAAGTGACATTAATAGTTAATTTATTCTTTCCCACGTTTGACGCAAATGCATCCCATTTTACAGGCGAGTTTGTTCTTCAAGGCGAGCTTCGATGCTGGCTTCCTCTATATCCTGCATTTCATCTACAAGGGTTACGACATGCCCCGCCTGACCAAGTGCGAACTGCCACCTTGCCCCAACGTAGTGGACTGCTACATATCCCGGCCCACGGAGAAAAAGATCTTCACGCTCTTCATGGTGGTCTCCTCTGCTGCCTGCATCTTAATGTGCATCTGCGAAATGGTGTACCTCATCTTCAAACGTATCAAAAAGATCATTATAAGGAAGAAGGAGTACGACATGCAGAGGTTCTCGAAAAGTCACAAAATGACCTATGTCTAAGACTGAAGAAAAGCCTCCTAAGCGAGTGGAGGAAAGCTAGCAGTACACTGTCCAGAGTGTTTTTGTCGAACGCCATGGAGAGAGGGAGTTCTCCATGAGAGAAAACGCCAGTTGCTTTAAGCAATCCTTTAATGTGGATTTGTAAATAATTTAGATGATATTCTGAAGGACACGATGTGCACCTCCTCTCTCTTAACACAGAGGTCTCCAGTGTGAAAGGATTGTGTGTTTGACTAGTCTTATTTGACTGGTTGTAATTGTGTTCTGGTTGTGCTATCTGTAATATTTGTAAATAACTACAACATAAATAAATGAATGTGGCCACTTATGAGGATGTAAGCATTGACCACGAAGAATTATAAATAGTATTGAACAATGCTTAGCATTTTCTAGTACAACTGAATGACTCAGTTTTATTTATCTCAGGTAAATAGTCTTATCACACCCTTTGATTACAACTGCTTCACAATAAAAGTTTATATTTTTCACGTAGCTGGAAAGTTGTATTTTCATAAACCTATTTTAATAGAGCTTTAACAATAAAATAGTTTAAAAAGAGTTTGAAAAGGGGGTAAAGACACATATTGAAGACGTTTTGCTTTATATTTTGTATTTATTGATGCAACCAATAAAATCGTTATTTACAAACAAATGAACAGTGTTATTGCAGTTTATTCTTTGTGCAAATCATCGTTCTGCATTGCCACAAGGTGACGTAGTGACTGACTCATTTAGTAAGTATTGGGTTGGATGTACAGTAGGGAGGGGCTTGTTGTGGGTGGGGTTTTTTTTCCTCTCCCTTTTTTTCCCCCGTTTGTCTACATTTGTGTCTCTCCGCGCCTCTAGCGTCCAATCAGAAGCTGAGCTCACTTCCGGGGTGTCAGCGTGACAGAAAAAACGGACCAATAACACACGCGGAAAAGCCGGCGCTGTTTTCCATACTGCGGATGTGTTTTTGTAGCAGGAAGTGAAGAGTTGTCAAACAAATCATGAGTTTTCACTACGGACAGGTAGGACAACTTAATATTTTTCTTTTGTTTCTTGCTATGGTGACTTATTTAGTGGTTTAATTAGTGGATTGTGTGTTCCGCAGCCTCCGTGCGACACCGCCAGTCGTTTATGTTACACCACAAACGACTTTTATTCATTTGTTAACTGAGGGGTTGTTCCAGACTCGATTGTGTATGTTCAGAAATATTTGCCTACTGTCACTAAAACTACTCGGCAATAGTTTTAATGTATGTAGTGGGGTTTTTTTAATGTATAAGAGTTAAAATTAATGTGATTTCCTAAGTACTACATGTTCTAAAAGTTCGATGCTGGTTTAATAATAAACTAAACTCTGCGCCTCCTAATTTGAATGTGTCTTTTAAAGTGAATCAGCCACGATTCCGTATATTACGTGGTTACGGTAACCTGTGGTACGTCACTGATATATATATATCAGTGACGTAGGCACTGACTTAATCATAATCATATTTACAAATATATATGCCCTGCATGTTATTGTTTACATAGAAATTCCGCGCATGCGGACAACGCTTGAGGGCAAAAGGACAATCCTTTGACATGTCATCCATAGCCGCGCTGCCGCCGTAGAATAATTCTGTTAACTCAATCAAACTTGGACATGTAGATATTATTAATTTCGTGTTGTGCTCCACAGCAAAGGGAAAACCCGTTAAAGTCCAACTCAAAACCACTTCTTTCTCGCTCTCTCTACGCGCTGACTCGTTGCCATAGCAACGGACAACAACGCCACATAAGAAAAACACTCAGATATTTCCCACACAAAAAGCAGAACATTCAGTCTGTTACAGTAGTATGGTTTTAGGATTAATGTTTATTTTGCGATTTTTAATAAATGATTGCTGTGGTAAGAGGAGAAAACTATAAATATATCGCTGCACTTTACTGTATGGCTAGCTCCATGGCTAGCTCGCTGTTACTGTCTCTTACTCTGCAGTTGTGGAGTCACAATGTCTGGGATCATGAGCGCCCCCTGCCATGAGGCAAGAGAACTGCCTGCCTCACCTCGAATCTGTTTTTTGCCGTTTCTGATCGCTCCTCAGCACATGAAAAACATTACACACACAGTTGGTGACAAAAAAAAACACTGTACATTATACAAATAAGCTAAATTATGAAAAATCAGTTCATATATGAAATGTTTTTCAACCATTTTATTGGCGACGTACAAACAGGAGGAGCATGCTCTCATAGAATGGCAGCCATGCAGTTAGCCAGAGATTGCGCAATCCCAGGTGAGGCTCAGCTCGCTGCTGCCTCACCGGCTTCTTTTCGGAGCATTTGAATGGGAAAATGCCAAAATTCAGTGATTTTGAAGAAATAATATATATCATTACATATTATTTTTCCATGATGACAGGTGAGGCTCTGCCTCCCCTGATCACACATCACTTATATATACAGTATATATATATATAAAATAATCAGTGTCAAGTGGAAAAATTAAAAGATTGTTCCCCATGTGGTAAATTTTTATCCTAAAGAATGTGAATTACAACACCTGATTAGCCACTGATTATTAATAATTGTTTTTTACAGTTTCTGATTTGAAGGACTTTATATTTGGACATTGCTTTTCAACAATTTTGACTAATAAACTTTTTCTCTATTATTATGCACTGTTATAAAATTGTAAACACCTCAATTATGATTACATCAGTTCATATAAACAGGGAAATATTTTATTTGGGCTGTGCATCAACATTGATGACCTCGACTGAAATGCATTCCTCCACACACTTATTGGTGCCGTTGTAAAGATGTGTTCTTATTCATATATATTCAAAATTCAATAAAGTATTTTGAAAATAATTGAATGTGTTATTACAATAGCAAGATCTAAATTGTTTATCCAGAGAGAACATACAAACTCCACGCAGAAAGACCCCAAGCTGGGATTTGAACCCAGGACCTTGTCTCTGCAAGGCGACAGTGCTACAAGCTGCACCACTGTGCAGCTCAACTTTCATTCTGGTAAATTTAATTAGTAAGGGCACATCATTAATATGTATTTTTGCTGCCTTGTAGCTCCAGAAACTTTCTTATCTCATGCAAATTTGCACCATCACACAATCGTACACAATTTATAAAGGAAATGCTGTTAAAATGGGGTTCTATTATTATATTTTTGCTCAGACGCCATAGAATCGACTCAAAATCACTTGAATTCACCTGTTTTCCTTTGTATTACTGTGTAGGGGTATCCAAGAGGAGGCCACCCAGCTCAAGGTAACCCATATGGTGGAGGCCAAGAGGGCTACAGGGGTCCCCCTGGAGGTGGAACAGGCCCCACTGGGGGCCCATATGGGGGTTATGGAGCTCCAGGTTATGGTGGGCAATATGGGCATGGACCTGGTGGCGTGCCCGGGGGTTACGGAGGACAGCCTTATGGAGGACAGCCTTATGGAGGACAGGCTTATGGAGGACAGGCGTATGGAGGACAGGCGTATGGAGGACCTAACCGATACAACGCTCCTGCAGGTAATTCCACTCAGCTGCTGCAGCTCTGTGAAGACTTCAGTAGCTGTAAGAGTAAAAAAAAAACACAACAAGACTGCAAGATTTACCTCATACTTCTTCTTTGTTGCTTCTTTCTTTTGCTCTGCGGTGGGATGATTGATAAAAAAAATAACCTGCGTTCCCAGATACTCATGCAGAGACGCGGCTCAGTTTGTGGATCCTCTGCAGGTCTATGCAGCTGGAGAAATGATGTAAGGTGAAGTCAGAGACAGATGGGCAGGAAGCGCTTTTTGTGTGCGTGTTTGATTGCACCGTTTTTAGTCGCATCTAAATCAGAAGCACAAATTCTACGTTTCCATCTCTTCCCTGCAGAAACAGACGTCAGAATGTCACCTGTTGTTCTTCCCATTCATGTTCATGACAGTCAGCCATCTCTTTACTCCTCCTCCTATCACACTACAATGTGTTTTCTAAGTCTCCATGTATTTCCCACCATTTAATCAGGTGACTACCTCTTGACCTAGTACCGATTCTCTCTTCCTCAGGATGGCTTTTCCAGCCCTGTGAGGCATATTTACCTGATTTCTTTCTTTTTTTGGAGCAGTGGGTGTGCATGCTGTGGCTTTTCAAAAATATTCACACCAAATTTTCACACCGCACAAAATCTGTCCAATGTGCTTTTGTGCTATTTGAAATAGGATAATACAAAATGACACCGACCTGTCAAGTGGAAGGAAAAGGATAAATTGTTTTACAATACATAGTATTTCTTATAAATAAATATCAGAAAAGTGTTGCATGTTTCTTTTTTGCCACAAAGCACAGCGTCTGTCTCATTCAACCAGAGCACCTAATTTGACGTTTGTCCTCTGCATGGTTTCTGAGAAACTTTAAATAGATTTTTTTTGTGTTCTTTCAAAAATGTTTTTTTTCTTTGTTCACTTTTCCTTACAAGCCACATTTTCATTATCGTTGTGATGCTGTTTATTTGTATTTATTTTATTTTTTTCTATTTGTTGTCTTTTATTTCTATTTTTTTCTTTTAAAGTTTTTTTGTTAGATGGTCTTTACTAAGATCTTCACAGAAGAGCTGGATTAATGTAGGGATTAAATTTTGTGCAGGTGAACTCTGTTTACTAATCAGTTTCTAAGGGGAACGTATTATTCAGGATTTTAATTTGTGGGTTTCTATGTAAAAGGGGATAGAGTGCAAAGAGAGAGCATGCCATTGTCTGTGCAATGCACTATATATCTAGGTTTTAGAGTAGATTCTTAAGATGTGGAATATTGTTCAGTGGTCTCAAATCTGATTTAGGGTGCAGAATGGAAAAGTTTTAATTAAATACAAGGAATAGAAACACTAAAAGAATGTTTCCTGGCTTTTGGCTTTTAGAAAAAAAAAATGAAACAATGCTGAGGCTGCTCATCTTTCTTTTTTTCCCCCCGGTTTTATGTGTAGGTAACATCCCTCCTGGTGTTAACCCGGAGGCATACCAGTGGTTCTACAGCGTTGACGCCGACCAGAGCGGCTTCATCAACTCGAAGGAGCTGAAACAGGCCTTGGTCAACTCCAACTGGTCCAACTTCAACGACGAGACCTGTCTCATGATGATCAGTGAGTCGCACGGCTGCGAATGGTTTAAAATGCCAAAAACGGCTTTTAGCATGTTGACAGTTCAACGACACAGTGGTGCGGCGTTGTTCCCCACTGGCAAAGTGGCACAAATGTGACCTGGAAACAACAGGCGTTAATTCAAGCCACAGAATAAGACATTTTTTAAACTTTAGCTCAGTTTCTAGTCCAGGGGAGGAACAGGAATGCTCTGTCTTGATTCCTGCTCCATTCCGATTACATTTGCTGGCAGGGACCTAATGTTATCTCCAGCCATAATGAGAACAATGTGACCTCTGTGGACCGGTGTTAGAAGCAGAAGGTCTGCGGTGATGGATGGGGGGGAGGGCTGCTGGGAAACGCACTAAAACATTTATGCTTTAGTTTGGAAGGAGTGTGAAGAAAAAAGTTTTTTTTTTCCAAGGGTTGTTTGTCTGAACTTGTGTTTCTCGCGTCTTCTGCCAGATATGTTTGACAAGACGCGGTCGGGTCGGGTAGACTTGTTTGGTTTCTCAGCGCTGTGGGATTACATACAGCAGTGGAGGGCCTTGTTTCAGCAGTATGACAGGGACCGCTCGGGATCCATCAGCGGCACAGAGCTGCACCAAGGTATCCATGTTTCATTACCTTGTCTTAAAGGTGCTGCTGGTCATTTATTTATTCTATATATATTCACTGTATACCCCTCACATTTTTCCCCCCCTGCCCTCTCTCCTTTTTCAGTTTTAACTCAGATGGGCTACAAGCTCAGCCCCCAGTTTTCCGAGATGCTGGTGCAGCGCTACGGCGGGAGGGGCGGCCCCCAAGGCATCCAGCTGGACCGCTTCATCCAGGCGTGCACGCAGCTCCAGAGCATGACGCAGGTGTTCAGGGAGCGAGACACCGGCATGACGGGCAACGTCCGCCTCAGCTACGAGGACTTTCTCGCCGGTGCCGTCACGAGGCTGATGTGAGCGCGGCTCGGCCAACCAGCCCCGCTCACAGCCGCTGGAAGGCGCGCTGTCATTTCGAGCACAGGTCGACAGCTGCTCGGATTTTCCGTGCTTCGCCAGAGGTGCCTCCCACCCCCACCCCCACACTTTGCGGTATATTCAGCGTAGCGGCAGTAGCTGCATTTAATTTGACGGTTAGAAGCCTGACGTTGCTCTCCGAATGAGGTGCAGAACCTTTACTGGCACGTTCACTGCGTGACGGGGTTTCTAATATCTGCTCCTGTAAGATGTTTGTCTACATAAAACCAGTCCGACCAAGGATAATGGTTATAGTTAGAGAAGTTGTTTTTTTGTTTTTTTTTTAACTTTTTTGCAAAAATGTCTTGAAATGCGGGGCTGAATTTGAGTTAATATGTAATTACAGATGATGGGAACATTACAGTTATTAGATTTATTGTCACACTGAGGCCTCGCAGTTTAATCAGGCCTTTTCCAACTAAACCAGTAAAAACGTGTCTTTTTTTTGTTGTTGTTGTTTTTTTTCTCACTCTGTTTAACACATTAATCAAATATTTCTTTGTACAACTGTACAGATTACCATGCAGTATGTAAAAATATCATGTGGACCTTCTAAAATGGAAAAAAACTGTGCAAAATATGAGTTTTTGGAATTTAGCGCAAAGACAATATGAAAAACTTATATATATTCCATAGTCATGAGTTTTGCTAAATGATTTGTGATGGTAATAAATGTATGTTTTGCCATTTGTACGCATCCTTGATTTTATTTACTAACCTGATATGCATACAAAGCAACTAGAATCCATTTTTAAATGTGTTTTTCTGGTCATTTTAACAGGATAATTTGGCTGCCACTAAAATAAAGACATGCCAATTAATTTTCACCGGATTTGCTCTGACCGGTGATTGGCAGATCAACACTGAGAGCTTAATACTCCTAAATCTGGACATAGTTATAATTTCATGACAGAACATCAACCAAACTTGATATCTGCAGATGTAAAAGGCAAGAAAGCATAGTTGGTGCTTTACTCCATGTTTGATACATGGGTCTGTGTTATAAAACAGTTAGCCTAAGCTTAGCATGCCTATTATAATGAGTTGGTTATTTATCTTGTAAAAGCTTTGAAGAATAATGGCTGTCTAAACCTTATTCTAGAGAAATATGACGCCTGATCTCAGGATTAAAAATGCTCACGATTTTGACAGAAAGTTGAGTGTGACCCTATCTGAACCTAAAAATGCCCATATAGTTACTTTGTTTTCTTTTTCAGTGAAGTGGTGTGAAAAAAATGAATAAGCAGCTGTCGCTGTCTTTCCTCCCCACATCTGGTTCTTTTCTTCTTCACCATCTGTCCCCCTGCTTGATTAGTTTGTGGAAAGAATTGTTGTGCTTCACTCCGAATTGGGTAGACAAGGAATATGAAAATCCCATTGTTATGGTAAGCATACTGATTATGGTTGTCAGTATTATCACGGTTTTGTCAGCATATGCAAAAAGTATTGCTACAGATGATGGGTAATTCGCCAACGTTGGGAGACAATCGCATAAATGTTGTTTGTAATGTCATTACCATGATGATCATTTGCATTTCACAAACCTGGCCTTTATAGAAGAGTTGTGTTTGCAGATTGCCACTAACTGTGTTACCAAACAGCAAACAGGCTTTTTCACAAATGAAGTTTGCCTGTACACTGTCGAGGTTTGGCGAATCGCCAAACCTCGACAGTGGCGAAGCCGTTCTGTCCGCGTTGACCACGGTTCCAAGTGTGGAGCAGCTAAAGTCGGAGCAAGAGAAATGCGTAAGACAGTTTGGTGAAATCAGATCCGGTTGTTTCAAATTTCAAGAGACCACGCCTTCAGCAAGCATTTGTTTCTGAGTAGCAGAGGATCTGGATTCTCCGTACGAAGCAAAGCGTAGAATGAGGGGCTGATTTTACCAGGCTAGATTTGAGTTATAGTTTTACTAATTATTTCTTACAAATTTTCATCACCCCCTGTTGGTCTATCATCCCATTAAAGCACTTTATGATTTGCTATTACAATGTAGCAAAATGGGAGGGGGGTGGAACGAATAGTAGAGGACGTGATGCATGTCCAAAGGTTTAGCATGTTTTACGGTTCGGTTCACTGAAACCCATTTCCTATTACATGGTCTTTTTCTTTCTGACTTCTGTGATTCAGCAGTGATTTAACTTGAGTCCTGTCACTTTTCCTCATGCGTAATGAGGAAATTTCCCACCACTGACCATGCCTGACATCTGTAATTAACTCTAACAAATAGGTCGAGTCTACGGGACTTTAGTGTTACAGGGCTGTGACACTCTGCTCTGTCAGGCTCGGCTCATGATTTGGATTGATAGAAATAGCTGCGTTGTTTTTTTTGTTTTTTCAGATGCAAAATATTGGCAAGCGTGGCTCTAAATCTCATTTAACGAACAAACGGACATTTATTAAATAGACCCTCCGCTGCCAAGTTCAGCTGGTAAAGCAGAACTGGCACGGGCAATGTTGTTAGCCTGCGGGAGTAAATGTGTGTGTGTGTGTGTGGCAGGAGATGAGCACATTTCTCCTTATTTGACAGCACTGATCACATGCCAGTCCTGGCAACTGAGGGATGCAGAGGTTTAAAGAATGATTTCAAACATAATCACCCACACAAGATTAAACTTAATCACAATTCCGGATTCATTTAAACTAATTTTAACAAATCTGGACATGGCTCCGTGTTTTTTTTCCCCTCTGGAGCTTTACTGCAAGAAACCATTAAGTGAACGCCAGCCACCGCTGTGTGACAGGCTGGCTGCTTATCGACTGCCATAGATCAACTAGGTGGCGAGGATTGTTGTTGTTGTTAAATGGAAAAGTTTCCAGAGTGGGGGCCGAATAATCAGTGTCATCAATCAGACGTAGCTTTGCAAAGAAGGCTTACTGATTCACTCCCCAGAAAACCATCGTACCGAGTCTGATATTGCTTCTCCTATTGGGTGAAAGAAATGCACTTTGAGAGAGACGTAGGCTACCACTTTAAATCTGTATTTCTTCACAGAAATGCACCATTCTTTCTCTGCTAGTGTTTTCTCCGTTTTTTTGTTTGTTTTCTTAGTCTTAGTGTTTCACATAAGCATGTTTTAGTATATTCAGGAAGGATAACCTGAACAAATACTGGACGCAGTTTGTAGGCAAATTTCTCCATGACAATTGCTATGAAAAATTGCTTTTTCATAGCAGTGTATATTAAACAAAACTTTTAAACCTAAATAAAAAACAGATATTCAAACTGTGTTTTTATATGTGTGGCATGTAAAAATATAGTACCGTTCATGTTTCCTTACAATTGCTTTTAAAGGGAAGAGGACTGGTTCTAAATGGTGTCTTTGACATTAAAGTATTTTACCTGGGACTTTAGCTGCCAAGTCCATCTGATCAGGGAAAGTTTTGAATGTGTTCCTTAAGGCAGTGTTTTTCAACCCTGGTCCTCCAGCCACATCGCTTTGCATGTTTTAGATATGTTAAAATAGGGAAAGATGGAGGGCACTGTGCCTCGAGGACCAGGGCTGGGAAGCATTGCCTTAAAGTATTTTTGCAGGAGTATGGAGTGTTTGTATACCCAAAGCTAGATCCAGATACGGTGTGGTACTCGAGGTGTATGAGTGGATGTTGTCTGTTTGTTGTCTTTATGCAGTCAATGACCTTTTGTATAAACCGGAGCAGATTGGAGCTTGGATAAGAGTAAGGTCATCCAGGTCTGGAATCCTCCTTCCAGGTTTCTTTGACCCTACATAAATTGTATGTTCTATGGGTGCGGAAACTTGACTGGTTACTCTGGAATTTTTACCACGTGCAGCTATGTAAACATAGTTTAATTTTGGAAAGTTATGTTACGGCTGCTTAGTTAGGAAAGTTACAAGTGTTAAGAGGTTTTTTTTCTAGCTTGAAGGCATGGATCAGATCCCTCGTAACAGGAAGAACTGGATTTCGCAAGAACGGAGCCAACAAAGACCTACACCCATTAAGACTGTGAAACTTGGGAAGTCATCCAGCGTAATCCGATAGACTGCCCCTGTGAGCATCATTTTAAAAGTGGTCATTCCTGATCTTGTCTATAATGGTCTTGCTTGCAAGGATATGAATGTTCTTAAAAAAAAGAATATTCTCCATTCAATCTGTTACTTTATGTTTCTGTCCAATACCAACACACTATATTGTCATGGATGAATGGCTATTTAAGTGGATATCTAATTGTCTCCAGGTATGAAAAAGTACACAACATTGCAGGAAAGGAAAGATCATCTTGCGAACAAAGTAAAATGCTATGATGACATTAGCTCCACATTTAAAAATACATAGAAGAAATGCATAACATCAACAATTTTACTCCAGAATGTGTTCAACTTAAAGGAAAAGCCAGAACATGATTTGTAGATCACAGATTCAAATAATGTTCCACGTGAGAGGAGTTATAGTTTTAACCAGACACCTGATTTCTGATTTATTCCTTACCAATGACCCTCAGTTTGTGAATTGTTAAATCCAGCTGGTGATGTTTATAACATTCATTTTAGATATTTTGTTAGTTGTATATACACAAACTTAAATACGGAGATACATTTTATTACGCATAATTTTTAGTCACTGGAAAAAGTAGCTGAGGGAGTACATATTGCTGGGCATTCAGTGCAGTGTGCTATATTTACCAGTAAGGGGTGGTAAAGCGCAGAAGAAAAACTGGCGAATGACGTTGATACAGGAAGTGAAATTGGAAACTCACGGAAATGACGTCTCTCTAGAACAAATGTGTTAACGGCAGAGGTGAGTGTGGTCTTATGAAATGAATTAACGGCGGTCAAAAATGGTCAAACTATATAGTGTGATAGTAATTTGTTTCTTGGTAGACATAGTAAACTAGTAGATTAATGTTCATACTTCCGGTGCCCGTTTTAAGATTATGAATATCAAATACTTCCAGCTGTGCCACCATGGTGATGCTGACTTTGTTGGCTGATATTCGTGCAATACTTTATCTAAACGTGTTCGTGTTTTGGGGGTTTCTTTGTGTCAGTTTTTAATTAAACTCATGGTCAGTTTGTGCGCGCGCATTCGACTTGTCAGCTCGTGTTTTGTGGTATTTTGAGTCAAAAATGGCGAATTCTGTTAGAATGTTTAACTACATTACCAGTAAGCAAGGTCTGACATAAAATGAACCCTGTAATAATAGCAGAGACCAGGTTTTCAATTCGGCACTGAGAAAACTGGCGAATTTGCGACATTGTAATGATTTTTGACAAATATAGGAGAACTGAAGTTTACCGGCTGGTAACATTAAAGATATTAACCCTTTAATATCGGTAAAATAATAATAATTTGTAAGATTTAAATAATCATGATTAAAAACAACAAAGTCCTCCATCTGTTCATTCTAAGATTTTGGCTAGCAGGATATAACATTGATCTAGTCTCTGCAAATTTCTACAATTGCGTTAATCTAATCTGAAATATGAACAGAAAACCACACCAGATTTTCACAACATTAAATCAGTGGAAATGCTGTTTTACAAAAAAATGCCTCCTTGCTGCTTTTATTGGATTTTTGAGAGCAAGTAGCAGCCGGGTGTTGCTAAACTGCTTGATTATCTAATTATCAACAGGTGGCTCCTCTAGAGAAAATGGAGTTGCAAAGTGCACCTTTTTAAAAACTTATTTTTCCCCCCTTTCTTTCAGACTAATTAAGTTTCTGCTGAGACTAATTGTTACAATTGACTATAATTTGTCCACATGAATATTTTTAATCGACACACTTATTTTTTATTTCTTAATCATTTTAATTTATTTGTGTTACATGTTGAAGACCTTGGAACTGGCTGTAGCAACAAACCTGTAGAATTGATTATTTTCTGGTCAAAAACACTAGACTTTATTTCCTTGACAATGGAAACTAATTTTGTTTTAACTGCAGGGATCTGGCTTTGACCACAAGAGGGGGCCAGTAGACAGAAGATGACCACTCTGGCATTAGAAGTTGATGTTTCCTAAATAGTTTTTTTTTTCCTATTACTGTTCTTAAAAGAACAATCTGTGCCACAATTTCTCTCTTACTATTATATAATTTATCTATTTTCTACTCTTCAGGGCACCTGGGAAATTAAAGCAGCATGTGGCCCGTAGTGTGGACTGTGATGCGGACCTACGCGCCGTACGTCACCTTCCCTGTCGCTTTCGTGGTCGGCGCTGTGGGCTACCACCTGGAGTGGTTCATCAGAGGCACTCCAAAACCTCGTGAGGAAGAGAAGAGCATCTTGGAACTGAGGGAGGAAAGAAAGCTGCAGGAACAGGTGGGAACAGACGGCACTCAGGTGCTTAGCCTTAAAGAGAAACTGGAGTTCACGCCTAAAGCTGCTCTCAACAGGAACAGATCTGAGAAGAGCTAACTCGTGTCGCGACAGACTTGTTCTTGCAGTTTTTTTTTTTGTTGTTTTTTTTTTCATTTTCCATCAAGAGGATGGTTCCCTAGGAACCGAAGAGTTGAACCAGAGGACACAAATCACCCACTGTTCTACTCACCTGAGTAGTTTTCACTTGTCATCTCCTGAAGAATCAAAGCCAGCCCGGCCGACAGTAAACACATAAAACCAAACACACTCTTGCTATTCTTTGTAATCAGGTAAAAATCTTCTATCGGTGAATAAGATTTGGCAATGCATAGATGAACATTTCAATCAAGCCACTCTAATAACATATTTATTGAGCCTTTAAGTGTTTATCAAATTGATTGTTTTTACTTGCGCATCTCCACTTGCCCAAAAAAATCGTGTTTATTCATGTCATATTACAGCAGTATGAGCCAGACATTATTGTGGCTTCATCATTAAGTCACTCAAATTAACCTTATTTTGGTAGTTTCATTTGAAGATATTTTCAAGATGAATGTTTCTCAAAGTGAGTGTCCTTTAATCTTTTCTGAATGTTAGAAAAGAAGTAGTAATTATCTTGCTGGAAGTGGGAAAAGAAAGATGGCTCTTTGTTGTTCCTTTTATCTCATCTGGCCTTTGAAGGTGTGTGGCAAAACAAGCCAGCAGTACAGGAGGTCTCGTTGGAGCTGTAAGCTTTTTAGGAGTATTATTTGTAACCTGAACATGATGCTTTCATTTTAGAAAGTCTGGATGGTTAGTACTCCCAGGTGTATAAATTGTGTGTCAAAGAAATTATATGAAATAAAGGAAATCTATGTTCATAAATTGAAAAAGTGTCCGTTCCTGACAAATCGCACAAAACTGGCTTAATATGCGTCACAAAAAAACATAATTCATTCCAAATGCATATTCAACATAATAAAAAGTAACTTTGCTAATCAAAAACCTTCTCATTCAGCTCTGAAAAGCGAAACTTATTCCTGAAGGGAAATCAACTCATTCATCTTTACTCTGTTGGATCATGTCAAACATGATCATCGAAGAAGCATTGATGCATCTTGAATTTTCACATTTCACCACCATAATTCTATTTGTTAGGATTTTACTTTTGTTTTTTGTGTTGTTATTTTTTTGTAATCTGAAAAGTGAGGTTTGCATTTGTATTTTGTGCCTTGTACTCCAGTACCCCTGAATACAATCAGGGGTACTGGAGTACAGGGGTACAATCAACTGATTCACCATAACATAGCTTGCCACAAATGCTAATGTTAGTTTGCATAGCAACTGATGACTGCAGATAAATGGATTTCCTGTACTGGTAAGCTGTTTTTCCGCCATTAGCACATTGAACAGCATACACAAGGATGATTGACAGCGCTAAGACCCTCCTCCTGGCTCTGATTGGTTGTTTTTGACTGAGAGCGGTTCATTAACAGTAGCATTCAGAGGATGAGGAGGAGCTTGATTTTTTTTTTTTTTTTTTTTTTTTTGCACAGATTATCTGTGTCATACTGGCAGAATGCTGCCTCCACATGGTGACATTTTTAATAAATATGGAAAAAACATTTTTCTAAAGGTTACATACTGCAGCTTTAATATTAGACATCTTTAAATGATGCAGGTTTAGCCTTTAACACACTGTCAGCGTCTTTGAAAATATAAAACAGGCAAAGTGTTTTTCTTCCAAGTTGATTCTTTTTTTCCCACCATTCACCTGATTTTTGTTTTCTCTCGCTTCGAACTTCCAAAAACCTCCGGAGGGAATGAATGTTAACAAGAGATCTGACATTTAATGTGCTGGTAAACGTATGCGCTTGAGTCAAGACCGCTTTTACTTTCGTCATCGCTACAGCGAAATGCGGGTCTGAAAATAAAAACTTGACTGGAATTAGTCACAGGCTGAATCAGACAAATGAGACAAATAAGCAACAGAACTGATCCCACTGTTTGGGGTTTTAAAAGTTGGTCCCAGACTAGTTCTGTGGTAATAAAATAAAAGTGGTCTGCAGCCTTTCTAGTGTGCCAGGATACGTTCTGCTACATTACCCCGCCAGCTTGCGAAATGGGTAGAGATCATGAAGCCCAGACTTCCACTGGCACCAGAGTGGTAAATACTGCGCTATCTGCAGCCATCTCCAGCTTTTTCGTCTCTGCTCTTATGTTCGCCATCAGCGAAATGGCCCACTCCACTTTGGATGAGACACGTTTGAAGAAGCAATTACCCTAGGCTGGAGGAAGTTTCCATTCAACAACAACAACAAAAAAAAGAACACAAAGTGAAGATGCAGAGGTGGCGCTGGGAGTTACGGCGAGCGCACTGTGTGAAAACTGTGTGTGTCCTCCTGGGAACAATCGGAGGACAGGTCCTCCCTCGTAACAATGGCCCTCCGGCTCCTCAGAACGGGACGGCACTGTGGGAACGGAGGGCCGCGGTTCCTGGGAAAGGACGGGGGCGGTAGCCATTGTTCCTGCTGGATGATGGGGATAATGGGTGTGGGTGATGCTGGCTGGTCTTTTTTTATTTCAATCTGCTCAAGGAGGTCCAATCCAACATCCTGAATGGACAGACTGGAGACTGTGTTCCAAAGTGTCGCATGAACAATAGAGCCGTCGACCTCCTGGACGGGCACCACATCCTTTTATTAGATACTGTAGCTACACACGCGTGCAGCTTTATGTCTGTGGCCATTTCATGTGGACCAGAGAGGACCAGGTGAAAATGTCTGTCTTCATAACAAAGTCCTTACTTTAAAGCAGTGCTTCACAATTCCAGTCCTCAGCCCCCCCCTGCTCTGCATGTTTTAGATGTGCCTTTATTCCAGAACAGCTGATTCAAATGATTGCATGACTGTCAAGAACTGCAGAAGGCAGTTAATCACTCACAGATTCAATCCAGGTGTGTGGCAGAAGGGAAACACCTAAAACATGCAGGGCAGGGGACCGGAATTGAGAAACACTGCTTTAAATTAAAACTTTAAACTGTCTCCTTCAAAGATACTCATATGTTGCAATAAAATGTTTATTCTAGTTAAAAATAGTTATAGGCTACTTTCAATGTCATCCCAGTGACAATGAATGCAGTGAGTTCTTATAAGAGACAAATGTTTGAGCAAATCCAATTTCAAGCTCTCCTAGTATTTTTTCGTTTTTTTGTGTGAAGATAATGCTGAATTATTTTCTAAACGTATAGCCTACAGAGTAAGCTGCCAGTCGGCCGATGTCAAGTCAGAAAATGGGCAAATATGTTTGTGTATTTTTGTTGGGAAGCTTTTATTGGAACACAGAAATGTATACATCGTATGTCTCTACCAGCTTTGGACATCCTTTATATTACAAGTATTACAGAGACGTAATATTTGTCGTCATTTTTTTTTTGTGGGATCACATTCAAAAAATGTGGGATCTTTGATCCAAGCTCTGATTGGATCAAGCTCCAATCAGAGCTTGATCTGATTCAGCCAATCAGATCAAGCTCTGATTGGCTGAAGAATCAAGATAAAAAAAGATCAAATAAAAAATAACTCTAAAATACTTATTCTGGAAGAGAATCTCAACTGGATGTAGGGCTGGAAATATGCTTTGATCTGAAATATTTCATTGTAACTCTGATGAAAGTCAAAATGCTTTGTTCTTTCTGGTCTATCTATTTTAAGTTTGTTCAATGATTTGTGAGAATTTTCTCTATATTTTGAGGATTGTTCTGTTGGAAACAAAGACTAACATTCTTGACTGACTTGATTTTTGCTAAATAATAACAATAAGGTCCATATTACAGTTGATGTGTTCATATATACCTGAAAATTATGAAAGCCAACAACATCTTACCAATGAAGAAAACTAGCTATAGCACTCATTGACAACTTAGGTCAAAATTAAATAGATACAGCCACTCCTCCAGCAAAATAACATTCCTTCTTACATGCCAACCTTTTGCAAAAAAATACTATTTACTTCAAGAGATTTCTCCATTTTTCATCTTATCTAATTACTATCCAAGCAATTTAATAGCATGTGTTCCTTGCCTTTGTAAACAAAACACAAGAAACCATATCTTAAAGGAGCATTACACTGTAAAGCTAGCTGAAAATTGCTCGTTAGTGTACTTTTTTTTTTTTTTTCTTTAACTAATTCACAATGCAAGTGTGAATTAGGGCTGGTAGAAAAAGAGCACTGATGTAATTCTAGTGTTTACCAGGAAAAGGGCTGGTAGGGGAACACTTCCACTTACGCGTATTACAAATTAATCATTGCTTACCTAATCTGAAAGTGCTCCAGCAGAATATTCGGATCCTAGATGCGCCCGAGAGTCATAATTACAAGCACATTATAGTCTACTGGCGCAACACGGCTTTGAATTTTAAAACGAGGTACGCAGGTTTTGCCTCCCCACTCTCCCCCCCTAAAGTGTTCCCTTTTTGCAATAAATTATTCCTACACATTAAAACGGTAATTATTTGCAGATGTTAACACTTCAAGCTACAGCGCCTTGCAAAAGTATCCTTGGCCGCTGCATCTTCTCACATTTTCCAAAGGTGCAACAACAAAAACAATGTCTTTCATTGAGATTCTGGGGCAGACCAGCAGAACGTAGTGCAACTACAGCATTTGGTGAGCATACACAGGGGAACAAAAAGCAAAATAATACTGGGATACCCACCACAGCACCATTGTCATGTGAAACAATCCCTGACCACCAATGCCCCAAGGGAGCAACAGTACTGGAAAAGGAAACAGATACAGACTCACTTCCTGTCCCAGCAGTTAAATTTAGATATCGGCGAAAGCCTTTTCGGTTTGTTTTTGCATGGAAGGCACGGTGCACGGACGGGAGATTGTTATGGATACGGACAAATCCGTTCTCGTGCGTTGTTTGAACGGATGTCAAGGCAAACAAAAGGAGTTGGCACACGTCTTGCCTTTTCCTCAAATGAGCTCTGCGCAGCGTAAACAATAAATCATAGAGAGCGGCCCCATGCAATGCCACAGAGCCCAAGCTCCGACTTGATCCAAAAATACAGATTTTGCATAACTTTCCTGACCTTGTCCACCCTGCAGCTGCTATTTGAAGGCCAGTTGGGTCCTTGCGGATCAGGAAAATTTTTGAGTTTTTGAGGTCGAATCATGTCGGCCCTCCCTGAGTTCGCGAGGTCGCGTTTTTACCTAACCACTACAGCCTTCAGAAATGAGTAGAACTTTTAGTTTGTATGGCAGGTAGGAATAATGACACCTATATAACGTTGTATACATTATGTTTCAGCAATGCCCCTGTGTAAATTCTTGAGATTGTGATTCACTATATCACAAGTATTAATGTATATTACTGGAATTTGAAGTGACCAACACAAAAAATGAAAAGAAAAAGTTTAAAGATGAACAATAAAGGACATCTGCAAATATCAATGCCCACGTTTTTTCCTTGAATTATTTGTTCAATTTAAGTATGGTTAAATAATGTCCGAAGTCTTTAAGATAAGCCTTACTTAACCTTAAAGCAGCGCAATTCAGTTGAAGCTTATTTGATCAAGGGCGGCACATTAAACTGTTGCATGTTGAAAACAAAGCAACTGTTGTTTTGTCTGTAGGTTTTCTAGCCACAGACTAATTTTCTAACCCAGAACCTTCTTTTGGACCTTTTTTTTTAAAAGACAGCAAAGTTAAAAATGAAAAATTCCTGTCACACACAGAGACACACAAACACACCCACACACCGACACTTGCACTAAATGTATGACTAATTACATGAAAAACATGAAAATGCATATTAGATAAATCTCCTCAACAACGTAAGCTGGTATACGTCGGTGTTCACATATCCGTTTTTGTTTTAGCCATTGTTTCACCTGGGAATTAAAACGCTTTAAAATCTGTTACCATTTTTTATAGCTACAAAACACAGCCAGCGTTACAACGGTGTGGTTTGTTGGCCGGTAACTTCCAAATTGAGATTAACAGACTCTTCCCATCAAACCTGTTTGATCTTTTACCGTTTTGCAAAAAGAACAAGCAGAAATCCTGCCTGGTAGAGACATACTGCAAAGAAAGTTAAAGTTCTGAGTGGCGGCTGTGAAAAGGTGGTTCTACAAAATGTCGACTTGCACAGGTTAAGTAAAAGTGCCCTCCAGGCGTTTGCTTTTTGTGTTTCAGAAATGAAACCAGGTATGCTGTTCCTTTCACTTCACAAGAACTGATTTGTTTTTTTTTTAAAGAAAAAAATGGGCTTCATTTATTTTCGTTGGATAAATTGAGGAAGTGGATCCACTGTGACTCCAACAATGTCAGGAAGTAGAGTCACAGTGGCATCTGAACTCAGATGTTCCCTGGGAATAACTTTATGGATATTTGTTGAAAAAAGTTGACTTTAGTTTGTAAATTTTTCACAGCTTTACACAAGCAGAAGTCTCTGTTTTATTAGTTTTTTCTAAGGCACTCCTTATACATTTTTGCCCTGAACGATTGCATTGATGAGGGGAAACAGTCTAGACAAAGTAGATAATCAAACCAGTGATGGCTGTGAAGCTTTATTAATGCCCCATTGTTCTGAAGGAGGAACCAAGCCCTTTCTAGACACTCGTAGTGGGTTTTGAAGTTTCTTAGACTTGTCAGATCAAGTCACTTCAGTCAACCTGAAAGTTACTTAACGGTAGTGGAATGTTTAGTCTGTGAAAAAGAATAGGAGGCGCCCATTATTTTGTTCTGGTTTGTAATCTGTAAGTACAGATGATGCAAAAAGCTCGTCTGCAGATTTGCTGCTGGCTTCGCCTGGCACCGGCAGGTCGCCCTCCGCAATGTGTTCCTTGACCCCTACGGCTTTTCGCTGAAAACACAGAGGCCGACGCATGCACCCACAATGGAAAGTGGAGATAACAGAACCGCTCGCAAATGCCAGAAGATTTCGAACACGCGGCAGGGACTGAACCTGGTAGCCGTTGCTGCCTCAGCGGTACGTGCAAATTTGTCCCCAACAAGGGCGTGTGATTAAAAAAAAAAAAAAACACATTCCTCCAAAGGTTGAGGCGTCTCATTCCTATCGTTATTGCAAGAGAAAATTTTGGTAACCCACAGGGAAATAAATGATTTCACTGTTCCAGTTTTTTTTTCTTTTTTGACCGCTCCTAAAGTTGAAGCTGTTCCAAAAACCAGGTTCCCTTAAAGTTTTCTATTAACCCCTTTTCCTGCCATAAAAATCGCTTATCATCACGCCCACTGGTAATGGAGGCGGCATATACTGCTGAAAAGAAATATCACCTTAATGTATCAGAACCCAAGCAAGAACTTTTGTTGAAGGCGCTGACTTCTGGGTTTTATCAGTTGCTCTACATGAGAAAGGAAGAAAAAAAAGCATTAACAGCCCGACTTCTCCAGGGGAAATTAAATAGAGCACATAGCGCCGCTACGGCTTGTGCAGGCTTATGGTGCCGGATGAGTGATGCTCTCTTTTCACTGCGAAGCCATAACCCCCTGATTAGAAAACAGACATTAAATCAAAGTTATTTCCCTCCACTGGTTTCCTTGGCAAGCTGCACTGATGATATCGTGAAATACTCTTCCATATCTTTGTTTCTATTATTTATCCTGCTGGCATGAGGGATTCATTTTCTCTGCGTTGCAACAATGCTTGGATGGCATAAAGTGTATTGTTGGACAAGGAAACAATGGCAAATAAAAAATCTCATTCTGTAAAATGTGATGGGGGGGGGACATAAACAAAAAAGATCAACTTGAACTTCAGAAGTGAATAAATGACACAAAATTGTGTCCCTTAGACTTTATTATGAACTGACATCAAAAATGATGAATAATTCTTGTTTTTTTGTTTCAAACAATAATAAATATTATGACCAGGATTGCTTTACAACACCATAAAAATTACATTTAAATACATTTGTCCAAATATTCAACCACTCCCTTTCACTGAATTTGTACATTTCTGTACCGCTTTTTGTCCATTCAATGGGCAATTACTGGATTTGAGGTCCATAGAACAAAAGCAAAAAGCCTTTTTGGCACTGTATTGCTCTGCAACGTCAAACTTCACTGTATTTTATTGGGAATAAATGAGACAGACCTACGTATAAGAAAGCATAAATGCGATGTTAACAAACAGGATATGTGGTTTTTATTACCCTGAACACACCACCACATTTTGAAACACGGTGTTTATAGCCTATGCTGTGGGAGTGCTTGTCTGGCAAATAGATGGTGCTAAACACATTGAAATCCTGGAGAAAACCCTGTAGGACACTGAAAAAGATCTCCGCAAGCATGACACTACCACCGCCTTGTTTTGCTATGGGGTTGCTGTGTTCAGTGTAATCAAAACTGCATCGTTTTTTTTTTTTTCTATATGTTGGTCAAATCAATAAAATCCCAACATTGACATTTGTGGTTGTTAAACAACAAATTGCAAAGAGGTGTATTTTTGGACGGCTCTGCAGCTATTGCTTATTGAAGTTTCCAGCTGTAGGTTCACATTAATGCCATCGCACGCAGCGCGGCCACTTCCTCTAGTCTCTTCATAGCTGAAATGCTATGGTCACCGTTACTGTTGCTCCATCCCACAAATCCCAATCTTTTGGCTTCTCTTCCCACTCCCCACATCGCCTTCCAAGGCCACATCTCCAACTTTTGATTGACCGGAACTCACTGGGCGAAAGGAGACAAGCATATTGTGTGCGTGCCTTCATCCACGCCGCAATTATCCTTCTGGGAGCCGAGCGGGGTCCAGAGACCAGTGCATTCCACAGAGAGCACAAATCCATTAGGAGAGAGCAAAGTTCCAGGAGACTCTTGGGGTTTCAGTGCAAATCTCAGAAGCGTACGTTTAAATCTAAATTTCCTTGCATAAACACTTAGTAGCTCCCTTTGCCAGACCCCTCGGCTTGCTTTTTCCACATCACTTTGCTATTAAACCTAGCAGGAAGGCATCTTATGACTTAAATCTCATTATGGAGTCACATTTTTATTTCGCCATTGGCAGGGTTCTCAAAATGCTTCATTTTGAATAGATTTGTTTATCAAAAAAGAAAAAACCTGCAAATGTCTGTGCCTCTGAGGCATGGAGTTCACAGTGCAGTGGTTGTTATACTGCTTTCCTTCAAACTGTGCACTCCTATTTGTTAAGTGTCATGTGCAGAAACGTCAAAAACCAAAGGAAGCTACCGTCAAACATATTGTTTCTGGTTTTTTGCATGTCCCTTATGGGCACCTTTCACATCCGTCCCTGTTTGATCTGAATGTTTTGAATGACTGCATCGTTTGGAACTTGCTTTTCCAGTGGATTTCATGCAGTTCATGTAGCTTGGAAGCAAGTTATCCCCGGTCTCTCCTGCATCCCAGTTCACTTCTATTACCGTTTCAGCGTAGCTTTCACAGGGGTTGCCCGGTAATTTTGCCTCCCTACCCTGTGTGGGGATGCTGATGTCCCTGCCGGTGTTATAAACATGGGGCGTCTCCATTCGTAGGGCTGGAGTTACTTGTACCTGCTCTCTTAGAGGTAGGCAATCCTCATCCCACTTCTCTAGGTGATAGGAAAAGGCTAGGCTCAATAGATGGATGAGTTCAATCAGGTTGAGCAAAAGGGAGATGCCGGCTATCACCTGAGCGTAGACGGTGAAGATGGTCTTCTCCGTGGGCCGAGAGACAAAGCAGTCCACCGTATGAGGACACGGGAATCTCGTGCATTCAAACTTGGCCGCAATGAAGAAGCCGTCATAAAGGAACCAAAGTCCAGCGATAAATCCCGCCTCCAAGAAGACCTTTAGGAGGATGCTGAATGCATATGCCCTCAGAAGCCTCCCTTTCAGTTTCGGAGCTTCAGTAGATGCCTTTTTAGGCCCTATCCTTTTCCCACCACAGTTTTCTTTCTCTTTCTGCTCTGCAATTTCTTTAGTCACACTGGCGTCCTCCCTTTCTTTCACAGTTTCACATTTTTTACTCCCACTTTCACCTTTGCCCTCTTGGGCTTTTGGGTCCTTCCCACCTCTGATGGCCACGTATCCATAATAGAAGATGGAAGGAGTCGAAACAATGATGACCTGGAGGACAAAGTAGCGGAAGTGGGATATGGGGAAGGCTTTGTCGTAGCACACGGAAGTGCAGCCGGGCTGCTTCGTGTTGCAGACGAAGTCGGCTTGCTCGTCATCCCACGCCGATTCAGCAGCTGTTCCCAGTACCAGAATGCGAAACAGGAAGAGTACGGTGAGCCAGATCCGGCCAATAGCAGTTGAGTACTCTTGGCCCTCCTCCAGCAGGTGTTCCAGGAAGGACCAGTCAGCTCTGGACATCCTCTGCTCCTGAGAGGGACAGATTATAGATAGGAGGCCATGAGACACATTAGAAAATCAAAACCAAATGTTCCCTGAAAATGTACTGAAAGAAGATACGTTTTAAAGCAGGAAAAATCTTTTTTTTTTCAATTTAAATTTCTTTAGCCGAATCCCCGCAGAGATAATGTTACCAACCATGGGAATGAATATTCCCATATTGTGTTGTTTTTAACTATGCCTTTGTACTGGCAGTATATTTCCAGAGCTGCATTGAGTTATTCAGTTGTACATATAAGTTCAAACATAGGCATACTACTAATATTTGGATAAGTGCTGCCATTGCTAAAACTACAGGCAGACTAGAACAGCGCAGAAAATTTACATCATCATTCGCAACTTCTCCTGTTTGCTGATTGGCCCGGTTGAAATTCTACAACCGGGCCAAGTGAATGGGAGAAATCTCAGTCTGAGCTGTAAAGAGAGATTAGAGTTGTACAGAATAACGCAGAAAGGCGATGGCCATTGTAGGATGCTACAAACCTAGCCATGCTAGGCCAATCTACAAACCGGAATCTTAATATTATGATTATCCCTTAAAAAAAACTGATGTGTGTTTGGGATCTTTGTCCTGTCAGAACACCCAACTGTGACCAAGTTTCAACCATCTAAATACAAAACTCCTCTTGACAGCGAACCAGACCCTCAGCATGATAATAGCTCTTTTTAAGTCCGCCTGCTAAGTCAAACCAGGTAATGGGGACAAGACGTCCTGGTTATATATAACTGTGGTTACCGTGACTGATATCCAAAGTTTATGTATAATAATAATTTTTTTTTACAACTTTTCAATTTCATTTGTTAAGGACAGCGACTCACACCAGTCATTTCCAGTTTTATATCTGTAACTGAGCACATTTGCCGAAAAAGCACCGAAAAAATGGTTTAAGAGGGATCATAAAACTCTGGCATCAACGCACAATTGGCAAAGCAAACTGGATGTACTGACAGCATAGTTTGTCACTCTAATATAACTTCATAAGTTGAAAGCAGAAGAAAGATATAAAAAAAAACGTTGTCTGAGAGCTGCAGGTTGCAGCTGTATCAGACCGACAACCTATCTAGGGATTTAAAAGAACTCTTTGGCTGGCCCAAGCTCACTTTAATCTGGGAAAGTTGCTTTGATGATCTTGCGACCAACTGTGTTACAGCCGTTTGTTTTACCAGTGACATGAACTGTGTCGTGTCAACATCCTTCAGCCTGTGGCTGTTCCTTCTCTTGAAGCCAAGATTTCCATAATTTCAGGGCAACAAGTGCTTTGAATTGAGAGAATGTTTCACAATGGGCTAAATCTAAATCTACTCTCCACCTGTTTATTTTCACTAAGCTTGTCTATTTTTCCAGTGTAAAAAGGATCACTGGGCAAAAGTAAGAGTGCTCACTTTAGCTTTTCTTTTTCCGATTACCAGTAAGCGGCCATATGTCCTTTCAACAAATTTCCACAAGAAGAGGCTTTCCACATAGAGAGCAATTTGCTTTGTATACAATGCCTGGCTGTGACATCATCTATACACAAAGCTGTGAAAAAAGGTTTTGCTCCTTTCACATTTCTGCTGTTTTTGCTTTTATGTCACACAAGTTTCATACCTTAAACCTTCATACCTTAAAGGGGCAGTATCATGTAAAATCGACTTTGTTACAATGTGATTCCCTCATCAAGAGCACATGTGGAGTGTTGCCTTGATTCTTTCATGCACGTTTGAGAAATCCCTTAATCTCCATGGCAACCATTCAGCTGTGAAAAACACCTTGCGTGGCTTTGGAGGACAAAGCTCCCCTTCTGAGCTGCGGCTTCTTAGCCACCAAGCTTCCACCACTCAGAGCAGCCCGAGTCGCAACGCCTCAGCTCAGCTCCTTCAGACTAGCCAGCCGCAGTTAGCAAACAACTGGCGGAACTGCGCATCTGCTGAGCTCATTGTACGAGCTGCTTCTCAGTGCAACGCTGGGAAAAAACGTTGCTAAAGAGTTAATAGAGGAGCACTGTTGTGAGACGGAAGCCCAATTTGAAGGCGTTAAAGCAGAAAGTCACATTTCTTTTAAGGTATATAGCATCTTTATAACTGAAGTTAACATAGTTACATGATTATGCTATAAAACGGTGCTATGTTCCTGGAAAACACATAATGCATTTAAAGGCACACAAACTATTGGAAGGAATATAAAAGACATGTGGAGCACGGGAATGCAGAGTGCCAAAATGAAAAGCTCACTTTCTTTACAAAGACTGTTTAAGAACCCCAGAGACTGAGAATCCCTTCATTACTGGAACCCCTGGAGTCGTTGTGTGGGGGATGTTCTACCGCAACAAGGACCGGGTTACAAGTTATACAGAGCAGCCCATTCAACATTGTTCAGAACCCCCCCATGCTGGAGCAAAGTTCAAAGAATACAACGCTTTACAGGTAATGAGGGACATAAAAACTGACACAGTAAAGCCTCCAAAAGGTAATGGCTCTAAGTTTAATTTGTGGAGAGGAAAAAAAAAAGTCTGTTTTTGCTGTTTAATTGGGTAAAACAACATACACCAAATGCATAGATTCTGAAATGCATTTGAAAACATTCCAACTTATGGCTATTTTTACAGCATGCAAAACTTTCCAGTGCAATTTTTTTTTCTCAAAGAGGTTCTAATGTGGTTCCTAAATCCTGACTACGTGTGGGGTGCAGACAAACTTTAAAACCATGGACAGTGAGAGCTTTTTTGGACTAATCTCAGAGTGGGGGGCAGATGAAATTAGATTAAGCAATTAGATGTAAGTGGACAATATCCTTTTACATGCAAGATGTGTTGCATTTGTTGCTGCAGCTTAATTTTAAGGGCACGCAGCCCAGCTACGCCGCGAGGACTGGCTTGAAAATGTACCAATTACATTTTAATTGGTACATTTTATTTCCATGACAGAATTCTCACCGGTTTTTGAGAAAAGGAAAAGAAAAAAACAACAAAAAAGCGGCGCGTTGTTTTATCCTGTAAGTAACAAACGAGCTAATTTTCTCCAACCTTTTCGGCATAATGGTTCCTTCTTCACGAAAGAGCGCGTGTGTCTGGCGGCGGTTCCCTTATTAGTTCTTCCATGAGCTCACGCTGTTCTGAGGGGGCTCCGGGCCCTCATCATCGAGATGCAGAGGAGCGAGGCTTCCATACACTAACAAAACAACTAAAACAAAAACATATGGCGCTAAACTTAGCATTTTATTTGAGCAGGATTGGGGCGCGCTGCAACTGTTTACGACGAAACTTTGAAGGACCCGTCCAAAGAGAGGCCGTTATCCCTTTTTACAGAACACGACTACGAGCCGTTTATGCGTTTGGTGTATTAGGTAATAAGAGTAAGCAATGTGTAACGCGGCGCACTGTGGCTGAATTCAATAAAGTATTGTCCTGACCTGTGAGGATGTTAGGAAATGGAGGATGTTGGACATTGTTGAATGACACAGCGGCTTGCTCAAAGGGCAACACACACACCCCCCCACACACACACACATCTGAATAAACATCCTGTGTGGGGGAGATCAGGCTTTGCTGTGATGCTTGTCTATTTGTTTATGCTATTAATGTTTTTATGTTATTTCTTCCATCTCAGGGAAGAAATAACTCTTCATATGTGAAAATAAAAACTCCTATGACAGGATGAGGAGACAATGGGCTGCCAAGCAACTCGGAGACGATAATGGCGTAGTAACTTTGCTGTTTCTGGGAAAATTCACGTGAGGAATTTGCTGACAATGTACCTGTGAGTGGGCTGGTATGATGACCTCACAGTATAAGAAGCCCAAATGAAAATATTATAGTATCACTGAGTTAACAAAATTAAAGTGTAAAGTGATATAAAATATTTATTTTTGCTCTTACAATAATATTTATTGCTTTGATATGCTACATCAGTAAAAGTCATATTTCTTTTGTTTGAGTACCATTATAGAATGAACTGTCGCACACCTTAATCTTGGCACTATATCCATTTAAACATCTTTGTTTTTAGTTGCTCCATATATTTATGGTATTCACAACTTCAATTTACTATCTAAAAAAAAAAGAAATTCCCAGAAAAGAATCCCAAAATAAGCCACAACAGGTAAATAGTACCATCTAAACTAACTGAGTAGAAGTGTGTAGCAACAGGTGGGGGAGGGGACAGATGGCCATGATCTAAAAAGCTGGAGAAAATGTACCTGTAGCAGTTTCTCTGGCTTCCAGTTAAATGACTTTAAGCTGTTGGGGCTCAGCAGTTTTGTAATCTTTTTCAACAACCTCCAGAAAACTTGAAACACTTTAATGATTCTAATAAATAATGAATGTGGTGAGTAAGCGACACATAGCGGAGTTGGTGATGTTGCTGTAAAATTACGCTCCATTACACAACGTGATGACAGTTCCTCCTACAATAAAAGCAATAAAAATGTGTAGAAAATGCTTCTATTGACTGATGTTTAATTGTAAGCAATGGAAAGGAGACGGTTGTAAACACATCAGTAACAATCCTGGTCAAAAGATAAATGACATACAAATCTAAGTGCTGACAAAGTCTATATTTCTGTATTACTGTTTCTTGCACCCACAACCAAACTTCAGGTCACTCCAGGCACATTTTCTGTCATTTTAAAAGGTGGATATTAAACTGTAGAAACATTCTGATGTATAGGCTTAGGCGGATTTTGGAGCCTCAATTGTTTCTTGTTTCGGTCTTACAAACGTCTCTGGTTTAATATTACAGTTAAAAACACAGCATGGCAAAAGTTCATCTTACAACAACAACAACAAAAAAAACATGTAAAAACAAATCTTCCGGCTGCTTCTAGGTTTTACGCAAAACTAAATTATTTGTAGGTTATTCTAGGAATGGTGCATTTGCACACGTACACCAAAGTAAATAAGCTGGTCAGAAATTGAAATAAAAATGACAGTGTGCGCCTTACTTTCTTTTTGACATCGCTCTAAAAGGACTAAAGTCAGTGATAGAAAATGTTAGTTTTGAAAGCACAGCTTTTTTTTTGTGTGTGAAAACTTTGCGCATGTTCATACCAGTAGCGTAGTTCCCAAACTGTATTTTTAAAAAAGTCAGGTTTTGATCAATCACCAAAAAGTCACATAACAACTAAGAGCCTGGCTCAACTCAGAAAACGGCAGCAATAATGAACAGAACGAGGGCTTTGAAACCAGTCAACTCTAAATTAAGTTCTGTTGAAACTTTCACATTTCCTAAAGGGATTGAAATAAGATCATTGTCACCTATTACAATGACATAAAAAAAACACCTACTGGAATTATCCTTAAAAACGCAAAAATGAAACTTTTACCTGCCACTGTAAACACAAACCAGAACATTTATTCATTCACGATAAAAGAGACTTCACACTTCATAATGCTCTCATAATTCCATCCGTATTCATTTTTGTTTTATTTTTTCCCTTATCCAGGTGAACCTTCTTACCTTTCTCTCTCTTAAGGCGGCTTGTGTCTCCTCGCCGGTTCCGAGTCGCTCTGCTGATGTTACGCCGCTTGAAAGTGTGCGCTGCCTCCTTTACAAAGATCCGCCGTAATCGGAAAAAGTGGGGAGAACTTTCCCATGCCCGCTGCTCTTCCCCTCTCCGCTCGGGCCCTCCCTCAGGAACTCCGTCCAGGAAACGTGATGCATGGACCCAGAGCGGTTCTGGGTAGCTGCGCCCCGACGCTCGAGCTCTGACCCTGTTGGATGAGGGCGCGCCGTCAGCGCGCGCGATAATTGCGCGGCGGGGGAAATGCCGCCTGTTGCGCTTTAGTTTAACTTTGGAGGTTCGCGGTCACTGAAGATGAAACGGAAGCACGAATGAAAGATATAATAATAATAATAATAATAATAATAATAATAATAATAATAATCAGCTTAAAATAAACCGATAGACTTATTATTATTATTACAAAAATAGAAAGCCATTTATCCTAATCTACATTTGAGCATCTAGATTTATGGCCGGAATGAAAACAGCGTTGTTGTTGTTTTTAGGATTTTTATCTCTCATCTGCACGTAAATGACTCGATGTAATCTGCTGTGTTTCCTACTTTGAATAATTAGTCGAGCTTACTGTACTGTTTGATAACTATATCAGTTGGAATGTACGACTTCACTGACACATTATTTTTCTGGGTTTTTTTTTTTTTTGCAAAGCTCCTCGAGACATTTATTGTGAATTGGTGCTAGAAATAAAACTGGCTTGAATTGAATTTATTTCCTGACCCCTTCGGATCCTTTGAAGTGAACTTTTACGCATCAATTTACGAGATAGCTGACACATTATCCATCTGATTATTGTCCACCAGACTGTAATTTAGCGTCACACCACATAACGGCGCCACTTACCTTATTTCCAGTCGGTGCGCGACTTCCATGAAGCTCTTCAACCGGCTGAAACAATGGGTGGATTTAATCCCTCGCCATATTTTGTAAACTATCGGTCATAATGTATGTTGCACCTTGAAAAAGTATTCACGCCCCTCGATTCTTTTCACATTTTTGTCCTTTTCTTTAACATGACGGACCAACGCCAAGTAATGTGAATGTAAAGTGGATGGAAAAAAATGTATAGTTTTCCAAACTGTTTACAAATAAAAATGTGAAATGTCTGGAATTTTATTTTTGTTTTTTTTTTTAGATTTGTAATGAAATCTTCATCCTGTTAAGAGTCTAACCTCTTTTTTCCCAACTATAACACGTTTCCTTCCGTTTACCTGAATTTAACTCCATCTACCTTTCAATTAAAAAAAAGCATTCCCAAAGCATGATGGTGCCACCACCGTGTTTTCACCATGATGTCAAATGGTAATTTTCTTCAAAATGTTCAAAATGACCTATGTTCATTTTAAACATAGGTTGTAATTTATTTATTTATTTTGATCTAGTTAGTCTGATTGGAAGAAAAATCCTCAATTGGATTTAGGTCTGGACTTTGACATTCCATTGTAGCTCTGGCTAAAGGTTGTTCTCCCAGTGAAGGGTGAATATATAGCCCACAGCATTATCCTACCTCCACCATGTGTGTCAACGTCTCCCATATATGCCGCTTTTCATGTAGATCAAAACTGGTCACAGTTGAATTAATCTGACCAGAAAACATTCTTCACAAGTTTGCCATACCCCTTTCGTAGTTCGCATCAAACTGCAGATGAGACTTCTTATAGTTTACTTCCAGCAAGTTCTTTCTTCTTGCTGCTGTCCCATACAGCCAAACTGGTGGACTGCATAACCAGTAGTTGACCTGTGGTAAGCTTTTCCCCCCATAAGTCGTGTATTTCTGTTCACTAATGTGCTAAAACAGACTTCTGACACCTTCACAGGAGACCTGCATTTATTACGTGACCTCTGAAGGCAGCTGGCTTCTCTGGGTTTTTTATTTAGTGGCTGGATTACAGAGCAGATGATGACACAGGTCGAGTGTGGTTAAAGCAACAAGTGTTTTATATTTCCACATTCAACATGTCTTCATGAAAGAGAGGTGGGTTCCAGCTTTACAACAGCAGCAATCACCACGTGTCAGTCAAACTACAAAGGGCTCTGCCGGGGAAGGAATATACCATCACTCACTCACAGGGGTGTACCAGATCCCCATCATTTCACCACTTATCCACAGAAGACATTGATATAAATGCAAATATTTAGCAATTTAATATAAGTATTTAAACATTCAATCACTTAACTTTACACATTATCCCCGTCGTATTCATACAGTACAAGCTCAGAAATTTCCCACACTCTCCGGAACCTTTAAAAGGTGTCCAACAATTGTTTTCCCTGAACGTCCCGGGGAAGACACAGAGAAAACAAGAGTGATCACAACCTAGCATACAATTTTTATTTTTTTACATTTATTTATGCTATGATGTCGCGTGATCGTAATGGAATATATGAAAAACAGCCGTCTCATTCTGAAAAAGTTTAAAGTCTTTTTGCGAGGAATTGGATCTTTCTCAGAATCCTAAATTTCCCCAATAGCTCAGTGGGGGGGGGGAAAAAAAAAAACAGAGACCAGTTTAGCTTTGTTTGGATTCAGGTCAAGGACATCCCAAGGAGCGTATGAAATGAAACTGACGGCATTAATAAACATGAAGGCGGATGAGCAACTTTCTATTGGGTTTATGCTCAAATAGATTTGAGCTGCAAATCATTTTACTGTGACCGTTAAACCATGATGGGTTCTGCGTTGATAGCCAAGCTTAAGCAAACGGCGGTGGCGGCGGCAGTAATCCTCTTGTAAAGTGAGTTATTTTGCCTCCACCATTTTATTACTGTCTAATTTATCAATAAGGACGCTACTGCGGTCTTCACATTGATCTTTAGCTGGAATGACGCCGGTGGTATTACCTGAACTGTACGGTAAACTGGTAGCATTTGAATCCTAATGTAATACTTTCATACTTTGGGTCTCCTTTATCTTTAATTACTGTACTCCTTTGTTGTGGCACATCCATCTGCAGTAAGAGTGCTTTATTTCCCAGAATCCTGTTTATTATCACACTACTACATCATTTCCTTTATAGTTCATGCCAAATATTTCCCAAAGATGGTCTCCGTGGTGACTCAGTGCATTGGTTAAAATTATGTGTTGTGCTTCCTGAAGCACTCTCTCGCAGCCTGACCCTGTTGAGTCATTCAACGTTAAATGGCTTTTTAAATAATGACAAGGTGCTCACTGCATCATTTATGATGAAGTAACTTGCAACCAGCAGAAACATTTTTATGCTATTTGTATTTTATTTTATTTTTTACAATTTCTGGTTCCCGCATGCGTACCCACGCTTGTGTGCTGGGGTTTTTGTTTGTTTTGGCAGGATATTGCCACTGCATATGTACAAAAAGAAACATGACCTTTTTTTCCCCCCCTCACTGTCTGACATCAGGACAAAGTGTGGCAAGCAGTCAAGCTTAAGCAAACAGTGAGCTTAAGCTTCGCCTATTTTGACTCATGGGCTCAATGTCAAAATATTGTAGTTCGGACATACTATCATCCAAACTGCCTCTCTTAGACAATGTTTTTCCTCCACATTCTGGTTCACTGGGCAAATCACCAAATAAATCTTCATTTCAGTTTCAATCTACAGACTCTAATGGTACCATTTTTGACCCGGCTGAGCAGTGCTTGATTCACAGTTTGATACTCCAGACATGACATCACTAATCAGCAACTTTCAGCTGCATTTTTGACCGTTTTGTGGCAGCTGCTCTTGTCTTGCATGCTATTGTGGAAAGAATGTGGTTGGGTGTATTTTGGACATGAGATTTTTTTGAGGGTTTCCTTAGCACCAACTGTATTCAAATGGAGAGAACTGGGCTACAGTAAATGGATATGATTATTGTTATTAAAGTTGAAGTTGGCATTCCTTGTAAGCATATATCCTTAAAAGAACAGGATTCTGTGTGTGTGTTCGTGTTGAAGGTGCATGCAGCTCTTTTAAGCTTTAATACTATCAACTCCTCTGTTTGGACAGCACACAAAGCTTCTCTTCTATTTGTGTTTAGTGGGAGCTCTTTTATTATGTTCAGGGAAGGGCTTGGCAGTGAACGGGCTTTGTTTGCAGATGTGCTGCCACAGTCGAACTGAACAAGCTGAATGCGTTGTCAAAACCTAGACTATCTTTCCCTCCCTGGAAATAATCACCTAATATGTCCAAGTACAACTCTCTCTTGGGAGGCAACAATAAGAGATAGAGGGTGGCTGCATTTCCAGATAATTGCACAATTTGACATTTCGGAAATGATTTTGCTGGATGAAAGCATGGCAACTTCAAAAAGAGATTGCACGTTCATCTTGTAGGAAAATGTGGAGATGAAACACTGCTGTCAACCAAGATTTTCAGTCCTAAGTCAGTTTGGAAATCGTTCATCTGCATGGAACTCCATTGGAAACCCATTGCAACCCTATTGGAACGTCATTGAAAATGCATTGGAACCTCACTGGATCCCTATTGGAACCTCATTGGAACCTCATTGGAACTCTATTGGAACTTCATTGGAACTCTATTGAAACCCTATTGGAACCTCATTGGAACTCTATTGAAACCCTATTGGAACCTCATTGGAACTCTATTGAAACCCTATTGGAACCTCATTGGTACCTCACTGGATCCCTATTGCAACACTATTGGAACCTCATTGGTACCTCACTGGATCCCTATTGCAACACTATTGGAACCTCATTGGAATCCCATTGACTCTCTGGTGTCAAGGTGAATTCTGAACTGTTATTCATTGTCAATCAGAGTCTAATTCAAATGCAGACACCACAACAAACACAGATTCAACGGCAGCTTTCCTTCTTATACTGGACAGAGACGGATCACAAGCTAAGACAGCCTTCATCAATCCATCGTATAAAAAAACTAATTGCGTCTTTCTTCCTGAGAAGTCAGGTCCTGACAGTTATTCCTAATCATGCCCATGTCATCTCTCAATATGCAGAATATCAAAAAAAGGGGGGAGGTTTGGACAATGTATCCGACTGATGCACCACGCAGACTTTTATCAAAAGCCTGCTGAATTGACAATGAATCATTCTGACAGATCAGCGTCTTGCTCTTTTCTTTGGTCATTACGTCTGTAGATGAATGTCTTGGAGGGAAGTGGGGACAGCTGACAGCGAGTAATGGAACTGCTTCTATTCAGGAGACGCGTTACGTCTGCCTGCGTTCTGGAAGGAATCAGGGAGGGAGGGCGGCTGTCTCTCTTCCCTCACCAAACTGCCAGCTACAACTTCCATTAGTTCCTCTCACTGGAGAGATTGTTTTATTTACCGTTGTGCTGATTTCTAACTAAATGTGATGTGATAAGAATAATAATACATCTCCTTACTAAGTCACTGATTCCCATTTTGACATGTTTTAGCTTTGTTTTGTTGAGGCGCTTATCAAGCTCAAATACATTCATATGCTTTCACACACTGCATTCTCATATTCTCACACAAAGGCCCTTTGTAATTGTAACATCTATAGAAACTCCTCAGACTCCCGTCTCCCAGGAAATAGAAACTTAGTTGATAAAATGACGTAAGACATCAGATGACCACCAGGTGCATCCGTAGTATAGTAAACGAATCTTCCCGTTTTTGATCAGATGCTGTATAGACTCGGTCACATTCACACCTAGTCTGTAAGGGTAAGCGTCTCCTTTTTTAGCGCTAAAAAAGAATAAAATAAGTAAAGTCTGATTACTTGTACTGGCTGATTTTCTGCTCTGTGTGCGGTACATTTTTGATCCATTTTGAACAATTGGTAGCAGAGGATGGTTTTGTGCTGAGACACGAGCAGAGATTGAACAGGCCGTTCCGGCGCAGCCTGACGGAGGCAGTGTTCTGGTGTTGGGCCCAAATATAAGGTGAGGAAAATTTTCCTTAATAAACACCATAGCATTGTTTCTGTTGGACTGTCTAAATTCCAGAAATCAGCAGTGGATGGTGTTGCATTCTTCTTAAACCTCTGAATTCCAGCTATCGATTGCTGTTATATTGTGTGTTGAGTTGTCTGAACTGGTCAACCATTGTTCGATTGTCAGCTGTTGTTCGTACTGCTTTTGATTTGTTTGTCTAAAGGCTTTCGAGTTATTCATAGGAGTAAAGAAATAAAGATTGATTGATTGATTGATAAGGTTAAAGTTACTTAAAAAACAGTTAATAGTCAAAGTAAAAGGTCGATTGGCTCTGTAGTGAGAACTGGTCGTCTCCGACTTTTCCTGGACGCGGGAAAAGGAAAGACTAGGTTTTGTCGGTTCTATCCTTGGGGAGTGCTGCCCCCTAAAAGAACGCGTTAGCCAATCTGTGACTTGCTCAAAAAACACAAAAGTGTTGAGAGGGGTCCACCATAGGAAAAAAGATAAGAGAATAAGATAAAGGATGATCGCGATCTGTTCCTCTGCAGAGAAATAAGTGAAGAAAATAAGTGAAAATAAAAAGAGGACATCATAGGAGCTGAAAAGCGTGGATCCATTTCTGTGTATCTGTCAGCTGTGTGTGTGTCTGTCAGCTATGTGTATGTAAACGTCTGCCGCTGAGCAGACTTTGCGTGTTTAAATGTACTCTCCTTCGTTTATTGCAATGTCTTTTAAAACCATGGTAAACATTCGGGAATTATAATCTGTGGGAAGTTTCTTTATTTCATCTGTGGTCTTTGATTTTCTCGCCGCCGCGCGAGAAAAATCTTTCTGCTGTGTGTAATTTCCTCGCCGCTGTGCGAGCAAAAAAAAAAAAAAAGGGAGACAGAGGCTCGCCGCAGTGCGAGGCAGTAAAAAAAGGCAGAAAAGAGGAGAGGTGATCTCTGGGTTTGAATATGGCGCAGGAGGTCGACAGGGAGAAATATGATCCAAAGTGGGGCATCGGGTCATGAATTGCGCTCAGTGAGCAAATAGATGAAGTAATAACTTATCTGGGGGAACATGACGAATTCCAAACGGACGGGGACGGACAAAAAATACAAAATAAATTAAAAGGTCTGGTTGAAATGGGTGGAGGCGATTTGCTAAGCAGACAGCCCCTGGGGAAACATTTGTTGCAGGGAATCAACAATTCTAAAAAACATTTGATAGACACTATGCAAAAAAGAAGGAGAAGCAGGAGTTTTCACTAAAAGAAGCTGTAAAACAAACAAGCAGAATGCTGAGAGAGAACTCAGGCAGAGGGAAGAACTTTTGGTTTTCTGGCAGGGACTTTCACATGCATTTGAACACAAAAAACAAAAAGTTGCCACTAGCTCTGAACACACAAACATAAGTACAGACAATTCACTTCCTCCACCATATAGTGGAGACGAAACTCGGCCTTCCCAGGGCATTTATCACATAGTTAACATTACACAGGGAATTTTAGCAGTCGAGGGGGAGACAGCTACCCCACAAAACGCTCCCGAAGTCCACACTGGGACTGAAACCCCGAACTGGACTATATTAGATCAGACCCCGTCCACACCAAATCCCATGGCTTGGTCTCAGTTAAATGACACCTTTGTCAGATCTGCTCAGAGGTTGCAGAACCTGTGTGACAGAGCAGAACAGATGGAGAGAGGAGAGATAAAATCTAACTCAGCCAAAAACGTTCAAATTAAAATGCATGCAAATGGAACGTGGGTTTCAGAGGAGAACCTTACAGATAAAACTGATGAACTGAGAGAGGTCTATCACATCTCGTGCCCTCTAGAGAGCATGCGTGGCTTAGGCCTTCACACAGCAGAAGGACAGCACGCCCTGGTTGGGAGCAACACAGGGGCTTATCCTCTTTTGAAAAACAGTACTGGGGGTCAGAAATATGTTCCCTTTCCTCTAGGTGACAGGGATGCAATAGTCGATAAACTGCCCAGCATTACAGCTGGCGGGAGTCTTTGGTTGGCAGAGTTAGACCTGCTGACCTCTGGAATGACTCTAGCACTGGGAGATTTCAGAGCAATAATGAGCAGAGTTATGTCTGGCATGGTTATGAGAGACATAGAACACGCAGCAGGGACCCAAAATGTAAGTAATTCTACTCCAGCACATCAATTCATCACACCTTTGGCACGGGAAATAAAAAGGCAGTTTCCATTGGCCACAATCACTCCCATCACCAGGTTTGAATGGGATTACAGCATGGATCCTAAAGAATACATAAATAAAGCTGCAGAAACCTGGCTCGGACAAACTACAATTAATCCAAAAGGCCCACACTCAAACTTAACTGAAATGTTTAGAGAGGCAATCTTGAAAGGTGTTCCTGAACAGGTTGTACAATTTATGAGAAATAATCCAGATTTAACAAGGTGCGAGTACGTTAGATGGGAGAGGCATCTGCTTCATCACTTATTAAAGGCACAAGATGAGTTGAAGAAAAAGCAGTCTGACACTAAGGATTTAGAAATTCAACTGTTGAAGCTCCAATTGCAGGAAGCAAAACAAAAATTGAATAAGAAGACAGATAAAAAAGAACATGTGATGGTTGTGGCTGTAGGTGCTGCAGCCCACACACAAAATGCAACTTCCTGGCAAAACACTAATCAGATTGGGGGAGGACTGGTTCCTCTTTCTGTTTTTTCTGTTTTATATCCTCAAAACAGGTACAGAGCGTTTCCTCGTGGACGGGGAAGGCGTTTGGCCGGTCACGAGGGCGGTGCTCCGTGGAGGGGTCGTGGGGCGCGGATCAGGGGACCACAGCAGGAGGACATATGCTACCAATGTGGATGTGTTGGACACTGGGCAAAACATTGCTGGGCCATACCAAATCACGGGGAACCAGGTATGATCCCCCACAATCCCAATGTTATACCTGGACAGTCTTTTCAGGGGAATAACGAGCCCACACAGAACATCTAGTGACACGCCCCTGGAGACCCACAGCCCAGCATGGGAACTGCAGACCCCATGCTGTCAGCAACACGGGAGGGGAGAGAAACACACTTCCTGGTGGACACAGGTGCTACACACAGCACATTGAACTTTGTTTCTCCCCTCAGTTTGACGTCACAAACTGTATCTTTAACTGGGTTCTCAGGGACTGAACAAAGTCTGCCTTTCACTAAGCCTCTGACCTTCACACTGGGCAATCAGCACCTGCAACATTCTTTTGTCAGCTCGAGCTCTCCCACAACTCCCGTCAATTTGCTAGGAAGAGACTTACTGATAAAACTGGGAGCAACAATTATGTGCTCTGTGAATGGATTAATTGTTTCATTTCCCGATGGCACGTCCCTCCCTTGTGCAAACTTTCACACGGATGGACAATTTCTCATGCAGCCAGTTGTTTCTGAGTATGCAGACATATATTGGGGCCTTTTAACGAACTTACCCTCCAGCCGTCTAATGTCAACGTTTGTGGACTGGAAACCTTGGCTCCTGTGTCTGTGCTCCTACGTCTCTCCTCCGGATCCCCCCCCCACGTGACCCTGTTCTACGACAGAGACGTCTCTGAATGGTACCAGGAACCTTTCCTTTCCACTTTGGAGGAAACAACCTGGGAGGTAAAAATCTCAGATATTCATGTAGCTCCAGTTGGTGTAGCTGCTGCTGTCTCTTTCACAGAAACACAGTCAGAATGTTATCAAATATCTGATGAAGCTGTGCCTCACATCTCTCTCTGTTTGCACCCTGAGCACCAAGCAAAAGAATTGGGCCCAATGATGAAACGCTCCCTGGCAGCCACAGATTGGATTGCGACAGCAGTGCCAGGTTTGTCTTTCTCCCCTTCTCTTGACACATATAAGATCAGCTTTTCAGGGTCTGAAACAGTGGAGCTACATCATGAACAGGTGTCCAGACATCACGGTAGGGAAAAATCAGACCACCCTTTAGCGGCTCAATTAATCACATCCATGCCCACATCTCTCTGGGCGGAAACGCCTACAGATGTGGGGCTTGCTTCCTGTTCTCCTATTTCATTTCAGGTGGACTCTGAGAGACCCCTCTGGATTCCTCAGTATCCACACAAACCCGCAGCTGAACAGGGCATCGCAGAGACAATAACAGGACTGAGTGAGGCTGGAGTGCTGGAACCCTCACAGTCTGACTGGAACACACTCATTTTGCCAGTGCAGAAAAAAGGTACTGGCAAATACAGAATGGCTCATGACCTGAGAGCAGTAAATGCAGTTCTGAAAACAAAAACGGTGGCAGTTCCTAATCCATATGTCTCCATTGCTGCTTTGACTCCTAGCCAGCAGTGGTATAGCTGTATTGATCTGGCAAATGCATTTTTCTGTGTCCCACTAGCTGAAAGCTGCAGGGACTACTTTTCATTCACTTTCAGGGGAGAACAGTGGCGTTACACCAGGCTGCCACAAGGTTTCGCCCTGTCTCCAGGGCTGTTTAACCAGGTTCTGAAGGATGTTTTGCAGGACTGTCCTCTCCCTCCACAAACGACCCTCATCCAATATGTGGACGACCTTTTGCTGGCTGCCCCCACCGCGGAGACCTGCGTTAAAGCGACCTCCCTGGTTTTGCAGCACCTACATCAGGCGGGTTTCAAGGTTAGTAAAAATAAATTGCAGATTGCAAGAAAACAGGTTTCTTTTCTGGGCAGGATAATTTCTGCAGGCACAACTAGCATGTCTCCTTCCCACAAGCAGTCCATTCTGCAACATCCTAAACCCTCCAAAGTTAAAGACATGCTCTCCTTTCTGGGTTTAACTGGCTACAGCAGAAGCTACATTCCGTCTTACACAGATCTGACCCAGCCGCTTCGAGCCTTGGTTAATGAACAAGGCATGAGAATTCTGAATAATCTCCTCTTTTGGACAAATGAGGCGGAACAAGCTTTTATCTTATTAAAGCAAAACATGGCATTGGCAGCGGAACTCTCCCTCCCAGATTACACCTTGCCGTTTTTTCTTGATGTTTCTGTTACAAAACTGGCCGTTAACAGAGTTTTGTATCAGAAAAAAGGGGGTGAGAGACGAATCATGATGTATTTATCTGCAATTTTGGACAAAATGGAACAGAGACATCATCCCTGCACACAGCATGCTGCTGGTGTAGCCAAATTGATACAAAAAAACTGCACACATAGTCATGGGACATTCACTGTTGGTGTTAACGTCACACAGTGTAGTGGCATATGTAAACTCACAAAGTTTCACCATGACAGCGTTGCGACAACAAAGACTTTCTAAAGTCCTGGAAGCTCCTAACATTTCATTCACACACGAAGGCGTGAACATGGCAGACTGTTTTTCAGAAGGAGAACCACACGTGTGTGCAGAACTTGTGGCAAAGTCAGAAAAGGTAAGACAAGACCTGGAAGCAACTCCCTTGATTGGACCAGAGGTGAGACAGTTCTTCACAGATGGTTGTTGTTACAGACACCAAACACAAGAACTAAGAGCTGGTTTTGCAGTAGTAGAAAGCACAAAAGCAGGCTTTCTCACAAGAAAAGCAGAAAGACTGGAAGGAACAGCGTCTGCGCAGAGAGCAGAAATAAAAGCAGTGATCGAAGCGTTAAAGCTTGCCCAAGGATCACAGGTAAATGTGTACACAGATTCCGCTTATGTTGCAGGAACAGTGCATTTGGAACTTTGCCAGTGGATGAGGGGCAGATTTCTGACCACCAGCGGCCGAACCATAAAACATGAGGCGGAGGTAAAAAAATAAAAAAATTAAAAAAAAAACTTGCGGAAGCATTGCTATTGCCAAAAATAGTAGCTGTAATCAAATGCAAAGGTCATGACTTATCAGACACAATGATTGCAAAAGGTAATCAAGCAGCGGACAGAGCAGCTAAAGTAGCTGCGGGGTACACCAATTTGGCCATGGTGTGTTCCTCGGAGGAGGAATTACATGACAAACTCACACTGGAGGAGGTGGTAAGATGCCAAAAGGGGGTGCCACTTGAAGAGAAAAACATGTGGAAGCAACGAGGGGCCACTGAAACAAATGGATGCCGGAGGGGCCCAGACGGCAGGTTAATTCTGCCCCCTGGGAAAAAACAAGAGCTGCTTCTTGAAGCTCATGGGGTTGGACATGTGGGAACTAAACAGATGATGTATAATCTTAAAGACTGGTGGCAACCCCAAATGATCAACATGGTGAAACAGTTTGTAAATAATTGTGAAATGTGTGGACAGGTTAACCCTAAGAAAACTTTGAAGCCACATCAGGGACAGTTTCTTCCACTCACATGTCCAGGGAAAGAGGTTGTGTTGGATTTCACTGACATGATAAACACGGTGCAAGGCAAAAAATATTTGTTGGTTTGTGTTGATGCTTTCACAGGATGGCCTGAAGCGTGGCCAGCAGCGAGAGAAGACAGTAAAACGGTCATAAAATGTCTGATCAACCATTACATCCCCAGGCACGGTTTTCCAGAAAAAAAAAAAAAAAAAATCAGATCAGACAATGGAACACATTTCAGAAACAAGGACCTGCAAACAGTGGAAGCTCATCTTGGTTTGAAACACAAGTTCGGTACGGTTTATCACCCGGAATCCTAAGGCAAAGCAGAACGAATGAATCAAAATTTAAAAACAAAATTGGGTAAAGTTTGTGCACAAACTAAATTAACAGTGACCAAGGCGCTAGAAGGACTTAAGGCCCTTAGTAAAACGATGCATGAGCACTCTGGAGTTTCAAACCCCTTGGATAAGTGGTTCACTGATCTGTTTGGAAAATATAAAGAAATCATCATCTCTTTGCTCCTTTCTGTGACAACTTTCCTTGCCCTCCTGATCACCTGTGGTTGCTGCTGTGTCCCCTGTCTGAGGTCATTGGCGGTGCGGTGCATCACCTCAACCATAGAGAAAGGCAGCAGTAGTGATGGAAATCCACCTGCCTATCAGATGTTATCCCGGAGACGTGAAAGAACCGTGAAATTCCAGATTGCCAGAGTTTAAGGGCAGTACTAGTATCCAGTGACAAAAGAAAATTTTCCTTCACTTTAATGTTCTTTATATAATCCATTGATTTCGCTTTTGTTGTGTTTTTTCTTGCAGAATGAAGTCCAATCCTTTCTGGGTGTGCCGGGGTGTGAGACTGTGGGCGCCTTCCACGATTGTTGGACCAAGTTACAGCCGAAATCCCACACTGAAGCCTTCCAGGCAATGTCGGGGTTTCCCAGCGACCGCGCCGGCTCTACATCTGGACACACGCAGAAACTGATTTGACGTTGAGAGGTCTCGCTATAGAGAGGCTGCAGTGATTTGATTTCATTACAATGATTAAAGTTTGATCAGAAAACATTTTTACTTACTTTTAATCCTAGTTTAATCATGCCAGTGTATTTTGAGTGTACTGCCTTTAATCCTGATTTACTTTATTGATTTGATGTTTTACGAATGTGTTCATTGTTCTGTGCCTTTCAATACTCAGAATTCTAAGCTTTTCTTACCATTTCATTAACTTTGCATCCTTTTCGTAGTTCATTAACTTTTACATATTACATAGAAATCTCACCTTTTAGTCTTCTAACAATGTGTTCATTTTTGCATACTACCTAACATTTCACTGCCTTTACAAATAATTTTAACCTAACACTTCACTATAAGTTCCACACACTATCCTAACATTTTGTTCACTTAGCACTTTTGTAGAACTTAACAACTTCGTAGCTGTGACTTTTCACCTTGTTTTTAAATACTAACAATAAAACAACAAAAAAAAATACAAAACCTAACACAAAATTTTAGACTTTGCTCTTTTGAGTTCATTACCCTCCTGTGGCATGGCGTTGACCTGAGTTAACTACAGAATGAATATAATGAGAAATCAGACATATGAAGTAATAATGACAACATTTGGTTTCAAACGGTGGAATGATATTCTGCGTGTGTGATTACAGACAAATAATAAAATAATAACAACAAAAAAATGATTAAGACAAAACTCACAAGACTACGGATAACATTTTATTGAAAATAAATATAATAAATAAAACAACAGAAACAGCTGACATAGTCATGCCATGGGTGGTTGACTAACATTTCCCTAAACCCTAACACCCTTCAAAATTTTGTTTCTATTTGTGCATTTCTCCAGATTGTAAGGGGGACATTGTGATTTTTTCCACCGCCTGCTGAGGCCAGGGGTGCCCTGTCCGTTTTTACCCCCAAAATATGTGATGAAATGAAATAAAGACATTGGTTGAGGATGTGGGAGGACGAAGCCTCAGGGGGAAGTTTTCCGGAAGGGACAGTGTCTACTCGAGGATGTACAGCCCCCTCTTTTATTCTTTTCGTTATTTTCCATTTTTCTTGTTTTGTGTGGTCTCGTTGAGACCAAAAGGGGGAGCTGTTGAGGCGCTTATCAAGCTCAAATACATTCATATGCTTTCACACACTGCATTCTCATATTCTCACACAAAGGCCCTTTGTAATTGTAACATCTATAGAAACTCCTCAGACTCCCGTCTCCCAGGAAATAGAAACTTAGTTGATAAAATGACGTAAGACATCAGATGACCACCAGGTGCATCCGTAGTATAGTAAACGAATCTTCCCGTTTTTGATCAGATGCTGTATAGACTCGGTCACATTCACACCTAGTCTGTAAGGGTAAGCGTCTCCTTTTTTAGCGCTAAAAAAGAATAAAATAAGTAAAGTCTGATTACTTGTACTGGCTGATTTTCTGCTCTGTGTGCGGTACATTTTTGATCCATTTTCAACAGTTTTAACCACAAAGCTTTATGAAACAGGGTGACCCCTAGTGGAACAAAATTGTTAAATAGATGCAAAAGGATTCATTGTTTAATCTAAAAGGTATGCCATTCATCTGTATTCAGCGCTTAAATCAATAGCGTTGGACTTTGTCTAGGCCGTTCTAACACAAGTATATTCGATTCTAGACCATTCTACTGAAGCTCTCTGGGCTGTAAGTTTATGGTTGTTGTCTTGTTGAAAGTTGAATTCTGCTTCAATCTCAAGTGTTTTGGTCTCTTTGCCCAACCTGTTAGTTTAAACGGACAGCCATGGCTTGGTATTTTTGCCATTGTGCTATAGTCTTTATTTTAGGAAGATGAATTGAGATTGCTTTATCTACTTACTTGTTTTATGACTTTTGCAATCTTCTCAGCAGTTTTCTTATTGACCTATCTGATGTTTTCCTTGGCATTAATGATGCTGTTTTGCCTCATTTTTTAGAATTACAGTTCTAAAACAAAACAATACATGTTTTTGTTTTTTTTAACACTACTAAATTGTGTACTAATTTACAGTACATTGGTGTGCTACAAATTTAGTAGAGTTAAATGTGCCAAGTCTATTTGGTCCTTCTCAGAATTCGTGTTAGTTTAACTCTTTCAGAATAATTTCAGGAAGCGATTGAGTAATTTTAACACTTGAAATAGTTAAAGCTACTCGACAGCTTATTGCTGAGTTAAACTATTCTGAGACGGACCAAACAGACTCGGCACAGTGTTGATCCAAATTTGCTGCAAAAATCCCAACAAAATTCAATAGAGTTTGTTACTATAACTTGCATTGCACTACAATCTGTAGCAGGACCAGTATAAAAATCCCTTTGCAGATTTTAGGTCTTCGGAGTGTTTTCTGTAGGTTTTTGTTTTGGGGGAAAAACTGATGGTCCGAAAAATACCTGGAGACAGAAGTGTCCTCACAGGTTAAACTGTAATAACAAATGGCTAAATCTGTTCTCTTGACAGCTTTGGCTGCTTTAGAAGACTGAAAATACTGAGGAGCCTACAAATCATGTCGGTGTTTCTGTTTTTTTCTGCATGAATAAGTAATAGCAAGAGTATTAAATCACCCTTGCTTTACTAAATGATGAAGTGCAGCCACTGCCTGGAGGAAAAGAGGCTGTGCCGACTACACACACTCTTCCATTCTGACTTGCGACTGCTCTGTGCATTTGAAAAAAGAAATGTATTTTTAGCCACACCATCAGCTGGCTCGTCTGCCCAGAAATTCGGTCTGCGCTTAAATTTCTTAAACATCATTTAGTAGGCTGTCACAGCATTTAATAATTCAATCCATGGCTTGTAAGACCGGCCCTTACAGAGTTTGTGGTTCCCGCGCAGCAGCGCATTAAATTTTAACGTACCTAAAGAAATATCTCGACATCAACTCAGGACGTCAGAGAGGCTTGTTCAGAGAAAGAAACTTCTTCCTCTGCTTAAAGGAAACACATGGGAATGTGGGCCAGATCAGATCGTTTAAGGGATCTTTTAAATGAAATAAACTGTATTCCTATAAAGCCTTTGTTTTTTGCAGAAGTAAAAGCCTAACAAAAATCGTCCATTTTCAGCAAGTTTCCACTCTGTCAGTGTTGAAGTAAACCTTCAACACGTTCATGTTGTGCAAATTTTGAAAAAAAAAAAAATTACACTCTGATAAATCATTTCAAAAATGTTTTCTGCCTTGATTAAAGTATGCAAACTCCTGTGACACGTGAATGCCCTTAAAATACTCTGCTGGAACACAAACTTCAATTTGCACTTTCGCATTTCATGCTTTACACTTTGGCATCCTATAGCTAGTCATAGTTTATTGTAGAGAGATTGAAATTGGTCAGAAGAATCGTATTGCACAGATAGACCACATAAAATTCACACCATTATTTATTTAACATGGTATGATGAAGGCAGTCAGAAAATATGGGGGGGGGGGGAGTTATTTTACAAAACTTGATAAATCTGTTTCTGAAAAGGCATATTCAGAAACAGTTTCCTGGAGTTTATGGGATAAGAAGTAGATTTTATATACAAAATCTTTTTCTTACAAAGAAACCACCTATGCCTGGCTTAAATCTCCTAAAATATTTTGGAAAATTTATTACAGTTTAATGAGTCAAAACTGTAAGATTCGGGCAATGGTTCAAAAAAGCAAATTTGGAAGAAACGCAAAGTTTGTGATGTTTTTTTTAAAGTATTTTACAGATGTTTTTTTGTTTTTGTTTGTTTTGCAAAGAGAATGAAACTGTGAACAAGTAAAAAAAGAATAGAAAAATCAGCATCACTGTGAGTCTAATTCTGAAGAGTAATTGGGAATTTCTCTACATTTCTACTGGTTTAGCTGTCCGCTTTATGGTGCTCAAATGTCCTGCAGCAGCAAATGCACCACCATGCACTGTTTTGGTTAGGCTCATGAGTTTCACCTGTGGGTGTGTCATGCAAAAACAAGGGCAGAGAATTGTCTCCATGAACTGAGTTCATGGAGGGGGGGGGTTAACACAGCTTTGTGTGTGTGTGTGTGTTTTAAGAACAGCATTTGCAGCAAAACTGATTTATTTATTTTTTACTCTGAGAGAAAAACAAAAACATACTTTAAAATAAAACTGCCTGACTGTCCAAAGAGGCACTGGATTGACCTGTTGGGGCAACCAAAAGGCAAGACTGAAGGATTAAGAGAAATCCAGGTGAGCTAGCCATAGCACTGTTTTCTCCTGTCTATCTAAACCACTCACTATAGCTATGTTCGTTAATTTACGCACACAAGAAGGTGATTGTAACATTTACCGGTGAATCCTTTAGCAATATTCTGCTTCCACCACTTTGTAACACTGAGCATATTCAAATCCACATAATAAAATGAAATGTTGTGAAATATTGGAGCCAGAGGCAACATAAAAACCTGTGTGGTCACCTTATAGTCGCTGGACAAGATGGGTTTTAGAGACATTGGTCAGATTCTTCATATCTCCTGCTAGCACTTTCATCCTGGGTGTTGCTAATCACCACTTAGCATCACCAAAATAAAGACTTTTTTGAAAATTCTCATTACAAAAGCTCTTGGCAATATTTGATAAAAAGAAATCATTTAAATATATCATAAACAACAATACTTCAGCAACTGTAATTCTTTTTAAACTTTTTTTTTTTAGGTAAACAACCAGTTTTCTAATTGTAGCAGCTACCTGTGCTGCAATGCTAACGCTAATTTGTACACAGTTACGTTGGGTGGCAATAACCTAAAACCAGTGGTGGAGAAAGTACTCAAAAAATGTACTTAAGTAAAAGTACAAATACACAGGCAAAAATGTACTCAAGTAAAAGTCAAAGTACCACATTAACATTTTACTTAAGTAAAAGTAAAAAAGTACTGGCTTTTAAAAATACTTAAGTATTAAAAGTAAAAGTACTTGCTGAATACTTAACCTAATCGCTAATATCATTAAGTGTGCCGATACTATTTAATTTGAATACATCATAAATGTGCCATTTTAATAAACAATGTCACAGATTAAACATGTTCTTATTGTGTTTATTCTCTGTAAGAGTTTAGACTTAGATATGTGATTCTATGCATCATAATTTCAGGGATGGAAACATCTTATTTCCTGTCCTAACGTAGCATGAACTTCATTAGTGACATTTATTTAGAAAGAAATCCAACTGAAAGGGGATGGAACGAAGGTGTGGGGGGGAAGACATGCAATCGAGGAGCCACGTAGCAGAGTTGTAGTCAAGACCACTGAACACGAGACCAAGACCAGCGCCCTGCGCTACATGACACAATAAAATGAAGTGCACCTATCAAAACTGGTTCTCAGATTGATCTGAAAGATCCACATTTCCATAAAAACACCTAGATATAAATACTTAGAGCTGAAATATATTTAACCAGTATCAATTACAACTCATTTCATTCTGTTCTGCTTTCATCGCTGTGCTACAATCCGCAGAGGTTGCCTGCCATCCCTATAAAAATAACGCCCTGGGCGGTTGCCCATATTGCCCATGTCAGAAACCACAACTGTCTGCACCATTAAACCATGAAACATAGCAATTAACTGTAATTGCTACGTTACAATTACAGTTGTAATTGTAACATTAAAACAACACTATGAACACTGTCAGAAGGAGCACCATGACTGTTCTCATCCTCCCTCCCACTGCATGTTTGCCACCATGACAGGAGACAAAATCAACCAATGAGCATGCTCTGTGTTCATACGTTCAACTTTTACTTATTCGGCAATTAAATAAATGTGTGTGTGTGTGTATAGCTATATATATATATATATATATATATATATATATATATATATGTATATATAGCTATTGCAGTGTATACAAGAACAAAGAACGGCTCTCAGTGAGGCTTCAGTCCCATCAACCTTAGTAAAGATCCGTCCAGAAGAATCGGATCGTTCCTGAATAAACACAATAATTCAGCGCATGAGTGACAACTTTTTTTCATGGCAGATGCAACATGTGTCTCAGTACAGCTAGCTTTGCTAGCATCACGTCCACAGATCTTACCTTTCTTTAAGATTTCCTTCCAAGTGACGCTAAAAGTTGGACAAAGTCCCACCGTCTGTGAAAGCGAAGCGCTGCTGGTTTTACATGTCGTCATATCTTATGATTTATGCAGCTATTATCGATTAGTTAGACATCTTCTCCCGCTCAGAGGAAACCACTGCGCATGTCTGGAGCTCCGCGTGCTAGTAAAGGGGGAGGCGATGGGTGACAACAGACACTAAGTCACGTTATTGCTGGGATTTTACGGCGCCACCTTAAAGTCCCTGAACTTCATATTTTAACGGACAAAAAGAGAGCAGTGCGACTTGGATGTAACGAGTAACGCGACACTTTTGTAGAAATGTAGTGAAGTAGAAAGTACAGATACTTACTGTAAAATGTAGTGGAGTAAAAGTAGAAAGTACCCATTATTAAATCTACTTAAGTAAAGTACAGATACATGAAAATTGTACTTAAGTACAGTAACGAAGTACTTGTACTTCGTTACTTCCCACCACTGCCTAAAACATTAACTCTATTTAACATTAACCCTGTTAGCAATTTAGCTTTGTGGAGAGAGATATATAGCAAGCTAAAGCTAGGTTGCAAATGGCTACACTAACAGACAATGTTTTTCCAACAGCTATATTTTTATTTTTCCTACTCTAACAATTTTATAGCAAAACAAAATTTCACGACCATGCAGACTTCTGATGATAAAAATATTTTGCTTGTATAAAAACACTGAGCTTATTTGCTGCTTCCCCCACGCCCCCCAACCACCCCAATGCTAAAATCCCCAAAAGGTTAAAAGAATGTGGTAAACACTTCACTTCATCTTCTGAATTTAATTTTAGTGAAATGTAAAAATGTCCCGGTGAAATTCTGTTTTATAAAGTTACCCGACTGGATCATTAAACAGCGCTTTAACACAACAACATGCTGCTGTCCGTCCCTCAGTGAAACGGCGTTCCCATTTCCACGGAACAGTCAGTGTCACCAGTGGCATCGACCCAAGATTTACTTTGCCTTGAAAACGTTGAACAAAACGTAGCTGCTACTCACGAGATGACATTGCACGAGTGTTTTCTGTCTGGTGTGTTTGCGTGGGGTTTTGGGTGTGTGGGTGGGTGGGGGACCGCTGCTGCGCGTCTCTTACTCCATCAGTCTGTCATGCTAGCAGTAAATCTCCAGTTCAGCAAGCTGGGCGTTCTCCTATTTCTGCCGCTTTATCAGTAAAGATGTCAAAGTTACTGTCGATGAGCTGCGGGGTCCATGCTGGGCTTCACGGCTTTACATATTTTGTGATGAAATATTCATGACATTTGCAAAGCTGTGGGTTTTCTAAAAAAGACTATATGGTGTGCTGACGAGAGGAGTCCCAGCTTAAATGCAGCTTCTATACCAGTTTGAAAAGAGGAGGTATAGACGACACCCTCTGTATAACGATTGGTAAAGAAATGTAAAAAGCCTTTTAAAATACGTTGATGCTTTTATTGCGGGAGCAAAATCTCACGCTATATTAATTTGTTTTTTTCCAATTCAATATTTAATCAAAGGCCGAAAGCATCCATTATGCAAAAATGTCAAAGAATAACTTGAGCAACACTTGCTGGCACCCCTTACATTTTAGTTACAGGAAAATGTAACTGATTATATTTTGTTCATATCTTTTATTTATTGGGGAGGGGGTTATGTTAATTTGCTTTTTTGGAAGCTTGATTTGGTAATCTATCACTTTAAGTGTGGGTTGTGATCTTCCACCGTTTAACTTTGATTTCAAAGCGCTGACTAATGCGCTTCCCAAGCTTAAAAAATTGCCTAAATTGTGGAGTTGGATGACGGAACATCTTTTTTTCAGGCATTTAGTGCAGCTTTAGCTCATTTTGGCAATGAAGGGGGAAATTTGGAGAGCAAAAACAAGGAAGCTGCTCTTTATCTACTCCTGTAGCTTAGTGGATGAGTATGCATAGCAACCATAGTGTCAAGAGTCAAGTGCCCCTGTGAATTAGGTTCCATGTTTAATGTAGAAGTTTTGAGACCCCATCTGTGCTCTTCATCTGCTGTCTCCTATATTACAAAACCCTGAAACCGCTCACTGACACACCATTGATCACTTCTGCCCTCTTAGTGGAATGCCACGACAGCCCATATTGGCAGCTGTTGACGGCTTTAAAGGTAAAATGAAGAGGTGGATCAGCAGCATCAAAACGCCTCGGGCAGTGGAAGCCCAGATTGACTTCCTCATGCTTGGTTGGGGCTCAGTTTTGGGGCTGAGTATTAGAAAGTGATCGATTTTGTTTTGTCCAGTGGGGATTACGCAGTCTGGCCACAGGTAAGGCTAAGCCATAGCTAAAGCAATAGCTTTAGTATGTAGACATTTAGTGACATCCATTGGCCAAAGTACAACGTAATGAAAATGTCGGGTCCAGAAAAGTTTTCCGTCCGTTATCTATACCTGCAGGTTCACGTGAGGCTGGTGTTTATCGCCAGCGGTCGTTGGGTGAGGTGGACAGGTTGCCAGTCCCAATTTGCACCTGTCATATTTATTCTTCAGATGGAAAAAACTCAGCGCTTCCATGACACAATTCCAATCCGTTTTCAATAGACGGCCTACATCACAAAGCCAATGTCTGGTCTGCTTTTTTGCTAACTGGCAACATTATTTGTAGTCAGCTAATATACCTTTCTTTCTTGGTCCAGGTTATAATTTTACTTTTTTGACTGTGGTTGTAGACTGGTAGTATCAGTTTTCTGTTTTTATATTATTCTTTTCATGTGGCTTTAGTGCAAACTTTCCAACAGAAACAAAAAGAAACCGATGCTGATACTTTGAACTGTATAAACACATTTGAGTTGCTTGTTACCACCTCTCTCCAGTAGGGGGCTAATTCTAAACACTCCAAAAATATAGAGCAGATCAGCAGGTGTTGCACAAAGGTGACTTCTTTATTTTCACATTTTTGTAATTTGGAGATAATTTTGAATAATAGACCTTCTAATAGACAAAAATGTTGCTTTCTCAGGATTTCCACCTCGTCTCTTTGTGTAGACACAAAAGGCTAAGAGTAGCAATACCAAAACTATCACAAAGCTGTCCCGTACGCCTTTTGCTTTAAAATACGAACAAATCTGGTGGAAAGGGGGAAAAAAAACAACTTTTTTTTCCTTTTTTGAATAATCAATCTTGGTGCGACTTGGAGATAGATTCAGTCTAAGCCTGTCTTGACTAAACTTGACCGTAAAAACAAATTTTCATTTGTGAATAACGTTCGAAAACTATATGGCGACCATATGTTCTCCCTTCAACCGGTAGGATCTGGGATCCATAACAAGCATCCAATGGCCACCTCCATGCGTGGCTAACACAAGCGCGGTTAATAAAGACGCGGGCAGATCTGGCGGGGGGGCCGGCTGTGTAGCAGGTGGCGCACAGCCCAGGTGTAAACGATCCCGGCCTCTGTGATGAATGCTCTGCCATGTACATGAGAGGTGGAAGCTCGTGTTGCGCCATGTTGGGGGGGGGGTGAGGAGGGAGAAAAGTGGATATTACAGCTTGACCTGACGAATCGATAAATATTCATTAGTCTCCTTTCTGCTGAGAGGGGAGATTGTACAAAACAATCTGGTTGGAGCGCTTTATGGGAAAGTGGCGCTCCATGGTTGATAATGCAGCCGCCTGGGAGAAACGGGGCACAGCGAATCTGGTAGGGTCAAGAGATATAAGGATAAACTACTATCCACTTTGCACTATTAGTCATGGGCGAATACAGTCTTTGGTTATACTTGTTTAATCTACTGCGGCTTGAAAAAGCACTTCATCAGAATAGAAGGATGGGGATACGCGATTCTAAATAGTGGACTTTGTGTGTGAAGACAATTTGTATGTAGCCTACTTTCTTCTGACACCCCTAAATGAAATCCAAAACAACCATTTGCCTTCAGAAGTCACAAACAGGGATTGAATGGAATTTAGCAAACGTCTGTGAATGGGAAGCATCAAGAAAATCAAACTCATCAGTGATAACGTTGAGACGTTTAGAGCAGGGTCTGATTACGCAGCATACCCAAAGCTTTCATCCCATTGGGAGAGAGTAGTATGGCACAACTGCAAACCTATAGAAACATGGCTGTTCACCTGAAGGCAAAGGATGGGAAAATACAAAAGAAGCCAAGGGGCTGCGGAGGAACAGACTGAGCCAAGTAGGAGACGCAGAAAGCATGGATGGAGAATGGTCAATGGAAAAATGGATGGTGTAAATATTGGGCCAACCCTGAAAAAGAAAAACGTTTTAAACAGGCAGCACGTACGAGCAGATTAAACAAGCAGATAGTTGATTGCTCTACAACCTGCAACTTCAGATGCACGTTTGCGTCTTACAAAACCAAAAAGGAAACACATTTTTAAATATGGATGCAATAAATAAATGATAGTTTTGAGGTTTTTTTCTGTAATATTCTGCGTATAATGTTTACAACAAGCTTTCAAGCTATGCTATTCATTTTCCATATTGATGGTCTATCTTTTTTCCTTTTTTAATGGATTCATTTAGTTAAATGTGAAATAGAAAAAGGTTTTATAATTAAGCATGTTATGTAGTACATATGTAGAAAATGACTTTTGCAGCTCTGTTTCTGCAGAGTAAAAATGTACTTGATTCAAATTTTTGTGAAATTGCTGCAACTGATATGGTCTTGGTTTTTGTTACATTTTGGGGGGGCGGGGGGGGGGGGTTATTTTACTGGCAATTTTATATATTTACTTTTTAATCAACTTACTACTTTTATTCATATACCCATCTGTGATATTGTGAAGCACGTCGGTCAAAATAATCTTTTGACTTGAGCTCTCGGCAAGTTCTGTTCTGTAGCAGAAGTGGCTCTTTAGATGGTAAAGGTTGTTGACCTCTGGCGCAGAACATCAAATCTCAATAACAGACGTGAAAGTTTGTAGTTGTATCATGGAAAAATGTGAAAATCTCCTTCCCACTTCTACTTTAAAGCAACCCTCGTATTATAAAACTCTGGTTTATTATAAAGTAATCAAAGGCTGGCATGATCACACTGTTGGGGACTCTAAGACGAAAGAGAGGTTTAGTTTTTCATCTCTTAACACTCCCTCCAACCCCCCTTTCACAGCCAACACATCTCTTCCTTCTATTAGTTAGCGGTGGTGAGAACAGTTCTAACCGCACACACACACTTCCACACCTTGTCAGTTTCACACAGCACTGTCACTGACCGTGGTGCTGAAACATTCTGCATCCCTAAAAAGAACATTTTAAAAAAAAGAACCCTCCAAAATGGTTCCTGTCCTCCTATCGCGAAAATCAACGGGACTATTCCCAGAAAGAAGTTAACGAGATCTCAAATCTGTGAACGCATCATCCAACGTGGCAACAAAGTTTCCCCTAAAAGATGCTGAGCTGGTGTTGGAAGAGGCGCAGCTGTAAATTAAAGTGTGGGTGGAGAGCTGCCTGATTGTCAGTGGGCGGGTGGGGGTGTATAAAAGAAAGAAAGAAAAAAAAAAATCACCCGGAGAAACAGCAAGCCAAGCAGTGGAATAATTCATTATATTTTCACACGCACAAAAAAAAAATAATACAGCAAACACAAAAAAGAAACCTGGGCTTTCTACTGGACTTCAGACACTTTTAAACATGAAAGTACTTATTTACCATGAATATTTATCAGTTGTGCAATAGGAGAACTTTGTTTTGCAAATGAAAGAAAAGAAAATTGAGCACACTGAAATGGCGTCTGGGTTTCTTTGTGCATCAGGAGTACGTCGTTCTCATCATGAAGCGTAAATGTAGCGTACAGATGTCGTCCTGCAGCGCCGGCTCGCCGCAAAGCCTCGGTTTCAGTGACTTCATTCCTCAAGCGTGATGAGAAATTAGCACTAAAGGCATGCACTGGTGCCCACGGAAATAAGGCAGCCTCTTAATTATGGACTGCCAAACAAATAAGCAAAATATGGCAAGAAAAAAAAAAAAAAGATAAACACTTAGCTAATGTACCCAGAATTTATAGGGGAAAAAATGAGTGATTATTTCCACAGCTTTCCTCTTCCTCTGCTGACACCGTTTTGACATCGAGACAGTTTCAGAATTTTTAATTAGATTCCTCAAGCTGCAAGCCTTTCGCAGAAGAATACAGAAAACAGAAAATGTGCTCGACAAATGAGTTTAGTTGATATTATTCATCCTACCACTGTTCAAGGGCAATAATCTCATGTTTATTGATGTAAAGTGATCAAACCTCTGGTGCAGGTGAAAATGGCTCTGTTAAAGTTTATTCTTTTGGATAGAGGTGAATCTTGCCACATATACACAACAGTTTGTTTGTTTTCATTAAAATGTTAAAGGAAGACGTGGGAATGGGAAAACTGTTCTATTTACTGGTAAAAAGGAGAAAAATACAAAAATCAGAGTATATTTGTATATTTATGCGTACATGTACATATGTACGCATGTATTTTGAACGACATACTGATTCATTTTGGCCCATTTTGAACGCCACTTTGCTTCTTTTTGTGCCCCTTTTTCTGTCAGTTTTTGATTCCACTCAACTTTATTGAGTCTTTTTAAAAAATATTTTTTCTTTTATCCTTTAGCTGAATCGTACAGCACTTTGGTCAACATCCAGTTCTTTACGCACTATATAATTGACATCATGTTCAGACAAAAAGGAGAAAACTCTACATTGAGGCAAACGAGTAACAATAAAGTTACACCGCCTCTGAATCCTCTCCTTCCTCCCTCCACCTACATCCTCCCTCCTTCCTTCCTGGTCTTTTTATTTGTGCTTCTTATATTCACAATCCTTCTGAATCCCTTCTCCCATCGCTCCCCATCCATTATCTCGTCCTCCATCTCTCATCCCCACCTTCTTCATCTTACATCACTGCCTCTTTCCTCTCTCATCCTTCATTTCTGCCTCGTTCCACAATCCCTATCTTTGATTCTGGTCATTCCTTACTCTCACCTATGTCCTCCCTCATCCCATGTCCAACTTGCATCCCAGATCCCTCCCTCCCTCATCCAGCCCATCATTGTGGTCACCTTGGTGGTATCTAGTGGTGGGGGTCCCTGTCTTTCTCTGGGAACTGATGTCATGGCTAACCCCCCCCCCCCCCCCCCCCCCCCCCCCACACACACACACACACACAGGTAGGACGCAGAAAGTTTCCCAGTTTAATGTAATGTGCAAAACAACAAACAACAAATGCTTAAAACTGAAAGACATGGAATCCAAACTGGAAGGCAGCAGGAGGAGATTCACTTCCGATGCGTTGGCTGTCAGCTTCGACGGTCTGATTTCTTTTCTTTCTTTTTCTTTCTATTTTTTTTTTTTTTTTTTTTTTTTAAGCCCCTCCTCGAGATGCGGAGTGGGGCCCCGCTGAGGAACCCGTGGACCAATCGGTTGCCGGTAATATTTCAGTGGGGGAGCGAGCGTTGAGTGAGGATGAGCCACTGCTGGTTGTCCTCGCTGCTGCTTCTCCATCCTCCTCTGCGCTCTCCGATCGGCGAGCTGTGGAATAGGCGTGTTTCTGTTCCTCCGACGCAGAAAAACGCAGAGAAGAAAGCCTAACTTCAAGGTAAAGAGGCATCGCCTTTAAAGCTCTTTTATTGTTGTTGGGTTTTTTTGGGGGGGAGGGGGGGGGTTAGATTAATGTATTTGATTCAAAGAGAAAGCCGAAGGTACAGGTGCCGAACGCACGGAACTGGGCTCATGCAAGAGGTGCAGCGGCTGTCATGTGCCGCTTCTGTTGGATGTGTGATGGAGATAGCTGACGGGTTGGACGGCAGAGCTTTCGCTGGTGCACTCCGTCGTTCAACATCAGGGTGTTGTGTGGGTTTCCAGCTGTGTCAACATGACGGGGGGGTTAAAAAAAGGGGGGGTTGGGGGGGGGATAAAAAGAGAAAAAAAAATCCTCACCCCCCCATTTCGCGCAAATACGCTGGAGCAAACAAAAGCGCCAAATTGCCACGAAATTGCGAACCGGAGATGAGAGAACAATTTTTAAAAAAATGTTGCCAAGCACCGAGTTTCGTTCGTGCGTAAATGTTCGCTGACCGTAAAAAAAAGAAAAAAGAAAAAAGCGCGTCCCGCTTAAAGCAATGGTTCTATCTGCGTGTGTGTGCGTGTGTGTTAAAACGTGCGTCCCGGAGAGGGATCCGCACAGGCTGCAGGGGCACCACACTGAGGCACGCTGCTGTTCAGTTCATCAAAGCAAAGTCGAGTGGAACACCAGCAGTCCCGGCGCTTTGGGACGCGAGAGGACGATTCCTCAAGACCTCCAGGAATGTCTCCCGCTAAGAGACGAAGCCTAATGTTGGAACTTGAGTCATAAAATTTGAACATTTTGGATACAGTTTTATGTGTAGAAATTGATGTGAAAAAGGTACTAGGCCATTTAGATTTCTCCTAATTTAGCTTTTTCTTTTTTATGGTGTGTGTGTGATAATGCTAGGGGGGATTTTGGTTCTTTTCTTTTAATTCTGCATTATTGAATGCTTTTTGAGTATTAAGAGTCTTTGAAGGTAACACCATTGGTGAAGTGCTTTGGATCATTGTCCTGCTGCATAACCCAAGTCTGCCTGATCTTAACCTAAAATAATGATTTGCATTGTATGTCATGAAAATTTGCTTGAGAGCAGAATTCCTGATTCCGTCACTAAGGACTTGCCGCCCCATACCATCACACCAACACCGCCACGTTTGACAGGTTCCATTCAATTAATGTTTGTATTTCTGTGGGATGTAACGGGACACACATCCTACAGGAAGTTCCACACGTATCTCGTCAATTTAAAGAGCATTTTCCCTGAAGTGTTGAGTCTTTGTTTGAGCCAGCAGTGGTTTTGGCCCGTTTCCTCTCCAGTGGCACCTATATGGCCGAGTCTCTTTCTTATTATTGATTCATGAAGCCCAATCTTAACGGCGGCGGTTGAGGTCTGCTGTACATTCGATGTTGTTCTGGACTCTTTTATAGCCTCCACAGTAAGTCATTGATAGACTCTTGGAGTTCTACTAATAGCCGGTTGAATCCTGGGAAGGATTTGATCGATTACTGGATTTTATTAATCCTCAATTCTACCAACTGTTTCTTTTTCTTAAACCAAACATTTCCTTGACTTTGTTTTTCGAACCATTTTCTTCCTAGGTTGACTTGTTTTCATCAACGTACGCTTCTCAACGTTGTCCTGATATTTCTTCTTTTTCCCTTCCAGTTATGATCTGTGATGCAACCTTTACTGTAGACATGTTGGGAGTAATTTGTAGAACCACTCTTCGTCCAAACATGGAATGTGTGCGATATCATCCAAAGCTTTGATCTCATCTGTCAGCATTTCTCAGGCTTGACCAAATCTTCTGCAGCTAGCTTTAAACAAGCTGCAGCATGATCCTCTTTTTTTTTTTTTTTTTTTTTTCTTCCTTCTTCCTCTTCCACAGTGCATTGGTGCATAGGGAGCAGTGTGGTTGAGTGAATTACTTTATTTTAATGAGAACCCATAAAAACAAGATCTTTTTGAAGCTCTCCATTAATGCTTCTTGGCTGTTGGATCCCTCTGCCAGGCGTTCTACAAGAGAAGCCTAATGATTGCTGGTTTATGATGAAATTGTTTGTTTTTTTTCCCCACAAGGCTACAACATTCAGAAGTTTAGGAAAGCTACCTTTTTGGTTATATTTTGTGTAAGACGTTTTTTGTGAAGATCCATTTGCTTTTACCAATCCTACCGCTCTGTGCAATATTTTGGCCATCAGTTGATATCGTTATGCACACAGCAGCAGTGTTGCTTTCTAAAGTTTGCTAGATTTTAGCTGGTTTCTTGGCTTTCTGTGCCATTTTACACATCATCTTCACGTGTTCAGTACTTATTTCATGCACTATTCCACATAATTTATGAACAAAGTTGTTTTCCTTTTTGGTTTTTCTGGTGTGAATTTCTTGTCAATGGAAATATTATAAATATGTTAGAAAAACATTGACTTGTTCAGTGCTCACTTTACTCACTGTATTCATTTATACTACCAGATAATACATAAGTGAGACTAAAAGATGTCTGAACTTCTACCTTCAGTAAAGTTTTAAAGTAAAGTGGGTCTGATCAGTTACCGAAATAAAGTTGTCAGAGTTGCACTATTGTGTTGAAAAATAATTCTCTAGATTTAAATTTCACTCATTTTTAATGCTTTACATTTAATTCCCTTCAAAATTCCTTTTTGCAGTGCGGTGCCGACGAGTTCCAGCACATTATTTCTTTACACTTAGGTGATTGAACGAGCTTTTAGAGCACAGCTGATCTGGAAGACATCGAATTTCCCATAAATTGCCGCTCCCTGTTTCACACAGCCGTGGCGCGGCGAAACATTTTGACTCTTGGCTCTGATGGGATTGGCTGATGTGCCAGGAGATCAGATAGTGCATCTTTGCCTGATGTACTATCTGTGAGGTTCGATGTGAATTCAAATGACTGAATAAACTCCACTAGAAGTTAATCCAGGCACTGCATGCTTTTTTTCTCTCTCTTAAAATGGATCCAGGTTGCAATTTTGAGTGATGTAGACTTGCTTTAGTCTGTATGTGCGTCCAGGATAAGCCTCGGAGCATAAATGTGACTCAGGAAATTTTATGTGACAGACCATGACGAAGTGCTTAATTGTGAAGGACATAAATGATACAAAACTCTAAAAAGTGTGGCATTTAATACCAACTTTCACTGCAATTATGTTTGCTAAATTTCCACCAGTTTAGAAATTTCTGCCTATTCTTTCCAGCTCAGTTTGATTGGACTGAATCTTTGAACGTCCATATCTGGTCTTGCCACAGTTTCTATTTTGTCTTTGGGGGTTAGGCTTTGAATAGGCCCTAGAACATAAATTCTGTGGTTCTGATTGTTTGTTTTGGTCACTATTCTGCCTCGTACTCTCAAAACTCCTGAGACTTCTAACAAGGTTTCTTTTAGCACTCGTCGCTGCACGTTTGGCTCCATCCACTTTCCACAGCTTTCATGTCCATGCCAAATAAAAGCATACCCACAGCATGATGCTGCCACTGCCACCGTTTCCCACTAGAGATCATGTGATGATGTGTCGAGATGGCTTGTGATGGCTTTGATGATAGGAGTAAGAGCTTCTTAAAGAGACAGACACCAATTTCAAGGTGTCAAAATGAAGTCATGTTGGTATTTTTATAACTGAACGTAGCATAGTTACTTGGTTTTGCTATAAAATGGCACTATGTGCATGGAAACTGAAAAATACTACCTTTTTAATAACGATATGTGATGCGGTATAAGTTTATTTAATAGGATGTATTTAGAATGAGTATAAGTGCCTGAGTTTTATAATTGTAGTTCATTAGGTTTAGCTGTGACTGTTCAGAATCTGATTGTTGTCAATGGAGTGCGATGCATAATTAAACGCTATGGAAACAGATCAAGTATTGGCTTTTTATTAAGTATGTTGCTCACATTGTCCTTAAGAGACACAAAACCAATTAATTTTAGATTGAAAATGTGTGGAAACGTTCATAAAAAAATTTAATAAAATAATTATAACACTTTAGGCTTTCATCATTTTATCAATAAAGACTTACTGACATGGTGCACAAAAAAAAAGCAGCTAATGCTAAATGAATTGCCAGACATTGCAGGCCATTATATCTCAACTGACACTCTGCAGGTCGGTGTTATATTTGAGTAGAAAAAAATTCACTTCTTTTACTGCCATTCGCTCTATGCACCTGGCAGATTCTGGTAGTCAAGATGGAAAACAAGTAAAAGAGTGTGGGATTCATTAATTGCCTTTCTCGTTGCGATATTTAAAAGTGTAATTGCAAGTGGTTGTTCTCCCTAATGCCTAACATCCCTAAAGCCGAAGAAGTTCTAATATTCTTCCGCATTTCTCGTGCGTCTTCCGAAACTTTCTGCGACACGACTTGGACGCGCTGATAAAATGTAGTGCAAATTTCCAGAAGCGCATTTTGGAACAGCCCCAATTTTTCTCTCCGAGCTCAAACCTCCTCCTTCATTAACCAGAAAAGACAGTTCATTAGCAAAACAAGACGCAATTAAAATGATGATTTCTTTATCTCAATTAGACTTAAAATTAAGGTTCCTTACTTGAACGACACACACACACACACACACACACACGAGGCTCTGCTTTGAGGCAACAATACATGTTCCAAACGTCCAACTCTTTGTTGTTTTTTTGTTTGTTTTTTCCCCACACAGAGGAGGCTCAGTGGAGATGCTCCATCTTGATGGGCAGAGGATTAAATGCTCGTCTTGGCATCACGTCTCGGGGCCCCTGCGTGTTCCCTTCTCACGGGGATAACTGATCAGGAAAAGAGGAGAAAAACAGACGTGTCAGTCTAAGTTGTGTGTGTTTCTGCCGATACAGTTACTTGGCAGACTGCGGCCCTCCCATCATTTCCATCACTCCTTGTGAAGATGTGTTAAAATAAAAAAAAAATAAACTTAAAACAAAACAATATTTTACTGCAGCTAGGCCTGTCGCAATAAATCTATTAATAATAAATAAATAATAATAATAATAATTAATGATAAACAATAAATAAAAATGGGCTCCATCATTTCCATTTGCATAATTTATCAAATTTCTCTTTCTATTTACCAAAAACTGGATGACAAAAGTCTTCAGTCTGGTGCATCGGTCTCAACTATCCCCCTTTTTTTTTTGACAATTTTGTTTACAGACTCTATAATTAATTTTATTTTTTGTTCTTTTAAAAAAATATGTAAAATATCTCTCAGTTCTAGTGTTAAATGTTGATCAGAAGTTAAAGTTAGATTTTTGAGAATGTGTTCTTGCATTATTATGCCCTTACTATCACATTACTTGAAAATTGTCTCAAAACAATATTGTTTATCGCAATAACTTCTAAGATGATTTATCGTCCAGCAAAATTTGTTATTAATACAGGCCTATACTGTTTGCTCTTGTTCTAGACTTTGTAATTGGTTCCTTAACTGTAGATACTGGTGAGTTTAGGCAGCATTTTTCTGTCTTGATCCACTTTTTAAATTTTTTTTATAAAACATAAAGATTAGGAATATAATTTAATGCACATGATTATGATCATCTCAAAATTCCTTTCATCTATCAAAGCATCTTTGGGTCATTTTCTTTATCTTTTATAAGGTATTGTGCTTGGAATGGAAAAAAAAAAAAAGAAGTCAGACAAAATTGAGTTTGGGGGGGAAAAAAACAGCCTGATGGTGCTTTTCTAATTGGAAGGAATTCATATGCAGGGTATGCAAAAAGGAAAAAAAAAAAATTGTAATTCGAAGATTATTATTTTTTGATAGCTTTTATGGAGCATTGTGGATTAGCAATCCATGACTAAACCCCTGCTTAATTCTTCTAAATGATTAATCATATAACATGAGAACTAATTGTAAAGATCATTTCACTAAATGAGCACAGAGAGGGCATTGTCAAAAAATACAGGAGGGAAGAGAGGCTAGTAGCTCACAATTGTAATATTACATAATGATGCTTATCGGATTTTAGCTGCTTTGGAGTCAGCCCTTTCAGATGTACAATCACTTAATTTCCTCAATCTAATCTGGAACTAACATAATATCTCTTTAGAGCTGAGTTATTATTATTATTATTATCATCGCTGTTTAAAACTAGGACTTGACACGAGGAGAGAGGGAGGGAGGGCAGTCGCAGTAGGAATCTGTGACAAGGTGAAGCGCTTGGAGTGTTTTCATATCATTACAGCTGCCTCTAAAGCCACCGCTGCATTAAAATCGAGGACGCAGCTCAGATTGGGTCGTTAGAAAACGCGGATGCATTCAAAGAATGGATGCGGCTCATGAGGAGGCGCTGCACGGATTTCCGAGTGTGTGTTACTACAAAGGCGGCCCCCTCACCTCCTGGACTCTCTCCATATTTTCTGATCGCCTCCTCCGCACCCACCCCGACTCACACGGCCCACGCGGAGGTCACTTTGCATTCAGCATATCAATGAAGAGAGTTGAACTCCAGAGACGGAAATATTCTACCTTACGTGCTCAAGTATCTCGACCATTTTCATATTTCGTCATGTTAAAATCCTAAACTTCAGTGTCTTTTGTTTGGATTTTACCCGATATTCCAACACGATGTAATTGTGAAATGGAAAGAAAATGTTGAGGGATTTTGAACACAAATGCATATTTATTATACGTAAGCAAAAAAACCTTGATTCAAAGCTTTAGGGTGCATTCACACCTGTGCAGTTTAGTCTAGTTCATAATCTAGTTTGTTTGCCTAGAAAGTCTGGCCTGTTTGGGGAGGTGTGAATCCTCAATCGCACATGTTGCAGACCTCAAAAGCGAACTGTGGTCCGCCTAAAATCCTAGGTGTTGGTTCAGTTGAAGTGAACTCTGGTGCGGTCCGAATGCGTAATGTGAACGCCGACTGCAATGGAGCTCACTCCAAAAGCAGGAAGTGGACTAAATTGCAGGGCATTCTGGGTAAATACAACCAAAACAAATGTCTAACACTAGTGGAAGAAATGGCTCATTGTCTTTTGCCAAAGACAAAGGAGAAATCCTGCAACCGCTCAAATATGACACCGCTCCATTTTTGTTCGCGTTTTGTCAAGAAGAAAGTTGTCCTCTTGTCGTCTTCGGAGATTTTTGTCGCTTCCTTCAGTAGTTCTTGGTGCAGCGCCACCACAGGCGAGGAGGGTGAACAGGTTTGATAAAGTGCAGAGCGAAAGCTAACCGCAGCAGCTGAAAATGTAACAAATGTTGCAACTTGGCGCCACTATCAAAACATCTGCTGGACTACCAGATGTGAAAACAACCCAAGTGGCAGAATCTGTTGACAAGGCAGCTGTTCTTCATTTGCTTCGCTACTACTACACATGTAGCAAGCTAGGTTAAGTGGTAAAGCGCCAACACGGAATGAATGTGACGCACAATTCTCATGACTGATGCCGCTAGTCTGGAGGTGCGGTGTGAGGGCTGTAGCTCCAAGGTGGAGCTTTGTAGAAATAGGCGGAGCATTGTGAGAGCAAGCGTTTAGGCTCCTCCAAATGGTTGCCACGGGAGATTTAAGGATCATTCAAACGTGCATGACGGAATTAAAGCAACATTCCAGTTATGTTTATTATTATTATTTTTATAGGGGAATAACGCTAACATTATAACATGACGTAAACCTTTTAATATATTTTACATAAGACTCTCCCTTTAAAGCCCCAATTAAATACGCTGGAGTTTGTAGCTTTAATGTGACAAAACATGAAAAAGTACAAGTGACACAAACGTGTTTGCATGGTACCGTAAAGATCCGATTACAAGATGAATGCGTTCTATGTACTCCTAATTGGGAGTCATGCTGAACCCTAACCCTAACCCAACTGGAGTCGAATAAATCAGAGCACAAAAAACTGCAGATGTGCAGAGAGAAGCTTGATATTTTAGTGACCCTAATGGTTGTTTTTCACAGACTAACTCATAGGTACGTAGTAGATCTTAGCTGACAACGGAGGCAACCATGACAGATTCTTGGTCTAATTGGACTAACTCGCCAATATGTCGGCGCGGTAATTAACAGTATAACATTGCCCTTGGAGGTAATCAGTAGGTGAAACATCAGACATTTAAAGGGCCGCCTGTCCAGAAGCTGTGTGTTCAGGATTTGATTGGTCGGCGTTAGGACTGACGGGTGAGGACAGCCGGGATGATTTGATGTTTAAAATGTTGCTGAAGCTGAAAAAAGCAGCTTCAGATTCTTTGTAAAGCAGGGCATGTCCTCGTCTTAGGTTCTGTTTAGATGATAGCTGAGGCTATGAAACAGGTAATGAAAGTGGGATGAGTTGAATTAATGATGTTCGATGGGACAAAATATGCTGAATTGTTTTGATCTTTTTGCCAGCGTCCATTAAGAGCTGCATTACTTTGATGTTGATTAATCACACATGAATATGACACTTTTCCTGTCACAAGTACTCTTAGCATGTAAAAAAGAGCTGCCCGATGTCATGGATCTCACTAATGAGCTTTTTAATATACTGTATGTAGAACATAAAAAAATAGATCCGTTTAAAGTGTGCACATCCTTAAGGTTGCTCATTTGAGGACCAGTTCTGCCGATTTCATTGCGAAACCCTATGATGGCGATTGTGTTGAAAAAGACTTAAGTAGCAAGACTTATTTAAAAAAAGAGAGAAAAAAAACTATTAAATTAATCTTTTAATAAAAGTCGAACACACACACGCCCACACACACGCCCACACACCTATGTAAAACACATGTTGTTTTTGTGTTCTTGTCCTTACTTGTATGATTTTATTTATTTATTTTTTTAATTTATTGGTGACAAATGTTTTAGGTCACAAAGTTAACTGTACTCAGTCAAATGCAATCTAAGTAATATGGTCCAAGCATCTGTTTGTGACCTTAAGCTTGACCTATTTAGCAGGACAATCAGCCAAAAGGGATTTGGATGCAAAGTCAGGACTTAAATTGAATTGAGATGCTGTGGACTGACTGAATTTAAAACAAAAAGTTAACCAAATTCCTCCCTCAGTGACAAAAGAAAAACCCTGACTAGTTAACTGTTATCGCAAATGCATTATAAATAGCGTTTTCCCCTAATAAATGAATTGCACTCTCATTATTTTTCTCTGACATTATAATAGCTTTGGTAAGTATTTGTGTGACTAAAAGGATAAAAACAGAAGAAATCCGTTTAAACTCCTGAATGAACTTTGCTTACTCTCCTCAGGGCTGTACTTACCCATGTTTCAAGTTACACTTTTTCCTTCCACTCAACTTTCCATCAATATGCTTGAAGTCAGGACTTTGTGGTCTTCTATAGCAATAGCGTTTTGTAGCTTACCCTTTTTGTGGGGTTTTCCTAGTTGTTGTTAGTCACAGAATGGCTCTAGCAACATTTCAGGAGAAAAAGTCATTCATCTGTTGGTCTTATGTAATATTTAGACTTTCTGAAGCTGAATCATGAGTTTTCATTAGCCCCAAGCCCTAATCATCAAAATTAACAGAAGTAATCACTTGAAATGTATGCCTCCGCATGAAAAGAAACTGAGTATCACATTTAAAATGGAATTACTGAAATAAATGAACATTTTCATGACGTCCTGCTCCATGCTGTCCGTTTGTCATAAAGCTCAACTTTTTCATTCCAGCCTGCAGCTAAAGATGAGTCGCACAAACTTAGACGAAATTCATTTCACTTCTTTTTTTTTTCTAGCTTTAACATAAAGAGAACAATCTGAATGTTTGACAAAGCTACATCGTGGGATAGGAAAATATCATCTTCCTATGAAGATTTTCATGCGATTTTGTAGATCTTAAGGGTTTCTAACACAACTTCAGTGCTAGTCCTCCATTTTCAAAGAAAAGGGCAGAACACGTCGACTCTTACGGTCGTTTTGTTAGAACTAAGCCTACCAGTTTGGAGAGAAGCGGGTGTTGGTGGATTCCTGCCGTCTTTATAGATCATGTTGTTTTTATCAGGTTCAAATCAGCTCATTCCTCCAGGGTCTGTCCCATCATCTCTGCTGGAGCGGGGAGTCCTTTTTCTTTTTTAATCACGAGAGACTGCCTAAGGTAAACTTTTTTTCCTTGGGTTTAACTGGGTCAGTGTCAGCTTGCCCTCTCCAGCAGAGTGCAAACGTTCCAGATTTGAGATATGATTTGAAGATGTGCTTGTGGCGCACACCGAGGGAAGCCGTTGTTGTTTATATCTTTTCTGGCATCTCTGTGCTTTGCGGACAACAACCAGCTAGCTTCTGTATTCTATGTTTTTATTTGGGTCTTTGAATCAAAATGATTAGTGTTATGTGTTAAATCAATTCAGACTATAACCAAGAACACACAAGTTGGCAAAAATAACCATTTCCTGTTCAGCCAACTGCAGTTTTGTTACAAAGCTAACATTTTATTCCATTTTATTAACATTTTATTATACATTATGTTTAGTTGAACAACCAAATGATTATGGAAATAATTCCAGCTCCCCATGTCTGGCCCCACTCTTTGTGCCTAATAAAAACACTCCTAATAAACGTTAAAATAACAGAACCCGATCGCTCTGTGGTCCATTTGGCTGAATGAGTAGGAAATGAAAAAAGCCAAAGAACAATGTAGAGTGGAAAATGGTAAAAGATTGAGTTTTTTATTTTATATTTGTCTGGCAATAATAGCAGGGCTATAGTTTGGTATCATTAGATTGGGTACAACTAAAGTAATCAGACTGCAGTGAGGTGACCTTTAACCTGCATTTAGTCAAAGCAACCAGACTTCCTTGATTTTCTTATTTTGTTGTTTTTAGTCAATTAGGAGTACAGAGAAATGCATATTTTTGATTTTACTGAAACCTACTTCTCTTCCTTCTCATTCTTTAATTTTTGACTCAATTTTAAATCCACGTTTATCCCGAGAAACGTAGAGAAATTCCCTGTTTTCATGTCAAAGGCATCAATCATTCGAAAGAGAAAGTAGATGACCGTCCTTTCCTTCCTTCAGACTGATAGAATACCCGACTGATTAGTGGAGTTGTGCCCACTGGGATTAAAGCCAGCCCAGCTTCTCAGATACCCCCTACTTTTCCTGTTTACTTCTGTTTTTTTTTTTTTTTTAAAACCTTCATTGTCTCATCTCCAGGCTAAAATAAGCCTGGCAACAATGCAGACGCTAATAAGCGCGCCATATTGTCACTGGTCCTGGTTTAGCTGAGGAGAGACACACACACTCGTGCCCCCGTGCACACCATCGGTGCCTCGGTGGAGCTACTCTTACTGGAGTGTCGCCACCTTGTCTTGACACATTTCCCCCTTGACGCTGCATATTTAATCGCTCCCGCCGCCGCATAACGGGGGCAACCGGAACCAAAGCACGGCCACACGGTCATGCGTTTGCAGTACATATCTCGAGACCACTTATCGTCTGTGAAGATGATGTAACGGTGAGAAACGGAACGCCGGCTCAAGCTCCCAGCGGGCCGATGGCAAAAACCGTGTGCTGGAAATCGTCTAGCGGATGGGACCAAAAAGAAGAAAAACAAATAAATGAGTTAAAGAGCTCGCAGGCGAGCGGCAAGGTTAAAGAGGCGAGGGTAATTGCTGTAACTTATCTGGGTGGAAAAATGTTTGCTCATGTTCAGAGTGTGCTCTTGTCTGATGCACTTGGGCATGAAATTGTTCCCCTTTCCACCTAGCAAGCCCCAAGCCTAAGTCCACTGCCCATCGTTGGCCAGCCAAGGTGGCCCGTTTTTTGTGTGTGTGTGTTTATGTGCATGTGTGTTTGCTCTTGGTCGCCTCTGTGAGTGTTTACCTTGACGGTTTTGCTGATGAGCGTGTTACATTTGGGAGTGGGGGGTCGGTTAAGCGAGAGGGCGAGCGCTGGGCATCAGCTGGGCCCTCTTTATTCCTCGCCGACTGACAGAATGAGTGAACAAACGCTGCAGTGATTACAGGCTGCGTGAAGAACTGCAGAATGATCACAGAAGCGGTTCACGCCTAAATCCGAGGCAGAGGCGAGAGGACCGCGGCTGGAGGGCTCCCACGAAGCGGAAGCGCATTAGCATATCTTCATTCAGTTTCACCATTGGCGGAATGGTGTGTTTGTGTGTGGCTGGGTGTGTTTTGGGGATGTTTGGGTTTCAATCCTGCTTTTTCGTCCGCGATTGATTGGATTGGGTAATTCCATGATAGACAACCACGAGTCGTTGGCGTCAATTTCCGTGGGGAAAAAAGTTCAGGTCACACAGCAATTTCTGTCTGAATGGATTTTTGTGTGTTTGTGAACCCAATCAAAGCCCGAATTGAATACATTCAGCTGTTTTCATGTGTTTGGGGGGGGAAAAAGAAAAAAATACCCGCCTCACATGTTGTGCGTTTACATCTGTGCATCTGTGATAAATATTATTTAGTAATCGTCAAGGGAGAATGCTAACATTCTCTGCAGCGTTTGACACGAGAGTTGGGTGAGCGAGAAATAATAGCTCCAGTTTGCAACCCGATGTAAAAAGTGTGTTATTCTTTCTTCGTTTCTGTAATTTTTATGAACAACTCCAAAGGCAATACATGCAGTTCACACATAAAAAAAAGTCTATTAATGCTTATTCTCCATCAAGGCGTGAATTACACATACAGCAAGTTCTGAGTTTGAAATATTCATGAGTTGTAGCAGCCAGAAAAAGTCAAATACGTCTCTCATCTGGTGGCTTATCTGCACTATTTCACTAAAAGGTTTAATCCCACACCAAAGGGCAGCTAAGTGTACCACTTTACCTCGGTATGGGGTTGCCACAGTATCAACTTTGTGTGTGGGGGAAAAAAAAATCACTTGGTTGCTTTATTCTTAATATTCTGCAGCCTAACCTGCCATACTCTTGTTTAAAAAAAGCATTCAAATAAAATAAACTTTTATGGTAACAATCTCACACACAAACCCCACCCCCACAATTCAACCTTTAAGAATTGTTGAATTCTTTAGGTTTACTATATTCTGTAGGGGAAAAAAAATCCAAGAATAAGAAATGTTAAATTCTTCAAAATACACTTTTTTTTGCTAGACTGGAATTTAAAAGCCTGTAGGGTTTAGGTTAGAAACGTGTCAGACCCACTGTTGGTTGTTATCCATAAAAGCACCTGTAACTATGATGTACGTCTCTTGCTTGTAATTGTCCCAGATCTTCACCTCGGCTGTAATTGAGTGTGATTTCTGTTTCTATAGGAAATGAGAAATCCTCCTACAATGGTATCGACTTAACGAAACCAGTAAGATATATGGGAGAGGTGAAACACTGCTACTGTTCCAATATCCTTGATCCTTTTCATCAAAGAGAAATATGCTAAGTAAGTTAACAATCTTGGATAGAAATAATGGCGTCTTTATTTCATAGTGATTGTTGAATTCTTAAAAATAAAACTATAGTCATCGGTTTGTGGCTACAAAGGGTGAGTACTGGACTTAGTTTATGTACGGTACTTAAAACGGGTTGATTGACTTGCGGTGAAATTATCTCTCCCAAGTGGCAGGAGAAATGGAGAATACATTCTAGTAGAAGTAGACTGACGCTCCGACTAAATGACTTGTTTAACTGGATCTACATGCGGTCCAGACAACGACGTTCCCTCTTTTGACTGGAGCCGTAAGAAGGACGTGCGTTACTTGCCCAGATGATCAGAGGATGGAGAGACGGCGATGTGGCGGGGGCAGAAAGATAATAGAGAGGCTAGGTTAGGATTATAGCCTAATGAAGTGGATGAACCATTACATCGATGACTCAGATTGAAGGGGTGGCAGTCATTTGATGAATGGATGATGGGAAAGGATGAGATTGGGGGGGGGGGGAGACATGTTAAATAATGAAGAGAAATGGTGTTCAAAAGCTACAACATGGGGGCTTGTCATTTTATTTGCCCTTAATATTTTACTCTGTCTTGTGTTCTTTAATACTCAACTTTAAGTCTAAAAAGAGAATCTTTTGACTGAGAAATTTGAACAGAGTAATAATCACGAGTAAAAGCTTTGCTCAAAGAAAAGACATCGGTGTCTTTTGAAAGATGAAGATGCAGCTGGAAATTAAAAGTTGAGGATATTCACATGTCTTCTGATCCCTAAATATGTCTCGAGCGTTTTTATAATTTTTCTGGTTATAGATGAAGGTTTTTTTCTTTTTACAGTGTGCACAGTAAAAAGAAAAAGGTTAAATAAATAAATTAGCTTTCCTTTACAAAAATTGTGAAACGGTAATCACACATGGGTGTAAGACGATGATTTGAACATTTTTCAAATATGTTTGCTACTATTCTTTTATGAATCCAACATTGATTTAAATTTCTCATTTCGGTTTCATAATGACTATGCTAAGTCTTCGGGATGTGACGATGCGATGGATGACGACCCTGTTTGGACCAGAAGCAGAAAACTGCGTAATATCTAAGCTAACTAACCACTGAAATACTAATCTATGAAAGTACTAATTGAGCAGAACATTACAACTTCTCTGCCCTTTTCCACTTTACAGCTGGTTGGTTTAATAAGGATCTGATTTTTATTCAATTACTTTTCCTGTCATCCATGACAGACCCATTAAAACCAGCATAAACTGGTTTATGCTGGTTACATTACATTACATCCAAATTGTTCCATTTTATTTACTTTTTTTTTTGACAACCTGCCCGTTCCTATTTTTACACTTCTTCCCACTGTCACACCTTCCTTCACTGCATTTCTAATTTTCCCTGCCTACTGTGACTTTATTTTTTGCACTTCTCATTTAGCATTTCCCACTTCCCGAGCTCCCTTCTTCCATTCTCTTCCCCTTGCATCTCAATTACCCGTCCCGCTTTTAGAGTCTCCTAACCCATTTTGCCCAGCTTTCGTTTAATAACATCCGTCTCATTCTTTTATTTTAATGTTTGCCTTAGCTCCTCCAGATATCTCTCTTCCCCTTTGCTGCCCTCGTCTCCTTGTGACCTCCATCTTTTCTTCTCTCTCTCAGTAAAAAACCTTTCTGCCACTCCAACACTTCTCTCTCCTGGTTTTTTTTTTGTCTCTTTTTGCCTCCTCTCTACAGGCCCCTCTCTCTCTTATAAACAGGGCAGGTGGCAGAGAGTGCACTTTCGGTGGCACATGCCTTCACTCAGATTTAAATAGATAATGGCAGAGTCTAGTGCTTGTTGGGCCCTTTGAATAATGCAGGAGATCCTGAAGGCATTGTTGCCAGGCATCACTGATGGCGACATGCATAAACCAGCTCACAAGCTTGCAATATTGATACCATGAGCAGATAGGAGGGGTGGTGTTCAGCCTTCCGTACGTTGGCATTTCTGACCGCTACCGTCGAGGTTAATGGTACTGCCATGTAAAGCGGGGAGCTTCAGTTGTTTAAACAAATGCACATTAATGATGGATGTTTTTCTGGTCTTGGTGCTTTTTGTTGTTGTTGTTGTTAGGTGTAGCGTAAGCGATATGTAAACAAGCAACGGCAATTTTGAAAGGAAAAATGGCTCTTTCAGTTTGAAACGTCCTTTTACCGGTATCATTTTTACTTTGGACAGGGACAACTTGTGCACCAAAAAAAAGTAGTTTGCGCAACCAGATGCCATGTTCAATGAAGGAATAAAATATCTGATTATTTGGTGACAACTGACTGTTTCAGCGTATTCCCGATCACAGCTGGTGTAGAGAGAAAGCTCCTGGTTTAACATGCTACTGACGTTTTTCAGAGATTCTCTTTGAGTTCATCTGAAGGTTCATTGGCCGGTTATTAATAAATTGTGTGTGATCTTTATTGTGCATGACCTCCACAAACTTTATTGTGGTTATTTTTGTTTTGATTTCCTATTCAGTAAAGTTTTAAGATCTGTAGTTTTATCCACTTTTGTGCTCAGTCATGTTCTGTCTGGGGAATATCTCCGTGTTAACCCCTGTGGAAACTCAAAAGTCTTACTCACTTTTTTTTTTTTTTTGTATTAATGTAATTTCCTGCTTCCTCCACCACAACAGTTTATGACTAAATTAATGTCGCAATGGGATTGAGTAGGTTGCCAATGTAAAGTCCTTTAAATGAGACACCAGAGAAAGGTTAATATGTTTTTTGTTCTTGTTTGGAAGAAAGATTAATTTCACTGTTATGATGATGGAGTAGAAACTAGAGTTTAAAAAGCTGTTTTTAAACTCTGATCGTCTGATTGAAGGTTAGTTTAGGGTTTAGTGGATGTTTGTTCAAAGATTTTGGTTAAATCTATATATCAATATATATCTATACCATTTATCTAAATAAATGCTATAGATACCATCCTTAAATATCCTAACATTATGCTTATTAAGGTTTTAAGGAGCAGTAGGAACAATTCTATTTTTCTTTTAAACAAAAGCATTTAGATTCATTTTTGTTTTCACAATTTCCTAAAAAAAAAAAATCCATCTTTTTGTGGAATAACTGCTGTTTTTACTTCAGGTCATGATGTATGTTGCCGAAACTGTCCAAAAATATTTTTGATAAAGTGCGCTTTCCTGATTGAGAACAAGAACTTTTAAAGCCCAGTCGGTTCATCGGCTCTTTGCAGGAACAATGTTCTCTGCGACGGGCATCAGAAGTCGATCCTGGCAGGGCGGTGAATTGGACCCGTCGCCTACCTCCTAAAGTGACACCGTCGTTTAATTTCACGCCACGCCATTATGAAACATAATTACTGGGATGATTTCTCAGCTGTGTCTCCTTCTCGCCCCAGCCGCCCCGCCGCAGACTCTCGCCGTCAGTCTGCCACGATCGCTCCCTCGGCGGAGTGTGACGCTGCTCATTTCGTTCTCGATCGTCTCCATCAGAATGTCTGGCGGTGATTTGCGACGCTTCCCGTCCGTTCGGAGGACGAGGGGAAATTTGGCCTAATGCAGTTAGATTTATTAGGCCCCTGACTGAAAAGTTTTATTTATTTGTTGCTTTTTTTTTTTTTTTTTTTAAAGAAACCTGCTCCACACTTTTTTGGCGTGGAGAACGATCAGACACAAAACAGAGAGAGAGACAGGAAACGTAGCTTAAAGGATGCAATAAGAGGAGCTGTAGAAAAGAAGAATACCTCTCATTGTCTCCTGGTATCCTTGCTGCCAGCTATGTACCGGTACAGAAAGAAGAAGAGAACAAAGAAAAAATGGGGTAAAATGTAGATGGAAAGAGTTTTTCTAGTGATCTTATCTTGTTAGTTACTCTCTTTTTGACCTTTTATTCACGTCTTTCCTCGGCAAGGGCTTCATACTTTTTAAGAATAAATAGTCGCTTCCCAAGGGAGAAATATTTCATATAGAGGCTGTTTGTGTGCTGCCTGCCGCAGACAAACTGGACAGCGGGTGAAAATGGGAGATGAAACTGAGCAGTTCCTTCAATGGGCTCTTGACTTTTTTTGGGGGGGGGGAAGAAAAGAAAAAGGAAAAAAAACAGAGAAAATGAGTTTTAAGCCGTACAATCTCAGCCGTCTCCTCCTTCCCAGCAAGCCATTGCTCATGGAAACGCAAATGCAGCATCTTAATTCTTAATTTTTTATTTTATTTTTTCCCTCCCGTTTTATCCCCCACTGTTTCTCTCCGTGGGGTTCTGCTTTTGTGTCTGCGTGTAATCCATGAGGAAGATGTGTATTTTTGCCACCCATCAGAGGTGTGGTATACAGCGAGACTGTCTGCTGTCAGCCGTACTCTGCCAGCAGCTGATAAATGAGGGGCCTGAGAGATCTGCTTTTACACCTCCCAACAACGCCGTGCTGTATCCGAAGCTGGATTCGTCCCAGCGTCGCCTGAACCTGTTGCTCGCGTCAGCACAAATGCGTGACACGTTCACGTGCTTCTCGGCCTGTCACAGCAACAACTCTCTCACACCGAAGATGGGAGTCGCAAACCGAGGCTCTGCTTTTAAGGCGGCATACCAAGTTAATAGTTTCAGGTTTGAGTTCTCAGTGAAGACAGTTGGTGGTTTTATGCTCACTGGGTTTGATAAATGTGTGACTTTGTAAGTATCTAAGCTTCTCTGGTGTCGGAGATGACTGCAACACCGCGTCATTGTCAGTTTCAGCCAGAGAAGCAAGTCTGTCTGAAAGATAAGAGATGTGCCCCAAAAAGGGCTTTTAAAGGCATAGTTGTTTAAATAATTAGTACCACTGGATAAAACACTTAACGTTGCCAAACTTTGTGAACATTTTGTCGACATAAGATGCGGGATGTTGGAGATATCAAATAACTCTCAAAATAACAATGCTTAGTAATTTAAAGTTGCTGTATTCACTTTGCAGGTGACTATTTTCTCTGGGTGCTCTGTTTTCTTTGCACTGTTCCAATACATGTATATGTTGTGTTGAGTGGATTTGTGCACATCTGTTGATCTTTGTGTTTGTTCAACTCTGGATCCTTAAACTTTGTCATATTCTTCCTATTGCCCATTAAAGGTGAGCAATATATTTTCACATTGATCCGATATCAAGGCCACCGATACTCTTAAAGTTTGATACTTTTAAAGTTTGACATATCATCAAACTTCTAACCTTTTGTTGTTTTTTCTTTGAGTTATTTTGTTAAAACCTAGGACAGCAAGTTTATAGATATTGACAAAACACTTGAATAAGACATTAACATGATAAACAGAAACTATAGAGAAGCCAAACAAATTTTTATACTACATAAAAGTACAAAAAAATTATCGTCTGAAAACAAACTAAGGTTGAGAAACTACAAAACAAAAATAAATTACATTTCAAAAGGGAATTTCTAAAGTCAATCTTGCCGCTATTGATCTGTTACAGACTAGAAATCGATATCATTGATATTTTGGATTGATCCCCCACACAGGTATTGCCAATACCAATACCAATACCACATGATCAATCCATTACCGTTCCCTTCCTAAAAGACAAACACCAACAAGGTGATATAAATATTAGTCATTAATGTCGGCCCAGTTTTACAGATTGGGCCAATACTGACATGTTAAATAATAACTAACTTCAGCCGATACGATAGATGCCGATATATTATGCATTCCTACCATCAACAGAACAAATGAAGTGAAAAAGAAACCTTTGTTTCTGTTCACACTCACAATAATGAGGGAAAGATGTACAATACCTTTCCCATGATAATGTGAACAGAAACAGCTACAAACGTTTACACCACTGTTATGTTTTTCAGTCGGTTAAAGGCTCTTTAAAAGGCTCCTGTAGTTGTGCATCCATGCAAGCAGTCCAGCAGAGCATTTCCCAGCTAATGTAGCTTTTCCATTCTCTTTATTCATTATCCTCATCAGACTGAGGCGTCCATTCAGGCATATTTTTCTCTCAGGAAACAATTAAATATGACATACGTTGAGATGGGTTGGACTACTCTGCTGTTGACTGAAAAGCACAAATTCTTCCGATTGAGCCAAAAACTACATTTGTAACCTAGGTTAAATCAGGCCCCAATGCAGCCGTTTGCACACGCTGATGTCACAATAATAGGCGCAGACAGGTGCTGGTTATTTCGCCGCTTCACCTATTCAAACACTTTCTGATGTCTTACTTTTTTTCTACTTTATACCCAACTACTTTCAGGTCTGAATGAAATCCATCAGACATGTCATGTTTCATATCGACCGGGTGTCTGTGTGCGGCTGGCTCGAATCCATTTTCTTTAAACCGTCTGACAACTGTTGATTTCAAGCTATTTTCTTTATTCATATATATATATATATATGTATATATATATATGTATATATATATATATATATATATATATATATATATTTTTTTTTTTTTTTTTTTTTCCCCATAGCCTACTTATAATGCTGTGAAAGGAAACGTGGTTATGTGACGCCATCAGACATCAACCAGCAGGTCTTTCGGTTTTCTTGGCTCGGCCAGTGGTCATAAATATTCAACTGGCCAAGAAAGACCTAGAGTCACAATCACCAGAGACTGAGCAATGTCAAATCTTGAGAAATAAACATATTATTTTCCAGAAAGCCCATATACAAACAACGTCTCAAAATTATAAACTGTGGTACGTTTGAAGAATTCTTAGCAAAGGAAATTTGGATTTGGTGTGAACACAAACGTCAGTATTTGCAGCCTTGCAGTGATTAATCCTGAAACGTTATTAAAATAAACATTTTTGTGTCTCCTGCAGAAACCGCCCATCCGTATTTTGGCAGCTCATGATTCTGATTTTGTCAGATTGGGAATCTTGAGGTCTTGCTCTGTTCATAAGGAAGAGCTCTATAAATCCTGCCGTTATTTTCTTCTAAATGTTTTTCCGTGAAATATACTTAGAGAAAAATGTACATTTTTCATGTGTTTTTTTTTTTTTTTTGGAACACCATTAGTTTTAGTTTGACTGCTTTTACTGCTTCAAATCTACAATAACCAAAGAACTATATTTCACACCACCAACTTATCCAGCCAAGTGGTCATTTGCTTGGCTAACTTAAAATCAACGTAAAAAAAAGGGTTGTAATTAGCCAAACTGGCTGTTTTTTTAAAGTCAGATATTGAGTAAGTAATAAAATAATCACAAAAGACCCAAAAACAAAATTATCCCAGCGTTAAACAATGATCACATAAGTAGTAATCCAAGCTAAACTGCATATTTAATTGTATTTTTTAGCAGGTAAAAGAAACCACGAATGCTCAGAAATGTTTGGCGGCTGATTTTCATATTTGATATTATATTGCCAATTGCTGTTTCACATTGTCATCCTAAGTGGCTAGAAATGTGGCTCTGGCTGACACCATCCTAACATAGCAAATTATGCAGTGCTAATCAGACTCGTTCCAGTTACTGTCATTCTTTCGTTTTGCTAAACACAGTTGTAATTTAAGTCTGTCTGTTTTGTTTATTTTTGGGTTTTTTTGCTCAGGCAATCTGGTGAAGCTCACCAAAAGATTTTGACTGTTAAATCAAAACTGCTCTGCACAGGAAAAAAAAAAAAGCTACCAAATTTCAGGTCTATGTCACTATATGTGACCAAAACCGTTTGGCTTGGTTGTGGTTCCGTCCCAGCAGAACCCTGCGCCATTACGAGAACGGCAGGGGCCCCGCAGCTGTCACTCAGCTCCGACCTGACTACATACAGTAGAGCAAAGGGCCTCTGGCCTTACATGATACAGCAGAGGCTGTGACCCACATGTGGGATGTGTGATGGTTGCAGCTAATCAGGGGAGCATGCTGAATTAAAAACCCAGTGAGAAGCGGCGTACTGCATGACAGTCGTGCTGAACGTTTTTATTTTCTTAAATCCGATTGATAAATCCTCTATGTGGAAACGTTGGCGCTAACGCAGAGAAACCGGCGGGCACATTAATAGATAAGAGACAAGTCCATAGGGCAAAATTCTTACACAGCTTCACAAACACACGTACACACGCACACACACACACTCCAACCACTGTGACAGTTAGTTGCATTGACTGGATTATTGTAGGGCTGTATGACTGTGGCCATTAGAGAGAGAGCACCAACAGAGTTATGGTGGCTGCAGCAGCAAAAAACTAATGGAATATATTCCCCCCCTTCATGCCACAGAGAGGTGTGTGTGTGTTTGTGTGTGTGCACGTATGGGGTAGTGTAGGTGTGTAGCTCCTCAAAAGTAGATGTGCAGCACCTGTGAATGTTGAAGTGGTATGGGCAGATTCACTTACTGGCAGATTTTTTTTTTCTTCTTTTTTCATATCTAAAATATTCAAACGAAAATTAAGCTTTGGAAGCTGAAATACCCAGGTGTGGCGCTAGCTGACATGCTTTTAGCTGTCGTTTGCAAAGCAGCCAATCCAGGAGCACTATCTATTTTGCTTGGTACTGATTTTTTTCCACGTTTTTGGCTGCGCTCCAAGTAAACACATTAGCTGTCATCATGTGGACTGAACATCAAGAGCGTGAACCGACGAGAGTCCTTTAGCCTGGTTTCAGGCGTGTTTGGATGATGAAATACTGATTGTGCTTCTTGTTTCACGCTGAGAGCACAGAACATTAAGCTGTGATTCACAACCCTTTAATCATCCGCTTCAGCTTTAAAAAGCACTTCATCTTCAAATTATTGGGTTCACACAGGTTACATTTTTTTTGCACTGTTGTCTGGGATAAACTCGATCTTTTGTAGCCAGGAATGAATAAAACAGCGGGGTTGTGCTTTGCTTGTGCGTGTCTGCTTGTTTGCATGTATGCAAACTGAAATCTATAGAGCAAGTCTACACGCGCCAACACTTATATTTCCCCTTGTCAGTTATTCTTGACTTTTAATTTGCTGCTGTTGGCTCCAACCTTTTTTCAACCCGTATTTTCTTTTTTTGCTCCCTCTTCTCATTTTTGCCGTCTTGGTGTCGTAGCCGTATTGGCTGGAAGGTGGATAAGGGTGAGGGTCAAGGTAAAACCAGCAGGGGAGTTAAAGAGAAGCAGATAGAGAGGAATGTGAGGGTCAGTGGTCATAGACAGCTTGGGGGATGAGGGACTGGGGGTCACCATAAAGAGGTTTAATCAAATCGCTGTGCGAATCAGGAGAGGCCGGAGGATGGTGGAGTTGACTGTGAAACTAGAAGGCAGTGGTGGCGTTTTGTTGTTTGAAGTCTTTAAATGAGATTTTTTAGCTTCCATTGTGTGTTCAGTCAGATGAATTCTATCTAAGTGATACGCTTGCTTCACCGGATCTGGAAAATGTGGTTAGTCACATTTAATAGATGATTTAACAAGGTTGTTCAATTGCGTTTTCATAAGTTTGAAAAATGCCATTACCATTTTCTCAGGGTATCTTTGTCTAGATTCAGAACTTATTTGATGATCCAAGCAATTTTTGTGAGACAAAACATTAAGAACATAAATTAGAGAGCTGTTTGGGCTAAAGATGCGCAACATTGAATTTTTAGTCAATATCCGATATGCCGATATACACTGCTCAAAAGAATAAAGGGAACACTCAAATAACACATCCTAGATCTGAATGAAAGAAATATTCTCATTGAATACTTTGTTCTGTACAAAGTTGAATGTGCTGACAACAAAATCACACAAAAATCATCAATGGAAATCAAATTTATTAACCAATGGAGGCCTGGATTTGGAGCCACACACAAAATTAAAGTGAAATAACAATACACGCTGATCCAACTTTAATGTAATGTCCTTAAAACAAGTCAAAATGAGGCTCAGTATTGTGTGTGGCCTCCACATGCCTGTATGACCTCCCTACAATGCCTGGGCATGCTCCTGATGAGGTGGCGGATGGTCTCCTGAGGGATCTCCTCCCAGACCTGGACTAAAGCATCCGCCAACTCCTGGACAGTCTGTGGTGCAATGTGACGTTGGTGGATGGAGCGAGACATGATGTCCCAGATGTGCTCAATCGGATTCAGGTCTGGGGAGCGGGCTGGCCAGTCCATAGCTTCAATGCCTTCATCTTGCAGGAACTGCTGACACACTCAAGCCACATGAGGTCTAGCATTGTCCTGCATTAGGAGGAACCCAGGGCCAACCGCACCAGCATATGGTCTCACAAGGGGTCTGAGGATCTCATCTCGGTACCTAATGGCAGTCAGGCTACCTCTGGTGAGCACATGGAGGGCTGTGCGGCCCTCCAAAGAAATGCCACCCCACACCATTACTGACCCACTGCCAAACCGATCATGCTGAAGGATGTTGCAGGCAGCAGACCGCTCTCCACGGCGTCTCCAGGCTCTGTCACGTCTGTCACATGTGCTCAGTGTGAACCTGCTTTCATCTGTGAAGAGCACAAGGCGCCAGTGGTGAATTTGCCAATCCTGGTGTTCTCTGGCAAATGCCAAGCGTCCTGCACGGTGTTGGGCTGTGAGCACAACCCCCATCTGTGGACGTCAGGCCCTCATACCATCCTCATGGAGTCGGTTTCTAACCGTTTGTGCAGACACATGCACATTTGTGGCCTGCTGGAGGTCATTTTGCAGGGCTCTGGCAGTGCTCATCCTGTTCCTTCTTGCACAAAGGCGGAGGTAGCGGTCCTGCTGCTGGGTTGTTGCCCTCCTACGGCCTCGTCCACGTCTCCTGGTGTACTGGCCTGTCTCCTGGTAGCGCCTCCAGCCTCTGGACACTACGCTGACAGACACAGCAAACCTTCTTGCCACAGCTCGCATTGATGTGCCATCCTGGATGAGCTGCACTACCTGAGCCACTTGTGTGGGTTGTGGAGTCCGTCTCATGCTACCACGAGTGTGAAAGCACCACCAACATTCAAAACTGACCAAAACATCAGCCAGACAGCATAGGTACTGAGAAGTGGTCTGTGGTCCACTTCTCAGACCACAAGACACACCCTTTATTGAGTGTGTCTTGCTAATTGCCAATAATTTCCACCTGTTGTCTATTCCATTTACACAACAGCAGGTGAAATTGATTGTCAATCAGTGTTGCTTCCTAAGTGGACAGTTTGATTTCACAGAAGTTTGATTTACTTGGAGTTATATTGTGTTGTTTAAGTGTTCCTTTTATTTTTTTGAGCAGTGTACTAAAACCCATTTGGCCAATAACTGATACCAATGCTGATATTTTTTCCTATATCTACTTTCTGAAACTGTATGGCTTTTCTCTACTGTGGTATTAAAATACTGCATTATCGTTGTCACTTTAGCCTGCTACCAAATGCAAATGCCAAAGTGGAGGCTGAAAATGACGTAAAACTTTTAACTTGCATTATGTTTAATATCAAATTTATTCATGACATCTGCTTTCTCTAAGACAATAACACTCTAACAGTGCAAATTTGTAAATCTTTACAAAACTCATTGATCAACTCAACCTGTTCACAAGCAATAACTGAATAATACTAACAGTTTCTTATGACGTTGTGCTGTTCTGTAGGCATCATTGTCATTGGTTTGCCACATAAAAACACCTTTTATATCTGTGGATTATGTTGACGGAATGGCTGATGTCCGATATTAAATTTTACAGCTAATATCGGCCGATACCAGTACCATGCCGATAATATCGTGCATCCCAAATTTGGGCAAATACAATTTCATTGTTCTTGTCATCTTTTGGTGACAAAGTATTAGCTTGTGTCATCCTGATTCCAAAATGATGTGTTCATTAGAAACCTTTTAAAAGTGTGAATTAGTGAGCTATTTACCAAACCCGATGACGTATTAGTCGTCATGAAAGCCTCGGACTGAAAGAGCTCAAATTTTCAACTCTTTGATTATTTTTATTTTTTGTGTGTGTGTGTGTGTGTGTGTGTGTGTGTGTGTGTGTGTGTGTGTGTGTGTGTGTGTGTGTGTGTGTGTGTGTGTGTGACTCATTCGAGCTTGGGATTATTCTGGCAGACACAACCGGCATACATGTCAAACATCATCATGTGGTCGTTAGGTTGACAGGTAGCCACCAAGGGATCCCATTTATACCCATCCACTTTTCAGAGTCCACTTTTCAAAGTGCAGGTCATTTGTCCTTGTTTTGTCTCTGCCCTTCCCTTCCTCCTCTTTCTCATTTCGCATTCAGCGCAGCCGCACGGGTCAGTTCTAATTATCCAAGTTCAATTGGAATTGGCTTTTCAATTTTTTTTGACGTGGCGGCGGTGGAAATCGCGCGCTGCCAGTTGTAGCTTCTCTTCCCCTCTCTGCCTGCCTCACGGTATGTCGGCTACGTTCCCCTCACTGCGCCAGCACTTAGCAATGCAGCACAACCGTGTGAGAGGGAGCAGGGGTGGGGAAAGCTGCGATGCTACAAGGCCAGGCGACGTGTGCACAAGAAGTGTTATGTACACATCTGAATCTGAATGCCAGGAAAGGACTGAGTGAATATGTGATGGAGCTCTGCGTTATGAGGGTGTGGGGAGAAACCCAGGGAGAACGAAAGAAAGAAAGAGAGAGAATCTCTGAAGGGGTTTGGGAGTGGCAGAGAGAGCCAAGACTTTTCTCCTCTGTCTTTCTTTTGGGTCCGCAGTGCAGGAGAAGAGAAGATTAAAGTGGAGACGCTGCTTTTGAAGTTGGGGCAGTGTAGAAGAAGCAGCAGCAGTAACATGCACACTCTCACATGGCATATTCTTCCTTAGAGCCTTATAAAGTTAGGAGAATACCGCCGACTTTGATTCACGCTGTCAATATGATTCCTTATGACGTTTTAACGTCCTTCCCACAGAGCTCCAGAGTGAAACTTTGAACCCTTTATTTAAACAGGAATGATGGCAATAAAGACGTAAACTCACAAGGCAGCTGTTGAAGCTGCCTTGATGCATTGACGGACCCACAGGCAGGGGCGAAAACTGTAGCCGTAAATGATTGAATGTTTACACTGGGTGTAAATAAGAAGGTTATTTGTCCATTTTGGACAGAAACACACACACGCACGCACACACACGAGGAGCACACCCCCACACGGGCGTCCAGTGAGCGAGGCTTAAATACAAATCTGGTGTGGAAATGTCAAGAGGTAATTGTAGGAGTAATACTCAGACTGGTGAAATGTCAGACTCACCCTCCCGGTCTCCAGTTCGCACCCTAATATCATCCATCACAGGCGTATGGATTCCCACATCGGGGGGAAGTAAAGATCATTATAACCATTAAGTGGTAATGTGTTCATGCCAGAGCAAATTGCAAAAGTATTCACCCCCTTTGAATGTCCTCAAGTTACGACAACAATCCTCAAATGTATTTCAATAAAAAGTGTGGACTGTTTGTGTGATTGGCGAACAAATCGACCAATCCCACAATTGTACAGAGTTGAGAAATGGATGGAAAATTATATATTTCAAAATGTTTTAAGGTGTGGCATGTACGAAGTTCCCTTTACCCTAATATCCCTAAACACATTTTGGTACAACTTTCAGAAGTCACCTAATTAATCAGATATAGTCAGATTAATCTAATTAGTTTATATTTTAACTCTGTGAAGGCCTCATTAAGGCCTGTTGGAGAGTATTGGTGAACAAAAAAAACAAAGAACACAGCAGACAAGTCAGCGATAAGGTTGTGGGGAAATTTAAACCAGGGTTAGGTTTTAAAACAAACTCTGAACTGTAAACATCTCATGAAACACTTTTCAGTCCGTCTTGTAAAAACGGAACGCTTATGGCACAGCTGCAAACCAAGCAGCACATGGTAAGTATCAATTGAGAGGCCAAACAACAGGAACATTATGAAAAAATAAAAAAAACTGAAAGGGGGTAACTTTGGAGGAGCTGCAGAGAGCTACAAATAACATAGTAGTCTGTTGATGGGACAAATATTAGTCTTTCACCAAAGCCAAATGGACATCGTGATGTAATGACTTGTTTTAGTTGTCGCTACAAGCCATATAGAAGACACAGCAGTTGTATAGGTTGCTCTGGTTTGATGAGATTACATGTATCTGTTTATAACCATGCACAGCTTTGTACTGATCTTTTACATGAAAGCCTAGTCGTGTTTGATGTTGCAACGTAGCAAAAATGTGAAAAGCTCAAAGCGGGTAAATACTTTTGTAAGGCGCCATGGCATGCTGTGCAGGTCTGTCCAATGAAAACCACCAAACTCTGTGGTATTAATGTGGCAAAATGTCCCAAAGTTCAAACGATGCGAATACTCAACACTGACGGAGAAAATGTGTGTGTATTCAGACATACTCGCAACCATCCATGTGTTGTTGTGTGTGGTCACTGTTATTCCCAGCTTTCAGATCAATCTGTATTAATGGACATTGGCATATGCCAAGCAGTCACGAGGAGCGATCAGGCTGATGGTGTCGCCGGGACCGCAGCCAAGTGCCCAAAGTGACCAATTTTGATAAATACCACAGCTGACTCTCTAAAAGAGGGGGTCTAGTTTAAAGAAATATTTGTGTGTGTGAATGCGGAGGAGCTGTGTGAACTAGCCTCCCGAAAAGCAGAGGCTTCATAATGTGGATGTATTGGAGTTTAACGTCCTTGTCAAGTCGAATGGTTTCCTATTTGAAATTCTCCAGAGGCTGTTAGAAGTGCACACTCCATCGCTGCTTTCCCACTTGACCTAAAAATTCCCCTTTGCTGCATCGGACTGCCAGCCCTTTCGGATATCTTTGTTTTTCCATCCTCCTCTACCACCTTCGTTTTTCTTTCACACCGACTGAGATTTCTACAAGACAAAAGGCCCCGACGTACTTCATCCGAGCTGCCGAAAGCGCCTATCGTTGATGTAGACGCGTGACGAAGAACGCGTCATTCTGCTCGGCGAATTCGTCAAACTGTTTCGACTTCACTCTGTGCGAAGTGTCGTGTGGTAGGTCAGAAGGTTGGTGCCATATTTTTATGCCGAACCAATCTGCTTCCACTATCCGGTTTCTGTGTCTGCGGGAGGCATGAATACTTTTGAGGAACGTTTGACTGACACGGTGAGAAATGATGTACATTTGTATGATTCTTCACTAAGTACTACAATAATAAGACTAGAAAATGCTTAATCTGTAACATCATTGTTCACAGAGGCTGTCTGCAGAAAAGTATGGCGCTAGCTCTGTGACCATTTCATAAAGGTAGTATGAGGAAAGCAGGGAGGTGTGGTGTGTGAACATGAACGGACTGCGCGTCGAATGCCTGGCATTAAGATTTTAACTTTCAAACGTTGTGAAAATTCATCCAGTGGCGTTCGCCCTGACATGGAAGAACACAACACGAAGCTGAGCACGTGGACCCCCAGCTCTCCCGCTTTTTATGTCTTCAAGCGTGCAAGAGCGCTCCTAAAACAAGCCCGTCCTCCTCCATAAGTGATGCTTGAGCTCTCAACGTCTTGGTCTGTGCCGCTGATGGGCCTCCTGCCTCATACGGTGCATGTCAAGAAAAAAACGCTGCTTGAATTATTGAACACAGAAAGGAATGAGATGCAAAACGCGCGTGGAGGAATGGAAAGAGGAGCCAGAAGTACAGGGAGAGGAAAGAGTCGGGGAGTATAAAGAAATACGCGGGAAGGGCGGGGAGATGCTGAAAGTCGACGAAAAGCACAGCGTCGTTTTTCCCTCTGGGTTGTTTGCGCGATGATGCAAAGAGGAAAAATGCAGATCAGCAGGGGAGTTTTACCTACACCGAGTCTAACTAGTTTCGGAAATACGTATGTGGCGCACTCTCCGTGTGTGCACATGCCTTGTGGGACTCGACGAGATGAAGAGGGAAGAAAAACAAAGACTGCGCGCTAATGTCTTTCTCATGCTTATTTTACAAGGCTCAGTAGAGCTGCAAAGGCTGTTGGGAGTTTTGCACGTTGTTAGTTATGTCGGTGTTTATGCATGCAAACGATAATGTGCACGTGGTGTCTACATTAGCAAAGAGAGGAACTACGTGTGTGTGTGTACGTGTGCGCTTAAAACTGGCAAATCTAGAGGGAGTCTGACTTCCCCCAGTGCTGGCTTTGTAACTCTCAGCTGAACATGGCTGTGGATCAATGTCATCTACAACACACACACACGTACACACACACTTGGATTTGTTTACAGTTTAAACAGCAGGTGGCATAGATAACAACCACTTAATCCGCAGCCATTTGGACAACCGAGTGCGATACCCCAAACTTTCCTTCCTCCATACTGCTTTCTTTCCTTTAATCTCCTTTTGCAGGCGTTTGAATTAAACTTTCTGCTGCATTACAGCAACCAGGTGGAAATTAGTTGGAAATTGGTCGCAAATTGCTCAAGATTGACTTTAGAAAATGTTTTGTAGCAACACATATGGTCGGTTTATTTTGCTATTTGTACAAAATGCCAAGAAATACAGTCCTAGTAAAAATAAAAAGTAAAAAATTCAAATTTTTTGCTGCTAATCAAATCCAGTAAATGATTACAAGCTATAGAGAGGATTACTTGTTCAATGAATTTATGTATAAAAGTGTTGGAAATTAGAATATAAGAGTAATTTTTTCTATTCCTGTGATATTGGCGTGACTTTCATTTCTTCTGTCCCGTTGTTACCCTTTTAACACTCTTCCGTGTCACGTTTCTCATATACCCTGTGCCTATGCATTGTATTTGTATTAGTTTTGCCTTAATGCTTTCAATATGTAATAAAAATAGTAGAAACAAAATGATTCCTTGCATGTGTGGTGACAGGTGTTGCAGGAGTTTCATTAGTATCTTTCTCATGGGAATACAGGTGTGTGTTAACACAACGGCAGACGGAAAGACATGGGCAGTGAGACGATCCTGCTCGTCAAAGTGAAAAGGGTTCAAAGGCCATTTAAATGAGTATTTCCAGTTAAAGTTAAAAAGATTAAAGATGGAAAGATATCAGCAATGAAGAACCTCTTTGAAAGTTCCCTATTTTCAACTTTCGGAGAAAACCGAAGTAAAAAACTACGTTTTTTTTTACAGTTGTCTACTGAACAAAACACTATTCACAAGTTAGAAATATTCAAGACAGCTGCTAATATCCACAAGAATCGCTGTAAATTTATTCCGCCGTCTGACTGAAATGCTCAAGCGATTCTACTGACCTCTATTAGCATGTTAAATGTTAAAGTTCATCACTGTGGAATTTAATTAAAAAAATGTTTTTGGCTCATTTTGAAGAGCTGCCAAAAGGACACATCCGTTTTCCTCTTAAAACAGTACTCCAACATGACTTAGAATTACAAAGTTGCCTTTTAATGAACCGGAAGATTTCCTAATCAGTTTCCTTTGGACAGATGGGATAAAGTAGAGAAATTTGTCCAGCACTATTTGAAAATGGTTCAAAGCAGTGGTTCCCAAAGATTTTCTTCTGGGTCCCCCCATATGGAGTACAATAAAATCCCCCCCAAAAAAGAAAAAAAAAAACAAAATCAGCTGGGCACACACATCGTTCAACCAGACATAAACCTATAAACATATTTTGTTTTCAAACTCCACTGAAGTTTATTTCACACTTCAGGTTGCAACAAAACAAACTACAAACCATCTTTACAGTGAAACACTTTTGTGTAACTTTTTTTTTCTTTTATTCCTAGTTACCGCTTCCCGGTATCAATATCAAATCCAAAACCTCCTGAACCTTTCCATTAGAGAACAGAACCCGACCAGAACCAGAACCGGGTTCCCAGCTGTCTGACTCTGCCATTGCCCCCCACCGCCTCCCTGCAATGGCACGGCGCCCCCCCTCGGGGCGCAACCCACCCTTTGGGAACTACTGGTTCAAAGAGTGGTGCAGAAGTGAATGCCCAGGAACTTCAGCGAAGTGAAGAAACTCTGCAAAGATGTGGTGGAAAATCATGTGAGAGATCACAAAGTGTTGCATATTATAATGTTACACTAGAGAAGCTGCTGAGACGCCCGATCATTCACGGTGCTTACAAGATGGCAGGCGCGGCAGTCAGGAGGAAAGGTGTGAAGATTTCAATGTGATGTGCAGTCACTACTTTTTATCCACTGGAATAAGTATGTGTGCGGCTGGAGATGTGTTTTGGTTGGAGGATAAAGAAACGGGAAAAATGGATTTTGACAACTCTTAAACGACTTCATGAGTAAAAACTCTGAAAATATAGCATATATGGTGTTCCAATGGTCAACCTGGACTGACTTTATTCCCTGTTGAGACATAAAGCTCAACACAAATTACCGGCATTATGAATGTAATTATTCCTTAGAATGAATCAGGAAAAAAAAAAAAGTTATCCAAATGCACCTTGGGGGAAAAATGACTGTAAACATGTCAGGTGAACAGTTTGAACATCTAGAACTTTTTTCCACATTTGTCTCAGATTCTACATGCTGTAGAATCGTAACCCACACTATGTTTTGGTCTAAAACATCAACGAAAGTAAGAAGGGAAAGATGGGCGACTCATCAATAAGATCCACGAACGCAAGCAAACTGGACAGAAAGTCTTTTTGAGTTGGAGTTGATTGAAAGAACAAAGAGTTTTCTATGTAGCAGTATTCAAAATCAAATGTTAAGAAACGTCATACACTGACTTGCACGCGACTTTTCAGCAAGATATAGCAGCTTTAAGTAAATAGTTTCTTTAATATTGATGGAAAAAGTACTCGCTCCATTTGGCAGATTATTTCACCAACCACAAAATATTTCTCCCATGATATAAGTGAAGTAATTGTCAGTGGAGCAAATACTACTTCGTCAATATCAAGGAGTTATTTACCTAAAACAAGCTCCTATATCTTGCTGAAAAGTTACTTGCGTTATTTCAAGCGCACTAAGATATTTGCACTAGAAACTAAACCAAAAATAGTTGGTCTGATTTTGTGCTTTTGCAGTTTACTGTTATTTATCAGGCTGCCTGTTCACCTTACAGCTTGTGGATTAAAGTTCAAGTGCCAACCACTGAAAAGGTACATTACCTTGACTGACGGCGTTGCCTTCACACCACGGAAGCTGTCAGGCGGCTTTCGTTTACTGCAGGTCAACCTTGATGTCTGAGCCTCCTTTCAGTCCTTTCTGCTGCACTGACGCCCGAGGCAGAACTTTTCCTTCCAAAACCCGTCGTGTGCGTGTGTGTGCGTGTTTTTGTTGTGCGAATTGTGGAGTGAATTACTCCATAAAGAGCGCCGATTGGTGAGACTCTCCCCTCCCAACACCTGGAGCGGTCGCGCCTTTGGGGAGGCCTTCCCCCTTTTAGATCCGTTGGCGGAAAGTGGGAGATGATTAAGGGGCGAAGTGGGAAAGGCACAGATAAGGCAAGAAATACAGTGACACATAAAAGAGGGAAAGCGAAGATCACAAGTGATCAAGCTTTAGCTAAACGCAAGGCATTGTGGCACGGCGAGGGCTCTGCCGGTCACCATAGCAACATTTTAAAAGGCTGATCCCCCAATGCAATTAGAGAGGCTTTGAGGCAGCCAGTTTGAGGGCAAAGCGTATGAAAAGTAATGGCAAGAAAGAGCGCACAGACTTGAGGAAAACAACCCAGGCCGCATGAATGAAAACCAGCCATTATGAGAGCAAGCGTGCCGGTAATTGTGCAGGGTAATTGTAGGGAGACTTCTGTTCCTCCCCGACCCGCAGTGGAAGATTTTCATAAGACTACACCTTTGGCGATGTCTGCGCGTTTGTGCTTTCAGCGCGTTTGTTTTGTTTATGAGAGAGAATATTAAAAAGAAGCTAGCCGAAGGGGCTAGCCGTCGATTCGAATGTGGACTTGCCAGACCCGAGGAGTAAAACAAAGCAGGAGGGCAGAGGTTTGATTGAATAAAAGCCTCCACTCAGGCCGCCGAGGTGATCATATCAGTGAAATTAAACCTGCAAAACTTCAGAAGTGTTGTTGTCGAATATCCTCCCAAGTCTTACATAAGCCCTTAAGGTGCAAAAAGAATACATGCTTACTGGCGTGTATCAGATTCCGAGTCATCGGCCTTGTATTCCTAGAGTGTTTTGATTTGTCTTCTCTTTTTTGCTCATGAAATCTGACTAACTTCTGCAGCGTGCTTGAAACTAGGTGCATTTAAAGACTTTAGCACATCCGCATTAATCGATTTCTGTTTAAAGCGGATGTTCAGTTCACCAACCCAGTGCTGAATGTTATTTTATTTGCAGTGTAATTCTGCTGTTTGTTTCCCCACAATGTTATTCCTGTCATATGTTCCTTGGTGTTAGTTGCTTCTTGTTCACTAATATTCTCTAACAAATCGCTTTACTTCTGCATTTACACTGATAACTTGCACACAGCCAGATCCTTATCACTGATAAAGGAGGCTGAATACAAATGCTTCCCACACAATTCAGATTTTTTTTGTTTTTTTTAGTTTTCAATCTTAAAAATTGTCTTACTCCTCCAGTTTACAATTATGCATAATCCCATGAAATATACCGACAGTGACAAAATGTATACAATTTTAAGAGTATGAATACGTTTTTTTACAAGGCATTGTAAAAAAAAAAAATAAAAAAAAATAAAAGAAAAGCTGTAGCTGTGCCATTTTATTTCTCTCTCAGTCTGACAAATGTTATTTTCAAAAGCTCGGTAGCTAAAAACCACGTTGTCATATTTTCCCTCCATCTCTCCCCGCTGGCAGCCAAACTCTTAACAACATCATCTCTATATGAGGTGGAACGCTTGCTTTTTAAAATTTATTCTTTTATCATCATCAGCCGGATCACGTTTCAGTCCGTTTGTGGGATTAGATGCTCCATCGAGAGCAGGCCAAATTCAACAAACCCGTAATGTGTCAAAAAGCATTTAGCAAAAAAAAAAAGAAGGGAGCATTTGAGGCGGAGCTCCTCGTTAAATTCATTTCAAATAAAGTGCGCGCGCTTTTTCTCGCCGCTACAGTCTACTCTGGTTTGTGTTAGGAAACATCACCAGCAACATTTAAACTCTTTGTTCCTCTTCATGAGAGAGGAGGATAGCCTGAGCCGCTCTGTAACGACCTCAGGCTTTCATGAAGATCAAATAATAACCGGCTGCATTTCTATCAGGATCTGAAAGCTTGAGAATTTGTTTTAAGCTGTATTGTCGTCTTTTGAACTTACAGCAAAAGAGAAAGACGAGAACTGTTTTTGACTTGGAAGTTGGTTTCTGACATTTATTTAGCTTGCTAATCTTGTAAAATCTTTCCGGAACGGGAGGAATATTATGTAAATGTGACATTTTTTTAGCTTTACATCATGTTACAATGTCATTCCCTCATCAAAAACATACCCGGAGTGTTTCTTGGATTCCTCCATGCATTTTTGAGAAATCCCTTCATCTCCTGCGGCAGCCATTCAGGAACGCCTACACTGTTCCTCTTGGCTAGCGGAGCAGCTCCTCCAGACTAGCGACAGCAGCAATCAGAAAACAGCTGCCGTCGCTGCTCATCCGCTGAGCTCCTCGCATGAACCGCTTAGTGCAACACACATAAGGACTTGTTAAAGGCTTCGTGGAGAAGCACTGATGTGACGACGCTCTGACGGTGGAGTGTCAGAAAGAGTAGGAGCTTCTTAAAGAGACAGAGGCCCAAGTAAAAAATGTTTGACATATTTATCAGTCTTGGAACAACTGAAAAGTGTTACTTGATTGTATTATAAAATGGAATTATGTTGCTGGAAAATCCACACTACTACCACTTTAAAAGGTTTCTAAGGTTATTTTCTGTATTTCTTCCAGTTAATTTTGAGAACCACGTTTTGTTGTAATTACACGTGCATGTGTTTGGGAGATGTCTGTTTATTTGCCCATTTAGATTTGTAGAACAGATTGTGTTTAGTGAGATTTAAACTGTCTTTGAAACCAGATCAGACCAGATTTTCAATTAGATTTGGGTCTGGCTTTTACCTATTCCACTTTAAGACACAAATGGGCTTTGGCCTAAGGCATACGAAGCCTATTCAAGCGTCCCCACAGTATGATGCTACCACCACCATGTTTAACAGCAATGTGCATTGTGGGTGTAGGGTGTTTTACGTTGTTGTGTATTTTGTTAGTCTTCCTGCACACACAGTGATTTGCATGTTGGCCAAATTAGTTACGATCCATCGCTCTGTTAGCGGCAGCAGTTGTTATAAAGAACAATGTGGAAAACAGAATGGAGGATTCTTTCCTTTGAGCTGCGGGACCTTTAGAGAGTTAATAGCAGATCCATTCATGTTAAAAAAAAAAAAGGCACTTCACAGAAAAGCGATGTGGATATTTTTCACTGCACACCCAGGACAAATTGATGGCTTGTGTTTTAGCAATAGCCTACTGAGTGTTTATAGCGCAGCGTTTTCACTCCACTGACCCAGTGCAGTGACCCCCAGAGGGAGTTGATTTTTTACCACTCTGCTTCCTTTTCAAATCTCTATCTTCTTTTATTTTTTCCCTCATCTTCTCCTCTGCTCACTTCCTTAAGCACATGCATGTTGATCTCATGATTCTCCACAGTCTCTCTTCTATTTTTTTTGTTCCTTCATTTCCTTTGCTCCCTCTGGCCTTCTTGTCAGTGTCGCTCGTTTTATTGCCTTCTATAGCGTCTCGAGACCCCCAGCTAGTCTTTGATTCGTCCTTTTGCCACTGCCGTTACGTTTTTTTTGTTGTTGTTTTTTTTTCACTCTGCTCCTCGCGCCTCTCCTGTGTTTACACCCTCCATCTGTCTTTATCACTCGATCGTCTCCTTTCAGTCTTTCCTTCCCTGTTTGTCATTCTCTTCGTATTTCCAGGCCCCTCCTCTCTGTTTGTGCCATCATCGCCAGTGTTATCCCTTCCTCCTCTTCACCGTCTGCCTGTGTGTACCGGATCCCGTCCCCGGCGCGTGGCCCGGGTTGACAAATGGATTATCACTCCGACGACACACGTAAAACCTCTACGGACCACTTTATTTTTAGCAGCTACAACTACTTTATTGGTGTCATTTTAGGAAACGAGAAAACAGACCCGGGCGAAGACGTGTTTGCATATATTTTGTATGCAAGCTTTTCCATTGCCTGGGATGAAACCCAGGTTTTATTCAGAAGGTCAGCAATGTTTATGAGGTTTTTTTTTGTTTGTTTTTTTTTCTACATGTATATGTTCTGTAATAAATATAAAATGTGTATTTGCAAGCTTGGTTCAAAGCAGCTGTCGTTTACTGTGAAAGAAGTTAGCTAGGGGCATAAAAGTTCTTACAAAAATGTCAATTTTCTGGTAATATATTCAGAAGTCACAAAGTCCCAGCAGTCACATCTGACCTGATTTCCTAAGTATCAACAGTGGAACAGCCGGAAAATTAGAGAATAGCTCAACATGCTAAGAAATCAACATTTACACCTTTACATTTTCTAATGTTCTTGTTTTTTTCCACTTTACTTTGTGTTTGTGTTGCCGCACATATTTTAGGCAATAGATTAAAATCAATTCAACCAATGCGTTCTTTGTTTTTCTTTTTAATTTTGGCACTTTTTGTTGACCTTCGTAGCCCTTGATACTGCAATAGCAATTTTCCCTGTTTTTTTAATCGGTACGCGGTGATGCTACAAAGGTCAAAGGCCGCATCCGTGATAAAGGATATGGCAACTTACACCCTGTAAAATCTTTGGAAATTGAATCATAATACAGTACAATAAAATAAACTTCAAATATCTGTAGAAAAATGTTGTTTACTTTCTACAAGGTGCTTTTTTATTTGTATTTTTTACACATAAGGCAGCCACTAGAGATGTGCTCCCTATGAAAGGCCATCCACAAACAGTCATCTCTTCTTTGTATTAGGAGCAGATGGTAGAAAACAGAATATTTCTGTTACTTTTAAACAACCAAAACATGTTTACAGAGTTGACATTTTAAGCTGCCCTTAGAGGTTTATACTAGCAATTAGCCATCACTGCTAGCATTACAAAAACAACCTACATGCACTCATTAGAGAACGTGGATCTTTATCCTTACTCTGACATTTCCTTTCCTGTTTTTTTTTTTTTTTTTTTTTTTTTTTTTTACAAAATCCAGATTGTTCCACAGCAGACAGCAGTTTAAAAACTTCAAACATCTGTTTTTTGTAGTTCAGCCTGTAAAATAGTATTTTCTACAATTGATTCAGACTGATTTTTTTTTTTTTCCATTACATGTTTAGACGGGTCATAAAATTTTCAGTTTCCATTCTAATAATTCGTTTTGATTAGCTCACAGATTGTGAGTTGTGTGACTTAATTCTCAAATGGCAAACATTAAATCATCTCCCCTCAGTACCAGCGTACCGTTTCAGCTTAGCGTGTGCTTAGCGTGGCGCGATCCTCGACTGCAGAAAGAGATTTTTGTTTTTTCTTCAAACTGGTTTTGCTTTGGTCACGACCAAGGTCCCAGTTGCTCTGTGTCCTTCTCGAGATTACACACAGTTTTGTTGTTCAGAAATGCTGGGAATTACTACCTGCTGTTCTTGTGTTATGTATAATGTTGGTAGTGCTGTAGTCCAGCTAGCTTCCACTGGAAGTTAGAAAATAGAAGTTGCTTGTACATTGCTTCAGAAGTAAAGGGAAGACTTGTGGGAATGTTTACATTGCAAAAATACAAAGTCTTAACAATTATTATTGGTCTTGTTTCTTGTGTAAATATCTCAGTACACTTGAAAGGATACAAAACTCACTAATTAACTTTTTTGCAACATGTAGGAGCTTGTTTTAAGTCAATAATTTCTGAATACTGATGAGAAAAAGTACATGGGAAAATATCTTGTTAAAAGTAAATTTATTTGCCAATAAAGCAAGTACCTCTCGTTTCTTGCTCGAAAGTTACTTGTAAACTGGTTTTGTCTTATTTGCAGGGTACTCCTTTCTGCCATGTGGCAGTCAGGTTAGCTTGATGTTATAAGAGGGTCATATTTAGTTTCATTATTGCCCATAAGCATTATAAAAGTTCCTCTGGCAACTCAAGAGTTATTCCCAGTCGTTGTTTGTACAGTTAAGCCCAAATTTATTCAGAACCCCTGAATATTTAAGTCTAATTTATCTTGTTTTGTGGTCTGACTTGAATCCCATTGAAAATCAGCGGAAGGTTTGAAAACATAATGGAGACTGTATGGAGACTATGGATACATACTATACTATTTATCCTTAAAGATGTGGAGTTCAAAGATAAATCATCAAAATATGCTGTTCAGCTACATATAACCACGTTTTATTTCTGTTACCACAGAAAATATGTTTCATTGACAGAAAAGCATATTGATTCCAAACTGATGTCTTGATGTTGTTCTATTTTTTTTTCTCTTCTTTCTTGAATGAAAATAATTTAAAATCTAAATCTGCCGTGGGGGGGGGGGTGATTTTGGGCTTAACAGCTGCTTTGGATAAGCAGATGTTTAGCATAAGTCAAAACGATGCCAGTAGTGATTATATGTTGACAGTAAAGAGCTTTGATATATAAATGAAATAATGACAATTTCCTTCACCAAACAAAGTCCGGTCATTGATGTGGACTTAAAATGACCATATACCTCAACTGTTATCAGATAACATACGAACTTACATATTTAACAAAAAATAATGCATTCTTGACATTAATGTTATAAGAAGTAGGTCCTGTTTTCAACAAGAAACAAAGCAATCCAGCATTTATTTTTGGTTTGATAGCCCAGCTAACTGAACAACAGCATAAACAACATAGTTCATCTTGATAATGACAAAGACAGACGAATAAGTCCAGAATAAACATTTGGTCTGCACCGAGGACAACTGATGAGGTGAAAGCTTAGTATTATCGCAGCATTTGAAAGGATTTCACCTCATCAATCTCTGCAAGTAGATTCCTGACAAAAGACAAAGCACAGCCAAAAACCACACAATATTACAGCTTTTACATTTTTCACACAAATAGCTTGCAGATTTTGTTAAGCCAATCTATATAATGGTTATTAAAGCAAGGCATTATTCATTTCATTAGAAAAAGCAACAGAAACATCTTACATTAACTTTAAGAGTTAATCGTTAAGAGTGATTTGTGTTGTGGGGATTCATGTTTGCGTAGCCATCCTCTTCATAAATGTTTAGTTTTTTTTCCTCTTCAGTTGGAGCTGTTTCAAGCTCAAATCATTTCTCTCACACCAGCAGGTAAATGGGCTTTCTCTGTTGTAAGGAAAACATCATTTATATGGAGCATCCCGTTAAGATTCTTGATGTTTTCCAGCGTGCGCCACTTTTGTTTTCCACTTGACATATCTGATTGCTGCTCTATATTTGGTAATGGAGAGCACGGTGCATACTAACACAGAAAAATCTAATGTATTATTCAAGCGATTTTTTTGTTTTTTCCCTCAAAGCTATAAGACCTGGAGCAACACACTTACTCTATGGATTTTTGATGCCGTGGTTGTGCAGTAAGTTCTGAGAGCATACAGCGTACACAAACACAGAAGTCCTTGTTTTTGTGGCGTCTGCAGATACTGTACTGTACTGCATGCAGACCTGTTATTGAGCAGTTCTTTCATAGCATGCCCACGTCTGTTTTTTGCTTTGCTTTCCCTTCTCCGCTTTGCATGCCCCCAAACTTTAGCGCACGGATGCCATGATCTTGCAAAGGAGTTGCAGAGGAAAGTAAAATAAGAAATGTTCCAAACGAACCAGGTGGAAGAACTGAATTGTTTCCAAGAAAGCTCAAGGTGGAAAATTCAGAACCGGAAAAGCATATTTACCGATTCATTTTCCCGTTTTTAATCTTGTTTCTCAAATTGCTCTACAATAGTAGAAATACAACCTCATTTTAATAGTAGATAAACTAACATGGCGCTATTTAAAAAATAATTGTCCTCCTTGTTAAATCATCTATTATGTGATCAACCTTTTTTCTTTTTTTTTTAAGTGTTTAATTTTGTTATCCACAGCCAGGGCTGATTACAGCCAGAAATGTACAAATTGCTCCAACAGAACCTCTGACAACATGAAGTAGGTTGGAGTCCAAAAGCAACCTACATTTGATCTAAAGAAATTAAATAGCTGATAAGAAATAGTCAAAAGTCAAGCCGTTTCTACTCTCTGGCGTTGGGAGGGCTTTCTAAAATTACGATGTATTGACGACTCGATCGGGAAGTCAAAAACGAATCCAGAAAACATCTAAAACACATCAGGCCTAACGTGCATCAGTTAAAAATTGTGCTGATGATTCATTAGTACGAAATAGATTGAGCAAAAACAACAGAGCAAAGTTCCCAGGTGAAAACTAGTGCTGGTCAAAGAGAACAGAACGTTCCATGTAACATTTGCCAACAGAAACACCATGATCCTTAACACTTAAGGGGAAAATATGAAATGGACAGATGAGACAATAGTGGAGCTTTTTGCAACATGGCGGTTGTAGTGTGATTATCGCTTTAAGATTAAAAAAGAAAAATGCTGAATCACTGAATTAAGACAGTCCTTTTCTAGTCTTCCAAAAACATAACGTGCATTTCACTGTAGCTACACTCTGACAAATACACGCATCTTCATACAGCAGTATGCAGGTTGATGGGGAACTTGGGATTTAATACCTTGTCCAGGAGCATAGCGACGAAGTTGGAATTAAACCCACAACTTAGTGACTGCAAAACGACTACTGAACAACAGTCGTCCCAGTTGTAATGACAAATGGTTGCTTTATTACGGGGGAAATTTGGGGTGTGCCATAACTGATGGAAACATGATTTCTGCTAAAGAGTATGTTGGGATTTCAGTTTGATCTGAAACGGGCGTGTTCGCCTAAAGAAAAAGTTTAACCCGAAAGGAATCTTTAAAGGGACATGTTGTGGGTTTCTTTTCACGGCACTGTATAGCCAAGAGTGCATCGGCAGGTGCTGCGGTCGCAGCCATAGACTGAGTGAGAGACGGAGGCAGTGTGAAAAATTGATGTGCCCTACTTACAGCAGCTGAGCGGAGAGAGGAGCAGCAGGGCTGAAATGATGTCAGACTTTTGAAGAGCTTTTTTTTTTTTTTTTTTTTTTTTTACTCTGCATTACATCACTCAAATTAGTTTTTGGGTGTGGGCGTGCGCTCTTGATTTGCCTATGCGCAACGCATGCGGTGTGATCTCGGCCTACTTTTGATTTGTTTACAGATTTTTTGTGTTTTGGTGTAAAACATGGGGGGGAAAAAAAAGGAATCTGTTTTCTCCCTTTTGAACGGAGGGTTCACATCGGAGGCTGCGGCTCTCATTAGCTCCTTCCCTACAGTCTTTGGCACCGTTTGACCAAGCGGAGCCCTTTTTATCTGCCGCCCTACTGTTCAAAACGAGGCAGGGAAAGGAGCGTGGGTCCCACTAGAAGTCAGCAGATTCCAAACCGTTGTGCGTTAATCAACACCGTCAGACGCCACAAAGGCACGACTGCGGCGCTTTTGCCCGTTTTACTCCCGGGGACGTCTTAATGGCCGAGGAGGATTTATTGGGGTTTACGCTGCAGGCCACAAAGGGGTTCTCCAGGCCTTTGAAGTTCTGCTGGTCTCAGCAGCCCCGTCTTAATGCACTGAAGTGACCGTAGCTCACGTAAACGGCCGAGATGACCGTCACAGAAAGCAAGCTCGAAGCATTTAATTCTAATGTTTGGAATGATTTAATAAGGGATATTAAGTGACTTTTTAGATTAAGGTTCAAGTAAACAAGTCTCTGCTATTGGATTTTCCCATCACTCGGACGTCACCTGCAAATCTGGCTGTGTTGTTTTTATTGATCCTTTTTTCCCCCACTTTTTTTGCTGCCCTCCATTTTTATCTTTTTAATATTCATCCCTTTTTCGAGCCATAAAGCAGACTGCCTTTGTGCTTGACTGACGGGATGGCCTTTACTCGTTACCTAGGGGTTAATGTTACCTGTGTGGCAGCATCTTAATGAACAGACATACAGTACACCTTTTTTATTATTATTTTTGGTTCATTGTCTGATGTTAAATCAGACCAAACTTCTCTTGTTTTTAGGTCTTTAGGTCAGCATATAGAAATTATTTCTATATACTAAACGCCTCAAAATTGAGACACAAAATGTCAGATTTATTTAATGTCTTCAAAATCAGAAGTGTACATAAATATCCTCAGTATTTGGTAGCATTGCCTTTAAACTGTGACTTTGGTCAACATGTTTTGGGTTTCCTTCAAGGTGATTGATGTCTTTAAATGTTGCTTCAGGTGTTTTCATACAAGCTTCTTTCCTCATGATTCCATCTATTTTATGAAGTGCACCACTTCCTCTGGCCGTAACTTGTTTCCAAGGAAGAACCAGGTTTGTGCAGCGCCATGATTCACTTCCTGATATCTTGGCTGATTTTTGTTTACTTTTTTCATTTGTAATGCATTGCTATGAAGCGCTAGCACACAGTTGCTTTATCTATATTGTTGGAAAATGTTAGATAAGGGTGTTAGCCCGGCCGCTGGCTTCCTGCACAACTCTGCTCGATTCTCATCTGCCTTCAGTGCTGCGTCTGGAATTTTTCCCATAGAGCTGGATTTCTTAGGACGCGTTTCATCCTGGCCAATCAGCAAACGGAAGGTGTTTTGAATGGTGGTGTTAAGCTTCTGTGCCATTTTTAAGTTGTTGTCCGCCTGCAGTTGCAGTTTTAGCAAGTGAACGAAGCCATTCAGTATGTGTTGAGCCACGCTTCCAAATATCGAGCAATTAAAGTTGGAGAAAGAGAAATATTTAAGTTTTATTGCTGGCGGCTTGGCACATCTCAGTTAACAGTGGGAGATGGGTTTTTCTTAACAGGTTAACAGGTACGTTTCATGGCGTAGCTTTCTTGGCGATTGAACTGGCACATTCGTCACCGCCAAACATTAATGACTGGGTAAAATCAGAACAAGTCGTTTAAAAGTTCAACAGAGTCTACCCCGACAGCTTTAAGTGATGGTTTTTCAATAGCCAAGGATCCAGATCTTCTATATGAAGTAAAGCATAGAACAAGGCACTGACTCCTAGCACTTTTAAAACACTTTTGGGCCAAGTTGACAAAAGGACTGATTGTTAATGCTCAAAAGACACATTGTTTCCCCACTTTAAAATGTCTGTATATAAATAATTATCTACATCGAAGATGAGCTGTAGTGACATCCATCACCATTTCAATACATCAGCAAGTCCAACTTTGCATTTCTAGTATACTAAACTTTTTCCTGCGTGGTTTAATGCTAAGAGCATCGCACTGGAAGGTGCGTTCACTCTTGATGGAACAGTTGTTAAAACACAAAGCGGGAACATCATGAATAAAAACACAGGCGAGCTTTGTGCGGATCTTAACAATGCTGTCATCACTTACCTGAACTACCCTAACAGCTTATCGAGCATCAACTCGACACGCACATTAGCCAAAGCATAAAAGTCAGCTGATTGGAGTGATAATTACAGCACCTGTCATGTCGTCTTAAAGTATTTATCTGTGTTTTATGTCTGTCCATCTGTCTCTCTTCCACGGCGCTCGCCGAATAGGCTTGTTTCTCTGTAGAGTGAAAGGCATGCTGGGTAATTGAAAGAGGGCAACTGGCACAAGTTAAACAGATGGAGACGTAGAGTGAGCAGAGTTTGAGAGTGTGTGCTCATGCGTGTGGAGGGCGGCGCATGGCAGGAGTCAAACGGCTGTGGATTTATCAGCTTCCCAGTGAGGGCCAAAAGGAAACGCTTGCCAGGTTCCACACTTTCTCTCACAAATCCGGGGGCACACGCAAACTCCAGTTCTTACTCGTCATACCTGTTCGCATTTGGATAAAGCAGCCCATTTTAAATCTATGCATGCATTTAATCCCCTCTTGGTTCTTGAGTGAAATATCCTTCCTCTCCTTCATCTACTAGGTAGATGAAGGAGACATATGTCAGAGACTCTGACATAAAAGTCAGTAAATCTACCTTTTATGTCAGGTAGATTCTACCTGATGGACAAACATGGAGAATTGTGACAAACGATAAACAAAAGTCACTATGAACAATGTTTTTGGCCTAAATGAGATCATCTAAAACAGTGTTTCTCAATCTTTTTTGGGCCAGCGCCCCCCTGTCCATTATCCAGGTCCCTCAGTGCCCCCCATCAAAAAATTTGTAGGCTTCTTTGCACTGAATATTATTTTATTAGTAATATTACTATCACTATTGTTGTTTTAATTTTTATGGTCGTTTCTGTATTTATCATCAAAAATAATTTCCCAGAGAACAAAAAAGCCATGCGAATAGAAATTATATTTACAGGGGTCTGCGAAAAATGCAATGAATGGACATTCAAGTTAAAATTAGTAGGCCTTTCAGCAGCCAGAGTGGGAAAAAAAATATTCTTGTTCTGTGCCGTTTTCTGATGTTAGTTGTTAAATCTTTCAGAAATTGACCAGATAAAAGATGTACAACAATACCAGTTAAACGTGAAACTATTTGGAAAAAACTGTGCTCTGCAACATTAAAACATGGATAGAACTGCAACCATATTAATCATAACTCTTCTTCTCTTCAGTGTTTCTGTACTCTGTAAATAAATCAAGTAGATTTGTTTACGTTGCAAGAATATTCATACCGGTTAAAGTCATTTTGTAACGTCTTGTACCATTCCTACAAGTATCCCAACGACATATCTTTTTGGTTCGTCACACATAATCCCAACACAAAGTAGCACATAATTAATTGTTGTAAATGTTGTTTTCACAAATGAGTATCCAAAAAATGTGTGGCGTAGATTTGTTTTCCAACCCCCTTTAAATCTAATGCCTTTAAAAATGTATAAAATGTTTACCTATATGTAAGTTGATCAGTATACCACTGGTGGTGCTTGTCTTGAGGGGTGCCATAGAAGACATTTTAGCAGTTAAGTGGTAAAGAGAAACAAATTAACTGTGATATAAAACTAATAACCATAAGCTGTTCAAGAAGATTGTTCTCCAATTATAGCATAAAGTAAGGCGAGCGCAGCAGAGAACATTTTGAGATGTGCTTCTTACTGAAGTGAACCACAGTAAACCAGCAACATGTGCTTTTGAGCATTCCTGCTTTGCCTCACTAACCTCTAAATTCACAACTTGCGTCTCAGAATGACATAAAATTTTCTCAAACATGAACCCAAGTGAAACGGGGTTGCCGTGTCGACGTCGAAAAACAGTTACAATTGCAGCTTGATAGTCTGTGATCAAGCTGTTATTGGCGAGGCAAGCTAATGACATTGTGTTTTCAGAATTTTATACTTTCAAATGGTGTAGCAGGATGTTCGCTGAATGCAAGGAGGTTGCTTAGCACCGAACGTGTGGAAGGTGAACGAGATGATAGTACTGATAACAATGATTTTCAATTTTGTTAGGAAATTCCTGGACTTTTCTAATTAGAATTTAAATTTTCTAGAGGCCATCTTTGTAGATTTTTTCCCAAACGTAAGCCGGTCTTTTAGCATATGCTCTTATCTCTCTTGACTTCATATGAAGACCTCTGTTGTTTGTCTGACTCAGAAGACGTCTCTTTCATCTTTCTACAGTGGGTTGAAGGGCACGCTACGAGAAAAAGGCTTCGTGTTTTATTTCTTCTGATCTGTTTGGTCTTGGAAGTTTGTGTACCTTTGAATGTCACAAAAGGCGGGTGCGGTGGCTGATTTCACGCTACAGGGTTAGAGCAACCACTCTTGCTGCAACCGTGAGTGAAGATGGTTCCAGTGGAAAAACTGGAAATTTATCAGATCATATCACTTCATAAGCATAAACCTTTTCACTTGAATTCAGCAGCATTTAGCGAGCGACAACGAAAACTGTGCCAGTTTGTCTCTTTGCCACTTTGTGCCCACTCATTAACATTTAGCCTACTTCCATTTGTTACCCATAAATAAATCAGTTCCTATTCATGAATGTAGCCACAGTATATCAGCTTATATCCTTTGGGTTACAAATTAAGTTGAATTAATGTGATGGACTCTGGTGCAGTTAAGTTACTTGTACAGTATATTATTTGCCTATTAGCTCAATAGTGGTTAAATGTTGTCTAAGCTGGTACAAAATGCCTCTGAGGTGGATAGGAAATGACAAATGCTTGGTACAAAGCGTTCGCCCCTTTGTCACACCCCCAAAACATGAAAATGAAAAACTGCCCAGCACCAAACAAAAACGCTGACAAAACAAACAACTAGTGTTGTTTGTTATGGCGTTTATAGTTAATGTGTTTTCACCGCATTATGCCACAGTCATCTAGTCTAGATTTTAATAGATTACATCACAGTAAAGAGAAACCCCCCCAAACCCCCATAAAACCATAATATGTCTGCCTTTAAAGAGACTCGTCAGAGATCTGTAATGAGTCTGAAAACCTCAGTTCTGACTGAACCGAGTGATCCCTCCTCCCCACCGTCGCTTATATCGAAGAAGGAAAGAAAGCTGAGACAGAAATTATTCAGCGTGTTCGCATGTTGTTGAATATGCTGTAGCTGCACTTAGCAGCCAGTGCATTAGGTACATTTGTTCAATTAACACCAACAGCAAATCAGCCAATTACTGCAACTCAATGCTTTCAGGCATCCAGAAGGTTGATTTGTTTATGCATCTATCTGATTTACAGAAAAAGGTCCAAAAACAGATGATCAGATGGAATGATCAGTGGAATACCTTCGATGAAGGAAGAACGCTTTGAATCTTGAAGAAGGTTCCCACCAGGGGCGGAGCGTCAGGGGGGATTGGGGGGGCTGTGGGCCCCCGGCCTGGGCCTAGAGGGGGGGCCTGGCAGAATATGACTCATAAGCATAATGAGAACTGGAGAAGGAAGGCCCTCACCTGTTCAGTATGGTGTATGTAGGGTTAAATAGTTTGGTGCCCCAGTAGATTATATAGTGGCCTGTTCCAGTCATTGTTGACTCAGGTTGCTAAAATCTTTACAAGACCGACTGATTTTAGTGACATAGTGGGCGTAAAATATTGAATAAAATGTTGTGCTACATGGCTTTATTTTCAATCTTACATTTAATTTTATGATACACAAAATTACAAGTGGATCGTCCATATTGTCTCCAAGTGTATTCTGGGTAAAGTTTGTCACCAGCCGTCCACCAACGTCATCATCAGTCACTTGGCAACAGATGGCAAACTAGCTAGAGCATTTCTACGGACTAAGTTAACATGAGTGGAGCTCCATGGAGCGGCAAAGTGAAAAGAATGGAAAAAAGAGAGCAAGGAAAAACCAAAAACTGGACACATGTTTTGTTCCTCGTCTTGGAGATGAACCGGACTTTTTTGTTGGCAACGATTCAGACCCGCCAAAACTGCCAGCCCAGCGAAGGAGCCGGACTAGCTGCAGGTAGCAACCCTGACATTATTCACAAAGTGTGAGTTAACTGTAGACTGATTGTAAACTGTATCAGCCCAGCCGCCGAGCCTACATCCCCTTTTCTCTCTGTCGGTGGTGCAGCGGTGATGTCAGGGACTGAAGGCTGAGTTATAGTCATTTTCAACAGTTCGGGTTGAACGTTTTTGAGCCAAGACAGCAATATGACGTTTATAGTTAAGGTTTACATTGGAGCCGTCTGGAAGAGCATCTTCCAGGTCGTCCAGTTTGTGTGAACGGCGGCGCGCGCGATCCTCACCGAGTTACAAACATCCACAGGTGCACGAGGTGCTGCGACATGCGGCGCGTGCCTGTATGCGTGTCTGTGTTGTAAAGTTAAATTATCATGAGCTTTATTTGGGTATAGGGCCCGGTCATTAGCACCGCACCCCGGCCCAAAGCTGACTTGTTCCGCTAGTGGTTCCCACTTCAAATTTTAAGGGGTGAATATTCATATTATACCCACTAATCCACTCTACTGATATCTTATGCTTTTCTCCTCTTTGCCATCAGTTGCAGATGGTAAAGAAGCTCAAGGATAAAGAATGAAAATGAGCCCTGAAGTTTAGTTTGTCCTGCGCTTTAACTTCCTGTCTGTCTTTTATCAGAAGATAACTTTTAACAGACTGGTGAATGTTTTCTTTGGGGTTTTAGTTCCCCATAAACAGGTGTCGCACACACACAGAAACAAATGCAACCAGATTTTCGTTCCAAACCGAAGCATGACTAGGTTTTCAGAGTTGTAATAGTGGCTTTATTCCAAAGGGGGAAAAAAAAAAGCTTGTCCTCTCTGAGAAGCAGCGGTCACTTTCCTCAAAATCGCATTAAAACACTTTGGATGTTTCAGAAGAAACTGTTTAATCTAAATCTTCGCTCTCTCGCCTCCTTGAATGTTCATTTAGGGATTTTCAAAGTGCTTCTTTGAGCTGCTGAGGGGGGATATAATCTACTGTTTCCATAATCCCTGTGCGGATACAAGCACCCGCCCGGTGTTATGCCCAGAAATGCATGCCTGCCGAGAATTGCATCCCCTGTCGCGGGAGCGCGCATCTTTCTAAACTCTCGCATTTTAATGAGGAAACGGACTGAAATATGACCGAAGACGAAACTTTTAAAGATATTCGTAACAATATCACGTTTCTTAAACATGTCAGCCTTAAAACGGTGGGTTTTATATCGCAGATTAATTGAAATAAATACGGTTTTTACACATTTATTGAGACAAATGAGTCGAACGTTTTTCAGTCCGTGTCTGAAGAAAATGCTCTCCGCATTTGGTTTGAAATTTCCCGATTTTTCTTTTAACGTCATATTAGCTTAAAGTATTACAAAACAGAGGCCCATTATGTAGAACATTTTATATCATGCTTAACTGTCTAGCATATTAATGTAGAGGGGATGCATTTTAATGACTGAGCCTGCCAATATTTGTATCCCCTGTCTATTGTTGATATGAAACGTATAGCAGTTGCACAGAGAATAAGTGTCATTACGTAGAAAAGGTGAAGTCCCTCTTAACTCTTCATTTCTTCAAGTTAGCAGAGGGATGCATTTTCTGGCATAGCAAATGATTACCTTGCCAATATATGTAGGCCTTTTATATTTTCCACAAATATAATTCTACTGATACAAAATGTATACCAGCAGTTCATAAAACAAGTGTGATTGTATAGAAAAAGTAATTTCACTCTTGACTCTTTATTTCTCCATGTAAGCAGGGGATGCATGTACAGCAAAGCCTATTATTAGCCTGCCAAAATATGCATGGCCTCTCCATGTTCTTCAAATATTATCCTATCGATATAAAACCCATACCAGTAATTCATAGAACATCTCTGATTATGTAGAAAAGGTGAAATCCCTCTTTAATTCTTTATTTCTCCATGTTACCAGGGGAAGCATTTTTTTGGCAATATGGATGTCGAGCCTGCCAAAATATGCATGCCCTATCTATTTTCCTCAAATTTTATCCTATTGCTATGAAATTCATACCAGCAGTTCATACAACTACTCTGATTATGTAGAAAAAGCTATTTCACTCTAAACTCTTTATTTATCCAAGTTAGCAGGGGATGCATTTTTTGGCAATATGGATGTCGAGCCTGCCAAAATATGCATGCCCTATCTATTTTCCTCAAATATTATCTTATTGATTTAAAACTTATATCAGCAGTTCATAGAACAAGTGTGATTTTGTAGAAAAAGTTATTTCACTCTAAACTCTTTATTTATCCAAGTTAGCAGGGGATGCATTTTTTGGCAATATGGATGTCGAGCCTGCCAAAATATGCATGGCCTCTCCATGTTCTTCAAATATTATCCTATCGATATAAAACCCATACCAGTAATTCATAGAACATCTCTGATTATGTAGAAAAGGTGAAATCCCTCTTTAATTCTTTATTTCTCCATGTTACCAGGGGAAGCATTTTTTGGCAATATGGATGTCGAGCCTGCCAAAATATGCATGCCCTATCTATTTTCCTCAAATTTTATCCTATTGCTATGAAATTCATACCAGCAGTTCATACAACTACTCTGATTATGTAGAAAAAGTTATTTCACTCTAAACTCTTTATTTATCCAAGTTAGCAGGGGTGCATTTTATGGCAATATGGATGTCGAGCCTGCCAAAATATGCATGCCCTACCTATTTTCCTCAAATTTTATCCTATTGCTATGAAATTCATACCAGCAGTTCATACAACTACTCTGATTATGTAGAAAAAGCTATTTCACTCTAAACTCTTTATTTATCCAAGTTAGCAGGGGATGCATTTTGTGGCAATATGGATCTCGAGCCTGCCAAAATATGCATGCCCTACCTATTTTCCTCAAATTTTATCCTATTGCTATGAAATTCATACCAGCAGTTCATACAACTACTCTGATTATGTAGAAAAAGTTATTTCACTCTAAACTCTTTATTTATCCAAGTTAGCAGGGGTGCATTTTATGGCAATATGGATGTCGAGCCTGCCAAAATATGCATGCCCTACCTATTTTCCTCAAATATTATCTTATTGATTTAAAACTTATATCAGCAGTTCATAGAACAAGTGTGATTTTGTAGAAAAAGTTATTTCACTCTAAACTCTTTATTTATCCAAGTTAGCAGGGGATGCATTTTTTGGCAATATGGATGTCGAGCCTGCCAAAATATGCATGGCCTCTCCATGTTCTTCAAATATTATCCTATCGATATAAAACCCATACCAGTAATTCATAGAACATCTCTGATTATGTAGAAAAAGCTATTTCACTCTAAACTCTTTATTTATCCAAGTTAGCAGGGGTGCATTTTATGGCAATATGGATGTCGAGCCTGCCAAAATATGCATGCCCTACCTATTTTCCTCAAATTTTATCCTATTGCTATGAAATTCATACCAGCAGTTCATACAACTACTCTGATTATGTAGAAAAAGTTATTTTACTCTAAACTCTTTATTTATCCAAGTTAACAGGGGGTGCATTTTTTGGCAATATGGATGTCGAGCCTGCCAAAATATGCATGCCCTACCTATTTTCCTCAAATTTTATCCTATTGCTATGAAATTCATACCAGCAGTTCATACAACTACTCTGATTTTGTAGAAAAAGTTATTTCACTCTAAACTCTTTATTTATCCAAGTTAGCAGGGGATGCATTTTGTGGCAATATGGATGTTGAGCCTGCCAAAATATGCATGCCCTATCTATTTTCCTCAAATATTATCTTATTGATTTAAAACTTATATCAGCAGTTCATAGAACAAGTGTGATTTTGTAGAAAAAGTTATTTCACTCTAAACTCTTTATTTATCCATTTTAGCAGGGGATGCATTTTTTGGCAATATGGATGTCGAGCCTGCCAAAATATGCATGCCCTACCTATTTTCCTCAAATTTTATCCTATTGCTATGAAATTCATACCAGCAGTTCATACAACTACTCTGATTATGTAGAAAAAGTTATTTCACTCTAAACTCTTTATTTATCCAAGTTAGCAGGGGATGCATTTTTTGGCAATATGGATGTTGAGCCTGCCAAAATATGCATGCCCTACCCATTTTCCTCAAATTTTATCCTATTGCTATGAAATTCATACCAGCAGTTCATACAACTACTCTGATTATGTAGAAAAAGTTATTCCACTCATAACTCTGTATTTCTCCATTTTAGCAGGGGATGCATTTTTTGGCAAGGCCTATCATTAGGGTGCCAAAATATGCATGCCCCCTCTATTTTTCTCAAATATAATCCTATTGATATAAAACTTATACCAGTAGTTCATAGAACATGTGTGATTATGTAGAAAAATTATTTCACTCTTAACACCTTATTTCTCCATTTTAGCAGGGGATGCATTTTACGGCAAAGCCTGTTATTAGCCTGCCAAAATATGCATGCCCCCTCTATTTTCCTCAAACATTATCCTATTGATATGAAACTTATACCAGTAGTTCATAGAACATGTGTGATTATGTAGAAAAAGTTATTTCACTCTTAACACCTTATTTCTCCATTTTAGCAGGGGATGCATTTTGTGGCAATATGGATGTCGAGCCTGCCAAAATATGCATGCCCTATCTATTTTCCTCAAATATTATCTTATTGATTTAAAACTTATATCAGCAGTTCATAGAACAAGTGTGATTTTGTAGAAAAAGTTATTTCACTCTAAACTCTTTATTTATCCATTTTAGCAGGGGATGCATTTTTTGGCAATATGGATGTCGAGCCTGCCAAAATTTGCATGCCTTATTTATTTTGATCTATATATGAAATTTACATATTACGTTTTATTATTATGTAGCATGGTCAGTTATGATATCGTTAAAAATGTCATGTTCAACATTTGGATTTAATGTCGTAATAACCATTTACAATTCCAATTGTCTGTTTTGTAATTGTAAATGATTCCTTTTCTAAAAAATTTAAATTATTGAGAGCATAATTTTATATGAACAAATTTCTATTTATTGTTCGATACAGTTATTGTATGCACTTAAAAGTCACACTTGTCTATATAACCAGTGTCCTACTTATGCATATTGCACACATTTATGTTATTCTTTAGCACTGTTTGCTTTTTCATGCTATGATTGCTGAAACAAAATATCACAGACATAATATTGTATCAGAAAGTATTAAGAAATCGTTAGTTTTGTTACATTTATTGTTAAAGAAATAGATAATCAAGGAATTTTGATAAACCTATAAGTCCATATTGCCCATCCATATTCCACTATACTTGCACCGCCTCTCTATTTTTAACCCCAAAACTCACTTCATTATTCCACAATACAAGTGAAAAATAAATATAAATATTCTGAAAATCAAGTCTGCGAAGAAAGTGAGATACTTCTTTTCTACAAGTGAAATTTTTCTTTTGAAGTGTAGATGTGACTTGAAAAACCACACTGTTTGCATCATTTTCAATATAAATACAATATATATATATGTAATACAAATGCAAACTTCAGCATAAAGAGATCTGTAGACCACGAAGGAGGCGGGGCTTAATTATCCAATTAAGAGCATAGTTAACCATAGTGGAGCATATCAAACTATTCAGTTTGACTCTGTTCATTCTGGTTGGTCTTGGTGGTCGGAGTTCTTGTTATTTTCATTAGAAAATATGGACCCTAAGCTTTTTGAAACCATTTTTAAATACAAAGTTCATGGTTCTTACAAGAGTGGTTTTTCAAAGGCACAGAAAGCTGAAATTCGTCGCAAAGCGAAAAACTACAAAGTTGAAGGTCAGTATTATTCTGAAGTCTTCTGTAATTGTATCTGTTCTTTTTCTGAATGTATTACTTTCAATACATTCTTATTGTTTTTGTTATGTGAATAGAATGTTAACAGTACAGTCTACAGTGTTATCTTTGTTTTTAAAACTACTCAAAGCATTTTTTACTAAGGGAAGAAATTTAACTGAATTATATGGCTTGTTAGTTGTGAGTATACAAACCAAATGAAAGTTTTGAATTTACATTAATTGCAGCATTAAAGTGGAATGGATATGTCTAAGTCGATATTTTGTTTTGAATACTGTTACTTTGATATGGCATATAAATATACTCTGTGTTTAAAATAATTTTTTTTCAAAAGCTTTTTGAACAGACTTATTTACATATAACATTTTTCCAAAATAAGTGTTTTCTGTTACTTATTTGTTGGTGGTAGGACAAGAACTGTTGTATGTGAAAGGCCAGGGAAGAGATTTAAAATTAAAAGTTGTCTGTGGTGCAACAAAAGCCAACGAAATCTTCTTGGCTTTCCATGCAAGTGCCTCGGGAGGTCACACTGGCCAAAAGAAAACACGAGATGCCATAGCTAGACGCTTCTACTGGCCTGGAATGACAGCAGACATAAACAAATGGGTAAAAACACATATAAAATAATTGAATACATGCCTAAATCAAATGTGTGTGTATATATATATATATAAGTAAAACTTTTCAAATGCTATCACTTCTGCAGGTATCAGAGTGTGAAGTGTGTCAGTCTGCAGGGTATAAAATAAAAGACACCATTGAACATACCCCAATAAAGGTATTGATAATAAAATAATTAAAGGAATATAATATGTTACTCTATGCTGACAACCATAACATAAGGCTGAATTAAATGTTTATTGTTTAATTTTTTCATCTTTCCATTTAAGGTTTCACATCCTTTCGAGCTTATTGGAATGGACCTTATAGGGAAACTAAAAACCACAAAAAATGGATATCAGTACATCTGTGTGATGACAGATTACTACACGAAATGGACTCAGGCGTACCCAATCAAAAGTAAAACTGCAGAAGAGGTCACTACACAGATTCTTAAATTTGTTTTTCAGTTTGAAGCCCCTAAAAGAATTCTGACAGACCAAGGCACAGAGTTTGTCAATTCGGTAAAGTTGTATTTCATCAAAAAAATTTTGTTAAATGTGGCATGCAGTTTTTGACTTATGAATTTGTTATGGTTGTGACAGATAAATAAGAATGTCTGTGAAAAAATGGGCATTAAAAGGAGTCTCTGTGCACCCTACCATCCACAAACAAATGGTTTGGTGGAAAGAATGAATGCCACTATCCAAAGGTAGCTGATACTCGTCGACAAGAAAAGTCCCAATTTTACAGGATAAATCATATTATAATATCAACTTTAATCTTTTTGTCTTCAGGTCTCTGTGCAAACTTGTGGGGTCGAAACCAGAAACCTGGGATGAGTATCTTGATGCGGTCATGTTTGGACTTAGGACCAAAAAACAGATGACTACAAAGTTTTCCCCTTTTTTTCTTATGTTTGGACGTGAAGCTCGATATCCGTTTGAGATCCCAGAGAAATATGAGGTTTGAAACATTAAAAGTAAAATTTCAATTGTCTTACAATAACACGTCAATTACACATGTTCTTCAAGTCAGACATTGATGTGTGTTATAGATCAACAACACTGTTGAGCAGGTTATGGAGGAAGAGACTGTGACAGAATGCATAAAGCATTTGGATGCCATTAAAGAGGTCATTGAGGCAAATGTGACCAGATCAACAACAATGACAAAAAAAAGGCTTCGCTCATCCAGCAGAAACGTGTCATTCAGTGTAGGAGAGTTGGTTTTGAGGCAAAATGTGAGGAGTCAACAAAGAAAAGGGGGTAAGTTGGAGCCCAACTTTCTTGGACCTTTCAAAATATCAGCCCTCCAGGGAAAGAGTGCTGACCTTATTTCAGAAAATGGAGCACTGTTTAAAAATATCAGTATCGACCATCTCAAACACTTCAAACCAGAAAATCCACGAATTCCACATAAGATGACCACACAAAAAACAGAAAATCCAACATCTGCTCCTCCAGCCCCTCCGACCACCTCTCCTCCAGCCCCTCCGACCACCTCTCCTCCAGCCTCTCCTCCAGCCCCTCTGACCACCTCTCCTCCAGCCCCTCCGACCACCTCTCCTCCAGCCTCTCCTCCAGCCCCTCTGACCACCTCTCCTCCAGCCCCTCCGACCACCTCTCCTCCAGCCTCTCCTCCAGCCCCTCTGACCACCTCTCCTCCAGCCCCTCCGACCACCTCTCCTCCAGCCTCTCCTCCAGCCCCTCCGACCACCTCTCCTCCAGCCTCTCCTCCAGCCCCTCTGACCACCTCTCCTCCAGCCTCTCCTCCAGCCCCTCTGACCACCTCTCCTCCAGCCCCTCCGACCACCTCTCCTCCAGCCTCTCCTCCAGCCCCTCTGACCACCTCTCCTCCAGCCCCTCTGACCACCTCTCCTCCAGCCTCTCCTCCAGCCCCTCTGACCACCTCTCCTCCAGCCTCTCCTCCAGCCCCTCCGATCACCTCTCCTCCAGCCCCTCTGACCACCTCTCCTCCAGCCCCTCTGACCACCTCTCCTCCAGCCTCTCCTCCAGCCCCTCCGATCACCTCTCCTCCAGCCCCTCTGACCACCTTTGCTACAGTCCTTCCAACCACCATGTCTGACACGATTTCAACAGGTATAATGTCATGTGGAAATTACATTGACCTTGCATAATTTAATCAGTGTTAGAATGTGTTTTGATATTTTCAAATTTTTATATAAAATAAGTAATCATAAAATCTACATTGGCATCATATTTTACATGTTCTTTTGTATTTATGACTAATATTTGTATTTCTGAAATATTTCTTAGTTTTAAACAAGGTGTGGGGAGGAACACATAAAGACACATATGTCCTACTGTCGAAGATTGGACCCTACAAATTATTTAGCTCGGACTTTGCCAGAATTTGTCCGGGACAGGAGCTGGAGAGTGAGGTACCTTAATTTCAATAAATCAATGGATGGATGGATATCACTGTCTCTGTCCTGCTAGATCAGGCTTTCAAATGCACTTATAATAAACTTTTAGAGAAGCTATGCATTAAACTTGCTCTTTTTAAATATGACTCTTTTCAGGTTATTAATGCCTACCTACATCTGATGGTTAATAACTACAATAGGAATCATCAGGAAAAAGCCAGAGTAATTGACAGCTTTGAAATGTCACGGATTTGGCTCAAAAAAAGTTCCAGGTTAAAGGTTTGTGTGGAAAACCTTTTAAATTTGAAATTACATTTGATATTATGAAGTGTTATAATTAATTTTTCAACTTTTCCATGTAATTTTTTGTCTTAGATTGATCCAGAAAAGTTCAATATAATAGTGGGTATTGTTAATGAAAGTCACCATTGGATGCTAGTGGTAAGAAGCAAATGCTTTTTAAATATTTTTTTACTTATTGAAGGACATGTCTTTCTTTGTAATTGTGTGAGAACAAGAAAGACTTTTATAAAATGAAATATAAAATGATTGGAAATGTCAATAAAACTATAACACAAATACACCGAAAGTCACAACAACTGATTTTTATTCTTTAAAGTATTAATTGAATTGGGCACTTCTTAATTTATATTGTTACTGAAAAATCCTGAGTTGGGCATTACCTTTTCATCCTTAGGTAATTTATCCACTTGAAAAAAGGACAGTTTTCCTTAACTCACTTGGAGAGTCCCAAAAGGATGTGAAGAGGTGCTTGGAAGCAACAAGGTGAAAAAAACAAGAACAATTATTGTTTATTATAATCAAATATGTCATAACTGGATAACTAGAATGTTAATTTAACATTTTATCCTCTCAACAAGGGCATTTATGAGAAGCAAAGGGATGAAAGTCTCCAGGTGGAAATGTGAAACTGTCACCCATGCCATCCAACAAGACATGGTTTCTTGTGGTGTGTTTGCACTTAAAGTAAGTGCTGTTTATATGGTAGTTTATGTTTTTGATGTGAAATAAAGATTAATATGAAAGTGGTGGTCTAATAATCACATTACCATTAAACTAATGCTATTTTGCATGAGTAGACCTTTTAAGATGATGAACAGCTTTGGCTAACTTAAGCTGTGCATTTCTGCCTAAAATATAATGTAGTCAATGAATTCTATTGCTTTATTACACGGTTGATTTATGTTAACGACAATGGAAAGAGTCTGAAATAAGTATAGCAACAATATTTAAATATTCACAAATGCCATGTCCTGTATATGACAGTATAATACTTTGACAAATATTTTGTCTTTATAGTGTGTCTACTGTTAATCTTCTTTCTTTTTTCCAAAAATCATATTTGTCTTTACAGTTTGCAGAGTGCATACTGGAAAACAAGGACCTGAACTTTCCATCAACAGCAGAAGCTGTTAAAACCATGCGACTCGACATTTCTTCCACACTTCTTTCTGAATCAGGTGTCTATTTGAATTTTTTTTATTCAGTTCCTATGTGTGTGGGATAAAATGTTGTGTGTAAAATCATGCATGCACCAAAGAATTGTTAGGTTAGCTATTTTATCTAACTAGAAATATTAAAATATTGAACTTTGCAGATGTGTGAAGTACAATTGTGTTAGTGTTTATATCAAATTCAATTAGTGAAGAACATTTCAATACACCTGGCCTTGATCTCTATCAAATAAATTACACATAACAATGCCCAATGTAAAACTATTGATGCAAAAAACATAATTAACAAACTTAAAATTGTTCTAGGATACAATTACACTTTTCTTGAGTAGCTTTAATGTAACATAAAAAGCAAAAAGGATTTGCAGTTTGTGAAAGTACAAAACTGGAATGAGATGTATCATGTGAACCCTTATATTCATTACTGTGTTTCATAAAATTAACATTTACAAAATGACAACTTTCACAAGATATATATATATATATATGTATGTAGACATATTAACATTTTCTGAATGCCATTTTTATACTTTCAGTCGCATAAGTTGGAGGAAATTATAAAAAAGTAAACACTAAGTTATACTTTCTTTTACCATAAATCCCAGAAATACCTTAAATACATGTGTTTCAATTCATGAGTAGACAGACACCATGTGATCCTGCCTAATATACCAATATGATGTGCAGTTTTTATTACTTGTATTACTTTATGAGACCAAACATTATCAAAAAGGGATGATTAGACGACTGAGATACACACAGAGGATTATTGTTGTTCAACTTTCTAAAGAGCACTAACAAATGTAATTATTTAAAAAAAAAAAAAAAAAATACCATTAAGTTTATTTTATAACATTGGTTTAAAGTTGCGGTTTGTTTTTCTGTAGAGTCAGTGGAGAACCTCTGCAGACACTGTGGCAGTGAGGACAAAGATCATTTGTGGGTAAGACAACAATGTAATGCATTGAAAAATAAATTCAAGCAAACCATGTACCATCCTTAAAATAGTTGCAAAGTATTTATATATACAAAAAAAAAAAAATCATAATAAAATAAATAAACAACCAAGGAAGGTAAGTGGAAAGTTGTTTAAGTTTTTTTTTTAAGTACAGTCATAAAACATTAAACACAGTTGCTTATGGTCCTAGAATTTCTTTACCTCCATACATGTCAGGAACAGGATGTCAGCTCCGCAAATATTGGGCTACCAAGCATATATAGATGATTAAGAAGAAGCTTTATGTTGACAAAACCCAATATAGCTTCAGTAAAAAGATAAGGACCTAAAAACATTCTTTATGTTGAATATTCTTTGTTATTACTTGACCATTTTGATTTTTTTATTTACAGATCGCATGTGACAGATGCAACTGGTGGTACCACCAAGACTGCATTAACTTCAAACAAACCAACACAGACTACTGCTGTGAAATGTGTTTGTAGATTTAATGTTTGCAGCAATATTCATCATAAATGACTGCAGTTCAGTAGATTAGTAGTTTAAACTTGACAATTTTTTTTCACGTAACTGGTTTTCCAAAAATTGCTGTTATGAATATTCTTTTGTTGAATATAAAAAAATATTGATTTAAATTGTATCTTAAACAAAAATAAAAATTGTTTGTGCATGCTTTACATTTAGCAAAGTTGTAATGTGAGATTTATTTTCTTCAGTATCCTTTTAATGGTTATCATAAAGAAATAACATTTTCTACATGTTCACATTTGTTCCCTCATCTGCTGGTATGAGTTTCACATCAATAGGATAAAGTTTGAGGAAAATAGGTAGGGCATGGAGATTTTGGCAGACTAATAATAGGTTTTCCAAAGAATGCATCCCCTGCTAACTTGGATAAATAAAGAGTTTAGAGTGAAATAACTTTTTCTACAAAATCACACTTGTTCTATGAACTGCTGATATAAGTTTTAAATCAATAAGATAATATTTGAGGAAAATAGATAGGGCATGCATATTTTGGCAGGCTCGACATCCATATTGCCAAAAAATGCATCCCCTGCTAAAATGGAGTAATAAAGTGTTAAGACTGGAATAACTTTTTCTACATAATCACACTTGTTGTATGAATTGCTGGTATAAGTTTCATATCAGTAGGATTATATTTGAGAAAAATAGAGGGGGCATGCATATTTTGGCAGGCTGATAATAGGCTTTGCCAAAAAATGCATCCCCTGCTAAAATGGAGAAATAAAGAGTTAAGAGTGGAATAACTTTTTCTACATAATCACACTTGTTGTATGAATTGCTGGTATAAGTTTCATATCAGTAGGATAATATTTGAGAAAAATAGAGGGGGCATGCATATTTTGGCAGGCTAATAATAGGCTTTGCCAAAAAATGCATCCCCTGCTAAAATGGAGAAATAAAGAGTTTAGAGTAAAATAACTTTTTCTACAAAATCAGAGTAGTTGTATGAACTGCTGGTATGAATTTCATAGCAATAGGATAAAATTTGAGGAAAATAGGTAGGGCATGCATGTTTTGGCAGGCTCGACATCCATATTGCCAAAAAATGCACCCCCTGTTAACTTGGATAAATAAAGAGTTTAGAGTAAAATAACTTTTTCTACATAATCAGAGTAGTTGTATGAACTGCTGGTATGAATTTCATAGCAATAGGATAAAATTTGAGGAAAATAGGTAGGGCATGCATATTTTGGCAGGCTCGACATCCATATTGCCAAAAAATGCATCCCCTGCTGAAATGGATAAATAAAGAGTTTAGAGTGAAATAACTTTTTCTACAAAATCACACTTGTTCTATGAACTGCTGATATAAGTTTTAAATCAATAAGATAATATTTGAGGAAAATAGATAGGGCATGCATATTTTGGCAGGCTCGACATCCATATTGCCACAAAATGCATCCCCTGCTAAAATGGAGAAATAAGGTGTTAAGAGTGAAATAACTTTTTCTACATAATCACACATGTTCTATGAACTACTGGTATAAGTTTCATATCAATAGGATAATGTTTGAGGAAAATAGAGGGGGCATGCATATTTTGGCAGGCTAATAACAGGCTTTGCCGTAAAATGCATCCCCTGCTAAAATGGAGTAATAAAGTGTTAAGAGTGGAATAACTTTTTCTACATAATCACACTTGTTGTATGAATTGCTGGTATAAGTTTCATATCAGTAGGATTATATTTGAGGAAAATAGAGGGGGCATGCAGATATCGGCAGGCTAATATTTGGTAGTATAATCCTACTGCCAAAAAATGCATCCCCTGCTAAAATGGAGAAATAAAGAGTTAAGAGTGGAATAACTTTTTCTACATAATCAAACTTGTTCTATGAACTACTGGTATAAGTTTTATATCAATAGGATTATATTTGAGAAAAACAGAGAGGGCATGCAGATATCGGCAGGCTAATAATAGGCTCTGCCAAAAAATGCATCCCCGCTAAAATGGAGAAATAAAGAGTTAAGAGGGATTTGACCTTTTCTACGTAATGACACTTGTTCTCTGAGCTACTTCTGCAAGTTTCATATCAACAGGACAATAGACAGGGGATACAAATATTGGCAGGCTCAGAAATTAAAATGCATCCCCCCTACATTAATAGACTAGACAGTAAAGGATGATATAAAATGTTCTACATAACGGGCTTCTGGTTTGTAATGCTTTAAGCCATTGTGTTAAAAGAAAAATCGGGGAATTTCAAACCAACTGCGGAAAACATTTTCATCAGACGCTGACTGAAAAACGTTCGACTCAGATGTTTCAATAAAGCTATAAAAACCGTATTTATTTCAATTAATCTGCGAAATAAAACCCACCGTTTTATGTCTTACATGATTAAGAAACGTGATAATGTTACGAATATTTTCAAAAATTTCCTCTTCGGTCATATTTCAGACCGTTTTCTCATCAATATGCGAGAGTTTAGAGCGATGCGCGCTCCCGCGACAGGGGATGCAATTTCCGGCAGGCATGCATTTCTGGGCATAACACCGGTCACTCTCGGACACACACCCTGTGCTCGCCGACGCCCGTCTAACCAAGGATGCGGTCGCACGTGCACACATCGGCTTGCTGCAGCAGTTCTGGATGATTCACTTCAGAAAATAGTCTGCTTGCTTGTGACAATGATGTGCTGCATTTCCAGCAATACCTTCTGCTGTTTTGGAGCTTGAAAAATAATCGTATTTTTCATTTCTGACCAGTCATTTATCACTTGCGCTTCAAGATCTGCCATGTGTGCTGCCTAGCAAAAGTATTTGTGTCTCCACTGTTTGCATATTTCTTGACATTATAACCACATTTTATTTTAATTGTGTATGTTAGATGACACAGCCTCTTTATTTCCTGTCGCAACCGAAATACAGCGTCGTATCTCACGCTTGCAGTGATGTATGATAACATCTAAAAACACAATTTCCAGTTGCTATCTACTAACTTGTGCGTAAATAAGACGTTCTCTTTCTTACTGAAGCCCGACTGTGAAGGGGGATTTGCCATTTCAAGAATTTGCTTTTCTTTCTGTTCAGACGATTGGCAAAGCTTGGGTAACGCTTGGCATTTTAACCAACAAACCAGCTCAATATGCTTTAAAGCTGACAACAGAGAAGAATCATAACACGGCTAAATGCTTCGAAAAGCCAGTGTTTTTTGGCTTACCTGATGCCATACGGCACATCTAGAGATGCTGTTATTTTTGTTATGCATACTCGGCATCAAAGAGGAACCTGTCTATTGCCTGACACAAAAAAACCCCAAAACGTTTCTGCACATGTACACCTGCGCAATGAAAAGCTGCAAAAAATATATATAGATCGGATCCTGCTAAAAGCAGGCGGTTTGAGTGTCAGGGTTTAGATGTTTAATTGGCCAATGTGTCTGTGGAGTAACAAGGTGTGAGAGAAGTGTGGACAACTGCAGAGAGAAAGCGAGAGAGAGAGAGAGACAGAGTGCATCATCACCTTCAGAGCACTCTCTGATTTAAGAGGTGTAAGAGCCATAGATGTACTCCAGCCTGATTGTCGGCTTCCCTTGTGACTTCAGTGTTCAGTGTTGCGAGCAGGAGTGAGAAAGATGGGCTTAAAGGTCTGTTGTGTTGGATTTAAAGCTTTCTTTTGAGCACCTAATAAATGACTGTTTGGTTATCGTGAAAACAAAATGAACACAATTTATAAGCCACGGTTTTAAAAGGAAGAAATGGAATAAGGAAGTCTATGGTATACTGGGAAAGGCCACCGGTATAAAATTGCCAGTTTTGTCATCATGAAATGTTCGATTCTCTGGGCTTAGTGAAGGTGGATACTCTCAGGGCTTGTTGCTGGAGTATGTAATTGCTGTTGCTACTGAAGCTAGTACTTGTTAGTCACAAAAAAAAAAAGAATCCCCTGAGCTTTTTTATAGACCTACTTTCTATAGTGTGCCATTAACTGCGTTCCGTCCTTTAGTCTTCAGGGCTTCACATCGTTTCACTCAAGCATAAAAGCTCTTCTAGCTGGCAAAAGTTTCAGTAAGCAAGTTAATTACCTTGGCTTAGAGCAGAACATCAAGTTCACACATTTCACACTTCTCAGTATTAAAAAAATTCTTTAACTGCTAATATAGGTTTTGAATAGATATTTTATTTACTTAAATTTCGCAGAAGAGGCTGGTATGAGGTCATTATGTTAAGTTTCTAGTTTTATTTTTTAAATATAGTTACAAGCTTACTCCATTATAATATTCATAATTTAATACACATGTAAGCTACTGTTAGCATAATGCAGTGCCTATCTTGACTACATCAGCTAATTACAGCTAAAGGTAGTTTAATAATGCAGCTTAGTTACCGTCCAGCTAACCTACCTAGCTTAACTGCTTGATCTAGTCTTAGCTCACCCAGCTCCTGGCTAAGGTTCATAAATTACAACTGTTTCATAACCTTATTTTCTCTCAAAACACATGTTTAATGATAATGTTGTACTTAGCTTAATTACAAGCAAGTTTTAGCTTCGTATACTGTTTAGTTAGACTATTTAGTGCTTAATGTAGTACCTTGCTATATTTTAAAAGGTACAGTTAATGACTTATTTGTAACCTTGGCCAATTTGTGTTTAACGTAGTCTTATTTTTACCTAGAATTTTTTTTCTGACTGGAATTATAGTAACATTATCTAGTTGACCAGTCACAGTCAAACCTTGAGCCAAATATAAAGGCAGCTAAAGATTACGAGGTCTTTGCAAAGGACACTTTGTCAAAACATCAGTAGAAAAAACACGAAACCTAAACTCACGTTGTGATCATTATCACATCCATGGCATTTTAGATAAAACAATGTTTTTAATTTTCTCTGTGTGTTTACATTTGCAACTGTTTTCTCCCTTCTAGCAGAAATGCCAATAATGTTTTAGTCTAATCACAAAATTTCAGTCAGAAATAATGAAAATTGCTCCGACAAGTTTACAGTGAATATAATGTCAAACGGCATTTTACATTTGGTTCGTGCATATTTGCAGAATTTCCAGACACTGGTTGAGCTCCTTACATATTTGCAGTTGTTAGCTGCGTAGCTAGCGCTGAGTGCTGTCCAAATGATGGCTATATGAAATCCTGCCTGTGCTTAGGAAATATTCAACATGAGGAAATATCTATTGTTGATAGATAAATTACACCTAGAGCACTTTATGCAAGCATATATATAGTCGTTTCTGAATGCAGTTGTATATCACAGAGAATTCAGTCGTCCATTCACCATTTTACTTTACGGCAGACTGACAGAACACCACAGTATGTAGGTTCTACACTCAGGCAGCCTTTTCACCAGTGATAATTGGATTTTAAAGTGAAGCGAAGTTTGAAAAGAAAAAATGGCTAAATGTAATAACTTTGAAAGCCTTCATGAATAATTCCTAAAGATGAAGTTACACACAGTTCTGAGAGCATTACCCAGGTTAGGTGTAAGTAATTGGATGACATAATCAAAATACTCAGCAAATGAAAAAAAAAATATATATATATATATATATATATTTTTTTTATATGCCTCTGTATACAGTATTTGTGTGTGAACATTTCTGCAAAGGCAACAAAAGGGTAGGAGAGCTCCCTAAAGGAAAGACCTCATTCCAAGGCCTTGGCTGTCGATATTACAGCCACAAATCAGACCTCCCACACAGCTGAGAGCAGCAAATAGCACACACTCACACGTGCGCTCATAGACACCATTGACTAAAGGAAAGTTTTATTACCAGTCTCCGCTGCAGCTCCCCTGCTTACAGTTTGGACTGTGTGAAAGCAGATTCATTTCTGCTTGGCTTTTGTTAATCCGGTACATTACGTTTTGTCTCTTTTGGGTTTGCATAACTCTCCACACAAGTCTGCCTTCTGAGTATTGACCTGGTCTGTTTGTCCAGCTATTCTGCAATCTGCTTTCCCATCTGGGCGGAGATGCGGAGAGCCCAACACCAGAGTAAATAAAAGTATGAACACTTTGACACCATGTCCTTGTACAGCGCATGTGAACTTTCCTTAAATCTGTTGGAGTATTTGTAATTATTTGTGTGGCATTTTGTGAACTTAGTTATATTTATGGTCTGACATAATTACACGTAGGTTGGTGTTAGCGGTGGGCCGTACGGACTTAAAGTTTTATCACAATATTTTTTTGTGGTTATTGTTATAAGTGTCTAAGAATTTACTATATTCTGTATGTAGTAAATGATACAATAAATGTCCACTGTAGCACAGTGGGCCTGGTGGCCTTACAGTGTCAGTGGAAACTTTACAAGGCAAGAGAAATATTAAAGAATGTGTGGACATAGGTTGTTGTTTTTATTGAATTGTCACGATTAAACAGTGATTTACTAGTTAACTCAGATGTAATTTTAATACCGGCAGTTTTTTTTTATAAAGACAGAAGAAAAACGGATATAAAAACATGTGGTAAAAAGCTAAAAGAGAACAGGAAGTGACGCTACAGCAGTGGTCGTAGCTCCTTCTTCGCTCACACTTTTCTGTGTTGTTCTCTCAATTCATGTCCAGATAAAAAGAATGAACCAAACCTTATTTATGGATCACTTTTCATACAGCCATGTGTAACACAAAGTGCTTTACAGAGGCTGAAGACGGACGTCGAGCCACTGAAACCACCGCAGACAAACATTAGAAATGTTCAGATTCTTTAAAAACATGAACAAAGCAAAAATATTTAAAAAGAAGATACAATTTTTTATACTAACAGGTGTTGTATGTTTGTGAGATGATGCGCTTTGAATACTAACGTACTGGATACAGATAGTCATAACTGAATTCACTTTACTTTTTAACACTGCATCCCAACATGGGATGTTTTTTTTTTAAAAATTTTTTTTTATTTTCGTTTTTGTTTGCCCTCCCATTTTCCATTTGTTCTATATGCATTAAAATGAGGAAACGAAAAGCAAATTGAATGTGTGATAGTGTGACCTTTACCCAGTGAAAACCCACACTGAAGCCCGGAAGAGCTTTTTGTTGCTTCTTGGTCCAGGCAGTGGCCTTTTACCGGCATAATAAAGAATGATTTTTAAACAGAATATTTTATTAACAGCAAAAACACTAGCTTGTTTTTTTTCCGACAGCCTTTGATGCCGCTCCTAGTCCAGCAATGTATTTTTGTCTTTTTCCGTGAATACATTATCATCCGACGTGTCTTTGAAAAATGTGCACGACCATTTCAAGATTTGGTAATTGCATAAAAACACAAAGGAGTCAAGCCGGGGGCACCCAGCTGTGTTCACCCATGGCGAGTTTATTTATTTATTCATTCATGTTTAGTTTCTTTTTGATGCACCACGG